>NC_140931.1:56548683-57748683 GCF_014529385.1 Adiantum capillus-veneris
AATTGGAATTCTGTAACATTAGATATCATACGCGTATTATGTCTTAGGGGCTAAACAGAGACCAGAACAGAAAATTTGACATTACCAGAGTGTTCAGAAGGGGGGTTTTACCCTAAGATCAACATAAAACAAGGGCTTTAACACTTCTAGAAACTCAAAATACCATGTCCGAGTGCAAAAAAACGCAAAGAATAGGGAAAATTGATTCAGAGCTCATTTTTGCATTCAAACTTGATAAAACACTTGAAACTCAAAGATAAACACTTGGAGAAGCTTAAAATAGAAAAGTGGGAAAATCTGTGAAAAAAGACATCATACGCGTATAATGTCTTTTTGCACTTGCTGATGTGATTTTTGAATTTTGACTTGACAACATTGTTGCAAACATAGTGAATAGCTGAAATATCAAGTTTGGACCAAAATTGGACAAAAAGACATCATACGCATATAATGTCTCCAACTTAATTCTGGGCAAATTTTGACATTTTGCTATCACAGATCCTTTGTACTAGTTGTCTAGAGCTTGTATTTCAAGTTTCATACGTCAAAATTCGGGAAATTGCCTAGAAAAGCCTAATCTGGCCATAACTTGCACAACCAGAGTTCAAATTGAATTTTGTGAGTGGACAGAGCATAAGGGTGCTACTAGGAGTGAGCAAAGCAAAAATATCCAAAATCTGGGAAAAAAGACATCATACGCGTATAATGTCTTTCTGAGCAAATCTGATACAAAATTTTCACTTGAGATAACAGAAGTCTTCCAATTGACAAAACAATCCATTTGACCAAGTATCATTCAGTTTAGATCACTTTTGATCACAGAAACGGGGATAAAACAAACTGCCGAGACTGAAAAGTTAGAATCCTCTAGGGGGATTGATGAATTTGAGATCCGGTAGATATCTCCAGAATAACCAACCGAGACAAAGAGAACAAGCGAGTGTTATATCAACCGAGGAGAGTGTAAACCAAAGTGTAGTGCGACCGTTAGAGCCGATCCTTGAAGGAAGTATTTTCGATACTTCTTCAGAGAGATCTTACGAGATTTTCACTGAACACTTAGGATACTTGAACTTAAACGAAAGAGAAAACATGGCAGCAAGACCATCAAACCCTTCGGCTGCAATGAAGCTATTGTTCATCAAGTATCAATATGACAACAAGCAAAGTGCCAAGATCTACAAAGATGGTATGGACCACTACTGTGTGAAAATAGAAGATAGACCAAGTGAGTTCAAGGACTTAGTGCCTCTGAGCTATAGCGGAGATAGGTACCTAGATGATGAAGGTATCATGTACTTGGTAGTCCTGAATCCTAACATTGTGGACAAGTGGGGATGGATGGGCACGAAAGCCAAAGTAGATGAAGAACCCGAAGAGAAAGCACCAACAATGAGCTTCCCTAATGCTAGATTAAGATGAGAAAATGAAACTTTGAGAATTAACATAGACAACGTCTACGTGGGGTTATACAAGTATAATAATGGAGAGGAAGATCTCTATTATAGATGCGAGGAACCCTACGTTGATGAGTTGACAGAGCGGAAAAGACTTTATGTCTTTACCTACACAGAGGGATCAGAAACGAAGATTGTCGCATATGATAAGTATGGAAGACGATATGCAGCAATCGATAAAAAGGAGTTGGAAGGATACACATACTTTGGGTGACCACTCCACCATTATTATGTCACTCCAAGCCCACTGAGACCATCACCTACAACTGTCTTGCCAGACCCGATGGCAACAGGTAGAGAGAGGACTCATGTAACTGAATCTTTCAGTCGACCTCATTATTCTATGCCAAGCCCAATGGGAACATTACATTCTAGAGAGTCAATGTCTACGAATCGAGGTAGTGCAGTTCCATTCTCTACACATACTACGGTAGGTCCGATGTTTGCAACAACACCATCACATTTGCCTCCTAGTAGTAGATTCGTGGCAAGGGAGCCAACTAGAGCAGCACATGAAGTCCATGACACAAGAGAAAGTTTTAGTCGGGATATAGGAGCAATGAGATTGGTGGCAGACAATAGACGCATGAGACCATCTCAAGTGGCCAAGTGTATGCCAAATAGTGGCTCAAGAGATCCTTATGCACATGTCTCACTCTTTAAGCAAGTCTTATGAGCTGAGAAGATAACAGATTTCCACACACAATACGAAGGATTTGGTTTTACTTTAGAAGGGACGGCATTGACATGGTTTCAACCACTGAATGGTGGAGGTTTCCATGATATTGACCACTTGCTGCGAGAGTTTGCTGAGGAATTTTTGAAAAGATGGATCAAACACAACATGGTATCCCAAATATATGCTTTCAAACAGAAGGAGCAAGAAAAGGTGAAGGAAGCTTTGCTTCGCTTCAAACAATACATAGAGATATGTCCAGTACGGGAACGACCGCAAGATGACAGACTATCTGTCCTCTTTATAGAAGGACCGAGAAATGACACTCTCAAGAAAGACTTGCACCTGAAAGCTTGTACAAGTTTTGAGCAAGTGACCAGAGAAGCATTGTACTTAGTGGATAACTGTGCTGTTTATGGTGAGGTGACAACGGATACGGATGTCGCATCCAATAGCTCATCATCCGTAGCTAGCGAGACCACCACTAAGAAGAATGTCCAAATAGCAATAGTGCCGAACATGGAACAAATGATAGAAGATGCTATAAGGAGATTAGCACCATACCCTAAACCAATGCCAAAACTAACGAAATGGTGTGCAATCGAACAAAAATGGACAAATCATTCAACAGAAGAGTGCTATTACAACAAGGGTTATGTGAAGGAGCATCAATATGCACCTCCAGCTCAAATAGCACCACCTCAGGTACATCCAGTACCTAGATACCCAACGGGAAATGTACCAGGACCTATGGGGATAGAAAGACCGTAGCCGGTATTGGGGCAACAACCACCCTTACCAGGAGTGAGACCAGTGGGTAGTAGATATGCACCCACCCTAGAGAATCAGGAAGAACGAGCTTTAGTGCTTGTTGACTTATTATGAAGATTTTGGTGCATCCATGGCTCCTACTGTGTATTACCCACATGAAGAACCAAAACAACCAGAACCTTGGAGCATGATAGGAAATGTTGGACCACCAACAACCGCACATGCCTTAGATGAAGAGAGGTATAACTTGGACGCAAGAACACTTATGTTCATAGCTCATGGGGGGTTGTCAGGCCAAAGACCAGCCTACCCACAAAGAATAAATCAAGGGACACCAAGACCTGCATTGGGACCCTGTTATAAGTGTGGAGGTGACCATTTGATGAATGTTTGTCCACACATATAGATCATTAGAATAAATTCATATTGCACAGAGTGTGGTGTCACTCACTTCATTGAGGATTGTTCAAAGAATCCCAACAAATTGCAAAAGACAACATTGAACATGCTAGAGTCGATTCCTGCTAGCAGTGGGTCTGAAAATGAAACCAAAATACCAACACAAGTTGTGACTAGAGCTCAAGCAAAGAAAACCACTAGAGAACCAGAGAATGGAAAGTCAGAGATGGAATTGGCAAGTCAAGGACGACGAAGCCATAGAAACACATGGAAAGCTAGGAAAGCCCGCATGAAGCTGAAAAAAGAATAGCAAGACGCGATTCTAGTTGAGGAATTAAAACAAACAAAAGACAGATTAGAGAAACTTGAGAGTCAAAACGGAATACGGGAAATGGACTCTGAAAAGTCGAAACTGAAGAGTGTCAAAGAGACAACGAGTGTAAGCTCAGGGGGATCAGTGGTAGTCGACAAAGTACACGAACCATTGGATGCACTGATGAGAGCTTACGAAGCGAGATTAAAGAACAACCAAACTCAAGAACAACGGTGGTTGACTTATCCAAACGTGGATTTGGAAAAGTAGAGACTCGAAATGTGTCAAAAAATGATCGAGACTGCACAAGCCTTGTTAGAACCACCTAGAGAACCAATGAATTGTGGAGCGGAAAACCCAATTCATCAAGAGACTATCCTCTCACGGGTAGTTGAAAAGCCTAACAGTGCACAAAAGCCTAAAAATATGCACGGGGATGAACGTATAGTTATGAACACCACAGATCAAGAAATAGAGAGTTTTCATCCTGTGATACAGAGGTCTTACGGAAGAGATGAGGATTACAATGAGTTTTGGAAACAAGTGAGAGAGGCAAAATTTGCAAACGAGCTGAGTTGTCAAGCTAATCAGACTAATGGGGAAAAGGACGTCAGGAATCCTCCCATAGAGGAATTTGAGGCAAGATCTCAAGTGGACTTAGATCTGCATTCTTACTGGGGAGATGGAGGCTCTGTTAGAACAGTAGAGAGTAAACCTCATTTGCTGAAAACCTTGCCTTCATACTTAGGAGAATACGAAGTAAAATCTGAGATTAGAGCGCTTCCGTCACGAGGAATCTCTTCAGGAAAAGTTACAAACTCGCAAGGATTAATAGAGATTTTGTCAACACCACTAACATGCACTATCACCTTAGCTGAGCTTTTGAGACTATGAACAAACATGTGGGAAACTGTAGGAAAATGCTTGGATAAATTTGGGATAAAAGACCCAACTACAAAACTGCAAGAGGGCATACGAGAGCTGAGTACGCCACAAAAAAACGCTAAGCTTGTACCTTTGAACAAGGTTGGAGAGTATTGCGAAGGCGAAGAGGGGAATACAATCTTACCAGTTGAATTCCACGGAGTTAACACGATGTAAATACTTGACAGCGGGGCTGGAGTAGCCATTGCTACGAAAGAAATCTGAAAAAAATGGGAAAAATCGGCGATAAGAAAAACGAGGTTGAAACTCCAACTAGCGGACGGACAAATGGAGAGACCTTTGGGACTGTTAGAGAAAGTTGTAGTGACTTCTTGTGGAATTGAATACGAGCATACTTTTGCTATTGTTGACTTTGGCAAGGAGAATAACTATGATATTATACTTGGAAGACCATTCATGAGACAATTGAAAATGGTCCAGGATTGGGGTTACGACCACATATACTTGAGACACATGGAAACCACTACTCGCGTGAACCTAAAAGACCATAGCTACAAGGATGTGAACCGAACACTAGTTGAAGAGTTTGATTCATCTACTTTGGCAGGATCAGAGTTTCCAGCTTGGTTAGGCAAACCCAAAGAGTTATCGATGTGTGGAGCTTCGAACTGTGGAAGTTTGAAGCGTGAAGAATGTGTTTTAGAAAGGGCAATTAAAGACGAAAATTATATAGGTGAACCCTTTCCAAAGGATGCACTTGAACCATTAGAATGGACACACATTCTAGCAACCCTAGATGTTTGTGCAATTCAAGATGGTCCCACAATGAAGTTTTGTGATAAAGATGGATATGATGTGGTTCCGTACTTCATGATGAGAGCTGTACTCGAAAAGGAGACTGGAAAGATTGATACACCAGAAAACAGAGATGAAGAGGAGATGTTTCACGACATTCCCGATCATCCAGAATGGGGAAATGAAGCTGACAACGAGTCCACAGACAACTCAAGCGAGAACGAGGAAACCATAAAGGATGTCAGATTCTATGATTTCCCAAATCAGATTGAAAAACGCCAGAAATGCTACAGAGAAAAGAGAAAAACGAAAGGGGTTAGAAACACTCCGATGCCTAAGATAAGAGGAAAAAACCAATTCCTAATTACTACTCCAAAAGTCATTGGGCAAGAGCTACAAATGAAACTTTAGTCAAGGTGGGTGATCTTGAGGAGCCATATGTTGCATTGATATATCATGGCTCCAAAATTAATCTTATGTCCAAGAGTTTTTATATGAAGGGCTCATGAAGGGCAAGTGGCCGATAGACACAAGCCATGGTTGGATGATTAGAGCTACAAATAACTCATCAAGATTGGTCAAAATTGGTCAACCTGATTCTAGGGATAGGATGTCTGATCATCCAATACTACTAGTGGAACCTTTTTAAAAGTGGGTGATGGATTTTGTGGGACCAGTGAAGCCTACAACAAGCAAGGGATGCAAATATATTTTAGTTGCTACAGATAATTGTACTAAATAGGTGGAAGCAGTAGCTCTCAAGGAAAATAAAGCTCAGAGTGTGGCTAGATTTCTCTATCATAATATCATGACTAGTTTGTGTCATGATTCCTGTGGAACTGGTAAGTGATAGAGGAATCCATTTCCTAAATGAAACGATTTTTGAACTAACAAAAACTCATATGATTATGCATAAGAAGTCTACAGCTTATCATCCTCAGGCCAATGGACAAACTGAGAGTACAAATAAGACCTTGGTCAGAATCTTGAAGAAGATTGTTTAGGATAATTAGAAAGATTAGGATGAGAAGTTAGATTCAGCATTGTGGTCTTTTAGGACAATTTTCAAGGTCACAACAGGTATGACTCCATTTAAATTGGTATATGGTCTTGAAGTGGTGGTGCCGATGGAATTTGTAGTCCCAAGTCTCATAGTTAGTGCTAAAAAATGAGCCCTCAGATGTTAGTGCAACATAGGAGCAAATATTTGATTCAGCTAGAGGAGGACAGATTGGTGAGCTCTTATATTTTTGAGGTGATACAGAGAAGGAGAAAAGATTGGGTAAGTATGAATGTTGAATTTAAAGTTTTCCAAATTAAAGATTGGGTGATGCTTTATAACTCCAGATTGGTGAATCAGATTTGTGGTTGTGTCAAATGGTGATGATCTAAATCAAATTTGTGGTTGTGTCAAACACCAACTCAAAGTCACCAGATGGCTAAGTTCTAGGAATGGTCAGTTGGATTTTGCCGCGTTGTATGTTCTCAAGTCAAAGCATGGTTGCTCAAAATTTTCAAAGGGGCAAGATTCGAAAATGTTATAGAATTGTGGGATGCTTCTCCACTAAACACAATAATAGAAGTGCGGGTACGATTAGAGAGGTGTGGAAGGTGGGGTGTGCTAATTGAAGGTGCCATACATCAAACCCATCATGCAGGTCTTGTATGCATGTGGTCGCTTGAATTCAACAAGTATGCTCCCGCTGTATAGTTGCCCTTAGCCATGGTCAAGGGAAAGAATTCCAACGCCATGCAGTTGGGACCCGAGGATGATGAACCACCAAAGCGACCGCATTGCAACATGGAAATAGTTGTTAGCGTTGATGTTAGCAGCCAGGAGGAAGAAGAAGTATCTGTCGAAGAAGACTCACAGCAAAAACTCCTCTTAGTGCGGTCAAGCTTCGACAAGGTCTCATGGATCCTTTCATGGACTTCAAGGTAGGCATTGATTGTAAAAGAAAGTTTAATGCTGAGTGGTTAGGTAAGATTGGATTGCATGCTTTTGCATTATTACCATGGGGTGATTGGAAGCATAATTTCTATGCAAAGTCTTAGTTAGAGATTCCGAGGAAAACAAAAGGCATGCTGTCTAGCACTGTATTTTTTACTCCTGAATTGGTAACATAAGTTTTTTAATTTCCATTGAAGGGTGCTACCATGATACCTAAATGTTTTGACATGATCTTGAGGAAGGAATTTGGTAGTACAAAAGGAGGAAAAAAGTATTATATGCAAAAAAAGTTACCTATGACAGGAGAGAACAGTTAAAAGTGGTGCCTAGAAAAGACATGCTTCTTGATTAAGTTTGATTACATGTCAAAGGAGAACTACACACCTTTATCTTTTGCAGAGCAAGGGGGTACAGTAAATTGGGGAAATTGGTTGTATGAGAAATTGTCTGCTAAGGTATATTTGTCAGATAAAAGGAAAGCACATAATGGTAGCAGGTTGTCTGCATATCTGTCAACTTTATTTAACTTTGCTCAAAAGCCGCAAATTGAACAAAGTGAGACAGAGTATCAAGCATTACCTGATACTTCTAGCAAAGCATAGTTGCTGAAGAAAGATCAATCTACAAGTCAAACATTGGATTTGGCAATAGAGTTGGGAGGTAATCCAAAAAAGTTAAAGAGTCCTTCAAATTTCTGGTGCAGGCAGGATATACAGTGGAAGAAGCTTTCAGGTTTGTTCAAACTCCAGAAATGGTGGATTCCATGAAGAAGTTGGACATTTCTATTCCTAAGCCTGGCTTTAAGGAGCAAACACCAGCAAAGTTAGATAAAATATTTACTTTATCTAAAAAGAGGAAAATAGGGACTGAAGGAATGAATCTGGCAAAGCAATTAGATTTTGAGGATTCAAGTGCTAAGGGAAATCAAGGACGAGTAGCTATTGAATATGCAGGCATGGCTATAAAGATGCTGACAGAGGTTTAGAAATTTTTGAGCAGGCAACAGACACAAGTGGAGGCTCAGATGCAGTCAATGGTAGAAACAGGGGTAGAAAAAGTGTTGTTGCAGGAACAAATGGACATGGTGCACAATTTGAAGTTGGAGTTGGAGGATTTGAAGATTAAACATAGGGATGAGGTACATGATTTGTTGCTGCAACATCAAAGTGAATTGACAAGAGGTAAGATGTCCTTAAAGAGTGGACTTTGAATTTGGAGGAAAAGGTCAAGTATGAATTGGAACAATTAGCTGGCAAGAATGCAGAATTGCAGGTTCAGAATCTTATGTTTGAGCAAAGATTGAAACCTTTGTTGGATCTAGAGAAGCAGGTTTTAGGTCAAGAAGAACTTGATTTCAATGGGGTGCTGATATCTAAAGGAGATGTACAATACTTAACTAGCAAGTGATGGATAGTATTTCAATGGGGTGCTGATATCTAAAGGAGATGTACAATACTTAACCAGCAAGTGATGGATAGTATGCAAGAAGCATGGAGTTCCATGAGAGAGAGGCTGACTACTGTGTAAAGCATCCATATGAAGTCAAAACAGGTTTTGTTAGTGCTCATGAGGAAAATCTGCTGGTAGAAGTTGATCAACTCAAGAAAGAAAGGGAGTACTAGATTTGTCAGGTGCAGGAGCTTAAATTAAAGCAGAAGGGGAAATTGATTATAGAAGAGGAGAAGCAAAGTGCAGAGCAGGTTCAAAAGTGCTCAGAGCAAGCAGAGATTTTTGAAAAACCACTACAGGAGAAGAGCAAGCAACAAGTGGAAAAGTCCAATGTTGAGCCAGAAATACAGTTAGTTCTACGTGAGTAATCAATGCCAGAGATAGCTGGTTCTGATCAAGCTGGGGCTCCATTACCTGACGCAGAAGGTGGTGTTGCTAGTACTGAAGCTGTGGAAAATAAGGTCTAGTTCTAGGCATAGTCAGACTGAGCATCATATGTGTCTTTTTGAACATTTTGAGAGTTAGTATGTATTTTGATCAAGGGACATGTTGATCCGAGTCGGACGTGCCATGTGTTAAAAGGGGTATTTCTTAGTAAAGCTCAGTCAAAATATTTCTTAGTCCGACTTTTGATAGGTCGGATGCTTAATCGGATATTGCTGACTCTAATTGGTTGGACAATTATAACCACTAGTTAGTATTTTGTATGCTACATGAGTACTGAGAAGGATGTAGAGAAGTTATCTATGGTGTTTCTTTACGTGTATGAGTTCTGTCAGATCATTGCATGCTGATTCGAAATGTGTTTATCTATCTTTTTTGATAAGTCTGAATACAGTGTTTCTGTCTATTCTTGGTTAGAAGCTTGTATGGAAGTTTGATGCATGTGTTGTACAACCCCAACATGGATGCAAAAGTGTAACATGCATAAATAAACAAATCTCGACCGGCAACCACGACTGTGTTGAATGGTTAAGTTGATGTCTTGCAAAATCTCCTCCTCCAAACTGGCACCAATTATTGAAGCTTTCTTACGCTCCTTGCATACCCCACAAGCTACAAATCGGTGCATTGTTAAAACCACTACATTCTGTGTTGTTTTGAAAATAGGGTACTTGGCTATGTCAAAACAAATTTCACACACACCTGTAGTCTCTACTCTCATATCTTGCTTCTTTTTAATCATGTGCCCAAAGCATTGGAACATACCCATCAATGTGTCAACTGGAAATAGATCACTGTTTTGCTTGCACACTACAATGAAAAATTGCATGAGCAGATTGTTTAGGTCACAGAGATCTAGTTTCTCAAGAGGAATCTGCAACTCTAAGCTAGAAATTTTCCTCCACACCTCAAATTTCTTTCAAGCCCAATTGTCCTTGTGCTTAGTGCCAATTTACCCTATACCGAGTTGCCCTCTCTCTAGTTGAGCATCCCCAACAAGAAAGCCACTATTTGTTTGCAAATCAGATTCGACACCAACAAGAACACAAGGCGGAGAGCTTACCTTGTTGCCCTTGCCTCTCCCAACCAAAGCGGAAGCCTCAACCTTATTATAATCACCTTGTGCACTCAAACTACTATTCATGGCTACATTTTTAGTACAAGTGTCATAAAAACTAATATCTACTTATTCCAAATAATTTTCTCATATTGAATTGATCATTTAATATGAGAAGACGAATGGGAACAAGAGGTAGAATATAGATATGTGTTGTTAGACTATCTCAGCATTGGACCAACAAGGAGAGATGGTTACATCTCAATAGGGGTCCAAGGAGTTTGTCTGCCAAGGAGCAATGTGCATATAATGGAGCTTAAAAAACCTTAGGGTTAGCTTCATTAAAGACTTCCAAAGGTTATTGGTAAAAGTCCTTAGACCTAGGACCTTAGGCAAGATGGGGTTGACCTTGAGGTGGGAACCTTGCCCAAGCTTGTTGTGCTTGTTGAATAAGGTGCAAGTGAGGTGCTTGTCATGCTTAATGACTACGATGCTTGAGGAGCTTAAGGTGCTTGAAGTCAAAAAGGTGCCTACAAAGGAGGGAGCGAGCCTAAGAAGTAGGGGAGGAGAGAGAACACATATGCACCCTCTCAAGGGTCACCCCTTCCACAAGAGGCATGTAGGACACATGTCAAGCCCCCAGCAAGGTTGCCCTCATAATGTGCCTAAAGCCTATTGGATGATCTTTAAAGAGGTCCATTGAGAATTTAGATTAATTAAATAATTATCCAAACATTATTCATCTCTCAAAGGGAAAAGAAGCACACTTGTACAAATGCTAACCCCTCTTGCTTGAAATGACCATACCCTACAATTGGCCAAGCTTGGCAAGGGCCAATAGGGATCAAGCATGAGTGAAGAGAGAGAGGGGTCGACCTAGGCAAGGGAGAGACCTCATTTTTCTCATTCTCGCACTCACACACATTCTCTCATTGTTTTGAGCAAGAAATCAATCTCCTTATCCAAGCTTGAGAAGTAGAAAGCCTACACCAACAACTCTTGGCTGTGGAATGCAAATCCAACCAAGAGCAAAGCTTCAATGACATGCTCATCTTTTCTATCATCTATATTACTATGCTAAGCTAAGCTCCAAGAGTAATCTATGGTGAGGAAAGTACTTCTTTCTCGTATGCTACTTCTTCTTCCTCTTCCCTTCTGTCACTCCTTGCTAGCTCTCTCCACCTTTGAAGGTGTTTGAGGTCTTGGGATTGGGGCCGGGGACAAGTTAATGCTTTTGTAAGTTAGTTAAGGGCATAATTTTGGTGCATGAAGCTTACCATCTTCATTGCATCCACAAGGAACACAAAGCATGTATTGTACCAAGTCTCTTTTCATGGGAAAATCTATAATACAAAAGCCTTTTGGAGGGGGGACCGTCTCCAAGTAAATCCGGTCCTCAATTGTTGTCAATTTCTCTAATTCTCTCTTCTTTTACAAGTATTGTTCATGCCAAGCTAACTAGGTATAATGGTTATTTTGCTATCTTTAACCAAGTATTCTCCTTATGCTCATGAAAAATTCTCATAAAGAAATGCTCACTACAGTTATCTTAATGCTGCTACTCTCAATGTTATTAGTCCAATTCCATTGCAACAAGCATGAGAAGAAACATTAAATTCACAAAATGAAAAGCTGCCAAACTACATGTAAGACCTCGCAATCAACGAATAAGGAATATTTTGAACAAGAAATTTGCAGTATTTACAGTAATCAACTATGCTAGCAAGGTCTCTTAATCACATCTAAACTAAATATTTACACACACCTACAAAACTTGCAACCTGAGATGCTCCTTACCTAGCACCTTCTGCGGATCCTCCATATGCGCATTGTGTCGAGACTCCTTCCACAAAAACGCCTTTAATACATGCTCCATCGCCAACTTCTATGGAAGTCCACAATCATTGGGCAAGAGAGAAAAAGACAGCACTCCAAACATTTGAGAACCTGCACAATGGAATACAAAAGGCTATGTTGAGAATGAAGCAAGTCCATTCTTGACATTATTACTAGAGAACCCACAAAACCTTACACTTGGAAAACCAACATCAATGGAACCTTGTCAGCACCAACGACACTTCTCCAAGCACAAACGCAGCTCATCAACACAAAACTGTGGTAGAAGCTGTTTTTTGGACAGAGATCGTTGATGGAGATCGCTCGTCAACACAAATTTGTGTAGAATCTACTTGACCATGAACCCTAACCTAGAATACACATAACTACTACCCTCCTAATAGACCAAAACAAAATGCAACCTGTAGGTAATTGTGCAGCCAATGGTGAGTGCATAGCTCCACCTACCCCATCGATCACCCTGGCTTCAACTCCGCCATCGCTTCACTCGGGTGCGCAAAAAACCTATGCACGAGAAACGTCCGCCATCACTTAGCTTACATGTAGCACACTGGATTGAGCTCCCCCATCGCTTAGCTTACAAAAACCTACGCCCTGGACCATTGACGATCGGGAATGGTAGTGAAGTGATCATTTCCCCATAATAAGTGGTCCTACATGGCTCTCGACTGACGTCGATTGCTACGAGGTCTCACTTATTATGAGGAATGGCCACTTCACGACCATTCCCTACCCCAAAAAGTCAAAGCAATGCGATCATCTCTTGCCAAAAACTCAAAAAATCTCTCTACTTTCTCTTCCCCATAATGTTATGGAACAATCATTTTTCCAAATATACAAAATTCTTTTCCTTGATTTTGTGAAGAGGAAATTTTAGAATAGTAGGTTGGGCGGAATTTTTCCTTTGCCCCCTGCGCTTAACCGGCAGTTTTGAAATTGAAAACGGCACCATATTAAGCTGACACATTTTTCCTGAACACTGCTTCCCCAACTCCAAAAAAGAAATGTAGCCTAACAGTAGCCTAGTTGCAGGTTTATTGAAGTCTTTTGAGTCTGAGAGCGTGCTCAAGCACAGAAAGACCCAAGGATGATCGGCGAAGAGCATGTTCGCATGTCTTGGCGCGGCGCCTCGCAATGTCGGCAGAAGCGCTTCTTTGTCTGGCAAGGCACTATTGTTGAAAGACGGGTTTCCCGCCACGAACCTCCTTGGCACGGCCACTCAATAAGTCCATTCTTCTCTTTATTACACAGGAAAATGCGGAAAACAACAGACCCATTTGAGCATGGTCGCAGTAAACGTAGAATCAGAAAAGACCCATTTGTGCGCACTCACAGAAAGCATACCCGAGGACAGGAGGGACGTCAAAGTGCACAACACTCATCATCTCTCCTACTCAGAATCACTGGCAACGGCGCTGGATAAAGTGCAGCTCCCATGTAGCCGTGCAGATTTCGCTTTCCTTGCTGCTTTCTTGCGTTTGTGTGGAAATATGTGTGCATTGGCCCAGGGCCAACTGGTACACATCCACATTATAAAGTGTGAAGTTGATCAAACTACATTCTTGCAAAACGTTCTGTTGCAGATGTATGGCAAATGTGGTGCGGTAAATGATGCATATGCAGTTTTTGCAAAAATGCAGCAGCACGATCAGCACTCATGGAACTTTATGGCCTCAGCTTACACCAACAGTGGAGAGTGGGATCTAGCTTTGGAGATCTTTTATCGATCGCGTACTCAAGGGTTTACAGTGAACGAATATGTCCTCACTAGTATTATCTCAGCTTGTGCTGGCAAAGAGGACTTGAGACAGGGGAAGAATGCGTATGCTTGCTTAGTAGATAGTGATTATGAGGCATCGGAAGCAGTGGGCAATGCTTTGGTAAATCTATATGGTAGGTGTCATTGTCTTGATGACATGTGGACTGTGTTTAACAAAATAGTGGAGAAAAGTGTGATATCTTGGTCGTCAGTCATCATGGCTTACACCCGACATAATCTTGGAAGAGAGGCAATTTCACTCTGGCGCCACATGCAACAGGAAGCTATTTTGCCAAACAAAGCAACAATTATTGGTCTTATTGATGCATGTGCCAATGAGGCTGCATTGCATAGAGGAAAGCAAGCCCATTGCTGCATTTTGAGAAGCCTTTTTGAAAATGATGGCATGGTTTTGACTACCTTTATCAATATGTATGGGAAGTGTGGTGACATGGAGAATGCCTTGAAGGCGTTCGAGCGGTTGCAAGAGCACAGTGTGGTCTCATGGACTGCTCTTATGGCAGGTTATTCTCAGCATGGACATACCAAAGAGGCTTTTGAAATATTTGATAAGATGCAACAAAATGGAATTACACCCAATGAGGTTACGTTTGTTTGCATTCTTGATGCATACAACAGCCAGGGATTACTTGACAAGGCTAAGCAAATGCATGCTTGCATCAAACACAGCGGATTTGAGGTGAACGTCGTGGTGGAGACTGCTCTAGTGAAAATGTATGGTAAGTGTGGCAGTCCAAGTGATGCATGAGCATTGTTCGATGCGATGCCACAGCGCAGCCTTGTATCATGGAACACAATGCTTTCAGTCTACGCACAGCATCGACATCGGAAGGATGCCTTTGAGCTGTTTAGTTTGATGTTGAGGAGGGGAGTAACCTTGAATCGAGTCACCTTCGTCAGCATGCTATCTGTATGTGCAGACGAAGGAGCTGTGACAGAAGGCAAGTGGATGCATGATCAAGTTGTACGGCGTGGCTACTTCAAAGATGCCGTTGTCGGCAATGCCCTTTTGAACATGTACACCAAGTGTGGCGAGGTAAATCCAGCGCAGAACGTTTTTGAAAGATTGTCTGAACGAACGGTCGTGTCTTGGAACACCATGATTCCTGCATATGCTTACCATGGACATGGTAAGTAAGTTCTATCAATGCTTCGACGCATGAAGAAGGATGGTGTGCACCCAAACCTAGCGACCTTCAAAGTTATTTTATCTGCTTGTGGCCATGCTGGCTGTGTTGATGATGCAAATGCATGTGTGAATGCCATGCGTGAGCTTTTTGGACTAAGAGCAGATACAGAGCTTTATGATTGTGTCATTGATCTTCTTGGGAGGACAGGAAGGCTAGATGATGTTGAAGAAAAAATTTCTCTGATGCCAGTGCAACCAAGGCTTGAGTCATGGTTAATGTTGTTGGGTGCTTGTAGTAATCAGGCTGATTTACAACGAGGAGAATATGTTGCAAATCAGGTTTTTGAGATGTTTCTGGAATGTACCGCACCTTATGTTATCTTATCCAATATGTATGTGGCTGCTGGTAGGGACTCAGATGCGGAGAGGCTTCTATCAAGGATGAAGGAAAAGGGCTTGATGCAGTCGGGAGAGTGCAGCTACATTGAGGTGGATGGAGTGGTGAAGAAGTTTTCTTGTGACGATCGATCCGATCCTCAAGAGCAAGAGATTCATGATGAGTTGGGCAGGCTGGAAAGACTAGCTGCTGATGCTGATTTTAAGGCAACGTCACGTGGAGATGTTGCTAGTGATAATACCTCTTGTTATCATACTGAAAGGTTGGCCATAGCTTTTGGCTTTTCATGCACGGTCCACAAGAGTTCTCTCTTTGTTGCTAAGAGTGCTCAAATGTGCTCTGAATGTCATGTGTTTTTGAAAATTGTATCTAAAGTCTGCGATAAAAAAATCATCATCAGTGATTCCACAGGGGTGCACCGCATGCAAGATGGGGCATGTTCTTGTGCAAATTAATTTAAATTCTCTGCCACTTCCAGGGTTGGGCTCGTTAGCTTTGAACAAATTCTCCAGGGGTGTATAGCATGTGCATATTGTCAATTATTTGTGTAGGCACATAGACCTAGATAAGCCATAAGGATTTTGTATCAAATATAATGTGTTGCCCATTGATGGAGGTAACCTGCAACCAAGACATGTTGATGCTGAAAAAATTAATGAAGGCTTGCAGTTTTCAATGGAAAGTCTCAAGCATTTAGTCGAAACACTTGGGAGCTCTTGTCATGCGGATGTGTGAGTGCTTTGTCGAATCTGTGCGTTCAGCTTGTCTTATAATTTGTGAGAATGCTCTTCTCACTCTATAGCCATAACTAAATATCACACAGGGATATCACTCTTCTCACATCTTTGCCATGTGCCACTTCTTAAAGGGATACCACCATTGTCATATATCACTTTTCTCAGATCTTTGCCATGTGCCACTTTTTACAAGGATACCACCATTGCCATATATTTGCAATGTGTCACTTACTGTATTCTTACTAATCCATTTTTGAAACAAAGGAAATGTTTTAAGCTTGAAAACTAATCTTGCTTGGTGGGCCTTGCTAAGCAATATTGCAGCCATGAATAATTAAACAAACATGATTTTATGCGTCGAATCACTTCTTCCTAATTGAGAAGAAGTAATTCCCTATTGCGAATATCAGGATGTATCCTGCTGCCTTGGTACAAATCCTTGTTCATAGCAGTCTTTAAGTGAGCTCACAAAAGAAAAGCCCAACCGAGAAGAAGCATGTCATTATGCGTCGAATCACTTCTTCCTAATTGAGAAGCCGTGGCCAGTGATGAGGAAAGCACGCTAACCAAGACAGCAGGTGATCCCACTACCGTTACGGTTGTTCTATATGTATATCTGTGTGTGGCTTGCCGCTGCCGTTGCTATAGTTTGCCGCTTTGTTTTTGAGAACCAGGTTGGCTGCCTGATTGGAAAGGGTGGCCGCATCATTGAACAGATGCGCAAGGATATCAATGCCTGCATGCGCTGCTTTGGTGATGAGCTGGTTTTCTTGCATGATGTGATTGTATTTGGCGAGCTGCCCTCTCTTTGAAAACATCCCAGAGCTTACTGACCCTGCCACTGTTGGGCATATCTTGTGATCATAGCACTCCAAGAGACGACATGGAAGCTTGTCAAGCACTTTTTGTGCTTTGACGACCAGCTCTATGCAGACCTTCAGAACGAAAGAAAGCACTACGTTTTTTGTCAACAGCCCCTGACTAACAATATTACCGTGAACTCTTTTGCCCATACCAACATGTTTCATAATGCCACATGCCTTCAAGATAGAAGCATAGCTGATTGCACTTGGAGAGTTTCCCTCTCTTTGCATCTGCTGAAAACAGCCCAGAGCTTCCTGGCCCTGCCACTGTTGGGCATATCCCGTGATCAGAGTATTCCAAGAGGAGACCTGTTAAATAATCATGTTGATCGAGGTCCCGATACAAACTGAACACTTGCACCAACCAACCCATGAATACACCACACTGACTTGGCAAAATACTCGACTTAGTTTTCAACATGCTTTCGTTAAACCCTCAAGCTACATGAATTAACGTCCTTCTCTTTGATCCATACAGCTTGCAGTATTCTTTCATTGTGGCACTCATTTGTTGAAAGTTGAGGAACGTTTCAGTGTGAGCACTAACCCATGACCGTCATAATGATAGAATAGCTTATGACATTAAAGTGCAACCCCTGGTCCCCTAAAGTACTCAGATCTCTCTTTTCTGTTGAGATAGAGCATTTTGACAGCCACCCCAGTTAGAGATATGCCTCCAGTGTATATATACTCCAAAATAGACCTTTCAAACAAAGCACAGAAATATACCTCCAATGAATGGGAAGGTCGAAATGCAACAAAATGTTTATCATAACCCACCGTGTGCTCCTTGCTCAATTCAACAACCTGCAAAACTCTCAATATGCATCACAGGATTGAAACCTACCCATATTTAAATAAATGAAAAGTTTACAGCTTCCTCTAATCCCATGTAGTAACTACTCCCAAACAACCCAAATGTGCTCTTCAGAGGGAAGTTGTTTAGTAAATGAAAATGCCAAGAGCTTCAATGAAAGGAAATCTCATTGCTTTGACATTACCTGCTTGAATGGGGCATTATTGAGTTTAATGAGGTTCGTG
This sequence comes from Adiantum capillus-veneris, assembly GCF_014529385.1. Lineage (NCBI taxonomy): Eukaryota > Viridiplantae > Streptophyta > Polypodiopsida > Polypodiales > Pteridaceae > Adiantum > Adiantum capillus-veneris. The sequence goes on from NC_140931.1 coordinate 56,566,685, forward strand.
TTAGAGTCTTCTATGATGCTGAATTCAATGTAATTCATAGTAGAGCTCTCTTTGTCAAAGAAAATCTGAGTGTCATCATGAGTTATATCAGGTTCAAATCCATTTGCCATATGATAATCTGTCATCCCTGTGTTACCTGCATAATATTCGACTCCAGGGTTTGAAGAATCAATGTGTGAGGATGCCACATTCATTATCGACTCTTCACTTTTCCGAAAGATTTCAGCCGTAAAATTATTCAGGTAAGTTCGATGACCTTTTGCTGACGAAACTGTGAAACGGGCATTATTCTCTACCAATTCTGATGATGATGGTGATGATATTGTGAAATTCGAAGTTCCCCACTCACCATCACGAGTTTTGCTGATAACGAGGGCTGATTGTGTCTTTGGCGAGTCATCTGGATCATGTGTTAGTGTACCATTCACCAACCTGACTGGCTTGTCTCGAGTCTTAGACTCTCTACTCTTAACATCTTCGCAAGCTGTAGCTTCACTTGTCTTAAAGGAAACTTGTTTCTTCTTTGTCTGCCCAACTGCTTTTCCCTTCTGAAATGTTAAAGTGTAATGATTATCATTTGTCTTAACCATCAACAGATGGGGCTCTCCGAAGGGATCATAAGCCGCAGAAAACTAAATTGAACTGGGAATCAGCAATCTTGCATGTCAAGCCAGCATCAGCAGGCTCATACAAGTCTTAAACGTTTATGTATGTGTGTTGGATTAAATCTTTCTTTCTTCTGCATTTTTGGTTCAGCTATACTGTGCTTTGTTAATTTGTGGGATCTCTCTCTCTCTCTCTCTCTCTCTCTCTCTAAAAAACACACAATCTGAGTCCAAATTTGCATCGGTACACTGTGCCCAAACTTATGCAATATACTCATAGCAGCATGACAAGCATGTACAGGCAGACCCAAGCATCTTCTTAGACACTTCCTAATGCAAATCCAGCGTACTTGTCTGCATGGGAGGTTGGATAGAAAGCTAACCTCAATGGTTGCTTGAAGCTGTACGTTTTGAGTAGTGCAATATTCAGAGGTGGCCATCTGCTCAGAATAGCCCAAAGCCTCCAGTGGCCTGTTCTCAAGAGCTGATGGGTCAGGATCGATGACACAAGTCCTCCCACAGATGCCCACTACTCTGATCCTCTGAAAACAGCACTCTGCAACCTGTGGCGCCTCAATTGAGACTGCATAGTCGATCCTTGCTCTGTACCTCGAAGAAGATGGAGGGTATAGTCTTTGAGCAAGCTCGAACTGCGATGTGAGGACCTCCAGTTGCGTGAAGGCCTCCATCCATCTGGGAGCTACTGACTCTAAAGGTGTGAGCCACTCGGCTGGTACTGCCTCGCTGATGTCCTGACACATGCTCTGTCCTCCTCTCATGCCCTACAGCTGGACGGTTTGTAGCTCCTCTATCAAACCTGAGAACTCAAGCCAGTCGCCAAGAGTGCGTGCTGGACCCTCTGCCATGGAACCCCAAGACACATGAGGCCTACTACCAACCAAGTGGCCTCTTTGAGTGCTGACCATGAGTGGAGGGTCTCCAAGGGCCTCCTGCCTGAGGCACTCGAGCTCTGAGTCGCTGTGGCAACAAATCCTTCCAAGGCTCCTCCCCTGGAAGCAGTCCTCTGACCACAAACTTCCCAAGAAGGGCTCTGCTCTGCTAAGCTGGGCCTATGATCCCCTAACCCCCCCTGAGAACACGGTAGAGTGATGATATGCCAAGCTACTTTTTCTTGGGCCATCTGAATGTCGCGCCCTGACCAAAGAAAGTTCTTGATCAGCCTCTCTACTTGGCTGATACAAGAACTTGAAAAGATCAAACAAGAGGTAATGTACCACATAGTGCAAACAACACCTGGTTGATCACTACAACTCTGCCTGCCAACGAGAGCCGTGCCGAGCTCCAGTGAAGCAACTTTCTCCTGATGGACAAGAGGAGGGGAGCAATCTACTGCTCAGGAGACAGATCCAGGCCAACCTGGCAACCCAAGTAACGAACTGCAGTCCCTAGAGGGATCCATCCAAAACCCTCACCTGGCAGCCAATCAGGCGTCAACACTGCCAACCGAGAAAGCCACTGTCTTTCTCCAATTGATCAGTGCGCTTGATGCACAGAAAAATGTCTCAAGAGCCTGCTCATACCTGTGTAAGTTTGCCTCATGTCCTCCAAGTACAAAGTTGAGTCGTCTGCAAACTCAGCATTCAATAGCTCATCGCCCCGAATAGGAAGCGCTAAGCCTCGTAAACCAACCTGCTGGAAAACGAAAAACCTGCTCATGGCCTCAGCATAGAACAGAAAGAGGAAAGGGGCAAGAGGACAGCCCTGCCTGACCAAATGTGTAAGCAAGAAACGGTCTCCTCTACCTCCTGCAAAAGCACCTCACTGTGTGCACGTCTATGAAGAGTAGACACTCCCCTCTGATCCAAGCATCTGAGAAGCCCATCCTGTGTAGAGTGCCCTCGAAGAAGTTCCAGTCAACTTTGTCGTAGGCCTTCTCAAAATCGAGAAGTAGTATCACCAGATCCTCCCCTTGGAGATGCGCAAGGGCAAAAGCCTCCCAAAAGGTGAAGATGTTGTCAAGGATACTGCCCTCCTTAACAAAACCTGTCTGGGTCCCATGGATAAGGCTCTCTAGAAGTGGATGAATCCTCAAACTCAGAATCTTGGATAGAATCTTATAGGCTGAGTTGAGGATGGTGATGGATCGCCACTGTCGAATCTCATCCAAGGAGCCACCTTCCTTAGGAATGAGGTATATCAACCCCTCACTGATGCTGTCTGGCATCTCGCCTGTGTGCAAGATGTACTAAAAGGCGCTGCAAAGGTTTGAGCCTAGTAAATCCCAATACTCCAAGAAGAAGCTGGGAGTCAAACCATCCTCACCGGGACAGCTACCACGAGGAAGTGCTCTGAGGGATGTATGGAGCTCTTCTAACTGGAGAGGCAGCTCAAGACTCTGACGCATCTCCTCAGTCACAAGACAAGGCATCTGTGCCCAAACCTGCTCTCTGCATGCATCCCGACGCTCTGACTTTGGCTTTGCGGACAGCAAGCCTCGGTAAAAGTCAATGGCAACTGCATGCATATCCTCTGGCTCTGAAGCTACAAACCCGTCAGGTCTTCTCAACTGGCTGACACTAGCGTGCGCATGGCGGGGACCCACCGTCTCAAAGAACGCCCCAATCACTCTGTCACCTACCTGGGTCCACTGAGATGCCTGTCGATGGAAAGCGAACTCATGACGCCTCTCCTCTATGCTAACTAGCTCCTGGCGAGCCTACTGCAACTGCTCCTGCACCCAAGAACTGTTTGAATCCTGCTCCTGCATCCTCTGCAAGGAAGCAACACCCCGTCCGAGACAGAGGGTCAATGTTACGTACTTTTGAGTAGAAAAGCTCATTGAACTGAGTAGTCCAACCGAGAAGTTCTGCAAATGAAAGCAAGAAAAAGAGCTCCACGCAATTAGTAACGAAATTTCCTAAGCTCCAAATGCTGTAATTATAACAAAGATCGATAAGCTTGCTTGGTCATGACAAGGCTTGATCAGACCCAGGTTTAGCAGAAAGCAAGGTTGGCGCCATTAAAGCTTGAAACTGTAGAAAAAATGACCTTTGCATATAAGGCACGCTGCACTCTAGTCATGCAGAGCTGCATGTCTTCTCCACATGCGGTGCAGGCGATGGCGGCTGTGGAAGGTGAGGGAGGAGGTGCAGCAACAGCAGGTTAAATGGCGTCCGAGGAGCTGCAGTCTGCAAAGCCTACAAATGAAAGTTGAGAGAGCGCACAGAAGAATTTTGAAAACTTGAGTGCACTGCGTGGAATGCATAGACCTTTGGAACCTGGGTGGCGCAACCGGACTCGACTCTAGAAGCGCCGTTACTCAGATGGTAGGCAGCTGACGAGAGTTGACTGGGAGAGGACTGCATCCTTTCGCCCTTCGAAAAGACCTTGCTGGGTTGCTGCAAGTAGTCGACGCATTACGAATATCATCTCGGTACTTCCAAAAACATTGCATGAAACTGAATTAGGCACTTGGATTTAGACACCTTAATCTTGTCAGTTTTCTAGTTTGGCATTGCTGTTTTATGTTTGTTGCCTACAATCTGGGTCCTACTTTATTAGATCATCACATGCACTGGCGTAGTGTGGCTGTGACGGTAATTTACAAGCTTTTGAAGCTATTAGCAGTATGAGCTCATGAAGAGGGATTGCATATGAGTGACTTCATCTTGCAACATTCTTCTTGCTGTCTAAGATGTTGTACGTGTTGGAGTGCAATGACTGCACAATATGCCCAACATGGTTGGATGTTAAATGAAGTCCGTTCCTCAAATGCAATCACCTTTGCATGCGCCTTGAAGAGTTGTTGGCATTGGGCAAGAAAATTTGGTGAGAATGCTAGTTGCGGGGCCATTGCGTATAGTTGCTTGGCATTGCTTTGATCCACATGCATGCAAAATGAGACGTCCAGTGAGAGAGAGAGAGAGAGAGCTTTGTATAAGCAGATACCTTACGTTGCGCTCCTTGCTTGCTCAAGTCTCCAGCTTGCGCAGCGCAAAGCTTTCTTTATGCAAGCGCTAGTTTTATTACAAGCATGCATCATATATGGCTTAAAAGGAACGCACGAAAGGCACGCAGTGCCAACAAATTCACAAGGGGCTTTAGACAGCTTACCATATGGTAAAAAAAAATATAATTGCTAGATGATTTACTAGTTCCAATACGTACAAACATCTAGTAAGAGTGCAAACTAGCAAAAAAAAAACAACTCCTAGATGCTACATATAGTAATTCTCTTACTATATGGAGATTTGAATAGCCATATGATAATTTAAGTCTCAATATGGTAAGTAAATTGCTAGTTCAATGTAGGAGTTGACTCACTTACTAGTTTGATCTTACATATGAGTGCTCTCAAACTAGTAAGTCAACTAGCAATTTTTGTTTACGACCTAGAAATTCATCTAGCAATATATGAGGACGGTTGCTTGCAAACTAGTAATTCATCTGGAAACTTTTTTGTAAACGAGCTAGTAGTTCACCTAGTAATTCATTAAGGAGCATGCAGACACAAACTAGTAATTCATCACGAAATTTTCTCCTGAGCAAAAAATTTAGGAGAGTTTTCTTCAACATTAGGAGATTAAAGTATGCTTAATTCATAAAGATGGCAACAAATAGAATGAAGTTTAGCAATCTTTCAAAACGTGCATTACATGCTACAATTCTTAAATCATGTTGTTGGATTATAAAAGTACTTGTCATATGTTACAATCATATCCTTCATGGATAAAGGGCCAAAAATTTCAAAATAAAAAACTATCAAGGCTTCCAACAACAAAAGCCATGTAACTAAAATCTTCACACATAGTGGAAGTATTAGCATCATCGTTTGCTCTCTTCTCGAGGAAACTATTCGATCTCTGCATAGCAAAATAGGTAGGTTTGATCAAGTGGTACAAGTCTTGTACTTTCTTGAGATTCAGGCACATCATTAATATAGTTTCTTTGTCATCCCTGGGCAAATTTTGCGCCTACACAATTGTCACAACAAAATAACATGATTTAAAGAGAGACACATTATTTTTGTAAACATAAGTAAGGCAATGTTGTTAGCTTTTATTACAAACCTAAGATTTTAGAAAATATTGATTTTGAATCATTGAACATCCCGATTCATTGAACATTCCCCATCAGATTTGTGCTCCTAAACATTTAAAGTCCACTCTTTTATTTTATAGCCACATGCAAAAAGAATCTCATTAATGTGAAGAAAAATACCTTTTTCTTTTTAAGCTTTAAAGACTTTGAAGCTTGATCTTTCTCTTTTAGTAGCTCTTCAATCTCATAAGTATAGAAGTGGCAAAACATAGCTTTTTAATAACATTACAATTAAGTAGGGTAAGTGTTTTATAAAATAAATATCCATGTGAAACATGTTTGAATAGCACATTGCACTTTAGTGTGCTTTTTCTTTTTTGTTCTTGGTTTACACCATGTGCCCTTTCATTGATTTTTTCCTTCACAAAAATTCAAAAACAGTGTGCAATCTTAATTGACACAACAAAAAGTTCTAGAGAAAAAAATACATGAAGTAGAATTGTACCAGGTTTATGATATGGTCAACACACTCATCAAATTCATCGTTTACTTCCATATCCTTTTATTAAAAATAGTTGACAAACTCTTCATCTTGCATATAGTTTCTATATGCCTGACATTCAAAATAGTTTACCCGCATTAAGCAATACAATTTGGATCACACACACACACACAAAAACACAAATTAGCCGAATTTACCTCAATTATTTCAATTTCTATCTTTGTGTGTGTGTGTGTGTGTGTGTGTGGCTTGAGAGAGAGAGAGAGAGAGAGAGAGAGAGAGAGAGAGAGAGGAGTAAACCCCACATACCTCATAAGCATCTGCCATCACTTTGTGAAGCATGATTTTCCCATAGCATCTTAGGAACATATACTTTCGTCACTCTCTAAACACATAATAACAAATTTTATCATCATAGGTCATATATTATTGTTATTTTAAGATAAAAGTGCTTACATCACTACAAGAGGCTATTCATATTAGCGACGCTCACACAATGACGCTCAAAAAATTTTTTCCCGACGTCGCTATGAGCGTCGCAAATTTACAAGTAAATTTGCGACGCTCATAGCGACACCGATTGGGCTAAAAAAATAACAGAGAGTGCTCAAAAACTCAGATCTCAGATCTGAGTTTTTCGACGCCCTCAAGCAAGGAGCAGGTAACGCTCTCCCTCTCTCTCTCTCTCTCTCTCTCTCTCTCTCTCTCCACACACACACACACACACACACACACACACACACACACACACGAGGAGAGGAAGGAGAGCCAGGTATGCTCCTTCCCTCTCCTCACTCTCATGTTCCCTTCCCCTCTTTCTCTCTCCCTCTCTCTCTCTCTCACACACACACACACATACACACACACATAGTGTTTTTGAGAGAGAGAGAGAGAGAGAGAGTACAAACATAAACAAAAACGCACACACACATACATAAACAAAGAATGCACACACACATTGAGAGAGGAAAAGAGAGAGAGAGAGAGCATGCATAAACAAAAAACGCACACATTGAGAGAGGAAAAGAGAGAGAGAACATGCATAAACAAAAAACGCACACATTGAGAGAGGAAAAGAGAGAGAAAACATGCATAAACAAAAAAACTCACACACATTGAGAGAGAAAGAGAGAGAAACTAATTTAACGTCGTAGGAAACTAATTAAAATTAAAAGACCTAAAGATCTAGCCGATGAGGAGTTGAACTCAAGACCTATTATTCAAGAGGGAAATGGCATAACCAATCTATCATACTTGGCATGGGTGATATAAAGGTTATACCATTTATCTCTTTTTATTGGCACACACATCCACACACGCGCACACACAAGAAGAAGAGAGTTATAACGTCGTAGGAAACACTACAAGAGGTTGTGTGCTCTTGTGACGCTGTTAGCGACGGAAATACATTGGGTTTTTATAACCCCCGGCGTCGCTAAAACCGTCGCTAAGAGCGTCGCTACGAGAGCGTCGCTATAGGCATCGCTATAGGCGTCGCTATAAGCGTCGCTATATAGCGACGCCTATAGCGACGTTTACACAGATGACTATAGCGACGCTCATAGCGACGCTACAGAGCCATAAATAGCGACGCTTATAGCGACGCCCGAGAGATTTTTTTTTGGTGGCAGGGCATTGAATGCCCTGCCACCCATCAACCATATTGTACTTGATTCACTTTTTAAAAAAAGTGCAAAGATAGATAATAGACCCAAAATAATCACTCACAAGACGCATTGTTTGCAAAATTGACAATTGTACACATCAGAGGCAAAATGAATTGATTGGCAAATGTAATAATGACAATTGTACAACATCATAGGCATAAAGAATTGATTGGCAAAAGGAACTGCGGTGACAAATGTAATAATATACATGGTTCAAAAAGACGTATAAAATCCGTCGCTTGATACATAAGCTATGAGAAACCCTAAACTAATGCTATCTAGCTACGGCTAAACTGACGTCATCTAATCAGACGTCTTATCGCGTCCAAGCGGCGTATCTGTCGGATTCTGCAAAAAAAGACAATAAGACAGCTTTCAGTAAGTATAAACATATAACGACATTTATAAAACAATACAAAAAATAAAAAAGAGTAAACCCTAATACTAACCATGCCGTCGCGAGAACTGAGAATGTCCATCAGGGCGTTTAAGCCCTTCCTGCCTGCGTACTCGCGCTCGTACGGTGTGGGATACGTCCTGTCATCGACCACTGTCAAAACATACAAAGATTTCATTATGTTAGAATTAAAAAACTCATAAACCCTACACTATCGAACATGCATAAAGAGCAATGTGAAAAGACTTACAAAATCGGCCTCAAATGATGCCCATCCACCGCTCCCCAAGTGGTGCGAGCTCCCTGCCTCTACTCGCGCTCTGGCTGCATCCTTTTGTTGCTTCCACTTGTCGGGATTCTCGCGCGCTGCTTTCTTCGCATTCTTCCAATCTTCTTTGGCCAACCAATCTGGCCTGTTCCATCCATTCTTGATTGCTTTTTGCACTTCGGAACGCTTGTGTTTGCAGTATTCGCGCATTTGAATCTTCATCAGGTCTTCATTGAAGCGCTGATCCCGTGTTGGAACGGGAAACTCATCATGAAGTATGCTGATGACTCTGTTTTTTAAATCACTTGGTACTTCACTCCATTTGTTTAGTATGTAGTGTCTAAACAGCTGGGAGCAAAGACCACGCATGCGCGAGATCACCTTCTTGCCGTCATCATCCATGATGATGCCGCCGCTGATGTCGACGGAGTAAGGCAAGCCCTCTGGCCGGTGACGCGTGAACCTGGGTGTCCCGGCAGGGGTCTCTAGCGGCGTGTCGATGGGGGTACGGACGTCAGGTGTCTCCACCGGCGTCTGGGCCCCGAAGCGAGGAGCGTCGAGTGGGGTGGCTCCTGGCGGAGTAGGTAGAGGTGTGTAGCTTCTAGGAACAGTCAGCCGTGCAAAACCTGGCGTAGATGGCGATGCTGTGGCTGGTGTGGGGGCGGGCAAAGAAGGGGAGGGTAAAGAGCCTCGTCGAACACGAGGCGGTGTGGAGGCATCGGTGGTGGAATCCCCACAACAACCGCCACCGCCACCACTAGAGCGCCGGTGTCTAGACGAGTGTGAAGCTCGTCTCGTCGACGCCGAAGCTTCGGAGCGCGCCGAATGCTCCGAAAGAGAGGGAGATGCGGATGGTGTAGGAACGCGCGATGATGCGCCAGAGCGATGACGCTCCACGTACCACTGTCTCTGCTGCGGTGACAAAGAAGAAAGAAACTCCTCATCATCCATACCTGCATTAAACACACGAATATTTAAACTTAATATTGAATGAATAGAGTAGACAATGACGCAAAGACCATTAAATACAATGACATAATGACGCATATAAATACAATGACGCAATGAATCGAGTGATAGAAGAGGCAAGTCGAAAACTCAGAATTTTCAATCAAAAGATGTGAGCGCGAGTAGAAAAGAGCGTTATACACCATGGAAGGTACTTAGAGAGCCAGAGCTTTTACAACACGGAGCAAAATTGTTCAAGTACAATATTTGTGGCTTTAAGAGATCTCTCTCTCATCCTCGCATAACTCAGCATAACTTCCTATATCTATATAGAGCTCTCCGTTTAAACACATATCCTCTGTTTCATTTTGTAGCTCCTCTGCATGCACCCCATATAGAGTAGTAGCATCTTGATGCTCGTCTGGCACCACCGCAGCGGCTTCTGATTGAGCATCTTCTCTGATCTCCTCCATTGATGTCGTTGTGATTGGCACATGGTAGCCTTCATACGTCCTTGCACTACGAGGGGCTACCTCTATGACGTACCACCAGTTTGATGTAGACTTTGTAGGATGAAATATTACCTGCCAGAGCCACATAACTTACATGAGAGCTTTCAAGCACATAACTTGTAAAAGGGGGATGTTAACTATTTATATACTTACTTGTTCACAATGCTCGGGTAGTACGAAAGTGTCTCTTAGGTCAGTCCATTTCTTAGTAGAATCCACCTCAAGAAAACCAGACTCTCCTCTACGCATAGTAGCGTTGCGACCCTCCATGATTATCTTGAACCATTGCACGTCGAACAAGTCGACAAAAAATCCTCTGTAATCGATCCTCAAAATCTCTTGCAGCGTCCCGAAGTAAGTGAGTTCCACTACCACAGGATCTGCATCAGAGGAACGTCGTCGACTAGACTGTTCAAATTTTGCCATGATTCCACAATCTTGAGTAAAACACTTTTTGTCGATTCGTTCCACCCTAAAATGTCGACCTTTACACCATGCTGCTGTGTATGACTTATACTACAACGAACAAAGATTATGAGTGGCCGTTCAAACGTTTAGAAATAAATTCACTAGCTAGTCGTACATTGCAAACTTACCTTGGTCGCGCAACCCCGAGAGTACTCCCACTCTTCTTCAGTCACTTCGTCACCGCATTGTTGTGCGCTTTTCAATTGGTTGTGCAACCATCTTAAGCTCATGAAGGTTGGTAGGCTCTCCAGAACCGCTGGATAGTGCATCGGTGGTCGTCTTCCCCGTCTCCACTCGATTCGTGCCCTTTGTCGCTCTTGCTTTGCATCCTCATATTGTGAAATCCACTTTTGCATCACTGGATTGTGAAGCATGCAAAATTGGTTGATTTTAGCCTCTAGATCTTCCGTCATCTTCTTCTCAACACTGAAATTGCACATGACAATCCCAGATATGCGCTCATCATCTATGGTTCGCCATAGCGTGTCCCGAGATTTATCAAATCCGTCTAGCCACTCTCCAATGTACACTAGGGACTCTAATACCAACCAACCTTCTGCCATGCTATCCTCCGGACGTGCCTTTTGACGCATATATCCCTTAAGCGTTTTCATGAAACGCTCTAAGAAGAACATCCATCTGGAATGAACTGTGCCAGCTATTTCCACCTCATCAACTATGTGAACAAGAAGATGCACCTGAATGGTTAGCATTGTAGTAGGAAAATGTTTCTCAAACATGCACACAAGCTCCGCAGCATTTAGTTTGGCGAATGGTATGGAGTCTACGTTGATCTCCTTTTGTGAGATCCATTGCACCAGCTTTGCAAGTTTGTAGATTGTGTTACGGATGTCGAGAGACAAACATCCCTCAATGGCAACCGGTAAAATAAACTGTAAAGTATGTGCAGCAATGATATTAAAGTCCACATTTTATGCAATGATATTAAAGTCCACTATGAACGTACCTGACACATTTTATGCCAATCGTGTGACTTCAAACCGGTAAGCTTTCCTTCTTTAGTAAAACACGTTCGGAGCGAGTGCATTACGCCAGTGGGGGTCCGCAAAGATCGAATGGCCTCTTTTACTTTGCGTTCTTGGGCTCCTGTGAAAATCCATGGTGCTTTAGGGAGTTTTATCGATCCATCAGACGCTGTTTGCGGCCAATATTGCTCCATACGATCCACATTTCTAAGATCAACTCTGGCTCCCAAAGTATCTTTCTTGCCGGTCAAATGGTCCCATAGGAGATTACCCACATTCTTGAATATGTGCATTGGATTGAGCAAGTGATTGATCATGAGTCGGGGTCAGTATGGTAACTCGTACCATAGAGATAGTCTCTTCATCCCTGGAGGCAATCCGTCATCGCACATCTCCTTCTGCTCTAACATGCTTGTGCAGACATCCTTGGTGGCTCTCTTCCCAAAAAGTCGTCGCGTAACACATGATTCTCTGGAAGATACGCTTGATGACCTTCGTAGATCTGCTTCTTCAGTGAGGGTGCCCTACGTGCATTCAGTCTAGGTCCACATGTGACACATGCTCTATATCCGCTTGTTTGAAGCCCTACATGTATACACATGATAATAGATCAACTATGGGAAAAAACAATATTTACAGTGTCTGAGTAGTGAGTGTCAATAGATCACCTGAGCATTCTGTTAGCCCGGGATAGTCATGCATGGTCCACATTAGAATGCCTCTGATCAAAGCATTCCGTCGTCCTGTGTGTCAGCTCATATCCACCACCTCTATGCCAATCCACAATTGTTGTAGCTCTTCCAATAGTGGACGAAGATACACATCCATATTCCCCACTTTATATCGCCCTGGCACAATCAAGCTTAGCCATAGCCCCTTCTTCGTAGTCAACCACGGGGGAATGTTGTAGTTGACGATGACAACGGGCCATACACTGTAAGATGTTGATCTTTGACCAAATGGATTTACGCCATCCATAGCCAGGCCTAAGCGCAAATTTCGAGCTTCCCTGGCAAAATCCGACCATGTTCCATCTATATGTTTCTAGGCTGCGCAATCTGCAGGAATTCGTAGCACACCATCCGAAGATTTATTCTCCTCATGCCATGATGCTAGGGCGGCCATGGACTTACATTCGAAGAAATGCTTGATTCGAGGAAGCAGAGGAAAATGTCGCAAAACCTTTTGTGGAATTTTTGTCCCGTGGAGATCTACTCGATATCTTTCGGAATCACATTTCGGACACTTCTCCATGTCTGTGTATTCCCCTCTGAAAAGAATGCAGTCATTAGGACAAGCGTGGATAGAATTGTAATCCATCCCCAAGTTTCTCAAAATCTTTCTTGCTTCATCTCGGGAATCTGGCATCACATTGTCAGCTGGTAGTATGTGCTCTTTCAGCAATCTACACAACATAAAAATACGATACAGTTGTGTAAAAATCTATCAGATCATTATACATTTAGAGTTTTATTAAAGTAAACTAATTGTAATAGATCACCTGAAAAGCGCTGTGACGCTAGTGTCACTCCATCCAAACTTTGCCTGCATGTTGAGAAGAACCAGGAGTGCTTTCAATCTAGACATACGTGCTCCATTATACAATGGCGTATCGGCTTCACTTTTCATATCATCATAGATAAGCCTTCCTGAATCCATGATCGTCTCGATCATTTCATCAATCTCGGGCTCAAACATTGCCTCGTTGGGAATGTGCTCTGCATGATCATCCCCCGAGCTGTCAGCGGCTACATCTTGTGGCCTCACATATGTTGCTTGACCAACGCGTCTGCGAACACGTCTATTGGGTTGCAAGATTGCTGCTTGTTGGCCAGCGTCAGAGTCCGACGAGTTATAATTGGCAACAACTCGATCTATAATAGATGGATCGAACTCGCCAAATTCGCGAACGTGCTGCAAAGAAACACGTCTTGTCCGTCGCACAGCATGCTTGCATTGATTACAAGGACATAAGACCCTCGTTGAGAGATAGGTGTTTCGGTTGGACGGTCCCACATCCTCGTCGCTACTCATAATGAGGATAAAAAACTTATAACCTGGACAACAAATTTAATATTCTATTGGCATTCTTCGTCTTATCTCTCTCTCTCTCTCTCTCTCTCTCTCTCTCTCTCTCTCTCTCTCTTTACCTCACATTCTCTAGTCATGTCCAATCCCCGCACACCTCGGTCTAGAGGTGCACGGAGATCAGAACCACCGGGTTATAATCTCGTCTTTATTGGTCAATACCTATATTTGTGGGTACAAGAAATCTACACACCCACGTCTACATGATACTGCATGTAGTGGACAAAACCCCTTTGCCTCTTCTCTAGCTGTAGCACTTCACTTCATCTTAACATCTTTTCACAGTAGATCTTTTCACTGTTCGTCTAACTCTAAACCCTAAACCGTAAGTAATTCTTGCGTGGACTCGATCTAACGTAAATAAGCGTAAATCTAAATAAACGTAAATCTAACTAAAAATAAAGCTAAATCTAATTTAACGTAAGTCTAATGACTAGAGGTTGTCTAGATGGTCATTGTGTCGGGGATCGACGGAGCCCACCATGAGTGAAGGCAGCAATACCCTATATTCCATTGAGGGCTTTCTTCACCCGCTTCATGCAGGCATCGCAGTCTATGGAGACCTAAATCTAATCTAATATAACGTAAATCTAAATCTAGCTTAAATAAACGTAAATCTAGTTAAAAATAAACCTAAATCTAATTTAATGTAAGTCTACATATAACCTAATCTTTAACGTCTTTATTTTAAGATAGTTTCCTACGACGTTATAACTCTCTTCTTCTTGTGTGTGTGCGCGTGTGTGGACGTGTGTGCCAATAAAAAGAGATAAATGGTATAACCTTTCTATCACCCATGCCAAGTATGATAGATTGATTATGCCATTTCCCTCTTGAATAATAGGTCTTGAGTTCAACTCTTCGTCGGCTAGATCTTTAGGTCTTTTAATTTTAATTAGTTTCCTACGACGTTAAATTAGTTTCTCTCTCTTTCTCTCTCAATGTGTGTGCGTTTTTTTGGATCGTATACATGTTTTCTCTCTCTTTTTCTCTCTCAATGTGTGCGTTTTTTATTTATGCATGTTCTCTCTCTCTTTTCCTCTCTCAATGCGTGCGTTTTTTGTTTATGCATGCTCTCTCTCTCTTTTTCTCTCTCAATGTGTGTGTGCATTCTTTGTTTATGTATATGTGTGTGCGCGTTTTTGTTTTTGTTTGTACTCTCTCTCTCTCTCTCTCTCTCTCTCTCTCTCTCAAAAACACTATGTGTGTGTGTGTATGTGTGTGTGTGAGAGAGAGAGAGAGGGAGAGAGAAAGAGGGGAAGGGAACATGAGAATGAGGAGAGAGAAGGAGCATACCTGGCTCTCCTTCCTCTCCTCGTGTGTGTGTGTGTGTGTGTGTGTGGAGAAGAAAAAGAGAGAGAGAGAGAGGGAGAGCGTTACCTGCTCTTTGCTTGAGGGCGCCGAAAAACTCAGATCTGAGATCTGAGTTTTTGGGCGCGCTCGGTTATTTTTTTACCCCTGCCGACGTCGCTATGAGCGTCGCAAATTTCTTTGTAAATTTGCGACGCTCATAGCGACGCCGGGATTTTTTTTTTGGAGCGTCGCTGTGTGAGCGTTGCTAATATGAAGAGCCTCTTGTAGTGAAACTATCCTAAAAGACGTTAAAGATTAGGTTAGATGTAAACTTATGTTAAATTAGATTTAGGTTTATTTAAGTTAAATTAGATTAGATTTATGTTTATTTTTAATTAGATTTAGGTTTATTTACGCTAGATTTAGATTTACGTTATATTAGTTTAAATTTAGGTCTCCATAGACTGCGATGCCTGCATGAAGCGGGTGAAGAAAGCCCTCAATGGAATATAGGGTATTGCTGCCTTCACTCATGGTGGGCTCCGTCGATCCAAAAGTACTGGTGAAATGTCTTCAGAAGATAGGGAAGAAGGTGGATCTTCAGGGCGGCAAGAGTCACTACATCCCCGACACAATGATCATCTAGACAACCTTTAGTCATTCAACAGCAACTTCAAAGTTAGTAACAAGAGCAAGAACGGTCTAAAGGGCCAATTGCTGTCGTCAGATGTGGATGGAGATGAGGCAGCGTCACCGTCGAAAGTTAACTCTCACATCTTTAGTGATGAGAATGCCAACTCTTGCCGAGTTATGTGAAAAATTATGTGTTAAATCAGTTTTAAGGTTCTTATAATCCCTGTTAGTTTAGTTCTTTGTTTTTAATATAACATAATTTACGTTAGATTTAGATTTATGTTATATTAGATTAGACTTAGGTTTATTTAGGTTTACCCACACACACACACACACACACACACACAAGAAGAAGAGAGTTTTAACGTCGTAGGAAACTATCCCAAAAGACGTTAAAGATTAGGTTAGATGTAGACTTACGTTAAATTAGATTTAGGTTTATTTTTAGTTAGATTTATGTTTATTTAGATTTACGCTTATTTACGTTAGATCGAGTCCACGCAAGAATTACTTACGGTTTAGGGTTTAGAGTTAGACGAACAGTGAAAAGATCTACTGTGAAAAGATGTTAGGATGCTGTGAAGTGCTACAGCTAGAGAAGAGGCAAAGGGGTTTTGTCCACTACATGCAGTATCATGTAGACATGGGTCTGTAGATTTCTTGTACCCACAAATATAGGTATTGACCAATAAAGACGAGATTATAACCCGGTGGTTCTGATCTCTATGCACCTCTAGACCGAGGTGTGCGGGGATTGGACATGACTAGAGAATGTGTGTGTGTGAGAGAGAGAGAGAGAGAGAGAGAGAGAGAGAGAGAGAGAGAGAGAGAGAGAGAGAGAGAGAGAGATAAGACGAAGAATGCCAATAGAATATTAAATTTGTTGTCCAGGTTATAAGATTTTTATCCTCATTATGAGTAGTGACGAGGATGTGGGACCGTCCAACCGAAACACCTATCTCTCAACGAGGGTCTTATGTCCTTGTAATCAATGCAAGCATGCTGTGCGACGGACAAGACGTGTTTCTTTGCAGCACGTTCGCGAATTTGGCGAGTTTGATCCATCTATTATAGATCGAGTTGTTGCCAATTATAACTCGTCGGACTCTGACGCTGGCCAACAAGCAGCAATCTTGCAACCCAATAGACGTGTTCGCAGGCGCTTTGGTCAAGCAGCATATGTGAGGCCACAAGATGTAGCCTCTGACAGCTCGGGGGATGATCATGCAGAGCACATTCCCAACGAGGCAATGTTTGAGCCCGAGATTGATGAAATGATCGAGACGATCATGGATTCAGAAAGGCTTATCTATGATGATATGAAAAGTGAAGCCAATACGCCATTGTATAATGGAGCACGTATGTTTAGATTGAAAGCACTCCTGGTTCTTCTCAACATGCAGGCAAAGTTTGGATGGAGTGACACTAGCGTCACAGCGCTTTTCAGGTGATCTATTACAATTAGTTTACTTTAATAAAACTCTAAATGTATAATGATCTGATAGATTTTTACACAACTGTATCGTATTTTTATGTTGTGTAGATTGCTTAAAGAGCACATACTACCAGCTGACAATGTGATGCCAGATTCCCGAGATGAAGCAAGAAAGATTTTGCGAAACTTGGGATGGATTACAATTCTATCCACGCTTGTCCTAATGACTGTATTCTTTTCAGAGGGGAATACATAGACATGGAGAAGTGTCCGAAATGTGATTCCGAAAGATATCGAGTAGATCTCCACGAGACAAAAATTCCACAAAAGGTTTTGTGACATTTTCCTATGCTTCCTCGCATCAAGCATTTCTTCGAATGTAAGTCCATGGCCGCCCTAGCATCATGGCATAAGGAGAATAAATCTTCGGATGGTGTGCTACGAATTCCTGCAGATTGCGCAGCCTGGAAACATATAGATGGAACATGGTCGGATTTTGCCAGGGAAGCTCGAAATTTGCGCTTAAGCCTGGGTATGGATGGCGTAAATCCATTTGGTCAAAGATCAACATCTTACAGTGTATGGCCCGTAATCATCGTCAACTACAACATTCCCCCATGGTTGACTACGAAGAAGGGGCACCTATGGCTAAGCTTGATTGTGCCAGGGCGATATAAAGTGGGGAATATGGATGTGTATCTTCGTCCACTATTGGAAGAGCTTTGATCAGAGGCATTCTAATGTGGACCATGCATGACTATCCCGGGCTAACAGAATGCTCAAGTGATCTATTGACACTCCTCACTCAGACACTGTAAATCTTGTTTTTTCCCATAGTTGATCTATTATCATGTGTATACATGCAGGGCTTCAAACAAGCGGATACAGAGCATGTGTCACATGTGGACCTAGACTGAATGCACGTAGGGCTCTCTCACTGAAGAAGCAAATCTACGAAGGTCATCAAGCGTATCTTCCAGAGAATCATGTGTTACGTGACGGCTTTTTGGGAAGAGAGCCACCAAGGATGTCTGCACAAGCATGGTTAGAGCAGAAGGAGATGTGCGATGACGGATTGCCTCCAGGGATGAAGAGACTATCTCTATGGTACGAGTACGCAGGCAGGAAGGGCTTAAACGCCCTGATGGACATTCTCAGTTCTCGCGGCGGCATGGTTAGTATTAGGGTTTACTCTTTTCTATTTTTTGTATTGTTTTATAAATGTCGTTATATGTTTATACTTACTGAAAGCTGTCTTATTGTCTTTTTTTACAGAATCCGACAGATACGCCGCTTGGACGCGATGAGACGTCTGACTAGACGACGTCAGTTTAGCCGTAGCTAGATAGCATTAGTTTAAGGTTTCTCATAGCTTATGTATCATGAGACGGATTTTATACGTCTTTTTGAACCATGTATATTATTACATTTGTCACCGCAGTTCATTTTGCCAATCAATTCTTTATGCCTATGATGTTGTACAATTGTCATTATTACATTTGCCAATCAATTCATTTTGCCTATGATGTGTACAATTGTCAATTTTACGCTTGTCAATTTTGCAAACAATGCGTCTTGTGGGTGACTATTTTGGGTCTATTATCTACCCTTGCACTTTTTTCAAAAAGTGAATCAAGTACGATATGGTTGATGGGTGGCAGGGCATTCAATGCCCTGTCAGCAAATTTTTTTTTCTCTCGGGCGTCGCTATAACCGTCGCTATTTATGGCTCTGTAGCGTCGCTATGAGCGTCGCTATAGACTTCTGTGTAAACGTCGCTATGACCGTCGCTATATAGCGACGCTCTCATAGCGACGCTATTAGCGACGCCGGGGGTTATAAAAACCCAGTGTATTTCCGACGCTAACAGCGTCACAGGAGCACACAACCTCTTGTAGTGCATGAGTAGCTTATAGTTGCTCTTTTTCTCATTCAATAGGTATAGAAGTGGTTCCTTGTGCCCAAGCATCCTTTAGCTATTAAATAACCACAGAAGCTTTACTTTCTTGATCATTCGTTTCCATATAAATTTCCAATACCTTAGAGGATTACTTACAAGTTTTGTGAGTGAACCATTTTCTCCTAGCTCACTTTCTCCTTGTAGTTCACTTTCTCCCCCATCATTCTCATAGATTTCTTGGTTATCATCATCGTCATCTTGTTTTTTCTATCTAATTTCATGAAGACATTTTGATTATACATTGAAATAATAGAAGTTCATTACATAGAGCAAATCCAACAAAATGGCACATACCATTGGGGTGCTAGAAGATGATTCGTTGTTTGGTTTCTTTTTTTTCCATTTTCATTTTTTCGCAAGAGACTTGATGGTCCATGTATAAACGTCCTCTTCTTTCCAATGATAATTTTGTCTAGCTTCTCTTACAAGCTTAAATTGTAATGGAATTGATGACGATCACCATAGCCATAAGTTGGTTGCTACATCTTCCTTTGTTGTTCGCCACTGTCGAATCTCATCCAAGGAGCCACTTTCCTTAGAAATGAGGTATATCAAGCCCTCACTCATGCTGTCTGCATCTCGCCTGTGTGTAAGATGTACTGAAAGGTGCTGCAAAGGTCTGAGCCTAGTAAATCCCAATACTCCAAAAAGAAGCTGGGAGTCAAACCATCCTCACTAGGAAAGCTACCACAGGGAAGTGTTCTGAGGGATGTATGGAGCTCCTCTAACTAGAGAGGCAGCTCAAGACTCTGACGCATCTCCTCAGTCACAAGACAAGGCATCTGTGCCCAAACCTGCTCTTTGCATGCATCCCAACGCTCTCACTTGGGCTCTGCGGACACAAGCCTCGGTAAAAGTCAGTGGCAACTGCACCCATATCCTCTGGCTCTGAAGCTACAAACCCGTCAGGTCTTCTCAACTGGCTGACACTAGCGTGTCCATGGTGGGCACCCACCGTCTCAAAGAACGCCCCAATCACTTTGTCACCTACCTGGGTCCACTGAGATGCCTGTCGATGTAAAGCGAACTCATGACGCCTCTTCTCTATTCTAAGTAGCTCCTCACGAGCCTGCTGCAACTGCTCCTCCACCCAAGAACTGTTTGGATCCTGCTCCTGCATCCTCTACAAGGAAGCAACGCCCCATTTGAGACAGGGGGTCAATGTTACGTACTTTTGAGCAGAAAAGCTCATTGACCTAAGTAGTCCGACTGAGAAGTTTTGCAATTGAAAGCAAGAAAAAGATCTCCACACGATTCGTAACGAAATTAATTTCCTAAGCTCCAAATGCTGTAATTAGAACAAAGATCGATAAACTTGCTTGGTCATGGCAAGGTTTGATGATCAGGCACTCTAGTCATGCAGAGCTGCATGTCTTCTCCTCATGCGGGATTTTCATGAGGATAATGTTCTTGCGCTTGTGAACATAGTGTGCAGGCGATGGCGGCTGTGGAAGGTGAGGGAGGAGGTGCAACAACAGCATGTTAAATGGCGTCCGAGGAGCTGCAGTCTGCAAAGCCTACAAATGAAAGTTGAGAGAGCGCACATAAGAATTTTGAAAACTTGAGTGCACTGCCTGATTTCATTTGAACGGCGTGGGTAGGCAGATGATCACGAGCGTTGACTAGCAGAGGACTGCATCCTTTCGCCCTTCGAAAAAAACTTGCTGGGTTAACCAAGTAAACAAATTTGGCCTGCTAAAATAGGCCATAGAGAGATGCACAAGAAGTACGCTAAATGTTGACGCTCCCATCTGCATTGGCTGTACCTTACGATCATCTTGGTACTTCCAAAAAAAATGCATGAAACTGAATTAGGCACTTGGATTTAGACACCTTAATCTTGTCGGTTTTCTAGTTTGGCATTGCTATTTTATGTTTATTGCCTTCATGTGCTGCAACAATCTGGGTCTTAATTTATTAGATCATCACATGATTTGGCATAGTGTGGCTGTGATGGTATTTTACAGGCTTTTGAAGCTATTAGCAGTATGAGCTCATGAAGAGGGATTGCATATGAGTGACTTCGTCTCGCAACATTCTTCTTGCTGTCCAGGATGTTGTACGTGTTGGAGTGCAATGACTGCACAATGTGCCCAACATGGTTGGATGTTAAATGAAGTCCGTTCCTCAAATGCAATCACCTTTGCATGTGCCTTGAAGAGTTGTTGGCATTGGGCAAGAAAATTTGGTGAGAATGCTAGTTGCAGGGCTATTGCGTGTAGTTTCTTGGCATTGCTTTGATCGACATGCATGCAAAATGAGACGTCCTCAGAGAGAGAAAGAGAGAGAGAGAGAGAGAGAGAGAGAGAGAGAGAGAGAGAGAGAGTCGTTGGAGCGTGGAGAGAGAGAGAGAGAGAGAGAGAGAGAGAGAGAGAGAGAGAGAGAGAGCGATGTATAAGCAGATACCTTAACTTGCGCTCCTTGCTCGCTCAAGTCTCCAGCTTGTGCAGCGCAAAGCTTTCTTTATGCAAGCGCTAGTTTTATTACAAGCATGCATCATATATGGCTCAAAAGGAACGCATGAAAGGCATGCAGTGCCAAAAAATTCACAAGGGCCTTAGACAACTTACCATATGGTAAAAAAAATAATAATTGCTAGATGATTTACTAGTTCCAATACAAACATCTAGTAAGAGTGCAAACTAGCAAAAAAGAGACAACTCCTAGATGCTACATATAGTAATTCTCTTACGATATGGAGAGTTGAATAGCCATATGATAATTTAAGTCTCAATATGGTAAGAAAATTGCTAGTTCAATGTAGGAGTTGACTCACTTACTAGTTTGATCTTACATATGAGTGCTCTCAAACTAGTAAGTCAACTAGCAACTTTTGTTTCGACCTAGAAATTCATCTAGCAATATATGAGGACGGTTGCTTGCAAACTAGTAATTCATCTACAAACTTTTCTGTAAACGAGCTAGTAGTTCACCTAGTAATTCATTAAGGAGCATGCAGACACAAACTAGTAATTCATCTCGAAATTTTCTCCTGAGCAAAAAATTTAGGAGAGTTTTCTTCAACATCAGGAGACTAAAATATGCTTAATTCATAAAGATGGCAGCAAATAGAATGAAGTTTAGCAATCTTTCAAAATGTGCATTACATGCTACAATTTGTTGGATTATAAAAATACTTGTCATATGTTACAATCATATCCTTCATGGATAAAGGGCCAAATTTTTCAAAATAAAAAACTATCAAGGCTTCCAATAACAAAAGCCATGTTACTAAAATCTTCACACATAGTGGAAATATTATCATCGTCGTTTGCTCTCTTCTCGAGGAAACTATTCGATCTCTGCATAGCAAAATAGGTAGGTTTGATCAAGTGGTACAAGTCTTGTACTTTCTTGAGATCAACCACATCATTAATATAGTTTCTTTGTCATCCCTGGGCAAATTTTGCGTCTACACAATTGTCACAACAAAATAACATGATTTAAAGAGAGACACATATTATTTTTGTAAACATAAGTAAGGCAATGTTGTTAGCTTTTATTACAAACCTAAGATTTTAGAAAATATTGATTTTGAATCATTGAACATCCCGATTCATTGAACATTCCCCATCAGATTTGTTCTCCTAAACATTTAAAGTCCACTCTTTTATTTTATAGCCACATGCAAAAAGAATTTCATTGATGTGAAGAAAAATACCCTTTTCTTTTTAAGCTTTAAAGATGTTGAAGCTTGATCTTTCTCTTTTAGTAGCTCTTCAATCTCAGAAGTATAGAAGTGAGAAAACATAGCTTTTTTATAACATTACAATTAAGTAGGGTAAGTGTTTTATTAAATAAATATCCATGTGAAACATGTTTGAATAGCCCATTGCACTTTAGTGTGCTTTTTCTTTTTTGTTCTTGGTTTACACCATGTGCCCTTTCATTGATTTTTTCCTTCACAAAAATTAAAAAACAGAGTACAATGTTAACCGACACAACAAAAAGTTTTAGAGAAAAAAGTACATCAATTAGAATTGTACAAGGTTTATGATATGGTCAACACACTCATCAAATTCATTGTTTACTTCCATATCCTTTTCTTAAAAATAGTTGACAAACTCTTCATCTTGCATATAGTTTCTATATGCCTGACATTCAAAATAGTTTACTCGCATTAAGCAATTGAATTTGGATAAAACACACACACACACACACACACACACACACACACACACACACACACAAATTAGCCGAATTTACCTCAATTATTTCAATTTCTATCTTTGTGTGTGTGTGTGTGTGTGTGTGTGTGTGTCTCGCTTGAGTGTGTGTGTGTGAGAGTGAGAGAGAGAGAGAGAGAGAGAGAGAGAGAGAGAGAGAGAGAGAGGAGTAAACCCCACATACCTCATAAGAATCTGCCATCACTTTGTGAAGCATGATTTTCCCATAGCATCTTAGGAACATATATCTTCGTCACTCTTTAAACACATAATAACAAATTTTATCAGCATAGGTCATATATTATTGTTATTTTAAGATGAAAGTGCTTACATGAGTAGCTTGTAGTTGCTCTTTTTCTCATTCAATAGGTATAGAAGTGGTTCCTTGTGCTTAAGCATCCTTTAGCTATTAAATAACCACAAAAGCTTTTCTTTCTTGATCATTCGTTTCCATATAAATTTCCAATACCTTAGAGGATTACTTACAAGTTTTGTGAGTGAACCATTTTCTCCTAGCTCACTTTCTCCTTGTAGTTCACTTTCTCCCGCATCATTCTCATAGATTTCTTGGTTATCATCATCGTCATCTTGTTTTTTCTATCGAATTTCATGAAGACATTTTGATTATACATTGAAATAATAGAAGTTCATTACATAGAGCAAATCCAACAAAATGGCACATACCATTGGGGTGCTAGAAGATGATTCGTTGTTTGGTTTCTTTTTTCTCCATTTTCATTTTTTCGCAAGAGACTTGATGGTCCATGTATAAACGTCCTCTTCTTTCCAATGATAATTTTGTCCAGCTACTCTTACAACCTTAAACTGTAATGGAATTGATGACGATCACCATAGCCATAAGTTGGTTGCTACATCTTCCTTTGTTGTTCGCCACTGTCGAATCTCATCCAAGGAGCCACTTTCCTTAGAAATGAGGTATATCAAGCCCTCACTCATGCTGTCTGCATCTCGCCTGTGTGCAAGATGTACTGAAAGGCGCTGCAAAGGTCTGAGCCTAGTAAATCCCAATACTCCAAGAAGAAGCTGGGAGTCAAACCATCCTCACCGGGACAGCTACCTCGGGGAAGTGTTCTGAGGGATGTATGGAGCTCCTCTAACTAGAGAGGCAGCTCAAGCCTCTGACGCATCTCCTCAGTCACAAGACAAGGCATTTGTGCCCAAACCTGATCTCTACATGCATCCCAACGCTCTGACTTGGGCTCTGCGGACAAAAAGCCTCGGTAAAGTCAGTGGCAACTGCACCCATATCCTTTGGCTCTGAAGCTACAAACCCGTCAGGTCTTCTCAACCGGCTGACACTAGGGTGTCCATGGCGGGGACCCACTGTCTCAAAGAACGCCCCAATCACTCTATCACCTACCTGGGTCCACTGAGATGCATGTTGATGGAAAGCGAACTCATGACGCCTCTTCTCTATGCTAACTAGCTCCTCGCGAGCCTGCTATAACCGCTTCTCCACCCAATAACTATTTGGATCCTGCTCCTGCATCCTCTACAAGGAAGCAATGCCCCATCTGAGATAGAGGGTCAATGTTATGTACTTTTGAGCAGAAAATCTCATTGACCTGAGTAGTATGACCGAGAAGTTCTGCAAATGAAAGAAAGAAAAAGATCTCCACACGATTTGTAACGAAATTTTCTAAGCTCCAAATGCTGTAATTAGAACAAAGATCAATAGGCTTGCTTGGTCATGGCAAGGTTTGATGATCAGACCCAGGTTTAGCAGAAAGCAAGTTTGGTGCCATTAAAGCTTGAAACTGTAGAAAAAATGACCTTTGCATATAAGGCACGCTGCACTCTAGTCATGCAGAGCTGCATGTCTTCTCCGCATGCGGGATTTTCATGAGGATAATGTTCTTGAGCTTGTGAACATAGTGTGCAGGCGATGGCGGTTGTGGAAGGTGAGGGAGGAGGTGCAACAACAGTAGGTTAAATGGCGTCCGAGGAGCTGCAGGCTGCAAAGCCTACAAATGAAAGTTGAGAGAGCGCACAAAAGAATTTTAAAAACTTGAGTGCACTGCCTGGTTTTATTTGAACGGCGTGGAATGCATATACCTTTGGAACCTGGGTGGCGCAACCGGAGTCGAGTCTAGAAGTGCTGTTA
Organism: Adiantum capillus-veneris; assembly: GCF_014529385.1. Classification (NCBI taxonomy): domain Eukaryota; kingdom Viridiplantae; phylum Streptophyta; class Polypodiopsida; order Polypodiales; family Pteridaceae; genus Adiantum; species Adiantum capillus-veneris. The sequence goes on from NC_140931.1 coordinate 56,591,739, forward strand.
CTCAGATGGTAGGCAGTTGACTGGGAGAGGAGTGCATCCTTTCGCCCTTCGAAAAAACCTTGCTGGGTTAACCTAGGAAACAAATTTATCCTGCTAAAATAGGCCGTAGAGAGATGCACAAGTTCATCATTATTCCTTTATTGTTATTTTTACATTGATTGTCTAAAACCATTTTGGAGAATGCTGGCACTACAATTTTCCCTGTGAAAGGCCTTAAATTGAGACAAAGACCACTAAATTGAGAGTTCTAATGTTCTCTCTCCCATGAGGTTGCTGTAGCATGCAAGTAGTCGACGCTCCCATCTGCATTGGCTGCACCTTATGATCATCTTGGTACTTCCAAAACATTGCATGAAACTGAATAGATTTAGACACACTACAAGAGGTCGCGCAGAATTCGACGCAAGTACTGACGAAATAACATTAAATTTTAAACTTAAAAGCGGTGAAATAAGGTTCGGAAGAGACGTCGGTATCATAGTGTCGGTATAACTATCGGTGTGACAGGCGTCGGAATAGGTCTATAAACAAGCGTCGAAATAATCAACGAAATAAGCACCGGCATTAATATATTAAATTCCGATGCCTATTTCGTGACCCCTACCGACGGTGATACCGTAACCTGTATCGACGACCAAAATGTGTAATTTTTTTTTGGGCAGAGAGGGTTGGGAACTAATGCTGCATGTACTGCAGCAAAAGAAAACAACCCTCTCTACCCAAAGGAAAAAAATGCTGCAGCAACCGCACTCTACCTACAAGCTGACGCTAAAGAGGGAGTGTATGGCAATTAGCAAAATTGTAAGAATAACATAACTTGTTAACATGATTAAAACATGAGTCAAAAACTGTAAAACCATAAACATAACCTCTGTGCCATACCATAACCATAACCATAACCATAAACATCACACGATTGCTATACCATCATAGCAAAACCATAACCATCACCTGAACCAATACCATAACCATAACCTTGCACAACCATAACCATAACCATAGCAAAACCATAACCATAGCACGATTGCTATACCATCATAGCAAAACCATAACCATCACCTGAACCAAAATCATAACCATAATTTTGCACAACCATAACCATAGCAAAACCATAACCATAGCACGATTGCCAAAACCATAACCATAACCATAACCTTGCACAACCATAACCATAACCATAACCATAACCATAACCATAACCATAACCATAACCATAACCATAACCATAACCATAAACCATAAAACATAAACATAAGTTGACTGTCAAACCTTAACCATACCATAAACATAACCATAAACCATAAACATAAGTACTACAAAACTGTACATATGCAAGAGATCAATGAGTGAGAAGCCCTCATGGTAATGCCTCCCAATCGACGTCCTCTCCCTCCTCCTCTAGCAGCTGGGTCAAAAGGGCCACATCCATGCTTGTACCCATACTTCTCCTCTTGGCATGTCCGAAGGCGCTTCATGGCAACATCCTGCAAAATTATGGTTTAATCATTAGATAAATCTTCAAATAACATATATACTATCAATAATTTAAAGCATACGTATAATACTTACAAACTCATGTCGAAGCGTATTGTAGCCTCCACTCCCAAGATGTGACGCTCCAGCAGACTCAAACGTGCTCTGGCTGCATCTCTATGCTGCTGAAATCTATTGTGATTGTCTTGTGTCTCTCAGGAAATCCCAATCCACTCCTCTGTGTCCAACCATGCCGGATTGGGATCGCCGTCATTGAATCTGTCTCTGGCCTCTGATTGACGATGAGACCTTGTGGTACCCCTCTGCCGGCATGTACTCTCTTTGAATGGTGTCAACAATGTTGTTGGAATTAGGATTGCAGAGAAACACACACAGCTTGGAGAAGACGAAGGAAGCTCAAGGCACACAATAGAGAGTGTGTTACTTAGTGTGTAATGGAAAGATAGATAGCCCTAGAGTGATGGGCGTATATACAATGCACGGGGGAAAAAACCTCCTAAAGAGGGAAAAAATGCCCCGGCGGTCCTAGTGTGTTCACACACATCACTACCACATGTATATGGTAACAAATCCCCCCTGGAGTGATGCGGTGAACGAGAGCTGGCACATGAGTAAAGGGAAGTGCCATGCCCTGAGGACAGGATCAGTCGACAAAGGGGAGTAAGCCCAAAGCTTTGCGGAAAGCTTCCAGCTTCTCACGAGACAATGCCTTTGTGAAAAGATCTGCAAGGTTTTCCTGTGTTGGTACATAAGCCAAGCTGATTTCTCCTTCTGAGAGCCTCTCCCTGACATAGTGGTAATGCACCTCAATGTGCTTTGTGCGAGCATGAAAAACTGGGTTCCTCGCAACTCCCAATGCGCTCTTACTGTCAGTGTAGATAGTGTTGGCAGTGTCCTGTCCAACACCCAAATCAGCCATAAGGCGTCTGAGCCATACACACTCAACCGTAGCTGTGAAGACTGCCTTGTACTCAGTCTCACAACTCGAAGTGGCCACAGTAGGTTGCTTCTTGCTCAACCATGATATACATGAACTGCCAAGCATGAAACAAAAACCACTTGTGGACACTCGCATGTCAAAACAACCAGCCCAATCTGAGTCCGAAAAAGCATGTAAGTCTGGCGGCAATGATCCCCCCTTGGGATAAAACAAGCCAAGATGTAAAGTGCCACTAAGGTAGCGGAAAATCCTCTTAACAGCCTGCCAATGCTTAGACCCTAGGCTATGCATAAATCTGCTGACCTGTGAGACTAAAAACTGAATATCCGGCCTCGTGTTGCATGTTAGGAAATAAGACGTAGCTAAATAGATAATTGAGTAGATTACTTAATGGAGAGAGACAGATTTATATACACGAGATTATAGAGTAGAGAGAGAGAGAGAGAGAGAGAGAGAGAGAGAGAGTACACACGATATACGTGGTTCACCCAATGTGGGCTACGTCCATGGGAAAGCAGCCACTCAATGGCCTTAGTACTTCAAAACAAGAAGTAGTTTACAAAGGGATTATACCCTTAATGGAGCTCCTGCCTTGCTTCACTCTCACCACCTCACACTCACCTTGTTGCATCAACTTCACACTATGAAATGTGTGTAGAAATGGCCTCCTTTTATAGGCCAAAAGGGCTGCCCTCTCTTATGAGAGACAGCCATGTGTAGCCGCCCTTGTGTAAATAAGTCCAAATTGGACCCTCCAATCCTCCCATGTGTGGCCGCCCTTGAGAAGACAAGTCTGCTTTTGAATTCGGCCACCGGCCATTGACTTCCGACCACCGGCCATTGACTACCGGCCACCGACCAACCGACCGGTTGTTTTCCGACCACTTTCCGGCCGCCGTCCGGCCATAATATTCCGGCGAAAAAAAAAAAGTCTCAGGGGCCTCCGCCCCCGAGGCCTTTAAAGTTGCCCCTGATTCTTGTCCGTGAAAATTTTGGTTTCCGGTGAGTGATTTTCCTTCACGCACGATGCTTCTCCTGATAATGGGGGCCTTACAAATGTGCGCTTTTACCACAGAAAATTACAAGGGTAAATCAGGCTCCATACTTAACAATCTCCCACTTGGAGATTGATCTCCAAACCAAACCTGTGACTGCTTTCCATTCTGGCTTCTTATCCTTGAATGCCGATTGAAGATGAGCAAAAGCTCAACTTCTCCTTGTTGACCACCTTTGTAAACATGTCTGTAGGATTTTCACTTGTATGCACCTTTCCTAGCTTTAGTTGTCCCTCTTCCAAAAGAGTGAGTATGAAGTGATATCTCACCTCAATGTGCTTTGTCCTTGAATGAAAGGCTGAGTTCTTCGCAAGATGGATAGCGCTTTGGCTATCACTGTACAAGACACAATTGTCTTGTTTGAATCCAAGCTCTTCTAAGAATCTGTGAAGCCACAGAATTTTTTTGCTTGCCTCTGTCATTGCTACATACTCTGCTTCCGTGGTAGAAAGTGAAACCACTTTCTGCAGCTTTGAAGCCCAGCTTACTGCTGTGCCTCCAACCGTGAACACATAGCCAGTAGTGCTCCTTCGAGTATCTTTGTCACCTACCATATCTGCATCAGCATACCCTTCTAGAAAAATATCAGTTCCTCCAAAATACAAAGCATTTGTTGTTGTCCCTTTTAGATACCTAAGTATCCACTTCACAGCTTGCCAATGCTCTTTACCTGGGTTGTCCATGAACCTACTCACAACTCCCACTGCATGTACAATGTCTGGCCTTGTCCAGACCATAGCATACATTAGAGAACCTACCGTTGTAGCATATGGAACTTTAGACATATAGGCTATCTCCTCTTGTGTCTTTGGACACATATCCTTCGTTAGTTTAAAATGACCAGCCAAAGGTGTAGAAACTGGTTTTGCATTTTGCATTGCAAACCTTTCTAGTACCTTCTTAATGTAATCTTCTTGAGATAGCTTTATTGTCTTCTTCGTCTTGTCCCTTGATATTTTCATACCAAGTATCCTCTTTGCAGCACCTAAATCTTTCATTGAAAAAGATTTGGAAAGCTCCTCTTTTAGGTCTTTGATGTCCTGCATGTTAGCACTTGCAATCAACATGTCATCAACATACAACATTAGGATGATGAATTTCCCATCTCCCAAATTCTCCGTGTAGACGCAGTGATCCGAGTTGCATCTTGTGAATCCATGATCCAACATCCATCGATCAAACTTCAAGTACCATTGTCTTGATGCTTGCTTTAAACCATACAAGCTCTTCTTTAATCTGCAAACCATTTTCTCCTTACCTTTTACTTCATACCCCTTTGGTTGAAGCATGTAGATTTCCTCCTCTAAGTCACCGTGAGGGAATGCCGTATTTACATCCATTTGCTCGAGATTTAGATCATGAGCAGCCACAAGGCTTAAGACAAGCCTAATTGAGTTCATTTTTACAACATGAGAAAATATTTCATTGAAGTCAATACCTTTCTTTTGAGAAAAACCTTTTACCACAAGCCTAGACTTGTACCTTTTCTTCCCACCTTCTTCTTCCTTCAGCTTGTACACCCATTTGTTTTGAAGTGCCCGCTTACCTTTAGGCAACTCAACCAACGCCCATGTTTGGTTACGATGTAGTGAGTCCATCTCCACTTGCATGCTCTTCGTGCATTCTTCTTTGGATTCATGTTGCATAGCTTCTTCGTATGATTCCGGCTCTCCAGAATCTGAGATCAAGAGATGGTTGAAGGAAGGAACAAACCTTTCTGGAGGTCTACTTGCTCTTGTAGATCTTCGGGGAATAGGTTGAGGCTCCTCATTTGGTTGACGTTGTTGCACATTGTCACCGTTTGCAGTCCTTGAGTCTTCACCGTCCTCAAGCTCCATGTACTCATCACCTATTTCTTTTGTTTGTTTTCTTTCCAAGTAATCTTTGTACATATTTTGTTCGTTAAAAATTACATCCCTACTCCTTAAGATTTTACCATCTTCAGGAGTCCATAGGTGATGCCCAAAGTCTCCTTCTCCATAGCCAATGAAGAAACACTTTTTGGACTTTGCATCTAGCTTTGATCTTAGGCTTCTATCTATGTGCATGAAAGCCTCACACCCAAACACTTTGAGAAATGCATAATTCACCGGTTTACCTGTCCATGTCTCTTCTGGAACTCCCCCATCCAATGTCGTTGAGGGTGACCGATTGATTAAGTACACAGACGTACTTACAGCTTCCGCCCAAAGCTCAAGCGGTAGGCCTGCATGTAGCCGCATGTTTCGTGCTCATTCCATGATTGGCCTGTTCATCCTTTCCGAAATCCCATTTTGTTCAGGTGTCCTTGGGGTTGTCCTTTGCCTCCGAATGCCATTGCTAGCACAAAAGCTTTCAAAAGATTGGCTGCAATATTCGCCTCCATTGTCGGATCTGAGGCATTTAACCTTGGTACCTGTTTCATTCTCCACAAAGGCTTTCCACCTTTGAAATATGGAAAATACATCGGATTTATTCTTCATGACATAAACCCATGTTTTTCTAGTCGCATCGTCTATGAATGTTACATAGTACAATGAGCCACCAAGTGATGGTGTACTTGCAGGACCCCAAACATCAGAATGAACCAACTCAAGTTTTTTATTTTTTCTTTCATTTTTTGATTTTTGAAATTTTACCCTCTTTTGTTTACCATAAACACAATCTTCACAGAACTCTAAGTCCACTTCTTTCAAACCTGGTAAAAGCTTCTTTGTTTGAAGGATTTGCATTCCTTTGGCACTCATATGCCCAAATCGGTAGTGCCACACCGCACTGTCAACATCTGTAGTTGCTGCACAAGCTGAAGGTTGCGTGCTAACAATACACAAGTAAAGTGTACCGACTTTTTCTCCCTTGGCAACCACCAAAGATCCCTTTGAGATCTTCCACCGTTTGTTTCCGAATGCAATGTTGTGACCTTCATCGTCCAATTGTCCTGTAGAGATCAAATTTTTGTGAAGAGAAGGAACATGCCTAACATCTTTAAGCTTCCATTCATTTCCGTTAGCAGTTTTGACAGAAACTGTACCTTTGCCGACAATCTCACAAGCTTCATCATCTCCCAAGTATACATACCCAAAATTACCTTTGGTGTAGTCTTGGAAATGTTGCTTGTGTGGTGTCGCATGGAATGAAGCCCCGGAATCTACTATCCAGGAATTAGACACATTGTCTAATGAGAGAATTAGAGCATCTTGCTCTACTTTACCTGCCACATTGGCCTCCGCTGTTGTCTTGTTGTCTTGAGACTCTGTCTCCTTCTTCTTCTTGGACCACCAATCCTTCTTGACGTGGCCCTTCTTGCCGTAGTTCCAACATTCAAGAACTGACTTTGTGCGTGACTTGCTCCGCCTTGAGCGATCACGACCCTTTTGGTTTTTGAACCTCTCCTTAAGCCTTCCTCTTGTTTCCACTGATAGTGCAGCACTTGATGATTCTCCTGTGCTTCTCCTTTGCATTTCCTCGCTTAGGAGAACACCCACAACATCATCAAACTTAAGAGTATTTGTGCCAGAGATAGAATTACTTACAGCCATCACAAGGCTGTCCCAACTATCCGGTAGAGATGATAGTATAAGGAGATCTCCCACTTCGTCATCGAAATTGATTTTCATTGATCGAAGGTGACTTATGTTTGTGTTAAAGTCATTTAGGTGTTCTGCAACTGAACCATTCTCTGCCATCTTTAGATTGAACAAGCGCTTCATAAGAAATACCTTATTGGATGCCGATGGTTTCTCGTAGAAGTCGTCAAGTGACTTCATCAAGTCCTCCGTGGTCTTCATCTCCGAAACATTGAAGGCCACCGTTGACGCCAAGCTTAACCGGATTGTTCCCAGTGCCTTTCGATCAAGGACAATCCATGCTTCATCTGCCATTGTTGCGGGCTTCTTCGCAAGACCGCCTAGTGGCAAATAGAGGTCCTTCTGGTAGAGATAGTCTTCAATCTGCATCTTCCAATGTTGGTAGTTTTTGCCGTTGAACTTCTCAATCTTGAGCTTCCCTTCCTCCGCCATAACTCCCACTCAATTAAAGGAATCCTTTCCTTGAGATAATTTAGCTACGAGCAAACCTTGCTCTGATACCAGTTGTTAGGAAATAAGACGTAGCTAAATAGATAATTGAGTAGATTACTTAATGGAGAGAGACAGATTTATATACACGAGATTATAGAGTAGAGAGAGAGAGAGAGAGTACACACGATATACGTGGCTCACCCAATGTGGGCTACATCCACGGGAAAGCAGCCACTCAATGGCTTTAGTACTTCAAAACAAGAAGTAGTTTACAAAGGGATTATACCCTTAATGGAGCTCCCGCCTTGCTTCACTCTCACCACCTCACACTCACCTTGTTGCATCAACTTCACACTATGAAATGTGTGTAGAAATGGCCTCCTTTGTAGGCCAAAAAGGATGCCCTCTCTAGTGAGAGACAGCCATGTGTAGCCGCCCTTGTGCGAATAAGTCCAAATCGGACCCTCCAATCCGCCCATGTGTGGCCGCCCTTGAGAAGACAAGTCCGCTTTTGAATTCGGCCACCGGCCACCGGCCATTGACTTCCAACCACCGGCCAACCGACCGGTTGTTTTTCGACCACTTTCCGGCCGCCGTCCGGCCATAATATTCTGGCGAAAAAAAAAGTCTCGGGGGCCTCCGCCCCCGAGGCCTTTAAAGTTGCCCCTGATTCTTGTCCGTGAAAATTTTGGTTTCCGGTGAGTGATTTTCCTTCACGCACGATGGCTTCTCCTCATAATGGGAGCCTTACAAATGTGCGCTTTTACCACAGAAAATTGCAAGGGTAAATCAGGCTCCATACTTAACATTGCATACATAAATGAGGCAGCCAACAGCAGTTTGGTAAAGAGTGACATCAGTAGGATCACCAACATCATGTAGACTCAACTTCAAACCTGTTTCTAAAGAGTGGCAATAGGTTTGCAATCCTCAAGTCCAAACTTACATAGCAATGTCTCTATGTAACTTTTGTGACACAAGGCAATACCACCATCACAGTGCTTAAACTGTATACCCAAATAATGATGCAACAGCCCCAAATCTTTCATCTTGAAAGTAGCATTCAAATCAGTCTTAAATTCAGAAATATGTCTCTCATTTGGTCCAGTGATCAGCAAATCATCAACATAAAGAACCACAATGAGAAGTACATCACCCTCACGCTTTACATACAATGTGCTTTGTGTTGGACTGTTACGAAAGCCTTGTTTGACCAAATGAGTGTTAGCTTTCTCATACCAAGAACGAGGAGATTGCTTCAACCCATACAAAGACTTGTTACATTTGCACACTTTGTCCTCTTGTCCTTTTATGACAAAACCGTGAGGCAGCGTTACATAAACTTCCTCAAATATGTCACCATTCAAGAAAGCAGTAACAATGTCTGATTAATGTACATCCCAACCAAAATGAACTGCCAATGCACATAGAAAACGCACAGTAGTCATACGACAAGTGGGAGCAAAAGTCTCTTCATAATCTATGCCTTTTTACTGTGCATAACCCTTTGCAACAAGTCGAGCCTTATGGCGATCGATCTCACCATGCGGATTGCGTTTCAACTTGTAAACCCACTTCGTACCAATGGCCTTTTTGCCAGGAGGCAAATCACATAAAGTCCATGTGTCATTTTCTATAAGTGCATCATATTCTGATTGCATAGCAGCCATCCAATTTTCTGAATTTTGTGCTTCATCAAAAGTCAGAGGCTCCTCAACATCATGTAAGCTACACACAGCCAAAGCATAACAATCTGATGTATAAGATGCATGGAGAGAGCCTGAACGAGTACGACTAGATAAAGGTGCATCCAATTTACTGTCACGCAAAGTGTGCACCAGCCATTTTGGCATACCTCTAGCCTGTTCATTTTCAGCCCTTTCCTCATCAAGTACATCATGTACATCTGCATCAGTAATAGGCTGATTTAAAACATTTTCAGAAACCCCCATAGGCTGTACATTTGCCTCATTGGAACTTACATTCGTATTTCCACCACTGAAAAGAGGCAACAAAGTGTCATAAATGTCCTGTGAGCTTACATTACTGTCTCTGGTGCATGACAGCAAGGGCTGAACAGAATCTTCCACAAACACTACATCCCGTGAAACCACAATACGTTTTTTTTGCGGATGATACAACCTGTAACCTTTGCTTTCAGCACTATAACCAACAAAAATACATTTGACAGCCTTATCATCCAATTTTCTGCGCTGCACTTGTGGCACCAAAGAGCCAAAAACACGCATGTGCTCAATAGAAGGCTTTCTATCATGCCATGCTTCATATGGAGTAATAGAATGCAAAGCTTTCGTAGGACACGTGTTAAGTACATAAGTGGCACACATGATGGATTCAAGCCAAAAAGAATGCGGTAAAGCTTGACTTTTGACCATACATCATGCCATTTCCGTCAGTGACCTATTTTTCCTCTCAGCAACACCATTTTGCTGAGGTGTAAGGCATTGTACATTGGTGTTTTATCCCATGACTAGCCATAAATGCATTAAATTCATGAGACATATACTCCCCCCCTCGATCGGAACGGAGGGTGCCCATAGTACATTTCGAGACATTTTTAGCCATAGCCAGAAATTGTTTGAAGCACATAAAAACTTCGGACTTTGCTTTAAGCGGAAATACCCATGCATGCCTGGAGTAATCATCAATGAAAGTCATGAAGTACAGGTAATTGCCCAAGGACGGAGTTTGCATGGGCCCACAAACATCACTATGCACAAGCTGCAACTTGCATGTAGCCCGAACTGAACCATCCTTTGGAAACTTAGAACGTTACATTTTACCCAAAAATACAGCCTTCACAAACATGTTTGACAGGTGCTTCAAGAGGCGACAAAGAAGCAACCATATCAGATTTCTGCAAACGCAGCAAACTGACAAAATTCAGATGACCAAAACGTGCATGCCAAAGTTTTGCATCTGAAATGGCCCTTGAATCTGCAATAGCATTTGCAAAATTTTGTCCACACTTGTCATACAAAGTGAGCTTATACAGACCACGGCACAAAAGGCCAGATGCAACAATTTCATCACCAAAACTGAGATCATGAACTGTACATCTGTCATCCACAAATTTGACTACAAGTCCAAGTCTAGCAAGTGCGGATACAGACAAGAGATTCTTCTTGATCCCAGGTACATAAAGTGCATCAAAAAGTGTGAAGGAACTGCCATTAGCAACAGTGAGCACAATCTTTCCAACTCCCTGAACTAGATAAGAGGCATTGTTGGCACAAGTGACTGAATTCCCATGAGGGACAGACTCAAGAGGGGTAAACAATTCACGATGTGAGGTAATGTGCTTTGTAGCACCACTGTCAAAATACCACACATGTGAATCTGCAGCAACTGACAAGCATGCATCATGGACAGCAGGATTGTAAGTGCACTCTGCGCTAAAAGCCCATTCTGCATCAACATCAGCAACACAGTCTCCTTTCACAGAAGACTCAACAATGGCTGCATTTGTAGTGGAACCAGCATTTGCAGTGGAACCACCCTCTTTCTTCTTAGCCTCTTTGGCCTTCGACTTAGGACACGACTTGATTAAGTGATCATTGGCTTTACAATAATGGCAACGCATATTATTTTTGCCCTTATCACCAGAATTGCCAGACGAAGTACTGCCAGCAGTAGCATTAGGAACAGAATTTTTGCCACTCGCAGCAGAACCATAAGAAGTGGCTGCATTACTGTTACCACCCTTTCTTTGAGAAGCAATAAAAGCCTATTCAACTGCACGCTGCCTAGTCCTGTTTTTTCTAGAAAGCGACTCTTGCAACAGCAATGTGCATAATGCATCAAACTTGACAACCTCAGGATTTCCTTGGGTCATCAATCTCCAAGTACTAGCAAAAGTCTGGTAGGAATCTGGTAAGGCATCAAGAACAGTCTGCACAAGGAAACTGTCTGAAATGACTTCACCTGCAGAAATAAGCTGCTCATTGATATCCTTGACACTAGCAAGGAAAGTGTCCATATCATCTTCCTCATGCATAATCTTCGACTCTAGCTCTTTATGCAGCAAAGCAATTTTAGCCTCATTGCGGCTTGCATAAAGACCTGCTAAAATATCCCAAGCCTGTTTTGCAGATTTTGCTGAGCGGATATGAGGAACAATGGTGCGCTTCACAGACAACGCAATCAATGCATGAGCCTGTGCATCCTTAACATCCCAACGAGCTTGTTCTGCCGTAGGCAAAACAACTCTAACAGCTGCAATCCTTGTAGCAAGACCTGCAACATCCTCAACATCGCCTACATCCTCAGAACCAGGACGTACATCAATGCCTTGCACAATGTTCCAGACACCCTTTGACACAAGAACATGTTGCATCATATAAGCCCACATAGGGTAGTTGTCCCCATCCAACCTGTCCTCAGCAGCAAACATCTTGAACACATCTGTGTTGTTGTTGTCAGCCATGGTAAATGCTGCACCTGATGTGAAAACTGCCCGAAAATAGGAGAAACGAAGTGGGAACAACCTGTGCTATATAGCACAAACCGTAGAAGACTATGAGGCACCTGTAATGCAGAAAACGGCACTGACAGAAATTCTGCACAAAATGACGAAATAGCCTGTGCAGTACTGCTTGTAGTGGAAACGGAGGCCGAAATGAGCCCAAATCAAAATTCTGAGCAGACTCAGCTCTTTGAGCTAACCCAAAATTTTTGTCGACCTGCGAACGCTCACCAAAGCTCACTGAAATCGGAGAAAGTGAGCAGGCGTGTGCTGGAGAAGCTGGCAACTAAGCCCGGGAGGACGTGACCTGCTCTGATACCAATTGTTGGAAGTAGGATTGCAGAGAAACACACACAGCTTGGAGAAGACGAAGGAAGCTCAAGGCACACAATAGAGAGTGTGTTACTTAGTGTGCAATGGAAAGATAGATAGCCCTAGAGTGATAGGCGTATATACAATGCACGGGGGAAAAAACCTCCTAAAGAGGGAAAAAATGCCCCAGCGGTCCTAGTGTGTTCACACACATCACTACCACATGTATATGGTAACAAATGTAATTCTTTCTCTCAAGATCGAGATTTTCCCAAATCTCCATCACAGTATGACCAAACTGAATCGTATAGAGCTGTCGAATCCTCTGTCGTATTTCCTTTCCCACCCTATCTACCACAACAGCCCCATACCTGCTCCTGTACACCTTGCTAGGATCATGCTCATGTGATCCCCAAGGTGTACGTGGTGTACCCATCGGTGAACTATCTACTGAAGAGAGTGGTGGGTGCACTCTCGGTGGTGTGGATGCATCGATAAAACCGCTACCACAGCAACCACCGCCTCCAGAACGACGACGCAAGAATGAACTACTTATCGGTGTAGAGGGCACACGAGTCCTAGGCGTAGGGGGCACACTAGACTGAGGTGTGGGGCCGCTTGGTGTAGAGACCACACTAGTCTCGGACGTAGGATCGGCTATAGTAGGTCTAGTGGTACTTGCACCTGCACCCCAAAGGTGCTGTGCCATGGCGATCTGCTCAGGTGTGAACTGAAACAAAAACGAGCCCATCTGCTCGGGTGACATGCCAGCCGGAGTGAGTGGAAAACTAAAACTAGGAGAGTAGGGCTCATCGTCATCGGCCATGGCTAATCATACACAAACAAAACCCACAAAATACGTTAGTTTACGTAAGAAATGCTTAATCAATACACAACAAATCAATGGAACTGCTACAAAAATGAAACAAATCAACGAAACTGCTACATAAATGACCAAAATCTAAAGTGTATTGTAAACTAATAAAAAGAGCCATGGAAAAGGTTTTCTAGCAAAAGTCATTAGTTAATCTCTCATCCTCTATGAGATCTGATGCACCAAAGATGTCTATCTCATTCTGTACTTCTGCATCTTTGTCGTCGAACTCTACTTCTTTGTTAAGCCTAGGAATTTTTGGATGTTTTACCTTAGTGGAAGTTGGAATGTTAACTTTTATCCTTTGGGGATTCCAAGGGGTGTTCTTGGAAAAGGGCGTTTCCCATGAGTCTTCTTGAAGTATGTAACTGTCGATCAGTGTCTTCTTGGAAATGTGAAAGCGGAAGTTATGGCGGATTTAGTCTGTTTGTCAGTTTCTATGTTCTGTTCCGGTTCCAGTTCCATTCTGATTTCTGTGTTTTGTCTATTCTGAATGTCTGTGCCTTAAACACTTGGTGATTACGGTGTAAGTGTGATGTAGCATGGATGGATTCAAGTTTCTCTCGTAGGAGCGAATGCTGTGGCAGTGTAAGGTTTAGTTGAATGGATGGAGGATGTTCAGAATAGTGCGAGTTGGCATGGGCAGTTGGTTGCACTCTGGAGGAAGCGGAAGAGGATACATTCCCGTATTGGACAAGGTCAATTGCTAGGCAGTTTTGGCAATTTTATGGGCGAGATGGTCAGCGTTCAGAACTGCAGGGAATGTTGGATTATACTGGGATGCACCGAGTTTCTATAGGGGAAGATTTAGATGATACTGTGGAGGATTTGGATGGCGTAGAGGATTATCTAAGTGATAGATGGGAAGAAGAAGTAGCGAATGAAGAACATGATATATTTCCACGGCTGTTGGCGGTTGCAGTTATTCAGCATGCATCAGTGGCGAGAAGGAGATTAATTTTTGATCCGTTGGGAAGTACCAGTGCAGGAAATCTTGTACAACCTGCAGGTGGACCAGGGAGTAGTGACAGTTATGAGAATAAGGGGATTTTTTCTATGGAAGAGGTAGCTAACAGTTTGACTCAATTGAATGAGTTCCTACAGAATCAAGATGCAGTGGTTAGGGTGATGGAAGCTGAGAAAATGGAACATAAATGTAGTGCTATTCCGGAATGGGAAATGCAGAAAGTTAGGATGCAGTTGTTTCAAGAGAGGTCGGATAAAGAAAGATTGCAGGAGGAGGTTAAAAGAATTACAGCTAAGGCTATGGCGAGAAATGCTGAAGTTCTGAGTGTAGCTAAGGATTTTACTAAGTGGGCAGACGGACTGAAGACTGTAGTGGATGAGAAATTTAAAGATCTGGGGGATAAGGTGGCTGAGTTGACCACTGAGAATATTTTCCTGATTAATAAATTAACTCCATTGATGGATATGGAGAAGGCCGCATTGCAGAACCAGGGAATGATAGGTATCTTGGTTGCAGATTTGGATGCGGATATTCTAAAGCAGGAAGTGCTAGAGTATACACAAGAGATGTGGAATAAAGCTACTAGGCTTTGGAGGGAGCACATGGAGGTGTCGACGGACCAATTCAAGAATTGGTTTCAGCTAGCTGGAAAGGAGAGCATTAGGAGGGAGAATGAGGAATTGAAGGTGGAGAATGAGAAATTAGTGGTAGAGATGCAGAAGTTGAAGGACAAAAGTAAGGAGATTGAAGTGAATGCAGGGGGTCTGAGTAAGTGGACGACGGAGATGAGCAGTGATGTTTTGGGACCAGATCAGATTGTAACAGGAGGAGTGGAATCGAAAGTGGAAAAGCACGTGGAAGGAGAGGTGGAAAAGCAGGTGGATTCGGATGTTGCATCAGGAAAGGTAGATGCAGAAGGGGATGCTGGGGAGCAGGTTGTTTGATCAAGGGATTGTGGGTCCAGGTCAGCCTATGGCTCTAGCCACCGGGTTGTGACAGGTGTTAAGCCTAGTAATTTTTGGATGTTTTACCTTAGTGGAAGTTGGAATGTTAACTTTTGTACTTTTGGGATTCCAAGGGGTGTTCTTGGAAAAGGGCGTTAGTCTTCTCAAAGTATGTAACTGTCGATCAGTGTCTTCTTGGAAATGTGAAAGCGGAAGTTATGGCGGATTTAGTCTGTTGTCAGTTTCTGTGTTCTGTTCCAGTTCCAGTTCCAGTTCCATTTTGATTTATGTGTTTTGTCTATTCTGAATGTTTGTGCCTTAAACATTCTTGGTCGCTCTCCGCACCAGCTTCACTATTTGACACCTCATCTCTAGGTTCAGACAATTTCTCAATGCTTACATCCACCTCAAAATCTAAACTTGAAGTTGGAGTCAGCCCTACGCTTTGTTCATGAATCACCTCTTTGAGCTTAGCATCCAATCCTTCACACACTTGCTTGCTACGTGGAGCAACTTGAACGATATAGATCCAGCAGGGTTTAGACAGATCATTCTCATCATTTTCTTTCCATAGTGGATCGTGTATGAACACAACTTGTTCACAATGCTGCGGAAGTACGAATATATCCTGCACATCTGTCCACACCCACCTAGAGTTCACTTGAATCAATCCACTCTTGTCTTTGCGCACAATTGCATTAGGGCCGCTGGTAATAACTTTGAACCACTTGACATCAAAGATAAACATATCAAACTTTCTAAAGCTAATCTTCAAGATGTCTTGGATGTAGCCAAAGTATTCAAGCTGGCCAATCTCTGTATTCTCATCCCTAGCATTACTTCTACTTTCTTGGACAAAGCTTGCCCTAACACCATTGTCAAAAGTGACCCTTTGTTCATCGATCCGTTGCACTCTCAAGTGATTCCCATGCGACCACAAAGCTCCATATTTATGATACTGCATCCACAAAATTGAAAAAGACTAAAAGTTATTAAAGCAAACTAGTTTTCATGTACACTGTTGAAAAGACGCCCTTTCAACAACGTTTCCATAAAGATTCCTCAAAGATTCTATAAAGATTCCACATGAAGATGGTGATGAAGTAATGAAGATGAAGATGGATGCTGCAACATGAAGATACGAGTTCATGGACGTCATCGAATATCCCGTTATTATTATTTTGAGCCATTACAACCACTTTTGTAATGTTTACGGGAACCTCATATTTTAAGTCGGCACTTGTATTTTGGCCACATATGCTTGTATAATGAGTAAAGCCAACTCAGTTTCTTGTAATTAAGCTCTGTAGAAGCCTAGTGACAATTCAGGTCATTTGGCCGGACATTAGGTTTGAAGGCTTGGTATATAAGTTAAAACCTAAGGCTTTGTAAAAAACACATTACGTTATCTCAATTAATATACAGTCGTGGGTTCTGCAGCACACAGTAGTGAGCTTCACGCACACACACCATCGCGCACACTAATCACATTGCAGATATGAGAGTAGGAGCGTGTTAGCATCGAGGAGCTCTCCGTGTCGACGCAAGCAATGCAAGCCGAGGACCACATTGTGAGCCCGCCTGCCACGAGCTATATTTGGTCGTAAGTACCTCAAACGACATCCGTTCTGAATGATCGAGTAGTCATTAGAATCAGGGAGAGAAGCTCTTCGTGTTGATGTCTTTGTAGATCAGTTTTGGACACTTTGAAAATTGCTCTTTTGAGTCTATCGCGACAGTGATTAGAGATCTTACAGTTATGGTTTTCAGGGTTTAGGTGTTTGGCCATATAGGATATGTCCTTGTGAGTCTTGCCCTCCGATTTCAAGTCATTCTGATATGATTTGAGACTGTTTCAAGCTTGTAGTGTTTCGTAGGATGCGTTGTCTGTTGAGTCTATCGCTCTTTTGAGTCTATCGCGACAGTGATTAGAGATCTTACAGTTATGGTTTTCAGGGTTTAGGTGTTTGGCCATATAGGATATGTCCTTGTGAGTCTTTCCCTCCGATTTCAAGTCATTCTGATATGATTTGAGACTGTTTCAAGCTTGTAGTGTTTCGTAGGATGCGTTGTCTGTTTCTTTGCTTTATGGTAGTGTTGTGGTAGGATTAGTGACTGTAGAGTGTTGTTCGTGTCTAGCTCAGGGTTGACAACCCAAAGATTTCCTCCATGCCCTAGTCGGGTTAGCTACGTCCTCGGATTGACAGTTTGTTGGTCTGTGTTCTCGTTGTGCTCCATCGTCCGTCGCGACGTACCCGCTAACATTGGCGCTGTTTTGCCGGGGACAAAGCGCCTAAACTAGCGTAGACCGCATCACTCGTGTTTGATAGTATAGCGTTTCTCTAGACTTTTCTAGAGTGATGTCACCATTTGCCTTCTTAGTGGGAAGTCAAAGAGCGGATCTCTTGACTGAGGGATAGCTAGGGAGCCTGCGACTCGCCGAGGTGGTCCACCATGAGGTTGAGGTATGGTTATATTATTTTGTTGTGTGTTTAGATTAGGTTTTATGGTTTGTGTGTTTGGTTGTGACTTATGGTTGTGAAGAACTTGAAAGAAAAACGCAAAAGGTAAGCCGGAGGTTGTTTGCTTGCCAGAAAGCAAAAACAATCATTCAACCATCCAAAGTAGGACTTTAGGTAGTGTAGGACATCTAATGTTGATCTAGAGCAATTTTGACATGAAAATGTGCTTGAAAACATAAAAGGCGGAATTGTGCTGATTATGGTAAAAGTGCTCTAAAATGGTCGTTTGAAAGCCGATTTGAGTGCTTGTTTTTGCATTGGAGACCTTAAGGTAAAGGGAAAACACAGATTTGGTCCCATCCCCCAAAAAAAAAAGCCCCTAAAAAACCCAAAAAACAAACATCTGAAACCAAATTTGCAATTTTCAAAAAGTTTGACCTCAAGACCTTGTTTTGCATATGCTCTAGAGCTTGTATGTGAAATTTCAAAGCATTTGCTTCAATGCTTGTGCATCTAAGTGGGAATTTTCTTTTTCTGACTGTAAGGAAGTGAACTGTGAAATGCTTGAATCCAAAGGAAAAGAAGTCCAAATTGAATGAAACTTTGGGAATGGGCTTCTAAGGGCATTGGGAACCAAACTGTCCAAAAATAGAGAAAAAAAATCACTTCCCAGTGGCTCTCTGCCCAGTCTATCGCGATAGACTGGTGAATTGGAGATAGACTCACAATCAGGAAAAACCCCTCATGCCACAGGTAAAACACATCAATACAAGGCTGCTCCCAAAAATTTAGTGTACTTGGACACCTGCTTGACCACTAAACCTCAAGTCTGGTGTTTAGAGTCAGACTTCAGAGACAAATTGGGTAAAGGGACTTGACCAAATTTCCAAACCTTGTGAAACTTGGTACACATGATCTACAGAGGGTAGGGAACACATCTGTGAAGAGAAAATTTGAAAAAAGTGTCATTTTGGCATACTTGGTGAGTCTATCGCGATAGACTAAGAACCCAATGATAGAAACTGAATTTTTCAAAAACCTCTGTGGCATAGCTTGGAAAGGTGCTATCAAGGACACATAAAAATTTTGAAGTCATTTGGACATCAGAAAGTGGGTCTAAGACCATTGAGAGGATTCAGCTTGTAGAAAACACCAGATCTGGTCTAACTGACAAAGTAAAAGTCCAAACCACTTGAAATTGGTAGGAGGACTAAGGAGAGGTGTTGGAACATAGTGGTATAGTCAAAGTTCAAGTTTGACCTATAAAAGGGGTACTTGCTCAGTCTATCGCGATAGACTCAAAGCAGGGCCAAAGAAATTGAGATTTTCAAAACCCTCTGGAGTATAGCTTGTTTAGCCTCTTAGGAGGTTACACATAAAATTTGGTGGATTTTGGACATTAGGAAGTCATCCTAAGTCTATTTTCTAGTGATCAGATAGACTCAGAATTCTAGAGTTGGAGTTAGAGACCTAAGAAAAAGTCCAAAACAAGTGAAAATTGATGAGCAAGGTGTACAAAGCATAGGGAACACAGTGGTGAAGAGAAATCTGGAAAATTTTCAAAACTGAAGAATCTGCTGAGTCTATCACGATAGACCGGGGCTTTTTCACAAAAATTGAATTTTTTGAAAACTGACCTTAGAGCCTTGTTCTACATGTTGTTGTGAGCCTATGGTTAAATTTTGAGTAAATTTGGAGTATTGTAAGTGCATCTAAGAGGATTACTTCATAAGATCAGAAAAGAAACTGTTGTTTGATGCAAGTTACAAAGGAAAAGTATTCCAAATTGCTGAAACTTGGTGAGTAGTATCTCAAGAGAAGGGGGAACTCAAATCTGTAAAAACAGTTGAAAAACTGTATCCCAGTAACACTCTGGTGAGTCTATCGCGATAGACTCAGAAACTCATCGTAGAAAAATCAAAATTCAAATCTGACTTCATATTTGGGTTCAGAAGGTCCATTATACCCTGTACACAAAGTTTGAGTGCATTTGGACATCTGCAAGGGGTACTTGGTGACCCTATCGCGATAGACAAGTGAGGAAAAAATTTTGAGAAATTTTTTTGAAACCAAGTATACCACTGGGTTTATCATTGCCTAAGGAGTGCACAGCCCACTTTTGGGCTCAAATTGACCACTTGCAAAAACATCAGATAGAGCAACTTTCCAAATTACATCTCATTGTTTTGGTCATAACTTTCACATACGGACTCCCATTCCAAAACTTTTTTTATCAAAACGTAGCTTGAGAGCAGCACTACAGATCTTAGAGTAAATTGACCAAAACAGTTTTGAAAAAAACGCTGTTTAAGGCCTCAAAATGCATCCGGAAGTCAGGGATGTCTAAAACCGACAATTTGAGAGAATTGTGAGAAAATGCTCACGGTTTTGGACATAGTTTTGGATTTTCCCTGACCAAAACACTTGAACACACTGAGAGAGGTATTACTACAGCAAGCTAGAGCTATTAAGCCTAGAAGTCATGTCTACATCAGACTTAGACTCAGCTTATACAAGCACAAGGATTGCAGGGATAGATGAGCACCCCCGCCCAGAATAGATCTTCCAAACCTACAGTACATAAAGACCAATTTTGTGGAGAGAGTTTGGACGTATAACCATGAAAGTGAAGGACTATATAGGTATATTAATGGAAATCAATTCAAACTTTACAATTGCTTAGAGCCTTACCCAGATGAGCTGACAGAGTACAAGCTCTTATATGTCTATACATACGAGGTCGACCGACAATGGACATCTTTATTTGTTGACAAGTATGGACGAGAATATAGAGCTGTAGAAAGCACAAATCCACGAACCAAATTAGAGATGAGTGGATATTTGGTCAATGAAGGACCTCAGATACATCCACCAAACATAACCTCTAAGAGAATTCCAAAGAGGGGACCACCACCTAGATTTCCTCCTAGAGCGATAACGAGAGATGAAATGATACCAGAGAGGAGTATGGTTCCATACTTTGCACCCCAAAGTATAAGACCACCTCAGCTAAGAAAATGGGTAAATATAAAGTACAATGGCATAGGAGACCCATACGCCCATGTCTCGGCTTTCAAGAAAGTCCTACAGCAGAACGAGTAGAGGACTTCCACACGCAGTATGTGGGTTTTGGACTTACATTGGAGGACAATGCACAAGCATGGTTTGAACTATTGAACCGGAGAGAGTTCACAACCATTGAGCAAATGTTGGATGAATTTGTTCAAGAATTCACCAAGAGGGGCATAAAACATAACACCCTTCCTAAGATTCGGGAATTTAAACAAGGCGAAACAGAAACATTGCGACAAGCAATACTGCGTTTCAAGCAATATGTTGCTAGATGTCCTACCCAAGAGTTACCCATGCGAGAACGTCAGATCCTATGCTTCATCAAAGGACTTAGGAATGAGAATCTCCAAAAGGACCTATACATGAAAAGATACCAAACTTGGAAGAGGTGACCAAAGCGGCAGTTGACCTAGTTGACAATTGCAAATTCTATGAAGATGGTCAGAAGAAGATGAATGATGCGAGTGAGAAAAAGAAAACCGCTGATCTTGAGGATCAAAGAGGGAATCTAGGACAAAACCAAGTAAATGTTGAGGAGCAAATCATAGAGAATGTGATGCAACACATCAACCACTCTGACAGAGTACCAGCCTATAGAATTCCTCAACAACGAAGGTGCATGACATGTGGAGGGGACCATCCGACGCAACATTGTCCTGACTATAAACCTAAGACTCCACTTGGGTTTGAGCATGTTATGTCTCAACCGCCTAGATATCATCCTATAGTGGAACAAGTGTTCTTAAGTGAAAGACCCATAGCTGCTAGAAATGCATGTGTGAGTCATGAGCTTCAAATAGAAAGATATGTGGTAGATCAAGGGCCACTTCAAGGTCAATATCAAGTATTGCCACAACAACCAATACGTCCATGTGACAGATGTGGTAGTAGTGATCACTTGATTAAGGATTGTCCACACCATGATATCATGATAAATGTATATTGTAATGAGTGTGCAGTCACACATATGATTTTGGATTGTCCTAAGAATCCAAGAAAGAAAGGTAAAATGCAACCACATGTTACCTTTCCTTCTACCAGCAAATCAAAGAAAGAACGAGCCACAACAAAAGGAGAGACGACAACAACAATAGAGCAAGAAACAATTGCAAAAGAACAGGTGCTTAAACAACAAGAAGATGAAACTAAGCAAGTTGCTCTAGTAAACGTTGTCACAAGAGCACAAGCAAAAGTGCAAGAGCAGAAGCCTACAAATGGAGAGACTAGTAAGAGTTCCAAAAGCCGTAGAAACTCTAGACGAGCAAGAAGGACTATAATGAAAGAGAGACTAGAAAGGGAGAAAGGAGAAGAAAAGGATGTTACAGCTGAGTTGGAAACAGAGTTGGAAACAACTCAAGAGCAACAGAAACAGCAAAGGAAAACTGAAACCCTTAAACCAGCTGAAGCACCCAAGAATGCTAGTTCAGGAGGATCTGTCCTAGTGGACAAAGTGAATGAGCCTTTAGACATGATGTTACAGGCTTATGAGGCTAGATTGGCAAATAGACAGACCTTAGAACAAAGATGGATGACCCATCCTTATCCCGAACTAGAGAATCAGAGGCTAGAAATGTGTAAGCAGCTCATTAAAACCTCTCAAGCATTGCTAGAACCACCTCCACCAGAATTGAAGGATAGGATAGTCACCCCAGTGCACAAAGACGAGAGCATTAAAGTAGACGAATTGCCTAGAGAAGAGGTGGATCATAGGGAAGAACCACTGCCAAGGTCGCAAGACTGGAGGGTAGTCCAAAATACAACAAATGAATCAATGAGGGATTTCCCACCTTATGTTCCTATATTTGAGGAGCAGTGGCCAGAGGAGTTATGGAAGGCTGTCCGAGATGCCCAAAAAAGAGAAGAGGATGCTGGACCAGCACCATTTCCTGAAATCACATTAGATAGACCACAAATGAGTGTTAATGTGAGGTCATATTATGGTGATGTAGGATTGATAGCCTCCGAAGACAGTAGACTTGCATCGTTAAGAACTTTGCCACAGTACATGGGAGATTTTGAGGCAAAGTCTGAGATTGTGAGAGTTCCATCACAGAGGCTAGGGGGGACAAAAGAATTGGACACAAAAATTTTGACTGACTTGCTATCCACGCCAGTGAAGTGCACAATTACGTTGGCAGAACTTTGAAAATCAGACCAAGTATATGGACGGATATAGGAAAATGCTTGGAAAAAATTGGGATCAAAAGCCCATTAAGGTTCCTGGAAAAAGAGCTAGATGAGATTGAGAAGCCTAGATCAAATGTAAGACCGGTACCTCTGAACAAAGTAGGAGAGTACTGTGAAGGAGAAGATGGTAATGCCACTTTGCCTATCGAGTACAATGGGATTGAAACGAAAGCTATACTTGACAGCGGAGTAGGAATTTCCATAGCAACAAAACGAATATGGGAGAAATGGGGTAGGCCCGCCTTTAGAACAACCAGAATAAAATTACAGTTAGCTGATGGGCATGTGGAAAGACCCATGGGATTGCTAGAAGCGATAGTGGTGTCTTCTTGTGGTATAGAGTATGCGCATACTTTTGCCATAGTTGACTTTGGCAAGAAAAATAACTATGAAATCATCCTTGGAAGACCATTCATGAGGCAACTCAAGATGGTACAAGATTGGGGTTATGATTATCTATACTTGAGACATGCTGAAACCACAACACGTGTAAATATGAGAAATCATAGTTACCAAGATGTAACTAGAACGCCCGTGGAAGATTTTGATTCTGCAACACAAAGTGGATCAACAGACCATCCGTGGATGGGCAAAAAGAAAGAAATCCGGATGTGCGGAGCATCGGAATGTAGTGACTTTGGGAGAAATGAGAATTCCTTAGAGAGGGTCTTAGAAGATGATGCTTACATAAGAGAACCTTTTCCGGAAGAGGCATTAGAACCACTAGAGTGGACTCAGATATTGGCTACTTTGGATGTCTGTGTTAATGAGACCACACCAACAAAATTTTGCGATGAGAATGGGTATGACATATTCCCCTACTACATGCTAAGGGTTATGTGTGAGACAGATGAAGAATCTGAGTATGAGTTCGAAACAGGGTTATTAGCTATGGGGATAGCACAAAACCAGATACCTAGCCCGAATACTGGTCATATAGAAATAGGTGCTCTTTGCGATCAGTGTGCGATAACACACTTGATTACAAACTGTCCAACTCGAATGCATAGTACAAAGGAGGATCCGCAAGTCAACGAAGAAAAGTTGCAGGAGGAAGGGCTAAGATCCAAAGAAGATGCTTCACGTCCAACGCCTACAAACGAGCAATATGAAGACTTGGAATCAATCAAAGAAGAGGTGTAGCAAGTGACAAGAAGTTTAGACACTATTGGTGACATTCAACAACTGAAGTCGAGGAAGAAGAGCCTATGACTCTACAGGAACCAAATGCTAATTTTGTCTCTCCAAAAGACATATCAAAGGAAATGATGGTCAAGCAGGAGCTAGAACACACATATGAACTCAAAAGTGTGAACAATGAAGAAGAAGACGACAAGGAGTCCACGCCAAATATTGCTCAAGTCACTCAAGAGAACATAGGCAATCTAGTACCAAAGAAGATCAACTTTTTGCTAAGTGCACAAGACGGAGTCAAGATGAATTTTATGGAAGAAATTGATACAAATTCCACGACTAATGTCATGTCATATGGCATGTGGTTACTTCTAGGTAAGACAAAGCTTTATGATATTCAGATAAAGGTAAATCTCTCACCTGAAGTAGATGTTATAAGTATGGGGATTGCAGAAGCTACTCTCCAACTACTCTCACAGAATGTCAAAGAAAAATTCTTGGTGGTAGATTCTCGACAAATGGGAACACATTTGATTTTGTCCAAGCCATGGGCACAAGTCTGTGAAGACGAGCCTGAATCTTCAACAATGGTCATCACGACAAGCTCAACAGAGGTCAAGCCTACAACAATTCAAAGATTCTTGGCTATTGAAAAAGGCAAAGCTAAAGTAAGCCCACAGTCTCTAGCCCAGCGAATGCAAATGCAAGACAAAGCCTCTACATCAAAAGCCAAACCATCAACAAAACAATGGAAACCCAAGCAAAAAGTCTATCAACCGAAGTTTCCATCGCCCAAAAGTCTCCAAAGGAAGTCAAAACAGGTAAACCAAGTGCTAGTATCCAAGGCACATATTAAATTTAATGATCCAATTTGGATACAATCACAGGAACAACCTCAACAAGCAAAGGTAACAGGATGGATCACATCAAGCGAGTCAATTATTGCAGAAGGCTACAGGAAAGGAAATTCATATGTTTGGGTCAATAAGCCCAAGATAACAGCTTGGCGATTTCCATCCCATGACAACCACTCAGTCAAGAATCAACAAAGCCGTCAACGTCAATCACATAACTCAACCAAGAGAAAGGACAGGTACAAAAAGAAAAAGAGAAGGTCTTCCACTGGACAAACCATTCGACAAGTCTGGGTAATGAAATCAGAATTCTACTAGACTACCCAACAAAGTCAAGTGAAGATCACCTCCAAGCAAGTCCAAAGATTCATTCCAGTCGTGTTACTCGAAGCACAAGGATTCTATGAGGGTAACTTTCAAATCTGGTTACCCTAAGGTAGTAGCTTATCAAGGAATCACCCAAGAACAACAAGAAACATCAAGAAATCAAGAGCAGCTACCCGCTACACCCAAGAGTACTACAACCTATAGATGGATCCCTCGTCAATTACTACAAGAGCAAGGCTTTTACAAAATTAACAGCCATATTTGGAAGTTAAAGACAAGGTACCATCAAGTCAAAGAAGAAACAAGGCAAGTGGCAAAAGAGATCACACCAGGCCCAAGAACAATGTGGGTTCCAAAATCTGTGATTGAGGCTCAACAACAAGATAGATACACAACTCCTTTACAACCTCTTAACAGCAAAAAGAAAGCAACGGGAAATGCGGAGGTCACAGTTTTGAAGAACACTATCTGGAAGAAGAAGACTTCATCAACCATTGCTTCAACATCATTACCTGTCTCATCAAGCGACCACAATTTGCTACCAAGGAATGAAGAGTAGATATATGCCAATGTATTGGAAAACATGGCATCTCAAACAAAAACTAACGAGAAAGGCCTAAACATCAAAAGCATATGGAATTGGATTTCAGGCCGCGATCAGGTAAGTCCAAGTCGCCATTAAACTTACATGGCATAAGAGTCTAGAGTCGAGCAGCTAAGCCACTAAATGAGCAAAGTGTCAGACCCAAGCTTCAAGTTAATATTTTTTTGTGGTCTATGAGTCTAGCTAATAGGTATAAGCTCAAGCTGGAGAGTTCAGCATACATAAAGTCATGTCGCTCATGCTGGAAGAGGTGAGCATAAGAGTCAAAGTCCATATAATATATAAGGTGGAGAAGGCGGAGTAGTCCAAAAAAAAAAAAAAAACACTCACGCACTTGACACAGTGAGGAAGAGTGGAGAAACCGCGACAACAAAAACCCTTCTTGTGAGTAGTGAAAGCTTTTGAAGCACTCATGCTATATGTTTTGCTCGCTACACTAACTCCATGAAGAACCCATCAATACTCTTCTTTCGCACCGCATCTTGTTTAACATGCATAACTCTGTGCAAGCATATAGATGTCCCATCATTGGAGATATGCATTAGGCACTCTTTTTTTTTCCTCCCATGCACTTACACAAACAAATGATGATGACCAAGCGAAAACAGGTTTTATAAGCCTTTGCTCAACAACAATGACTCTGACTTCAAGCTACTAACACTTATCCATGCATATCAAGCCCATACTAGTAGCCATATGGCCATATGTACTTTAACTCAGCATAACTCTATAACATCAGAACCTAAGTACATATAGCCTCGCATTTAATTATGACTAAAGACATTTTTTCCCACTGTGTTTTTTCCTTTAGTCTTATCCAGGTATCCAAGACCTTCATTTTGTATATACGCTACATTTTACTTTTACTCTTTTATTTTTTATAACAACAAAAACAAGAAGAACCACGCTATCCCCACACTACTAATTGCAAATCTACTAACAAGTCAAAAGGAAGAGGAAAAAAAAAACAGCTTGACAAAGCTTCAAGTCAACTTACAGGTACGACTGCGAGATAACAACCATAAGAAAAGCAAACTAGAGCTACAATGACATCGACCTGTTGCACCAACAAGTCGATACAACCTCATGCAATTCAAGATACAACAACCAATCGGATCGGGGGAGTTCCAGGCTTCAGATACACTACATGGTACAACTTCAAGGCAACTTTAATATCACACAAAGCAACCAATTGCAGAAGAGGTTGCCACAACAACTTCAACCAACACCAAGACATCAAGAACTCGTCAAGGCCAGCAAAGACATAGGGTCTTGTCAGGGACGACAAGAATTCGGAGGGAAATTATACCCCCCTGAGCTAGTGCCACAACTCACAGTTGTAGATGTCACACATAATGTGAATACAAGGGCAAGGGCAGAGACTGTTGCTCGCCAAACAGAGGACATCAGGGAAGCACAAATTAAGGAGAAAGAAAAAGTAGTAGTGGAGTCCCAGAGGCAAACAGAATGCAATGTGACCTTGTCCATAGAGGCAAGCAATCAAGAAACTCTACTTTCAATGAAGGATGGTTTGCTTGCAGAGATACCATTTGTAGATGGAGCCAGAAAGCTAGCTTTGAAAAAAGTGGACATTAATTTATTGCAGAATCCAGATGCTCGGATTTCAGACACAATTATCTATGCTTGTCTTAAGTAAGTGTTACTATCTTGCTAGCTTTGAAAACTCAGATAATAGGTTTGCTAACTCAGGTATACTCTCTGCAGCTTGATCAAAAGTCAACTCCCACTGCACACCCACACGGAGGTGTTTCTTCTTGATCCACAAATGTCAGTGATTATTAGACAGAAGAACAGTCCATCTCGGTGTTCAATTCAATAAAAGGAACCCACCCTGAAATTAAGTTGTAAGTGTTATGTATCAGAAAGTGTTTCTTATAGATATTGATAGCCGTTTTTCGGCTCTTTGTAATTGCCACACTGAGTTACCTCACCCTACCAAAATCACCCAAACACTGTGGCTATCCCTACCATTTCACTGTACATAGGCGTGCGTGAGTCACGGGACTTTTCCCATATCTCCTTACTGAAATAAAAAACCCTCAATTAGCTAGGCATTGGGCTAGTTGAGCCAAAATAAAATAAAAAATATAAGTATATGATGGCCCATGTGTATGTAAATATTTCTTTGTATATAGGGCCTAAATAAAAGATTTTTTCATAATTATTTTGGTATTTATTTAAATATTTCTACCTAGGTGTGTGTTATTTATGCTCTGTACATTGCCTCACCATTACCACAATTTTTTCTTACCATTTTTCATACTCTTTATTCCATATAGAAATATTTTCATGTAAGCTTCTCTTATATTTGGTGTAACTCCACCCCAACAAAAATCCAAAAAAACTAGTTTTATTTATGTGTATATTTTTTCACTATTGTGATTTTTCCCTTCCTACATCTATTTTGTTTTTTTTTCTAAAAAATTAGAACACCAAAAATATTTATCTTTTTATGGTAGCCTCATAATGAGAGAGATTTCTTTTGACCCCTTTATATTTTTTTCCAGTTATATTATTTATATTTGACATGTACATATTTTTTAGACCCCTCAATATTTGATTTTCTTAGTTGTACTATTCACTTATATCATAATCTCAACAATATCTTAAATTATAGACCTACCAAATAAGGTCAAGGGTAGGTGGCATGCATACATGCACTATGGAGGGCTCACTCTTGGAGGTATTCAAAAGAATCATCCAAAGAAGGACCCCACAAGGACCTTGTGCAGTGGAAAAAAGCGGTCGATTTTGCAGAATTTTTAAAGTTCACTTGCTCTCCGAATTTGAAAAGGTGATACAAACAAAAGTTGTAGCTCGTGGGCTGAACTTTTGCCTCAAATTTTTTCATATTTTTTTGAGCTACGAGCTGTGAGCTATGATTTTATTAGTGGACCCCAGTTTTCCCATGCTATGCAGCCACACTCTCTCTTCCACTTTATCATTTTACTCTTTCACACACACTTCTCCACTCATCATCCCCACCTTTCTCACCACTCCTCTCTGCACCCTACTCACCTTCTCTCCTCAACCTTGAAGAATAAGAGAAACCATGGTGAACTCATACCTCCCACACACAATTCCATTTCAAAATTGACCACCTTGTCTCTCAAGGAAGGTCAAGAGTGGAGAAAAAATGTACCGTCAAAGCTAGTGGACGGTCAACAAGCGTCAAAATTGGCCCTACTCAAGACACTTGGAGCATCAACCTTGTAAGAAATCCACCTTTTCTTACCTCTTAAGAGTTTTTCTTCTTTATTTGTATCCTACATGGATACTCCCATTGTAAATATCCAATTCCATTTGTAAATTAATACTTCAATAACAATGGCAAGAGAAGGAGGTGTCTCTAAATTCTCTTCGGGAATTCCACGAATAACAATGTTCTTGGAACGTCGCTCCCGTTCCTTCAACTCTTCCACATCCACATTCTCAACATTCTTTGTTTGAACCATAGCTTGCATGAGTGAGGAATTAGAAACCACATTGCTACCACATACATCAGCCCAAGACTTGTTTGTGCATACATTTTTCATGTCGCATACATCCCGGCTCATAGTGTCAAATTTCTCCTCTTTCAATACATGGTCATGCTCTACTTTGCTCATCCGCTCCTTCAAAGCATTCAAGTCCACAAGAGAGCATTTACATTCCTTAACTTCCTCTTCAAGTTGCATCAAACGTGTTGTTTGCATCTCAAGTGTCCTCTTGAGATTCTCATTCTCAACCACAAGTACCCTTAATGTGCCATTCTCCATTGCAAGTGCTCGTAAGTCTTCACCTTGTTTGTTTACGATCTCTTGCAATGTTACCAAGTACGCCATGATCATGGTTTTCGATGTCGCTGGTTGGGTGGTTGCGTTGCTATCTCCACACTTAGGAGATTTTGGATCATTTTCCACAATGGTTGTGGACCTTGTTGAAGAAGAAGAACCCTTGCGAGTGCCGGAAGACATTGTATATATAAATAGGAGATGAGCAATTTTGTTGAAACCTGTTCACTTCGGAAATGCTTGCAGAAATGCCTTCCTTAACTCTGAAAATTTTTGTCTTTACATCAATGCGTAGAGGATTTTGTGCTCTTCAATTGAGGCTATAGATCACCCAAATCGGAGTTCAGATGAAGAAGTTATGATCAAAAGAGTGAACTGCTGTCTACTAGGTCAAAAAACGGCTACGTTTTTTTTTGAGAGAGACTCCTTCAAAGCATTCAAGTCCACAAGAGAGCATTTACCATTCCTTAACTTCCTCTTCAAGTTGCATCAAACGTGTTGTTTGCATCTCAAGTGTCCTCTTGAGATTCTCATTCTCAACCACAAGTACCCTTAATGTGCCATTCCTCCCATTGCAAGTGCTCTTAAGTCTTCACCATGTTTGTTTACGATCTCTTGCAATGTTACCAAGTACGCCATGATCATGGTTTTCGATGTCGCTGGTTGGGTGGTTGCGTTGCTATCTCCACACTTAGGAGATTTTGGATCATTTTCCACAATGGTTGTGGACCTTGTTGAAGAAGAAGAACCCTTGCGAGTGCCGGAAGACATTGTATATAAAATAGGAGATGAGAATCAATTTTGTTGAACCTGTTCACTTCGGAAATGCTGCTACAGAAATGCCTTCCATAACTCTGAAAATTTTTGTCTTTACATCAATGCGTAGAGGATTTTGTGCTCTTCAATTGAGGCTATAGATCACCCAAATCGGAGTTCAGATGAAGAAGTTATGATCAAAAGAGTGAACTGCTGTCTACTAGGTCAAAAAACGGCTACGTTTTTTTAGAGAGAGAGAGAGAGAGAGAGAGAGAGAGAGAGAGAGAGAGAGAGAGAGAGAGAGAGAGAGAGAGATTTGACATGGTAAAGAAATGTATTTCAAGCACACTTATTCATAGGGCACAATTGACAAATGAGCTCAAAAAACTTCATGTGTTGAAAGTCATTTGTATACACTTGGATTCACAAGAATATCTGTTACATTGACACTACTTCAACCCGACCATCCAACTCTTTGCACAAAATATCGTTTTTCCTTCGCCGCATCACCTTACGGCCAGCTAGGAAAAAGGAAAAATCTGATAGGTCCCTGTCCATTGACTCTTCAATTATGTCATGCCGCAACTGATGAAGACTGCATAGCTTCCTTATTGTAACCACCAACAATAGGCCATGCTCTTTATCAATCACTTCCACATCCACAACAGGATTATCTTCCAAACCTGCAGAAACCTGGTCCATAGGAATGTACTTACCATTGAGCATTTGTGATCGCATATACCAAAATGAGAGTAACAGTGATTGGCTTGCAATCATGTACTTGACAACTAGAGTATCAAGCGCGACCTCGCACCGTAAGCCAATCTCTTCCTTTACATACCATCCTCTGTCAAGAAGTTTGTCACAGGATGACTGTTGAAAGGACTTGCACATGAACATAGTTTTCGTAACACGGATGTTGTAGCTATGAAACAACTCTATGAAGAGTGCAGCAGGACAAAAGTTTGCAATTCTAACCAGTTTGGTGGGAATAGAGCTATGTAGAGACCTCTGTATATCTTTGTGGAGCTTACTTCGCATTGCCTCCACCATTGTTTCCTCGGGAACTGGCCAGTCCATAGTGTTCCAATCGGTTGGTAGAGGCACTTTCACCACCATGCCATTCTTATTCCGTGAGCTGAGTTGGTAGAAGTGGTCATAAAAAAATATTACTTCATCAGCCAGGCTTTTGCTGCTCCTCCCTGAATACTGTAGAGAACCAATGTGGGTATGAACAACAAGGAAGAGGCCTATTATGCACTCCACAGGCTCCCATTGCTCATAAGAAGAGGGATAAACATCTGCAATATATATAAGAAGAGTTAAACTAAGAGTATCAATAAGTAAAAATGAAAAATCTAATGTAATTGAGCTGTGAAGAATGGAGACATTGCTCATAAGAAGAGCGAGAAACATTGCAAAATATATAAGAAAAGTTATAATGAGAGTATCAGTAAGTTCAGATGTTAAGAGTACTTACAGATCAAATGAAGTTCAGATATCAAGAGTACTTACAATTGCAACGTGGTTGATGTATATCTGATGCATTTCCACCGTTTGCTATCACGTCTGGATGAGTAAACACATGCTGAACAAGAACTTCCTTTACAGATCTTTTGCCGATTTCAACTTTGAAATCCAACACTCTGGACTTCCATGCTGAGCGGTAAATGTTGATACCACTAGACCTCTTGGGTCTTCATGGTTGCATGAGGACCCATGAACCTTTGTTTATCCTTTGTCCAACCCATTGGTTCTCTGCACTTATTGAAGTTGATATTGTAATTGAGGATATGCTACTACTTGGCTTTCTAGGGAAAGTGCAGCTGTTGGTTGTTGGTGTGAGAGACAGTAAACACCTGGAGCTTCTTGGGCGAGAAGACATGGAAGCCATAGCTCTCAGAGAAAAGCTTTAGTGGAGGGAGATTCACTTTGAAAGCATTCTAATGGAGGGAAAGTGTTTTAGAATTCCAATATCTTGTGCGGGCTTAATGGTCACCCTCCAGTACGTTAATGACCATAAGAGAATATCAGAAGTGGGACCACTGGCAAGCACCTAATAGCTCGGTAAAAGGAAGGAAATTACGATGCCACAATCCTAGATTCGTGAAAGTTTTATGCTATTTTTTATTTTTTGAGTCTTTCCACGTACTTTCCTACGTAACGTAGCCTTCGTGCTCATTGGACGCACTCTATTTTTCTCTCTCTTCATATGGCCCTCCAAATGACCTCCGAAATTTCCTAATGGAGCGTGTTAGCATCGAGGAGCTCTTTGCGTCGACACAAGCAATGCAAGCCGAGGACCACATCGCGAGCCCGCCTGCTACGAGCTATATTTGGTCGTAAGTACCTCAAACGACATCCGTTCTGAATGATTGAGTAGTCATTAGAATTAGGGCGAGAAGATCTTCGTGTTGATGTCTTTGTAGATCAATTTCGGACACTTTGGAAATTTCTATTTTGAGTCTATCGCGACAGCGATTAGAGATCTTACAGTTATGGTTTTCAAGGTTTAGGTGTTTGGCCATATAGGATATGTCCTTGTGAGTCTTGGCCTCCGATTTCGAGTCATTCTGATATGAATTGAGACTGTTTCGAGCTTGTAGTGTTTCGTAGGATGCGTTGTCTATTTCTTTGCTTTATGGTAGTGTTGTGGTAGGATTAGTGACTGTAGAGTGTTGTTCGTGTCTAGCTCAAGGTTGACAACCGAGAGATTGCCTCCATGCCCTAGTCGGGTCAGCTACGTCCTCAGATTGACAGTTTGTTGGTGTGTGTTCTCGTTGTGCTCCATCGTTCGTCGCGGCGTACCCGCTAATATACACTCGAAAAGGAAGTTATGAAATGTATATGCCAATCGCAACCCCATGACATCTCCTCTTCCTCTTTAGTAATCAACACTCCACTCCTCTTTGCCTCTAAGAGTGTCGCATCTAACCACCGCCCAGTTGGAAAGTCATGCAATTTCTAAAGATGGTATAGAAAATGAAGGTGTCTAGTTGCATGGTTGTGCTTGAATTGAAGGCGATCTGTCAAATGTTGTTGCTTTTCCCCTTCGTACCTCTCTAGCCACTTTTGCATGGTGTCTGAGTTGAGAAGGAAAAATCTCATAACCTTTTCTCGCATTGTGATGTCCAAATTCCTAATGATTCCTTGTCCTTGCGGCTCGTCCCCTGTCACCTTGACATTGAACTCAGTAGTCCACATTCGGAGCATATTTGGATCAATTGAGAAGCATTGTGGACTTTTTTGGAATCTGGAGAGCTTGGAGCTTCTGAGAGTTTGGCAGATAGCGACATCGTCTTCAGTTTACAGCGGTTTTCAGGTATATTTTTTAAATTTTCAGTAAATACTAACTTTATTTTGTGTTGTGCCAGACTTGTGTGGTGCAGTAGTTTCGGCTCTCACCACAAAGTTGGCTTGCAGGTCATAGTCCACTTCGTGGTGTGTAGCCATATGGCTCACTCGAGAGGTGTGTAGAATATAGTTTCCTTTCTCGTGGTGTGTAGTTAAATAACTCACTCCAGGGAAGGCTTAGGGTAAATTTAGATTCTCACTCGTATGGTGTAGTAGTATATCTCTCACCATAGAGATGAGTTACGATTAGAGGTCGACTCGTGGAGTGTAGTAGGCATGATGCTACACCTCTCACTTCAGAGTGGCCTATAAAATTTACAATCTTAAAGTAAATCATTATTCATTATTCTACATAGAAGCACAAAGATTAACGTTCGTCATTTTAAGAGTGTAGAGATGCATACTTTATGCCCTCTTCATCTTAATGGGACTTTCGTTATTTTTGTGCTTCTATTTCTATAGTAACATCATTGTTCATCAGCAGATGACTTGGTGTTACTCTGAACGTAGTGATAGCCGTTTTTTGGCTTTCCATAATTGCCATAGTAAGCTACCTCACCCTATCAAATCACTCAAACATTTTGGTTATCCCTACCATTTCACTATACATAGGCGTGTGTGAGTTAGGGGACTTTCTCTATATTTTCTTAAAAACCCTTAATTAGCTAGTCACTGGGTTAGTTGAGCCAAAGAAATAATAAAAATAAAAAATATAAGTATATTATGGCCCATTTGTGTGTAAATATTTTATTGTATATAGTGCCTAAATATAAGGATTTTTCATAATTATTTTGGTATTTATTTAAATATTTATACTTAGGTGTGTGTTATTTATGCTGTGTACATTGACTCACTATTACCATATTTTTTCTTAGCATTTTGCATACTCTTTATTTCATATAAAAATAATTTCATGCAAGCTTCTCTTATTTTTGGTGTAACTCTATCCCAAAAAAAATTCAAAAAAACTAGTTCTATTTATGTGTATATTTTTTCACTATTGTGATTTTTTCCTTCCTACATCTATTCTCTATTACTCTCATAAATTAGACCACAAAAAATATACATCTTTTTATGGTAGACTTATAATGAGACAGATTTATTTTGACCCCTTTATGTTTTTTCCACCTATATTATTTATATTTGACATGTACATATTTTTTTAGACCCCTCAATATTTGATTTTCTTAGTTGTACTATTCACTTATATCATGATCTCAACAATATCTTCAATTATAGACCTACCAAATAAAGTCAAGGATATGTGGCACGCATGCATACACCATGGGGAGCTCACTCTTGGAGGTATTCAAAAGAATCATCCAAAGAAGAACCTCAAAAGGACCTTGTGCAGTGGCAAAAATAGTCGGTTTTGGTAAATTTTTGAAGATCACATGCTCCGTGAATTTGGAAAGGTGATACAAACAAAAGTTGTAGCTCGTGAGCTGAACTTTCACCTCAAGTTTTTTCATATTTTTTTGAGCTACGAGCTGTGAGCTATGATTTTATTGGTGGACCTCAGTTTGCCCATGCTATGCAGCCACACTCCCTCTTCCACTTTATCATTTTCCTCTTTCACACACACTCCTCCCTCTCCTTCCCACTCCCAAACCTACAACACCCATGTTTCTAATTCCACCCTCTTCACCATTTCCACATCTCCTCACATCCTCCATAGACTTCAATCCTCCCTTGTAAATATCACATGATCACACTACAACCACACCATTCTCAACACATAACACACCACTCTTCATCCTAGTTGTGTAGAGTGTGTGCATTGTGAGGCTCTATTCACATCACTACACATAGGTGCATGGAGAAGCTTGAAGTTAGTTATGCCACCTAGAAGAGTGGAGTGATACTATACTCTACAATCACACTTGTAGCCTACTCTTGTCCATAAATAAGATTCATAGTTTTGAGTGCAATTGTATGCTGCAACTACGACTCTTCGCTCCAAATTGACTTGATAAGTTGGCTCATCATGTGGTTGAAGGTATATTGTCCTTGAAGTTTGTTGTGCCATTTCATGCTTGGTGGTTTGAGGGCTTGTTGAATTGTTTGCCAAAACTTTCAATTGTAAGAGGGTGCTCGGTGAGAGGGCTCCCGTGACCCTAAGACAATTTGTGTATTGGCAACAAGGTCAAGTTTTGTGTTGTCTCTCTATTTCTCATCAAGCTTTGTGTGCATCTAGTCTTTAAGGCTAAGAATGAGTTGCTCAAGTTAATTTGTGCGCTTTATCTCTCTCTGGCGTGGTGAATGTTTGTGTTTGGTGTGTGTGGCTATCTTGCATTCCCCTCTCTTTGTGCGTTTGAGTACAAGGAGATATCACGTGAGTCCTAGTTCGCATCTACAACTAGGTGGTGCCCCTTTTCTTGTTTGGTTTTTGGATGTGGGTTGTTGTTGTCTCTGATTGTGCTTGCCCCAACCCCAATTGAGCAACACTGGAGCCTCGAAGGGTGTTTAGAGGCCACTCTTCTTGTTGCCCGCCCCGGACCGCCTCAAATTGGTGCGCCCACTAAGGACTGACTTTGTGCTTATTGTTGTTGTATTGCATGAATGCTTGAATTTTAGCATAATCAAGAAGATTATATGAATCATGAAAACTTGTACGACTGAGTTTAATTTCAATGCAACAAAAATTGATCTAGAATATGGTTTGGATTAGCATAACATAAGAAAGGAAAAAACATTTTCACATAAGAAACTACAATTCATGAGACCTTTCAAAACTTTGTGTAGTTAGTTGATGTCATGAGAGAAAATGATTGTTTGAAACTAATCTTTGTGTGGTTCTAGCATTGAGAGACTATGACACGCTATACCTTTGATGATATCTCAATCTTTTTGGAAATTTAGAAGAAGATGTTGATGATTTTCTTGCTGATTTTAGAATGGTTTGTCGTATCCTTGGTAAAAGGGATGACATTGAAAAAGGGGATTTTCTATTGCTACGCTTAGAGGCAACGCTGAGCAATGGTTTTGGAGTCTGTCTTCTCGAATTGAAAATGGGTATACCCAAATTTCCAAACCTTTGAAGACCAGATTCTCTAAATTTCCAACAACGGAGAAAGCACGGGCTTCATTAGGGAGACTTCAACAACATGGTGAAGACTACTATGCTCATGAGGATATATTTTCTCATCAATGGGGAGGATATGGGTTTAGTTCTACATTTCTAGATTATGTAAAAATGGAGCAATTTATTTCGGGTTTGTCTCCTTTCCTAAAGACTAAGGTTACTTGTAGTGGACCCTCTACCTTTGAAGAAGCGGTCACTATTGCCCGAAGGAAGTTTCACAAGTACTTCTACATCAAAAATGGTTTCCATCATGCTGGAAGAACCAACCATCATGAAAGTGTTTCTATCAAGGAGTCATCTCCTTTGCCATACTTGTCTCCTTCTACTCCGAAAAATGTTGAAGAAGTTACTTACATGCCAAATGATTATTCAAGTGCTAAAGTGTGTGGCCAAGATTCAAATGTGGAATCTCTTTCTTCTACCTTTATCACAAGCATGCAAAAATCGACACAAGATATCTCAAATGGCATTGATGATTCAACAATGGATACATCCAACCTTTTGGCGGAGGATCACTTTCTAGTCCGAGCAGACGAAGCTTTTGTGCAACATGACTCTATGGAGAATGAAGACCTTGAAGGTAACCTTGATCTTATGGAATGTTCTGAGAGTGTATCTTGTCTAAAAGAAGAGAGTGAAGAAGAAGATGAAATCATAGGTGGGGAAATCATGGACCACATTGATCATAAAGAGATGATTGTGTACATGGAATGCCAACTCCAAAACAAAGCAGAAGAGTGTGAGTTGAATCCATGTGAGGATAATCTTCAAGAAGTGTTTGAGGATGTTGAAAAGCATCGGTATGACCCATGTATATTAAGCATGGAGGAACCTATCATGCAAGAAGCCAAAGTTTTCACAAAATCAAACAGTAATCCATCAACCTTTGATGTGGTACAATGTGAGGAGTTACAACCTTGCCAAAGGGGGGGCTTAGAAGGGGATCAAGAACATGGGAGAGTAGTAAAAAATAAAATGATAAAAGGAAACTGTCAGAAGGGTATCATTCTCTCCAATGGTGTTTTAGTGGGTGGCCCTTCATTCATGGGACAATCTCTTAGCAAGAAAATACAAACTTTGGAAGCCCCAATCATCTTCACATTGGGTTTCACCTCTTCAAAGTCAACTTCTCCTCTCTTCACATATACCTTTCATCGGGGACACCATACCTTCTTAAGTGGAAGAGGACATGAATACTTGGTGATGAAGAGATGTTTCCAAACCTTCTACATTTGGTTCTTTGGTGTATGGAGGTCGCACATTGTGATGCTTTTGGTCTTCATCATAGATGAAAAACTTGTTGATTGCTACATGTGGATATTTCATCAATCAGTTCTCTTCCAATGTGTTGGAAGCAATAGAAACCTTCATCTATTATCTACTTATGTGGTAAACTATTTGCAATATCTTCCAATAGGAGTTGGAAGCATGGATCAAGCTTTCCTAAATCATGAAGGTCATAGAATTTTTGACTTGATGAGCCTACCCAAGTTGAATGAATTTTATGAGCTACAGTTTAGGAATTTGCTCATACAAGCTCTTGAAGATCGTAGCAGATACATCAACTTTACACAGGAGGAAGAGAAACCAATCTTTTATATCACATTCATAGTGATAGATGCAATGATGGATAACAATAAAATCTACAAGTTTCTTCAACCAAAATCAGTAAGTGATTCCATACCATACATCTCTCTTTGGGAAA
Organism: Adiantum capillus-veneris; assembly: GCF_014529385.1. Taxonomy (NCBI): domain Eukaryota; kingdom Viridiplantae; phylum Streptophyta; class Polypodiopsida; order Polypodiales; family Pteridaceae; genus Adiantum; species Adiantum capillus-veneris. Next base: position 56,630,143 of record NC_140931.1, read on the forward strand.
GATATTTCAAGATCTTTGATCCTGGGGGGTGCTTATGGAAACTTTCTCAATGAAGGAGGTTTCCTCAGTCACTTCATCCTGCTATTGGCTCTGAGAACCTTTCATATCACACAAGGTTTTTTAATCATACAACAAAGGTTCTTCAAAGATGAGAGCAGACAAAGACAGACGTTACACAATCTACATGCTGTATGGTCGGATAAATGGTACATAAATGTACCATTATCTAAGGGGGGGCTAATGATAGCCGTTTTTCGACTTTCCATAATTGACATAGTAAGCTACCTCACCCTATCAAATCACTCAAACATTTTGGTTATCCCTACCATTTCACTGTACATAGGCGTGTGTGAGTTAGGGGACTTTCCCTATATTTTCTTAAAAACCCTTAACTAGCTAGTCACTGGGCTAGTTGAGCCAAAAAAATAATAAAAATAATAAATATAAGTATATTATGGCCCATTTGTGTGTAAATATTTCATTGTATATAGGGCCTAAATATAAGGATTTTTCATAATTATTTTGGTATTTATTTAAATATTTATACTTAGGTGTGTGTTATTTATGCTATGTACATTGACTCACCATTACCATATTTTTTCTTACCATTTTGCATACTCTTTATTTCATATAAAAATAATTTCATGCAAGCTTCTCTTATTTTTGGTGTAACTCTATCCCAAAAAAAATCCAAAAAAACTAGTTCTATTCATGTGTATATTTTTTCACTATTGTGATTTTTTCCTTCCTACATCTATTCTCTATTACTCTCATAAATTAGACCACAAAAAATATTCATCTTTTTATGGTAGACTTATAATGAGAGATTTATTTTGACCCCTTTATATTTTTTCCACCTATATTATTTATATTTGACATGTACATATTTTTTTAGACCCCTCAATATTTGATTTTCTTAGTTGTACTATTCACTTATATCATGATCTCAACAATATCTTCAATTATAGACCTACCAAATAAGGTCAAGGGTATGTGGCATGCATGCATGCACCATGGGGAGCTCACTCTTGGAGGTATTCAAAAGAATCATCCAAAGAAGAACCTCACAAGGACCTTGTGCAATGGCAAAAATAGTCGGTTTTGGTGAATTTTTGAAGATCACATGCTCCCTGAATTTGGAAAGGTGATACAAACAAAAGTTGTATCTCGTGAGCTGAACTTTCACCTCAAGTTTTTTCATATTTTTTTGAGCTACGAGCTGTGAGCTATGATTTTATTGGTGGACCTCAGTTTGCCCATGCTATGCAGCCACACTCCCTCTTCCACTTTATCATTTTCCTCTTTCACACACACTCCTCCCTCTCCTTCCCACTCCCAAACCTGCAACTCCCATGTTCTAATTCACCCTCTTCACCATTTCCACATCTCTCACACCTCCATAGACTTCATCCTCCATTTCTACACCCTATGTGTCCCCCTTTCCCTTTACATATATGTCCATATTACCATACTCTCTTCAGCTTTGTAAAGAACTTCAAAAAATAAAAAGAAAATCCAAGGATAACCTCTGCAAATGAAACTTTTATAATGAATTTTCCAAGGTTTGAAATAACATAGGTTCATCGACACGCGCTGCTTCGGCATGCCGACTGCTTCTTCTTCCGGTGCTGTAAAGAGGTGAATGTCAACTTCTCCAAAGCTTCAATCTCTCTTTACAAGCTCATCCCTTCTGTAACTTTCTCATCATATATCTCACCATTTGGTGAATGATTTTGTAAATATTATTTAGTGATAATTGCTAACTACTAACCACTAACCTTATTGTAAAATGCACCCTCTACTAGAGTAGGCACTCCCAAATTATTCACTCAATCCTCTCTCCTTTCATCCTCAATAATTCTCTTCCCTTGAGCCCACATCCATGTGACTCAAAGGACAAGAGAGACCCACCCTCATTAAAAAAAACTAAAATATGCATAATCTTTTATTCCTTCAAATAAACTTGATTAGGCTTAATCCTAATCGGGGCTTCTAAAACCTATAAATAGAGCCCTTCTCTCCCTTGTAAATTATCACATGATCACACTACACCACACCATTCTCAACACATAACACACCACTCTTCAATCCTAGTTGTGTAGAGTGTGTGCATTGTGAGTGCTCTATTCCATCACTACACATAGGTGCATGGAGAAGCTTGAAGTTAGTTATGCCACCTAGAGGAGTGGAGTGATACTATACTCTACAATCACACTTGTAGCCTACTCTTGTCCATAAATAAGATTCATAGTTTTGAGTGCAATTGTATGCTGCAACTACGACTCTTTGCTCCAAATTGACTTGATAAGTTGGCTCTTCATGTGGTTGAAGGTATATTGTCCTTGAAGTTTGTTGTGCCATTTCATGCTTGGTGGTTTGAGGGCTTGTTGAATTGTTTGCCAAAACTTTCAATTGTAAGAGGGTGCTCGGTGAGAGGGCTCCCGTGACCCTAAGACAATTTGTGTATTGGCAACAAGATCAAGTTTTGTGTTGTCTCTCTATTTCTCATCAAGCTTTGTGTGCATCTAGTCTTTAAGGCTAAGAATGAGTTGCTCAAGTTAATTTGTGTGCTTTATCTCTCTCTGGCGTGGTGAATGTTTGTGTTTGGTGTGTGTGGCTATCTTGCATTCCCCTCTCTTTGTGCGTTTGAGTACAAGGAGATATCACGTGAGTCCTAGTTCGCATCTACAACTAGGTGGTGCCCCTTTTCTTGTTTGGTTTTGGGCTGTGGGTTGTTGTTGTCTCTGATTGTGCTTGCCCTAGCCCCAATTGAGCAGCATGGGAGCCTCGAAGGGTGTCTAGAGGCCACTCTTCTTGTTGCCCGCCCCGGACCGCCTCAGTAGATATATACAAAAATTGATTTACATTTGAGATTGTTGAGCTGTTTGTTGATGGTTGTGTTGTGCGTTCCACACACTCCATTAGAAATAGCTTATAAAATTTACAATTTTAGATTAAGTTTTTCTGTCATATGTGTTACATAGAAACACAAGCGTTACCACTCGTTATATTAAAAGTGAAGAGATGCATATTTTCATGCCCTCTTCATCTTAATGTGACACACTGGTTACTCGTGTGTTTCATATTCTAAAAGAGCATCATTTTTCATCAGTAAATGACTTGGTGTTGTTTTGGACGTAAACACATACGATAGGTAACTTACATCTGCAATTGTTAATTTATTTGGCTGATAGTTGTGTTGTGAGTTCCACACACTTTATCCGGGATTAGATTGATAAAAAATATCAATCTATTTTACAACAACATCCAACACTTGTGCTGAGAATATCTCACACTAGTTGAGTTGTTCACATGTACGATTTTCCAACCCGTTAGATGTAATTTCTTTCACAATCTCACACGTCTGCACATAGCAGGGTCCAGTTCTTGTGCTGAGAGCATCTCACACTCCTGGCTTGTTTCTCTCTCTCTCTCTCTCTACTTTAATTTTCATGGTCGATTCGCACAATGTTTTTTGTAATTATAAGATTTTCTTTTTAATTTACAATAATTTAATATTGTCTAATATTAAATATAGGGTTAACACTCATTATATAATAACTATGTTACTATGGTGTACAATCTTTTAATATATATAGGGTTAACACTCATTATATAATAACTATGTTACTATGGTGTACAATCTTTTCGTAAGATTCTTAATTTATAATTTTGTCATACAGATATGGCAGATACGAAGCTAGCGAAACATCAACGAAATTTCGTCCCTGAAGTGATTATGAGACACTTCCATTACACGTCAGAGACAGAGATTAGGCGTTGTTTAAACCTTGTCGCTCTGGAGCATTTTATCAGCTTACAGAGACTCTAACCAAGTCTGTGTTTGAGCAGCTCCAGGCAGAGTTTGCACCAGCTATTTTTGACATAGCCCTCCTGACATCAGGTGCTTTAGTAAACATGGTCAAACAAACCATTGGATAGATCATCAAAACCTTTCAAGAACTAAAAAATCTTGCAATTACTTCCTTGCCAAACATAGCTGAGCGCATACATCTTGTGCAACAGCTGTACACGGAGTTCAAGAGCAAGGAAAAGTTAGAAAGAGCAGCAAAGCGTGCAAGAGTGGAAGCCAGCTCTTCTGAAGCTGCTGTTGAACCAGAAATCATTCTTAGAACAAAGCCTACAATGTCATCCGTTGCTACATTAGACCTCTCTCAGCTACCACCTATTTTACACCTTTTACTCGACACAGCCGTCTTCAATATCCAAGCAAATAAGTGGCAATGCAAAAGATACAGCTCCGTTAAAGCTCTCTGATTTGAAACATAAAGGACTGGCACGTGTATTGCTGCAAAGGTTTATACGACAAGAGAGATGCCTACCAAACAACAACCAAGTAGCAATTTACTTTATCCAGCAATGCTATGTTCGATATGTTTTGCTGAAGAGAGTGGATTGGTCAGATTGTCCAGGCACCGCTGGTGTTGGACGTGGACGCATTGCAGAAAAGGTGGCAGCAGGTAGTGCAAATAATCCAATGCCTCCTCGCAAGCGTCCTATTGTTTTACTTCCTGAAGAGACAGAAACACTGACTGAATTAGCCAGCCAAGGACAAGACCTTGCCAGCCAAGGAGAAACATCGGACATGCTTCGTGGTCATATTCTTGAGCTTGAAATAAAGTTAAGTGATGCACAAGCAAAGCTTCAACGATATGAATCGTTGTATGGACCTTTGCCAGATGATACTACCACTTCGCATAAAGATGTTGCTCAACCATCCCCTGAGCTAGGAATTATAGATTTTACCATAGACGAACTTATAGCAAATCTATCAAACTCATAAGTCACTCAGAAGCTTTTTGTAATCTCAAAATTATATCAAACTCTTTTTGATTGAGTAATTTCCCAGAACCTTGTTGTGATTTCAAACCTACATCGACTTTATGTAATTTTTATTTGACAAGATATTATTGGCAGTTTATATTTGAGTGTGAGTGAATATGTGCGTCTGAGAGAGAGAGAGAGAGAGAGAGAGAGAGAGAGAGAGAGAGAGAGAGAGAGAGAGAGAGAGAGAGAGAGAGAGAGGTTTTGATGTGAACGACAACGAGATAACACTTTCTTTCATCATATACAAAAACTTGTTGAGTAAGTATTAAAATGGTACTCTCACAAATCATCTCTATCTTCAAAAACTGCAACCATATCATCTACTTCATCCATATCTGAGCATTCTGAAACTATCTCCCATTCCATATCATCATCATCATCAACTTATGCAGAAATAGCTTCATGCGTTTGGAAGACTCTATATTGCTTTTGAGCGGCTCTAGTTGCAATGTTTTGAGGCTTATAAATAAGTCTCATATTGCAAAAAACATACACCAAATCAATAGCCCGTTTAGTATGAAGTCTGTTTCACTTTTTAGTGTGGACAAAGTCGAATGCTGACCAGTTTCGCTCACAACTTCCACTTGATGCAGCTACTGATAAAACTCTAACTGCAATGTGTTGCAACTCCACTTTCTCTCCACCATACTCCTTCCACCATAAAGGTGCACTTGTTTTGCCAATGGCATCTATATGCCACGGATCCTGAAACATACCAGTTTTGTTGGCATAATCTACTCGCTGATGAAAAGCTGTTTTTCCATCTTCGTGCCCTAAGAGTTGGGAGCACACTGTTTTGAAGTCGGACATAACTTCTTTGTTGGCAGATTGCCGATGAATTTGAAACTTAGGATCCAATACAAAAGCCGCACCATGGAATGGCGTATGCAACTGCACCCAACGCTTGTTAACAATTGTAATCATGGTAGCTTTATCCTTTGCACCAAAACTGACATTTTCTCTTAGCTTGCGTATAGCCTCTGACATATACCAGTAGAGCCGACCAAAAATAAAAGAATCTGTGTCAACTGCTCTCAAAAGATCTACAAATGGCTTTGACACAGTTACTATTCTTTCTACATTACGCCAAAAGACTGGCAAGTTTACTATTTGCGCACATTGACCAACTGCTTCCTGATAACTTGGATACTTGCTGAGCCATCCATCCCATCTTCTGTCTGCTAAGGTTTCCATCAATGCAGGCTTCAACTCTTGCAAAGCAGCAAGAACATAGTATGCCGTAGCAAACCTTGTCGTGCAAAATATTTGCAAAGCTTTATTTGGTGACTTGGTTCGAAAAAGAGCATACGAAAATTGATGCTCTCTAATGAATTTCACCACATGATTTGCATCCAATAAAGTTTGCTTCACACATGCCATTTTACCAATATCTTTTAAAAGCAAATTTAAAGTGTGAGCTGCACATGGTACCCAAGAAATCTCGGAATACTTGACTTGAATAGCTCTTCTTGCTCCTTTGTAGTTGGCCGCATTATTTGTGACAATAGCAGTCACATTCTTTGGTCCACCTGCCTTTGGAATTGCACGCTCATACACCCCTGCTAGGTAGGTGATAGTCTTCTCTTTCAATGAGTTGTCAATTGCTTCCACGAACATAGCCCCTCTAGGGTTAATAAGCATTACATTGATTAAAGGTTTTTTGTGACAGTTCGTCCATCCATCCAATGCTATGGTGTATCCATATGCTGGAACAAACTCTAGAACTGTGCGTTTGAGAATGGCTTCAGTACTATCTTTGACTTTATCAAGATATTCAGTTCGCATCTTGTTATAGTCAGGAAGCACAAATCCTTTTTTGGATGTACTCATCAAAGCATCTTGAAATATTGGATTGCGCATAGCATTGAACGATATGCCATACGCAACAAATTCTTGTGTCCATTTTAAATGCAACTCAAGAAACCATTGTTTACCTAATGCTTCAGGCATTCTCTGTCCATTGGATGACGCTCTGCCGAATTTGCTTGTGCTAGGAACTCCTCTTGATGTAGAAGCATGTCCATGAAGAGGGTTCAATTGAGAACTTTGATCGTTTACTTGAGTGGTACACACCTCTTCTATTGCCTCATTGCATACAGATGGTTCAATATTCGCATGAATATCTTTAGAAACATCACCTTTATGTTTAGATGCAAGAATCAACTTTACTTTGCGAGAATACATGGCAAATTTTTCATGAATATCTTTTGGTGGTGCCCCACACTTTTCAACATTGCCAGGGACTTTAAATAAATGCTCTTTAATTCTGGTTGCATTACCACTAAACTCGTGGCCAGCTTTCAACTCATGCACATAACTCCACTCTTGTCCTTTCACCATGATGCACAAAAGAAATTTGCTAGTAAAAACAAAGTCAATGATCATTTTCATAATCAAAATCCATTAAAACATTAAATTAATTTAACTAACAATGATTGAACGAAATTAAAATAATTAAAAACAATGATTGAACAAAAATACAATACCATTGGATTACATATAAATTGCATCGATTTATCTAAAGTGCAAGCTTGTAGCTTTAACACATTACGATAATCAATAATTACAATTAAATCAAGTATTAAAATGATTATCATTATAAATTGCTATACATACAAGAGCTATAAGTGACATTTTTAAATGTCAAAATGATAATCACTTACAATACTTGATAATTATCGTATCTATGTAAAGTGCGAACAAAAAGTTCTTACACTTTACCATAGATTTTTAAGCGATTATCTATCTACAATGCGAACATGTGTATGCTCTCACAGAGTACGGTAGATTTTGCAGTCCAAATAAAGATAAGAGCTAGAATATCAATATTTTTGGACATGTTTTTCCTAAATTTTTACTCTAGTGAGAGCATAGCAGTGTGAATAGCTCTACACAAAACGTAAAATTATAATTTTGTTTCATTATATTCATTTTGAAGTGAGAGAAAATCTCTACACATCAAAATCGAACATTAAATTACATAAAATTAATTTTTATGTAATTATATTTTTAAACCAATTATCTCATGTGAGAGTACACTCTACACACAACGATAATATCTTACTTTTTTTTTAGTAGTCACTTTCAAGTGTCAATTAATTGAACACATTGACAAGTGATTCTTATAATTACAGTTTGTATCAGGTGAGAGATTAAACTCTTCACAAAATACAAACTTTCAACTATTTACTAAGTTTTTCAAAACAAATTCATATATTTGAATCACAAAACTTAAAATTCTATTGAATTTTATTTTTTATTAAATTCAAATTGTTTTATTTTTTCACAAATTACTTTTTTGATCGTTTGGTGAGAGTACTCACATGGAAAACACTGACTGTGAAAGCTGGTGTGAGGCCTGTCGCGTGCTGCTATATATACTAACATATTTGATCATTATAATTTTTGATCGAAAATAATTTCGATTGAAAAATTAAGAAGTTATACGATTAGCCGTTTATGCTAATGTGGCACAATATAATACAGCCGTTGTCAGGAGTTTTTTGGAGCAAGGGATTGCGCATATGTACATATACATGCATGGTGCATCAAATAAAGGATTGTCCATTTTCCTTAGCCAGGTGGTTATGTGGGGCCCACACGTGTACAGGTAGGACAACATGTACATAGTGCAGCGATTTTCACTATTACCAGTACCAGTGTGTTTTTTATACAATAATGAGAAGTTGGTAGCGCGTAAAACTTCTCGAGGAAGCTATCCACGGGCCGACGACGTGAGGTCAGCAGGTGCGTCAGATGGCATCTAGTGGCGTCAGGAGGGCGAACGAGGTCAATATTTGCACGCAGATGAGGACGGACACAACGTGGGTGTTTTCTGGTGAGAGTTATGCAGAAAGGTCATCATTAGGACCACTTTTTGGGGCCACTTCACGTGGTGGCGAGATGCATTATTGGAAAAAAGCTGAGTGCCAGGTGTGCGAATGATGCAAAAAGGTGACAACTATGCACTGCGAGGTCAGTTTTTGGCCTGTTCGGGGTCCGTTTGAGGTCATCTAAAAGGCCAAGGGTGCCCAACTAATAAAGCTAAGTGTGGGAACTGAAAAAACAGAGAGAAGACCAGAAAAAATGTGGAGAAGAGAGGAGGAACAGCCGCAGGTGTGTTTTTGCCCATTTTGGAGCCTGTTTTGGCCGTAAACTGCTCATCCGAGGTCAGATTTGAGCACTTTGAAATTGTAGACTGGGGTTTTGGGCCATTCCGGACGCGATGGCGCTGTCCATTTTGCCAAATTCCTCACTCTTTTCCTGCTGTTTTTCTGTGTAAGTTTCTCCTATGAGCGAAGTTTCTGCTCCAGTTTGTGATTGTATCTGGTATCTTTTACCCATATTGTGTGAGCTATTTGCCCCATTGGTGTTGGCCCAAGCTCATTTGTATCTAAACATCAGAAATTCTCCTCTGTTGAGCTGAGTTTTTTGAGTGTGTGTGTGTGTGTGTGTGTGTGGAGTGGGCAAGTGGATAGTCTCTCTCCTCTCACTCCAGAGGTGTGTTCCCTGTCTCGGCCAGGTGTGTTGTGTAAGCCGAGTGGTGCCCCATAGTGTGTGTGTGTATCTTCCCAAGAGTGTGTGTCGGGTCGTTATAGAGGCGCTGTGTGTGTTTTCATCCCGCTCACATTCTTTTGGCGCCCCCACGGAGGATCTTCTTCGAGTACCTTCTGCTTCGAGCTTCGAGCTTCGAGCTTCGGGATTACAGATTACAGATTACAGGTTACAGGTTGCAGGTTGCAGATTACAGGTTACAGGGACATGTACAAGTACAGGTGATTCACACAGGTACAGGTAGCTGGAGTACAGTGATATACTAGCAGTGATGTCACTTGCAGTTGTTGTGGGAATGCATCACTTGGCGCCTATTTGAGCGCATTGTCTGCTGGATTGTACGTTACTTGTGGAAACTGCCATTGTACGCATTTGTGGAGCCATACTTGGTTGTATTTGGCAGTCCCAGCCATTTCTGAGACTTGGTCTGGAAGATAGTCATTTCTGAGACTTGACTATATGCGATTTGCATTAGCCTTCGTGTGAGGGTCGATAGCGTGAGGTTTTTATTGAGCTGGGGGATTCTCAAATGTGGAGATCCTTTCGGTGATACAGGTAGCTGGAGCACCCTTTTTGTGACCTCGCCATAGGCTATGTACTAGTGAGTCCTACTTGATGCTTGGGTTCTATTGTTGACAATTTATGCATATATATACAGTCTATATTTTGGGTTCCTACTGCTCTACTTCTGGGGAAACTCTGTCGAAATTTTCCCAAGTTATGATGGCTGGTCTTTTGGTATTTTGATCCATTTATGCTGTTATGCTGCTGAAATTCTGGCAAAATCAGAGGTTGAGTCAGGTGTGCCTTCTTGGGAGCTTCATGGTTGGCTTTAATGGATGATCAAAATGGCCCTCAGTTCACTCCTTTTCATTTAACTCAAAGAATTCAGATTAATGTTCATGTGTCCAGGAAGATCTTTTTCCAGCAGCGCATAGTCTTTATGTTTGGGCCAAGAAGATTGAGAGAGATCCTGGAATGTCCTTTGCCTGTTGTAATTCCGATGATCAACTATGAAAACTCATTTGATGTGCATGTGTTTGTTCTCATCTAAAGCTGAGCTCCATTGAAGTTTCTGGGGATTGGGTAGTGAAAAGTTTTGGGTTCTTGCACGTGTGTTTGAAGGGGTTCTCTAACCATGGCTTTCTCTTATCCGGAGTTTCATTGAAGAAGTGATGAAGATGTGGAGGACTTTTTGGAAAAGATGGAGGTTGCCTGCATTAGCAACCAGATTCATGACCCTACGCAAATGTTACGCCTTCTCCAAATTTGTTTGAAGAGTGATGCACGAGCTTGGTCCAAAGCATTTGAAGAGGAGTTGTGTATGGCTAATCCACCTATAAGATTGAGTTGGGACAATCTAAGGCATGGATTGGAAGTGGAGTTTGTGAAGATAGAAGATCCTGACAAAGTGTGGCAAGAAGTACAGGCTTTGGTACAAAAGGAAGGTGAGCCAGTAGATGTGTACATACGAAAGTTTTCATTGGCATGGGAGCGAATGTGCAAGGCTTTAGCACCACAAGTACCCCCGCCTGACATGATGAAGAAGGACAGGTTCTTGGCTGGTCTTTGGGAGAATATACGTTGGAGAGTAGAGCTAAAGAAGCCTAGGACATATGAAGATGCACTAGAGGTAGCAAGGAACAAAGAGTGGAAGCTGAGAAAAATGAGCCAGTTAGGGGTGGAGTCTTTGCCCATGAGGTCTGAATTTCAGCCTATGGACTCTTTACAAGGTCGTATGTCAGGGGTTCATCATGAACCAGTGGTTCCTGTTACTACTCAGGTTATGCCAGCTGTGGTCACTACAGCAGTGCAAGATGATGGCCTAAGGCAAGACATGAGGCAAGTGGTTGATTTGATGAAGAATCTCAGCCTAAACATGCTAGGTCAAGTGGGAAATAATCGAGGTCGAGGGCGGTTTGCAAATCATCTAGGAGGTGAAGAAAGACCTAGGAATGGTGCTGGACAAAGCAATGGTAGGTTTTGGAGGCAGACGCCCACATGTTATAATTGTGGAGAGTTGGGTCACATCAGCCCGCAATGTGATAAGCCACCAAGGATGGGGGGAGACATGTATCCATTGCCAAGACAGGTGCTAACTAGGTCAAATGATTATGGCATCGAAATTAAGGGAGACGAAGGAACCAGTGGACTGACCCAGGAGGAAAAGGGAAAGACAAAAGTGCTAAGTGTAGTCACCTTGGAGAAGGCATCAAATCTAGAGGATACATTAGTGATGCCTATTGGGAAGAGGACCACAGAGGATAAGGAAGGAAGAAGTGCCCCAGGTCCTAGTAAGAAGAAAGGAAAGAGCCATGAAGGCGAGGATGTCAAGGCCAAGAGGAAAAGGAGAGCTCGTCGAAAGTTTCATGTTTCAGATTTTCCACTAGGGGATGGGCAATTAAGTTATGACTTGAGGGAGGATCTGACGAGCAGGAAGGCAGATGTTACTTTTGGGCAGCTTATAGAGATGGTGCCTAAGCTAAAGCGACAGTGGAAGAGGATGGTTAACCCAATGGAGAAAGAGCCAGAGAGAGGTTCAGTGAAGGTGTTGGCAATGGCTGAGCTACCAGACATTTGTCCAATAGTAGATGTGTGGCATAAAAGGAAAAATTTGGGACAAGGTTATGTGGATGGCGGAGCCCAAATATGTGTCATAACACACTCATGCGTTGAGAAGATGGGTCTCACAGTGGCTGGGGTGTCAGACTTCCGGATCAAATTGGCAAATCATCAAAAAGTAAAATGCTTGGGTGTTGTAAAGAGCTTAGAAGTGGAGGCATATGATGCAAAGGCAGTGGTTGACTTTCATGTGATGCCAGCAGGGTTGGGAGCATATCCTATTATACTGGGCAGACCATGGTTACGTGCAGTGGGAGCTGTTCAAGATTGGCGACATGGTACGATTAGCCTCTATGGAAAGACAGGTACCAAGAAGCTTTATAATATGGACACAAGGAAATGATTAGAGGAGCTTTATGAAGATGAGGATGAATCTAGTGATGAAGACTCTTCCACGGTGACAGATGAGGACAGTGATAGCACTACCAGGAGTGATGAGGATGCTGATGTTGCATTTATTTTGATGGACAAAGAAATCCAGGAGATTGGCTTAGTTGCATTTGCGAATGAGGTTGAAGATGAAAGTGAAGGGCCTTATGAAGTGATTGAAGGGCTGATGCAAACCAAGGTTGAGTTGTCAAAGAAGCAGAAATTAATGACGCAAATGATTAGTGGAGACCTCTCAGCTATGGAGAAGGGCATATATTTGCACATGCTGGCTAGTTTTCCTGATTTGTTCATTACTTCATATGAAGAGATCAGAGGGTTCAAGGGCAAAGAGATGCATATAGAGCTGAAAGAAGGTGCTAAGCCAGTGCGGCAAAGGCTAAGAAGGATGGGTCAAGAGAAAATGGAAGCCTTGCGGGTAGAGGTGGACAAGTTATTGAAGGCAGGGTTCATAGTTCCAGTGGAGACCACAGAATGGGTGAGTCCAGTTGTAGTCAGTCCAAAGAAGGATGGGAAGTGGAGAATTTGTGTGGATTTTAAACCCTTAAACGCAGCCACTAAGAAGAACTCATATCCTCTTCCATTCATCGATCAGATCTTGGATTCAGTGGCAGGTTATGAGAGGTACAGTGTGTGTGATGGTTTTTCAGGCTATTTTCAATTGAAGATTGCTCTTAAAGACCGCACAAAGACCACTTTTATTACGCCATGGGGCTGCTATTGCTACACAGTATTGCCATTTGGGTTGTCAAATGGACCTTCCTTCTATCAAGAGAGAGCGAATTGGGTGTTGGAACCATTCATTGGTAGTTGTGTTAAAGCTTTTATGGATGACTTCTGTGTTTATAGCAGTAGGGCTGAACACCATGAGAAGCTGCAGATGGTATTGGCTCGATATGATGAATGTGGAGGACAACTAAATCCAAAGAAATGTCATCTAGCACAGCCAAGGGTGAAGTTATTGGGCCACATGGTGTCAGAAAATGGCATTGAGGCTGATCCAGACAAGGTTAAGTCTATTATTCTTCTTCCATCACCTACGAGTACGAAGCAATTGGCAACCTTTATACACAAAGTGAAGTACATGGCAAGGTTTATTCCATTGTCGTCTCAGATTCTTTATCCATTACAGCAAGTGGCAAAGCATGATCCATTGCAATGGGATGACAAGTGTGAAGAAGTGTTTCAAGAGGTGAAAGAGGTGTTAGGGGGTTTGTCAGCCATGCAGGCTCCTGATTGGGAGAAAGTTTTTTATGTAAATCCATCAGTAGGGGATGATGCCATTGGAGCTATGCTATTGCAAAAGGGGAAGGGCAGCCATTATATGAGGCCAGTGTATTGTGCAAGCCGAGTGAAGTTGGTAGCGGAGAGAAAGTTATCGGAAGTAGAGCTAGTGATGGCCAGTGTAATATTTTCTTGTCGACGATTTCGTCATTACTTGCTACCACGGCCTTTTGTTTTCTTGACGAGTTATGCCTTTTTGCCACAGTTAATTAATGGTATTAACATGTCAAATGTGGTGAAGAAATGGGTAATTGAGCTGCAAGAGTTTGAGTTCTCTTTTCTAGTGGAAGATAGTACAAGGGCTACCCTAGCTGATTTGTTGACCTACAAGGAGAATCCCCTTATTGTTAAGGAAGAGGTGGTGAGAAAGGTAGTTGAAGAAGTGCCACAGATCAGCAATGCACATGTGTTGTTCTTTGATGGTTCATACAGAAAGAGCCATGATGCAGCTTCAGGGGGTATAGCACTTTATGATCCAGAGGGGAAGCTAGTATGCAAGAGAGGGTTCAAATTGGATGCGCATAGTAACAATGAGGCTGAATATGCTACATTGGAAGCTGGATTACACATTTGTTTGAAGAATGGGGTTCGAAGGTTGAGCATAAAAGGTGATGCCTTGTTAGTGGTGAAGTAAGTGATGGGTGTGTGGAAGAGTAAGAACACCTCATTGAAGGAAATGTGCTTCAGAATTAAAGGCCTGTTAAAAAAGTTTGAAGCATGGAGCATCAGACACATTGAACGTGCTCTAAATGGAGAGGCACATGAAGCAGCTCAAGGCATGATTGGGGAGCTATTTGTGTTGAGGACCACTTTACCTCTTTATCATGGCCAGGAAAGTTTGGCTCAAGAAGAGGAGTTTTTGCTAACATGAATCATTCCAAAGGAGATTCAGAAGTCTAAGAAGTATGGCTTTGTGCGTAGAGCATACAGGTACAAATTGATTGGTGATGTCTTATACATGAAAGGGGCTGATCTCGTGTTGAGACGTGTACCTTGGCGGGAGGAGCTTTACAGAGTGTTGGAAGAGAATCATGAAGGCGCATGTGGTGGCCATTTTGCTCTAAAGATCACCTTGCATAAGGTTTTGCAAGAGGGGTATGTATGGCCTAGTTTGCACAAGGATGTTCACCATTGGTGTAGGTCTTGCAATAGGTGTCAAGCATTTGGGAAGAGAGTGTTGAAGCCAGAGCTACGAAAAACCATTATGGCGTTTGATGTGTTTGAAAAGTGGGGAATTGATGCAATAGGCCCGTTACCTATCACAAGCAGGGGCAAAAGCTATATTTTGACGGCAGTGGACTATCTTTCTAGATGGGCAGAGGCTATAGCAGTAAAACAGATCACTGCAAAGGATGTGGCAAAATTTGTGTATGATGAAATATGTTGCAAGTTTGGGGTGCCATTAGAGCTACTTTCAGATAAGGGGCCAGGATTTAGAGCTAAACTGCTAGACTTCTTATGCACAAAGATGAAGATTAAGCACCAGCATACCACTCCTTATTACCCACAGTGTAATGGCTTGAATGAAAGATTCAATGGTGAGTTGGTACAAATTCTTTCTAAAGTGACAGAGCACCAAGGAAAGAATTGGGATTTGGAATTGCCTAGTGCATTATGGGCTTACTGTACTTCGGTGAAGACAGGTACAGGGTTTACTCCATTTCATTTGGTGTATGGAAAGGAAGCACTATTGCCTGTGGAAGTAGAGTTGCCTGCGGTCAAGATGTTAGAGAAGTTGCTTGGGCCGCCTAGTGATGCATTCAAAGAGAGGCTCTTGCAGTTACAAGAGGTCCAGTTGGATAGGATGAGCGCATTGGAGCATTATGGGCAGATGCAGGATAAGACTTTGGCAAAGATAAATGAAAAGGTCAAAAGTACGGGTATCTAAAGGATCGTCCATTTTCCTTAGCCAGGTGGTTATGTGGGGCCCACACGTGTACAGGTAGGACAGCATGTACATAGTGCAGCGATTTTCACTATTACCAGTACCAGTGTGTTTTTTATACAATAATGAGAAGTTGGTAGCGCGTAAAACTTCTCGAGGAAGCTATCCACGGGCCGACGACGTGAGGTCAGCAGGTGCGTCAGATGGCATCTAGTGGCGTCAGGAGGGCGAACGAGGTCAATATTTGCACGCAGATGAGGACGGACACAACGTGGGTGTTTTCTGGTGAGAGTTATGCAGAAAGGTCATCATTAGGACCACTTTTTGGGGCACTTCACGTGGTGGCGAGATGCATTATTGGAAAAAAGCTGAGTGCCAGGTGTGCGAATGATGCAAAAAGGTGACAACTATGCACTGCGAGGTCAGTTTTTGGCCTGTTCGGGGTCCGTTTGAGGTCATCTAAAAGGCCAAGAGTGCCCAACTAATAAAGCTAAGTGTGGGAACTGAAAAAACAGAGAGAAGACCAGAAAAAATGTGGAGAAGAGAGGAGGAACAGCCGCAGGTGTGTTTTTGCCCACTTTGGAGCCTGTTTTGGCCGTAAACTGCTCATCCGAGGTCAGATTTGAGCACTTTGAAAGTGTAGATTGGGGTTTTGGGCCATTCCGGACGCGATGGCGCTGTCCATTTTGCCAAATTCCTCACTCTTTTCCTGCTGTTTTTCTGTGTAAGTTTCTCCTATGAGCGAAGTTTCTGCTCCAGTTTGTGATTGTATCTGGTATCTTTTACCCATATTGTGTGAGCTATTTGCCCCATTGGTGTTGGCCCAAGCTCATTTGTATCTAAACATCAGAAATTCTCCTCTGTTGAGCTGAGTTTTTTGAGTGTGTGTGTGTGTGTGTGTGTGTGTGTGGAGTGGGCAAGTGGATAGTCTCTCTCCTCTCACTCCAGAGGTGTGTTCCCTGTCTCGGCCAGGTGTGTTGTGTAAGCCGAGTGGTGCCCCATAGTGTGTGTGTGTATCTTCCCAAGAGTGTGTGTCGGGTCGTTATAGAGGCGCTGTGTGTGTTTTCATCCCGCTCACACCGTTTATGGCGATTAGCCGTGTATGCCGATGTGGTACCGTACAATACGGCCGTATAATTTAGATAAACGAATAATACACCCATTATTTGCATATTATACGTCTCCCGAATAGAGAATAATGCAACTTAGAACTTCATCGACCACATGCACAAGTACACGCATTTGGATGGTAAGAATGTTTGTTGGAAAGTACTTCTCCACCATGCACACTGCTTCAACAATATTTAAGCGTGCTGCATCAAAGTTGTCTTCTCTTATCTCTTTTGAACTGATCCAGCATACCAACTCACTGATTTTGTAGATTGTTCATCTAATGTCATCTATCAAACAACCCTTCATGAAAATTGGTAAGATGAACTGTAAAAATTTGTGCCAATCATGGGACTTAAGACCACTGAGATTGTCATCTCTCGTAAAAGCCGTTTTCAAACATCGTGTGTAACCTGTGGGAGTCTTGAATGAAGATATAGCTTTCTTCACTTGTTGCTCTTCTGTGTGACTCAGAACCCATGGACCTTTTGGTATAGTTCCATTGGGTTTAAGTTGAGGCCACATCTTTGGCATTCGACCCACAACTTGCAGGTCATCTCTTTGGGCCTTGCTCTCCCTTTTTCCAGTGATGGTCTTTTAGATTATCTCCCCCACATTCTTGAAGATGTGCATTGGGTCGAGCACATGATTAATCAGTAGGTCACTCCAATACGGGAGATCATGAAAAATAGAAAGTCTTTTCATTCCAGGTGGCATCCAATCTCCCCTCTCTAGCCATATGTTTTTCCAATTGCTCGCTTTGAGTGGATGCATATCATGTTTGCATATGTTTGGTCCATGTAGCTCATTTCCTTCAGGCAAAAATCTACCATGCTCCTCGTAAACTTTCTTGGTCAAATGCTTAGAGCGGCAGAAGCCAAGTCGAGGACCACATTTTTGGACATGCATGATTGCCCGAGTAACTCAAGTCTGAAACATCACATATTAATATTTAGATATAGCCATGAACCATATGCGTGTGAGGGTTTTAAAGGCACTTATCTGAGCACTCACCGAACCGTGGCCAATCGTGCATGGTCCACATGAGAATGCCTTGCACATGTACATTCCGTCGTTTGATTGGTTGGGACATATCAACCACATCGATTCCTGTCCACAAGATTTGGAGCTCTTCTATAAGTGGTGCTAGATAGACGTCCATGTTCTTTGCTTTGTACTTTCTTGGGACGATCAATGACAACAACAGATGGCATTTCTTGATAGCGAGCCATGGTGGAAGATTATAATTAACCAGAAAAATAGGCCACGTGCTCTATGACGAACTCCGTAATCCAAATGGGTTTACTCCATCCATTGCCATACCAAAGCGGATACATCGAGGCTCGTTCTTAAATGTAGGCCAAATTTTCTCTATGTGCTTCCATGCAGGAGAGTCAACAAGTACCCACATAACATCATCTCTTGATCTAGTACTTGAGTGCCATGTCATCAAAGCAGCTATGGACTTGCACCTGAACATGCTCTTTATTCTTGGAACAATAAGAAAGTGTCGAAAAACCTTTGCTGGGATAAATTTTCCATTGTGTCCTCCCTGTACATGTTTGATCCACAATTGGAACACTGTTCTAGGCTTGTATACTCATTGCGAAAAGTATACAATCATTAGGACATGCATGTATTTTTTGATAATACAAGCCCAAATTAGTAAGAAGCTTTTTAGTGGCTGGACGGGTAGGGGGCATGTGATTCCCTTCTGGCAAGATTTTCTCATTCAGCAACCTGACGTTACATGAACAAGTCAGTCCTTTGATCACTTTATATGAACTGTAATCTGAACTTTGCCATGCTTAGGATAAATATGTTTACCTAAAAAGCTCTGTGACTGAGGCGTCAGACAGACTACAAATTAAGCATTGCCAATGCGGTACGGAGAACTCATATTTTTGCACCAGTGTAGAGTGGCATGCATGCAAGACTTTGAATCATCTCGCCCTCCTCATTGTTGCTATCATGCCGTTGATATGAACGAGATGACTGAGGTTGGTCCATAGTACTACGTTTAATGTTGTCGCCTTTTATGCTAGAATCCATGTCAAAGAATGCGTCCAACATCTGCTCCATCTCTACTTCTTGAAATGCCGCTTCAGGTATTGCTTGGGAGGACTCAATCGATGGCTGCTCATTTGAAAATCGTCTTCTCTGGGATGAAGTTGGAGCAATATCTACTTGCAGACTTTGACCTTCAATCTCTAGACCATGAGATCGATAACGCAGGTCTTGTACTTTCTCTATCGGAAAGAGACTGTGATTGCGTATGTGTTGGTCGTAGATTTTTCATTTTTGAAAGATCTGATGCTTGCAATGCGCACAAGGGCACGCCATCCTATCGTCCATACTTTATCTATCAATGAGCAACAAATAATTAAAACACTCTAGTTGTTATAACTACAAGCTTTAACAACCTCACATTCTCTAGCCAGGCCTGATCCCCGCACACCTCGGTTTAGAGGTGCACGGAGATTAGGACCACAGGTTAATAATCTCGTCTTTATTGGTCAATGACTTATATTAAAGTTCTTGAAGTCTGTGTGCACTTTTGAGGTCCGATTGAATTTTTTCAACTATTTTCTACTAGCTCTAACAACCTTACATTCTCTAGCCGGGTTCGATCCCCGCACACCTCGGTCTAGAGGTGCACGGAGATTAGGATCACAGGGTAATAATCTTGTCTTTATTGGTCAATGACTATATATAAAGGTTCTTTCAGTCTGTGTGCACTTTTGAAGTCCAATTGCGTTTTTTCTACTATTAATTTGACGCCAGCTCTAACCTAACCTATAATCTAACCTATAATCTAACCTAACCTATAGCATAACCCTAACCTAAATTAATGTAACCTAACTTATAACCTAAACCTAACCTATAACCTAGCCTAACTGAAGTCCGTTTGCGTTTTTAGAAGTACAAGAGTCATCCTCGAAGTTCGATTGCGTTTTTTCTACTATTAATTTGACGATAGCTCTAACCTAACCTATAATCGTTATGCGTAACCTATACTCTAACCTAACATAAAACCTATACTTAACTTAACTTAATGTATATAACCTAATTAACTTATAACATATACCTAACCTATAACCTAACCTAACCGAAGTCCGTTTGTATTTTTAGAAGTACACGAGTCATCCTCGAAGTTCGATTGCGTTTTTACTACTATTAATTTGACACTAGGCTCTAACCTAACCTGTAATCATTATGCCTAACCTATAATATAATCTAACCTAAAGTAAAACCTATACCTAACCTAACTTAAGATAACCTATCTTATAACATCTACCTAACCTAACCGAAGTCCGTTTGCGTTTTTAGAAAAACACGAGTCACTTCGAAGTCCGATTTCATTTTTTGAAGTACACGCGTCATATTCAAAGCCCGTTTATATCTTCTCGACTATTATGCCGTCAATAGCTCTAACCTAGCCTAGCACATAACCTAAACCTAACATAACCTAACCTAACATAAAAACAACACAATGGTGAGGCGTTTAGCAAAATGACAAGCCTAGATCTTGCCCACAATGCATATGCGATGTGGGTAAGCTCTATGGCTTGCCAATTTGGCAAATGGATCACCATTGTGTTGTTTTTAGAGTTGCGAAGCGATTTTATGGCCTGAAAATCGCTCGCAGACATATAGACAACACCATGGCGAGCCGTTGGCAATATGGCAAACCATAGAGCTTGCCCACAATGCATACGCCTTGTGAGCAAGCTTTATGGCTTTCCGTATTGCCAAACGGGTCGCCATTGTGTTGTTTTTAGGGGCACGAGGTAATTTTAGCGGTTGAAAATTGCTCGCAAACATATAGACAACACCATGGCGAGCCGTTTGGCAATACGACAAGCCATAAAGCTTGCCCACAATGCATATGCATTGTAAGCAAGATCATGGCTTGCCGTTGAGTGGCATAAAATGGTAACCATCTTTTTGCAACATTTGTCAGCCTACTCAACGTCCTCTTCCTCATATGTGTATATATTTTTCTACGCTATCAAGTTATCTAGAGTAAATTCCCCCTCTTCGTTGAACCTTTGTGGCGACACATACATTATACTCTTCCAAAAAATGTCACCTTAGTCATATATTTATATTACCACCCTTTTCTTTTTTGCTTTGTAAATAGAATAAGCATACAATAACCAACTATATACCCCCAAACCTTCTTACCTCTTGTGAATTAGTAGTAGAAAAATAATATATCCATCTTCCACCCCATATAGATAAATTCCCATGGAAATCAACTCTCCACTTGTCTTTACCAAAGATTGTGGTCCCTCTCTACAAGCCTTCTATGCCCCTTACATAGGTGGCCCAATATCTCTTAAGAATATACATATAGTTTCTCTCCTTTCAAAAAGACTCCAATTGTATATTCTTTTCACAATCAAATAATATTGGGCCCTCCTCTATTTGTTTAAGCATCATAGCCTTTTGAAAAAGCATGATTCCCCTTGGATGCATACAAGCAAAGGGCCCATACAAGAAGACTTGGAAGCAAAAGGTTCCCTAGCCTAGTGTGGACCTTCCAAACCAAATTCCTTGGTGCATGGGCGTGAAGAATAGTCCAAATTCATATCAAACATGTTGAGAAGGTCAATTTTTTCTTTTGAAGCATGTCATTCCGAGCTACAGGTAAAAAGTTATGGTCAAAATAGTATAAATCTGTCAGATTCGCAGCAAAAGGGAACTGTAAATCAAGTAAATCAAGAGGGTGAGATCTTATTTTTCCCCTACTCATCTTCTAGAAGAGCAATGAGTGTTCAAGGTCACTTGCATGTGATGGGACCAACCTAAAGATGCTTTCTAAATGCCAAGACAGACAAGTTAAGATACCCCGCAGGAGCCACCCGTAGGGCCTCATGGCGGGGCCCACCTACATTATGCACCCCTATGGAGCCTTCACGGTCTAAAATGATATTTTTGGTGAATAAATAGTCCCTTTTATGTCCGATATTCAATGAGTGGTCAAAGGACACTTAATTAGGTCTAATCACTTACTCTAATTAAGTGTAGCATAATCCCACTCCTACACAACTATAAATAGCCCCCCTTGGAGAGACTCAATGACACACACCTATATTTTCAACTTCATGTTGTTTCTTGATCAATAGTAGAGAAAACCCCAACTCTCCCTCTTTCACATCCTCCCTCCTAACCCTCCTCTTTGGAGGAAGTGCAACTCTATTCTCCACTCTTTCCATTTTACAATCTCTTACTCCATCAACCCAATAAATCATTTGTAGCACCTCAATAACTTGTAAATACATCATGATATCTCTCATGGTTATGTTAATGATCATGAAATCATCTTCAAAACTTTCAAGTGTCGCAATTTGTGATGGTTAGCCAGCGTCTGTCCTCCCCTTAAAAGGTGTGCGAGAAATCAAGTAAGTGTTCTATTCTGAATTTACCATTGGTTTGTTTCTCCACACTTATTCAATTGGTCTAAAGAAATTTCTCACTCCAACTCTCTTTTGCTTCATTACATATGCATGTGGCTACCTCTCATGGTGATTTTATTTGTGTCACGGCATTACATAGATGGAGATGAGCTCTCTATGCAAAGTGTGTTAGTTTGATGTAAGTGATTCTCTTGTGTGTTTGAGAGGCAAGTCTTGTGCGCATGATTTTTTGATGAGTGATTGAGAGAGGAAGAGTTTGGATGTATTATGGGTATTCTTATGGGGAGAAGGTGAATGCTATTCCACAAATTGCATATTTCATTTTGATGCACGGCATTGGGTTGCATAATCGTTGATGGTGTTCAAGTGTCCAAAGTGTATATAGAGTAAGGGGGTTTTCAAAGTGTGTTGCTTGAGTGGGTGAGTCCAAGTGTTATTTTGATTGGTTTCCTTCTCCACTCCCAAAAGAAGGTGGTGCCCCAAGTAGTGTGCGTACCTCTTTACGAACATTTTGTGAGGGTAGGCCCATTGGTTTGGGTTTAGAGGCCCCATTTCAAAAAGCTCGCCCTCACCGTATTGCCAAATGGCTCGCCATGGTGCTATTTTAGGACTTGAAATCCGCTCGCGGACATATAAACAACACAATGGCAAGCCGTTGGCAATACGAAAAGCCATAGAGCTTGCCCACAATGCAAATGTGTTGTGTGTAAGCTTTATGGATTGCCGTATTGACGAGCGGAATGCCATTGTGTTGTTTTTAATATGCGCTGTGGGTAAGCTCTATAGATTTCCGTATTGTCGAATGTAGCTTAACCTAACTTAACCTAATGTAGCTTTACCTAACCTAACGTAACTGAACCTAACCTAACATATAAGATAACCTAACTTAACTTAACGTAACTTAACCTAATATAACTTAACGTAACGTAGCTTAACTTAACATAACCTAACTTCATCTAACTTAACTTATAACTTAAACTTAACCTAAAACATAAACCCCATCAACTACATAATTTGAAAAACGACATAATTCAATAGAAAATTTCTACAAAACAAGATTTTTTCATAAACTTAAACAAATTTTTCCATAATTTATAATGAAATTTCACATAAGAAATCCTAATTTCTTTTAAAGCATTAATGAAAGTTTAAAGCATGAAATTTTCTTCTTTTAATATACAAAGTAATTTAAATAAACTTAATATGCATTTAAAGGTTTGAGCACTCACATTAGTACTATTTGAGCAATGAAAGTTGTCGCCTAAGTCCTAGAACCTCCAAAAACGCAGACACAAACACAAACACAAACACAAACACAAACACAAACACAAACACAAACACAAAGTTAAATCCTAAACCCTAAATCTACAAGTAAACATGAAAATAATCTTACCTTAGTGTTATGTGCTAACCCACAAGCAAGATTAGCACCTCCGATGGTGTGTATCGCAGCAGATCTGTGAGAGAGGGTGAAGAGGAGAGCTCGAGATGTGGTACAAGAATTAGGAGAAATGCGCAAAGAAAGCCCGCGGTTTCGGTTTTTGTAGGTACCGATGGTACAGCTACCGGTATAGACGTCGGAATAGTCAACGGAAGGGGTGTCGGAATGCGCATTTGCACTAGAGTCGGAAGACCTGCCGAAATAGGCGTCAAAATTTTGAAAATGAAATTTAAAAAAAAACCTTGGCTCCCTCCATAAATACACACACATATATCGACACCCGCCAGTGACGCGGATAATGTGGCACCGAAATTCAAGTGATCTCTTATAGTGACACCTTAATCTTGTCAATTTTCTAGTTAGGCATTGCTGTTTTATGTTTGCTGCCTTCATGTGTTGCAACAATCTGGGTCCTAATTTATTAGATCATCACATGCATTGGCATAGTGTGGCTGTGATGGTATTTTACAAGCTTTTGAAGCTATTAGCAATATGATCTCATGAAGAGGGATTGCATATGAGTGACTCCATCTTGCAACATTCTTCTTGCTATCCAGGATGTTGTATGTGTTGGAGTGCACTGACTGCACAATATGCCCAACATGCCCAACATGGTTGGATGCTAAATGAAGTCCGTTCCTCAAACGCAATCACCTTTGCAATATGCGCCTTGAAGATTTGTTGGCATTGGGCAAGACATTTACATGGACAAGAAAATTTGGTGAGAATGCTAGTTGCGGGGCTATTGCGTATAGTTGCTTGGCATTGCTTTGATCGACATGCATGCAAGGGGAGAGAGAGAGAGAGAGAGAGAGAGAGAGAGAGAGAGAGAGAGATCTGTAGCAGATACCTTACCTTGCGCTCCTTGCTCGCTCAAGTCTCCAGCTTGCACAGTGCAAAGCTTTCTTTATACAAGCGCTAGTTTTATTACAAGCATGCAACATATATGGCTCAAAAGGAACGCACGAAAGGCATGCCGTGCCAACAAAAGCATGCATCAGTAATGGATATAGAGCTCGTTGGTGGTTTTAGTTTTAGAGCTAATGTAGGATGTATTTTACACCAAGACAATCGTTGTAAGGTTTGCCTTTTCTCTAAGATTCGATATCTGAGCTCTACATTTAGACTTAAGTTTTGGTATTCCACGTTGAATGTTAGAATGCAATTGCGATATCAAGATGAAAAATCTGCAAGCATTTAAGCCTATCATGTCCATGAACAAGAACACACCAAATCCATTTTGGAAGGAGAATCTTTCGTTTGGAATTGATGAATCATTTGATGAACAAAATGTTGTTCATTGTCAAAATGAATGGTGGAAGACTCAATATAGATAAGGATGGTCATTATAGTAGTCATGAGCTATTGCCAGAAGTCAGAGAAGATATGACAAGATGGTTATCACAACAGAAATGACTTGTTGGCAGAAATCAGAGAAGATATAATGATGGAGTTTGCAGCGAATATGATTGACGTTGATAGCCGTTTTTCGGCTCTCTGTGATTGCCATAGTGAGTTATCCCCCCCTATCAAATCACTCAAACACTGTGGTTACCCTCACCCTTTCACTGTATATAGGTGCGTGTGAGTTAGGGGACTTTTCCCATATTTCCTTATTGAAATAAAAAACCTCAATTAGCTAGTCATTGGGCTAGTTGAGCCAATAAATAAATAAATAAATAAATAATATAAATATATTATGGCCCATGCGTATGTAAATATTTCTTTGTATATAGGGCCTAAATAAAAGATTTTTTCATAATTATTTTGGTATTTATTTAAATATTTCTACCTAGGTGTGTGTTATTTATGCTATGTACCATCTTCCATCTTCCACCCCATATAGATAAATTCCCATGGAAATCAACTCTCCACTTGTCTTTACCAAAGATTATGGTCCCTCTCTACAAGCCTTCTATGCCCCCTACATAGGTGGCCCAATATCTCTTAAGAATATACATATAGTTTCTCTCCTTTCAAAAAGACTCCAATTGCATATTATTTTCACAAGCAAATAATATTGGGCCCTCCTCTATTTGTTTAAGCATCATAGCCTTTTGAAAAAGCATGATTCCCCTTGGATGCATACAAGCAAAGGGCCCATACAAGAAGACTTGGAAGCAAAAGGTTCCCTAGCCTAGTGTGGACCTTCCAAACTGAATTCCTTGGTGCATGGGCGTGAAGAATAGTTCAAATTCATATCAAACATGTTGAGAAGGTCAATTTTGCCTTTTGAAGCATGTCATTCCGAGCTACAGGTAAAAAGTTATGGTCAAAATAGTGTAAATCTGTCAGATTCGCAGCAAAAGGGAACTGTAAATCAAGTAAATCAAGAGGGTGAGATCTTATTTTTCTCCTACTCATCTTCTAGAAGAGCAATGAGTGTTCAAGGTCACTTGCATGTGATGGGACCAACCTAAAGATGCTTTCTAAATGCCAAGACAGACAAGTTGAGATACCCCGCAGGAGCCACCTGTAGGGCCTCATGGTGGGGCCCACCTACATTATGCACCCCTATGGAGCCTTCACGGTCTAAAATGATATTTTTGGTGAATAAATAGTCCCTTTTATGTCCAATATTCAATGAGTGGTCAAAGGACACTTAATTAGGTCTAATCACTTACTCTAATTAAGTGTAGCATAATCCCACTCCTACACAACTATAAATAGCCCCCCTTGGAGAGACTCAATGACACACACCTATATTTTCAACTTCATGTTTTTTCTTGATCAATAGTAGAGAAAACCCCAACTCTCCCTCTTTTACATCCTCCCTCCTAACCCTCCTCTTTGGAGGAAGTGCAACTCTATTCTCCACTCTTTCCATTCTACAATCTCTTACTCCATCAACCCAATAAATCATTTGTAGCACCTCAATAACTTGTAAATACATCATGATCTCTCTCATGGTTATGTTAATGATCATGAAATCATCTTCAAAACTTTCAAGTGTCGCAATTCGTGATGGTTAGCCAGCGTCTGTCCTCCCCTTAAAAGGTGTGCGAGAAATCAAGTAAGTGTTCTATTCTCAATTTACCATTGGTTTGTTTCTCCACACTTATTCAATTGGTCTAAAGAAATTTCTCACTCCAACTCTCTTTTGCTTCATTACATATGCATGTGGCTACCTCTCATGGTGATTTTATTTGTGTCACGGCATTGCATAGATGGAGATGAGCTCTCTATGCAAAGTGTGTTAGTTTGATGTAAGTGATTCTCTTGTGTGTTTGAGAGGCAAGTCTTGTGCGCATGATTTTTTGATGAGTGATTGAGAGAGGAAGAGTTTGGATGTATTATGGGTATTCTTATGGGGAGAAGGTGAATGCTATTCCACAAATTGCATATTTCATTTTGATGCACGGCATTGGGTTGCATAATCGTTGATGGTGTTCAAGTGTCCAAAGTGTATATAGAGTAAGGGGGTTTTCAAAGTGTGTTGCTTGAGTGGGTGAGTGCAAGTGTTATTTTGATTGGTTTCCTTCTCCACTCCCAAAAGAAGGTGGTGCCCCAAGTTGTGTGCGTACCTCTTTACGAACATTTTGTGAGGGTAGGCCCATTGGTTTGGGTTTAGAGGCCCCATTTCAAAAAGCTCGCCCTCACCGTATTGCCAAATGGCTCGCCATGGTGCTATTTTAGGACTTGAAATCCGCTCGCGGACATATAAACAACACAATGGCAAGCCGTTGGCAATACGAAAAGCCATAGAGCTTGCCCACAATGCAAATGTGTTGTGTGTAAGCTTTATGGATTGCCGTATTGACGAACGGAACGCCATTGTGTTGTTTTTAATATGCGCTGTGGGTAAGCTCTATAGATTTCCGTATTGTCGAATGTAGCTTAACCTAACTTAACCTAATGTAGCTTTACCTAACCTAACGTAACTGAACCTAACCTAACATATAAGATAACCTAACTTAACTTAACGTAACTTAACCTAATATAACTTAACGTAACGTAGCTTAACTTAACATAACCTAACTTCATCTAACTTAACTTATAACTTAAACTTAACCTAAAACATAAACCCCATCAACTACATAATTTGAAAAACGACATAATTCAATAGAAAATTTCTACAAAACAAGATTTTTTCATAAACTTAAACAAATTTTTCCATAATTTATAATGAAATTTCACATAAGAAATCCTAATTTCTTTTAAAGCATTAATGAAAGTTTAAAGCATGAAATTTTCTTTTTTTAATATACAAAGTAATTTAAATAAACTTAATATGCATTTAAAGGTTTGAGCACTCACATTAGTACTATTTGAGAAATGAAAGTTGTCGCCTAAGTCCTAGAACCTCCAAAAACGCAGACACAAACACAAACACAAACACAAACACAAACACAAAGTTAAATCCTAAACCCTAAATCTACAAGTAAACATGAAAATAATCTTACCTTAGTGTTATGTGCTAACCCACAAGCAAGATTAGCACCTCCGATGGTGTGTATCGCAGCAGATCTGTGAGAGAGGGTGAAGAGGAGAGCTCGAGATGTGGTACAAGAATTAGGAGAAATGCGCAAAGAAAGCCCGCGGTTTCGGTTTTTGTAGGTACCGATGGTACAGCTACCGGTATAGACGTCGGAATAGTCAACGGAAGGGGTGTCGGAATGCGCATTTGCACTAGAGTCGGAAGACCTGCCGAAATAGGCGTCAAAATTTTGAAAATGAAATTTAAAAAAAAACCTTGGCTCCCTCCATAAATACACACACATATATCGACACCCGCCAGTGACGCGGATAATGTGGCGCCGAAATTCAAGTGATCTCTTGTAGTGACACCTTAATCTTGTCAATTTTCTAGTTTGGCATTGCTGTTTTATGTTTGCTGCCTTCATGTGTTGCAACAATCTGGGTCCTAATTTATTAGATCATCACATGCATTGGCATAGTGTGGCTGTGATGGTATTTTACAAGCTTTTGAAGCTATTAGCAATATGATCTCATGAAGAGGGATTGCATATGAGTGACTCCATCTTGCAACATTCTTCTTGCTATCCAGGATGTTGTATGTGTTGGAGTGCACTGACTGCACAATATGCCCAACATGCCCAACATGGTTGGATGCTAAATGAAGTCCGTTCCTCAAATGCAATCACCTTTGCAATATGCGCCTTGAAGATTTGTTGGCATTGGGCAAGACATTTACATGGACAAGAAAATTTGGTGAGAATGCTAGTTGCGGGGCTATTGCGTATAGTTGCTTGGCATTGCTTTGATCGACATGCATGCAAGGGGAGAGAGAGAGAGAGAGAGAGAGAGAGAGAGAGAGAGAGAGAGAGAGAGAGAGAGAGAGAGAGAGATCTGTAGCAGATACCTTACCTTGCGCTCCTTGCTCGCTCAAGTCTCCAGCTTGCACAGTGCAAAGCTTTCTTTATACAAGCGCTAGTTTTATTACAAGCATGCAACATATATGGCTCAAAAGGAACGCACGAAAGGCATGCCGTGCCAACAAAAGCATGCATCAGTAATGGATATAGAGCTCGTTGGTGGTTTTAGTTTTAGAGCTAATGTAGGATGTATTTTACACCAAGACAATCGTTGTAAGGTTTGCCTTTTCTCTAAGATTCGATATCTGAGCTCTACATTTAGACTTAAGTTTTGGTATTCCACGTTGAATGTTAGAATGCAATTGCGATATCAAGATGAAAAATCTGCAAGCATTTAAGCCTATCATGCCCATGAACAAGAACACACCAAATCCATTTTGGAAGGAGAATCTTTCGTTTGGAATTGATGAATCATTTGATGAACAAAATGTTGTTCATTGTCAAAATGAATGGTGGAAGACTCAATATAGATAAGGATGGTCATTATAGTAGTCATGAGCTATTGCCAGAAGTCAGAGAAGATATGACAAGATGGTTATCACAACAGAAATGACTTGTTGGCAGAAATCAGAGAAGATATAATGATGGAGTTTGCAGCGAATATGATTGACGTTGATAGCCGTTTTTCGGCTCTCTGTGATTGCCATAGGGAGTTATCCCCCCCTATCAAATCACTCAAACACTGTGGTTACCCTCACCCTTTCACTGTATATAGGTGCGTGTGAGTTAGGGGACTTTTCCCATATTTCCTTATTGAAATAAAAAACCTCAATTAGCTAGTCATTGGGCTAGTTGAGCCAATAAATAAATAAATAAATAAATAATATAAGTATATTATGGCCCATGCGTATGTAAATATTTCTTTGTATATAGGGCCTAAATAAAAGATTTTTTCATAATTATTTTGGTATTTATTTAAATATTTCTACCTAGGTGTGTGTTATTTATGCTATGTACATTGACTCACCATTACCATATTCTTTCTTATCATTTTGCATACTCTTTATTCCATATAAAAAGAATTTCATGCAAGTTTCTCTTATTTTTGGTGTAACTCCATCCCAACAAAAATCCAAAAAAACTAGTTCTATTTATGTGTATATTTTTTTCACTATTGTGATTTTTTCCTTCCTACATATATTCTCTATTACTCTCATAAATTAGACCACAAAAAATATTCATCTTTTTATGGTAGACTTATAATGAGAGAGATTTATTTTGACCCCTTTATATTTTTTCCACCTATATTATTTATATTTATGTGGATTACCGTCCACTCAATGAGGCAACAAAAAGAGATCACTTTCCCCTCCCATTTCAGGATGAGATACTAAATGAGGTAGCTGGTCGTGAGAAGACACTGTGTGTGATGGCTACTCAGGCTACTTTCAAATAGGTATTGCATTGGAAGATCAATTGAAAACAACCTTTATCACTCCTTGGGGTTGTTATGCTTTTAGAGTCATGCCATTTGGTCTGACAAATGCTCCTGCAACATTCCAACGTTTCATGAACATGGTGTTTCAAGCATTCTTTGGAAAGTCAATTAGGGTGTTCATTGATGATTTCTGCATTTATAGCTCAAAATCATTGCATCTACAAAGGGTAGAAGAAGGTTTAAAGAAGCTCTACGACATGGGAGGTCAACTCAACCCCGAAAAGTGTCACATAGCTGAGGATGAAGTGATCTTGCTTGGTCACAAGGTTTCCTATAAAGGCATTGAGGTGGATCCTTCAAAGGCAAAGGCTCTTATTGAGCTCCCCTCACCCAAGAATCTCAAAGAGGTCATATCATTCATTCAAAAAGTGAAGTATATGTCACGCTTTATTCACTTAGCTTCGGAGTTGCTTCATCCTTTGCAAAAGTTGACACAACAAGTAGAATTTGCATGGTCTGATGAGCTTGAAGAGTATTTTTGTAACATTAAAGTCATTTTGTCAGAGCTACCAACACTCATGCCTCCTTGTTGGGAGTACACATTCTTTGTTAGCTCTAGTGTTGGAAGGGAAACAATTGGTGCTGTGTTGCTACAACAAGATCCCCACAGTACAAGGATGCGACCCATCTACTTTGCTAGTAGGGTCATGAATGCTTTGGAGAGAGACTACACAAAAGCAGAACTCATGATGCTTTCTCTCATGTTTGCGGTGAGAAAGTTTAGATCCTACCTGCTACCAAAACCTTTTGTAATTCTCACTGCAGAGAATTTGTTCCCTTGGGTGTCATCTCAAATGAATCTTAGTACTAGGATCTCAAAGTGGATTATGGAGTTGCAAGAGTTTCAATACTCTTTCAAGGTAGAAGATAGTGTGCGTGCACAATTGGCAGGGATTCTCACTTATAGGGTGCATGAAAAGGAGATTAAGGTGCCTGAAGTAAAGACCCTACCATTACTATCACCAAAAAGTATTCCTAATGATTTTACCTTGTTCTTTGATGGAGCTTTTCGTCGAGCCACAGGAAAAGCAGGGGGAGGGCTAGTGTTGCTCAACCCAAGTGGAGAGGTGGTCATGAAAGAGAAGTTCAATCTACCAAGTTCAGCTAGCAACAATGAAGCAGAATACGACACACTAATTCATGGTTTGAAGATGTGCATTGGCCAAGGGATACAACGCCTCATGGTAAAGGGAGAT
Source organism: Adiantum capillus-veneris (assembly GCF_014529385.1). NCBI lineage: Eukaryota > Viridiplantae > Streptophyta > Polypodiopsida > Polypodiales > Pteridaceae > Adiantum > Adiantum capillus-veneris. The sequence continues at coordinate 56,661,667 of NC_140931.1, forward strand.
GCACTTCTCATTGTTAAACAGATTTTAGGCATTTGGGCATGCAAGAATGAAAGCTTACGGACAAAAGTTCATGCCATTTGTAGATTGTTTAATCAATTTGAAGAAGTGCAACTATATCATATTCCTAGGAAACAGAATGAAGATGCCGGTTTACTTGCACATCAAGTAGTTACATGTGTTGAGAAAGAAGTGCAGGTCATCATGGTGGCAGCAGCTGTCAAGCAACCGTGATACCAGGGATTGGAGTCATTGGCTCCCATTATGGGCTACATTTTGGAGGGTGAGTTTCCACAAGACTTCACGAAGGCTCAGAAGAGGAGACTCATGAAGAAGTCAAGTTTTTATCTCTTTCTAGAAGGCTCCCTCTATCAAAGAGGGAAGGATCAAGTGTGCAGAAGAGTACCAACTATTGAGGAAATTCCAGCCATTCTAAAAGGTTTGCATGAAGAGGCATGTGGTGGTCATTTTGCCCAAGAATCAACTGTGAAGAAGATTTTGCTTGCGGGGTATGTTTGGCCAAGCTTGCATGTGGATGTTCAACATTGGTGTAAAAGCTTTCACAATTGTCAGATAAATGGAAATAGAAGGTTGGTGCATGGCCCGAGGCAAATAGTGCTTGCAAATGGACCCTTTGAAAAGTGGGGCATTGATGCTATGGGTCCTCTGCCTAGGACAAAAAATGGTAAACTCTACATTCTAGTGGCTGTAGACTATAGACTAGGTGGGTGGAAGCTCAAAGTGTGGCAAGAGTGAATGAGAGGACAGTTAGCAAGTTTGTGTACAATCACATTTGTTGCAGATTTGGCACACCTTTGGAGATTGTTTCTGATAATGGTCCACGGTTTAGGAAGGGCCTGCTCACAGAAGTTTGTGAAGAGCTTCACATTCTACATCGTCATAGCACACCATACTACCCACAGTCAAATGGTTTGGTGGAGAAGGCTAATGGTGTCATTGCAGGAATCATTAGAAAGATGGTGCAAAACAAGACAAAATTATGGGATGACTTCTTGGATGGTGCCTTGTGGGCATATCGAACCACATATAGGGAAGCCACGGAGTTCACACCATTTCACTTGGTCTATGGTCAAGAGGCTTTGCAGCCTATCGAGCTCAACATTCCAACAATGCGACTTCATGGCAAAGGAGCACAAGATGATCAAGAGGTATGGATGGATCGACTTCTTACGTTAGTGGAGCTTGAGTGGAAAAGAGAAGCAGCATATGAGTGCTACAAGAGGAAAGCCACACAGAAAAAGGAGAAGCTTGACAAGAAACTGAAGGACAAAGGCATCAATGAAGGAGATCTTGTGCTAAGGTATGACAATCAACTCGATAATCGTTTTGATACCAAGTTTGAAACTAGATGGCAAGGGCCATACATAGTCAAGAAGGCTTTCAATTCTAGTTACTATCAGCTTATGGACTTGAATGGTAAAGAGCACTCCAGGAAGGTAAATGGGTATCGCTTGAAGCCCTATTTGAGTCGCCTTCTACCAAAGGATCTACCAAAGATCTGTCCAAAGGCCGCTGTCTCATGTAAGTATTGTTACATGAAGCATGAGTGTAACTCCAGCCAAAATTTTGAGGGGCCAAACAATGAAAATCTCGTCAAGGACTCTGAAGCACTCTCTTTGGAAAAGATTCTTTATGATGGTACATGAATATACCATCATCCTGGGGGAGGGCTAATGATAGCCGTTTTTCGGCTCTCTGTGATTGCCATAGTGAGTTATCCCCCCCTATCAAATCACTCAAACACTGTGGTTACCCTCACCCTTTCACTGTATATAGGTGCGTGTGAGTTAGGGGACTTTTCCCATATTTCCTTATTGAAATAAAAAACCTCAATTAGCTAGTCATTGGGCTAGTTGAGCCAATAAATAAATAAATAAATAAATAATATAAGTATATTATGGCCCATGCGTATGTAAATATTTCTTTGTATATAGGGCCTAAATAAAAGATTTTTTCATAATTATTTTGGTATTTATTTAAATATTTCTACCTAGGTGTGTGTTATTTATGCTATGTACATTGAATCACCATTACCATATTCTTTCTTATCATTTTGCATACTCTTTATTCCATATAAAAAGAATTTCATGCAAGCTTCTCTTATTTTTGGTGTAACTCCATCCCAACAAAAATCCAAAAAAACTAGTTCTATTTATGTGTATATTTTTTTCACTATTGTGATTTTTTCCTTCCTACATATATTCTCTATTACTCTCATAAATTAGACCACTAAAAATATTCATCTTTTTATGGTAGACTTATAATGAGAGAGATTTATTTTGACCCCTTTATATTTTTTCCACCTATATTATTTATATTTGACATGTACATATTTTTTAGACCCCTCAATATTTGATTTTCTTAGTTGTACTATTCACTTATATCATGATCTCAACAATATCTTCAATTATAGACCTACCAAATAAGGTCAAGGGTAGGTGGCATGCATACATGCACTATGGAGGGCTCACTCTTGGAGGTATTCAAAAGAATCATCCAAAGAAGGACCCCACAAGGACCTTGTGCAATGGAAAAAAACGGTCGGTTTTGCTGAATTTTTAAAATTCACTTGCTCTCCGAATTTGAAAAGGTGATACAAACAAAAGTTGTAGCTCGTGGGCTGAACTTTTGCCTCAAATGTTTTTTTTTTTTTTTTGAGCTACGAGCTGTGAGCTATGATTTTATTAGTGGACCCCAGTTTTCCCATACTATGCAGCCACACTCTCTCTTCCACTTTATCATTTTCCTCTTTCACACACACTTCTCCACTCATCATCCCCACCTCTCTCACCACTCCTCTCTGCACCCTACTCACCTTCTCCTCAACCTTGAAGAATGAGAGAAACCATGGTGAACTCATACCTCTCACACACAATTCCATTCCAAAATTGACCACCTAGTCTCATTTTTCCTCCTCCAATTTACCCATATCTATCAAAAAAACCACAAAATTCAGCCTCTTCTCTTAAAAGACAGCATCATGGTGGTTGATTACTCAGCTTCAATTACCTTGTCTCTCAAGGAAGGTCAAGAGTGGAGAAAAAATGTACCGTCAAAGCTAGTGGACCGTCAACAAGCGTCAAAATTTGCCCTACTCAAGACACTTGGAGCATCAACCTTGTAAGAAATCCACCTTTTCTTACCTCTTAAGAGTTTTTCTTCCTTATTTGTATCCTACATGGATACTCCCATTGTAAATATCCAATTCCATTTGTAAATTAATACTAACTCTACTAACACTAACCCACTATGAAAAGTCCTATCACCTCCATTTCTCTCCTCTCTCTTTCCCCACCAACTTCTTGATAATTCCAAGCAAAAGAAATTAGATAAATTGCTGAAAATCTAACCCAACCATGGTTAGAGGAGTAACCCTAGCCTTCAAAATTGCTATAAAAGGAGGGTGTAGCTAGCACAAAAAGGGGAGCCATAAGCAAGAGCACTATGCTATAGCTTGAGAAGCCAAGCTCAACCTCTCTAGAAGGAGCTCTTGAGTGGAAGCTCATTGTCTTATGCATGTGCATGTGTTGTAATAGGGGATTAGCAAGGGAACTCTATGCCATTGTAAGAGAGAGAGTGATCATTCAATTGAGAGTAGGAAATCTATCATTTCTCCTACTAGTGTAAGCCCAACATTCGCTGAATCAAGGAGGGTGGATTTGGACTAAGCTTGGATACTTTGTCTCCCTTACAACGTGAAGTAATGGACAACAATGATGCGTAAGGGTCTTGGTGTTTTTTGTTAAGTTCTTGATAGCTTGTCTCTGATGTTGTCGTCAATCTAGCCATAAATCCCACATACTGTAAGAGGGCGACAGGGTGGAGAGGACTCCCCTGGCCTTAAGACAGTGATTGGGGTGGCTTTTCTTGTGATGTGTTGTGGTGAAATTTACGCAAGCTATGTTGAACAAATACTAATCTCACTTTGATTTGTCATGACAGATTTGTAAGAAGGTATTAATGCAACAAGCACCCCCTCCCCCTTTCTCTCTCTTTCTTAAATATATAGTTGTGTTTGCTTGATCATTGCCGATACGTTTCAAAGCAGCCCGAGCACTATCTCTCTCTCTCTCTCTCTCTCTCTCTCTCTCTCTCTCTCTCTCTCTCTCTCTCTCTCTCTCTCTTTACGCGTCCTAGTTCGCATCCAAAACTAGGTGGTGCCCCAAATTTTTGTAGGGTTAGGTTGCGGGTTTGTGTGTGTGTTGTTTTTTTCCAACCCTAACCCAATTGAGCAGCACGGGAGCCTTGAAGGGTGTCTAGAGGTTGCTCTTCTTGTTGCCCGCCCCGGACCGCCTCAACGCATTGATGGGAATCGCAATAGACATGATCGAGGTGATAACACAAGTGAACATGACAACCGACATGACACTCGAAGACTCGAAAGAGATGAAGATGTTCATCACAATAGGTATGAGTTCTTGGCAGAAATTAGAGAAGACATGATCATGGAGATCACAGCACACATGATCGACGCATTGATAGGAATTGTGATAGGCATGGTCAAAAAGATAGCACAACTGGATACGACAACCTACAGGATGGACATCACAGTAGACATGAGTGACATGATGATGACAATCGACATGTTTGCCATGCTGATAGAAATTGTGGAAGATTTGAGATACAGATTGCAACAGACATGACGATGGACATCATAATAGACATGAGCGTGAGAGCATGTTTGAAAGATGAAGAGACCATGAGAGAGAGAATATATATAACGAGGATCGTAGGGGGTGGTGATCAACAGACTCACAAAGCATGATGTTTGAAAGCATAGATACAATGGATATGCTAGCAGTGATGACTCTAACAAACACAAAGATAAAAGACCATGCAACTAAGTTGAAAGAAGAGGATAAACTTTAGAAGTATTGGTGATGGTCAAAAAATAGTTGCTAGCAAATGACGATGATGATGAACGCAAAGACCGAAGTAGGAGGAATGGAAATGGTAGAAGGCGTAATTCTTGTAAAAGGCATTGACAACAGGAAATTTAGAGAGAGAGAGAGAGAGAGAGAGAGAGAGAGAGAGAGCTACTACACCTACTTGGTTACTGAGGTAGATGAAAGAGATCTTTTTTGGCTACTCCTTGGGCCCTAATTGGAGTGGCTCTCCGTAAACTTCAAGAACTGCCCCAAAGAGAGTGAGTTTGTGTATATATATATATATATATATATATATATATATATATATATATATATATATGTGTGTGTGTGTGTGTGTGTGTGTGTGTGTGTACGATGTGAGGTAGTAGATAGACAATATAGGCAATTCAACCTATCCCGAGAGCAAGAGCATTAGAAGTAGTGCAGGTAATGGTAGGCTTGATAGCAAAAGTGACCGCGATAGTCAACATACGAGCAAGAGTCATAGAAGGTATGACAATGGAGCTCAAAATAGACATGATCAATGCATTGATGGGGATCACATGGTTATCATGCTAGCAGAACTGAATGTGACAGTTGATGCTATGGTGGAAGTCTTGAAAGAGATCAAGGTGGATATTACAACAGACACGAGTGACTATGGATCGCTTATCTGAGGCTAAAAGCAGGCTTTGGTGGTACAAGATGTTCTTGCTTTAAGTTTGGTAATCTATGATAGTTTGGTACTGTGTTAGAATTTTTTTTTGGTACTATATTTATGTGTGTTATCTGAGGTTATTTTGCTCTAATTTATAATGCACTATTTTGATAGATGGAGCTGTATAAAATATTCAAGGATACTTACCCTACAGTGAGGTCGTTGCTTAGATCCTTGATGTGCAAAAATAATTCTTTGTTTGGAAGTTAAAAGAGTGGTATATGTGCTGTGGTGCGTATCTATGAGACCCTGGGAACAACACATGCAACTCTCCACCCAACCTTGCTATGTGTAGACTCATAGCTTACTAAAATATAGCACCCCTTGAACACATGTGAGTTCTGGCCCTTGGCCTTGGCATTACTCCGTTGGAGAAGCGTTTTTGTTCTAAAAAATGAAAATGATAATATCTTCGTAAGAACACTAATTTTTTTCACAGTGATATCCTTCATGGATCCAATTGTCCCTTTAACCAAAACACGGTTCATTAGGAGGTTCTATGAAATCAAGAACATTTTGATTTTCTACATTGTTGTCCTTTGCAATTGTCTTGTGTAATCGGCGCATATACGACATAGCATATAGACTCCATTTAGAACTCACTTGAGTATGCTAAACGAGTTACTACAACTAAGAGGTGTCTAAAAGAATAATTGTTCCCACTTTCCATGAAAGTAACGGACTGACATAACTCATCAGCAAAGGACAAGTCCTTGACTTGTTATCATTTTTCATTAGTAGACAACACCACCATAACTAAAATTCAAGTTTGAGGACCTGACCTAAATATGAAGAGACTAAACTTAGTCGCAACATGCTTAGCCTCATGGTAAGAAAACTCCAACTAGAGAGATAATCTTTCGAACTTGATTTCTTATTTCTCATAACATATCCTTTAGCACAAGATTAACACTTGTAAACTACTTATCAACCTCTAGATGTACTGATAGTACTGAGTTGTGTTTTCCCAAAAATTATTGGTAAAAGTGGATCACAATTCCTTGCAACATTGTTGAGTAATCAACAATGTTATGAACAACCAATGTGGTTAACAATAGAATGTTTAATCGCTTATCTACCATCACCCAAACCGAGCCATATCCTCTATTGGTGATTGGTAGACCCACAACTAAACTCGTAGAGATACTGCACATAAGGTACAAAATGCTTCATAAGCTATCCATTCCATGAATTTGTATGCTGTTCAAAATCAGCCTTGGCTAAACACCATGGCCGCCCATAATACCTAGTGTGCATGCCTTTAGCAAAAGAACTAATTCGAAACTTGCATTTTCATGATTGCGAATGTGAAGCTCATAGCACACGAAAGAGAAGGGTAATATTCTAAGAAAGAACTAAATATTTCATACTGCACCTACTTGCAAACCTTGCTAAAATGTTTCAACCATGATAGAATGTGAAACATAAATTACATCCAGGGACAAACAATGAAACATTTTTATTAACAATACATAACCTTTCTATATGCATAAACACCAATCCGAGTGTTGTTTAACAACACTTGTAACCTTAACAAGTTGTTCTAAAAACCCGACAAATTTTGGCCATTGAAATTATTCCTAATTCTTTGTGCTCAAAATGGGCTACAAAACGGATTTGACCAGAGCCTAGGGAGTGTCATGACACATAATTGGAATAACAAGCACTGGAGTTAGTCCAAGAGACTCATATTCTCCACATGTGGAATATGCCTCATATAATGATGTAAAGAACTATGACATCCCATCAAGTACAAAATGTACTTGTGTTCATAACTACATAATGCAAAAATGTATTTGGGACATTACGACCCAAAATTCTATGCTTTAAATGACCTTGTCATGTCTCCAAAAAGCAAAATGGTTGAAAGCATTCTAGATTATACATCCTACTTAAAAAATTCAATCAAAGCCTATTAAAAAATGAAATAAACCCAAAACATATGTGTATATGGAGGTTGAACCTAGTGTTCACTAACCCCCATACACATGACCTAATCCTATATTGGAAAAGGCATGGTAACACTAAATGAAAGATTAGTGGAAATTAAGTACTATTGCACTGGTAACCCTGGGAGTTTCCTTTGCAATCCAAACCCCTTAGTTAGAATCTCTAATGTCAAACCCCTTGGTTAGACTTTGCATGAAAATTCTTAGACTAGAAGCTAATGGTGACCAACATTGTCTACCATTGTCTACCAGGTCTAATAGCCATTATAATCAACTTGGGAGTTGAAATTATCCCTTACCCCTTGGCACATTGTAGACTGATTTCCTTGAAAGTACAATTGTGATAATCAAACTGTGACCCTCAATACCTATGCAGTGATTATGTATTAGCTAGGTCATACCCCTAAACATACCACTCTTAGAGACATGATCACTACAACTAACAGATATTCTCAAGTTGGAATCTTATTCACAACTTGACCATGAAAGAATCTGATCTTTCCATGAACAGAAGAGAAAGATATCTAACACCCTAAAGAAGTTAATCATATTGAATTTTCTTGGATTTTTAAACAAGAGATCCTGTACTTTGAGGCTCACTAAGGTTATTTATGTCATCTCATGAATCAATTGCTTGATAGCTAGGCCATGCCTAATTGGTACCACCAAAGAGTCAAGTATATTGGTTTCACCTTGTGCATAGAGCCAATGATACAAAGTGCTCATTACTGTATACATATACAACAATCACAAGTAAACATACCACCCCCAACTCTCTTTGAAGAGAGTGGCTGGTGTTATAGAGAAAGGGTAAACCACGATTTAGTGGAATGAGACCACCATATTGGAATTCCATGCATGAATATTGAAAAAATAGAGTGACAAGCCTTTGGCTGTAATAAGCCCATTGCTTTAATGACGGACTCGATAGTTTGACCCGATGCCATACGTGCCTTGTGCAACTTTTACTGGCATGGATACATTAGAGTTTGTTGTTACCAAACATAAATGTGAGATTATATCCTTTTTTTGTCGAGCTACTAAACATGTGTGCCATTATCCTTGATCCTAAGTTAATGAATACACTTTGGCATGGAAGAGAAGCCTTTCTTTGATCCATGTCTGTCAAAGCACTTTGCTTTGTACAATAGAGAAATCTTTTTCAAATGAAACTTTTAAGGACATAAAACCAAGTAGACCTTGAAATTGCCTAACCTTGTCGCCCTTTTCAGAGAAGTTACCTTCACTTGAAGCTGGCTTGTAGTCATGTATGCCGAGAAATTTAGGGCTATCATATGTAGTCTACATGCCCTCGTGGCTTGGTTCATACCAACCTCCAAGAAAAAAACAGGTAAACATGATGCCAAGTTTCTTTGTATGCTAATAGGATATTCGAAACTTTGAAAGATTATATGCAATATGCCCTAAAGTGAAGCTTTGCTTCGCATAAGTTCATTGAAAAGGTGAGATAGAACACAACGTGAGTGCTCATAGCTAACAAGTTCTCCTATTGACAAACAAAATCAAAGCAATAGATAATTGACATTGTCGATTTTTCATAGAGAAACGGCTTTGCTAAATGTAGCTTATTGAGAATCATGAGATTTTCCAATATTGAAAGAGATAGATCCTAAAGCTTATCCATTGAATGTCATCTAGCCAAACTCTTCTTGATCAAAGCAACATTTGATTGCCAAGTTGGCATCTTGCAAGATAGAACAAGATCAAGATCAAAACTTAACATTAAGGTACTTACCAATTTTCTATAATCACTGCTCGGCACTACAAGGTGTAGCATTCTATGACATGGTTTTTGACATGGGTACCTAGAAGCTTGTCGGATTCACCAATACCTTGTATGTAGGGGAAAATAACTTTGAGGTCCTTCACCCTCCTTGAGAGTTGCACCCATGAAAGTTGTGCTCAAGGACCCCTTGTCCTGGTCCATAGTGATCCCCAAATCAAGCTAGAACACAATACACCCATTGGAACTCTTGATGGGAGAGCTTGCTTGTATTAATTAACCTTGTTCATGTGAGTGGCCTTTGCCAGTTTTTAATCATGTCGAGACGGCCTTGCCACGTCTCCTTGTTGAGGTTTCCTTGCTAGAATGGTCCTTGAACGTTGTGATTCGCCTTGCATGCAAGTGGGAAATCCCATTTGAACACATGAGGACCAACAAGTAATTCCCTAAAGGGCATTGACACTTTAAAAAAAAGAAAAATTGTGGGCTTCTATAGAGTGCGATGGAAAACCAACAATATCTTGTCAAGATCTTGCCGTGCCACAAGTTGCAAACCTTCTTGGTGCAAGAACGAAAAATATCCAGCAAGCTAGGGTGAAACCATCAAGCCAAGCTTTGATCAAATCCATGCCAATCGTCCCCACCCCTTGGGAGTGTGCAGGTAGTCGTTCCCGCAGCCATTTCCTTACGCTCTCTTGGATTTGCAGGGGAAGCTGCACATGTGCATGCCACGAAAATCTCAAACAACCAACTTGATCCACCGATGCATGACCTTCCTTGCATGTTTCATGCACCCCTCATCTCCTTCCTACATACGAGAGAGAGAGAGAGAGAGAGAGAGAGAGAGAGAGAGAGAGAGAGAGAGAGAGAGAGAGAGAGAGAGAGAGAGAGAGAGAGAGAGAGAGAGAGAGAGAGAGAGAGAGAGAGAGAGAGAGAGAGAGAGAGAGAGAGAGAGAAGCCTCCATGAAGCTTCAATGATCTTCCCCCTCATCCATTGCTGCTCTCCCCTGAGCTCTAATACCAATATGAGACCCTAGGGAACATCACATGAAACTCTCCACCCAACCTCACTATGTATAGACTCATAGCCTGCTAAAATATAACACCCTTGACTGTATGTGAGTTTTGGCCCTTGGCCCTAACAGAATCATGTCTAGATGAAGTTTTTCAAGAAAATTCTAATCAAATACATTAAAGCAAGTTTGGTCATCATGAAAAATTTCATATTAATATATGCTCCATTTGTTGCGGAAGGGGTCACTCAGGTGAGTGTTCTACTAGCCATTTTATATTTCAGCACATTAATATTTTGCGAGAATCCATTGTATGCCCTAAACTCGTTGATAGTGAATATCATGCAAAAAAATGCTTGTTTGGAGATTGCCCCCGATATGGGGCTAGGAAGTTAACATTGTGCTTAGATAATATCACATCAGACAATAGGGAAGTGACTGCGAAAGTTTTTAAGGATGCGGGAACTAAACATGTGGATTCCAAAAGAAGTGAAAGGAAGCAATTTTAATCATCAAGCACACCTTCCTCTTTAGGTAGTGAGTGCAACAATTTAAAAATTTCTTGCTTAAGTTTTCTAGCGATGTCATTCTGTCTGTTGTTGATTTCGTACAGAATTATTCATTTAAAGTGCAATACAAGATTCAATCCATGCATTGATGGTCAACTCAAGTAACCATATTGGTACATATATCTTATGTGAGAAACTTAGTAGGTGTTGACAATGTCTAGAAGACGCTACACTTTTATATATTAGATGACAAGAACCATGACACACTATTTGCTCAACGTTGTTTTATGCTTCATGACCAATGGCTTAAACAGTAAGCAAATCATTTGCACTCTCATTGTGTATAATTAGATGGTGCCGCTTCTCAATTTGTGGCATGAAGCCTTACTATTTTGTGGAAAGGTAAAATCAATTGATAGGCTTAAATATGATGCATAACTTCTCCACGTCAATGCACGGTGAAGGAGAGCATGATGGTGTGAGTGCTATGATCAAGAGAACACTTACTCCATGAGGAGCTCAAACCAGGTGGTTGGTCTATGAAGTGTGTAGCAAATTCAAGTGGTTAGCCTATGAAGTGTGTAGCAAATGTAGTGAGCTTTCTTAATGCAAATTTTAGCCCATTAGAGAAGTCCATAGGTGTAATACCCAATGAGTTTTTTGGATGGTGTCAAATGATGATGTGTAGCATAGCCTAATGTGGGACTATCAACACATTATTGGCACTTGTTCCTTCTATTATGTTGATGGATACTCTACAAGTAACCCATGTGTTGTGCATTTTTTAACACTCTCATAATTTTGTGACCCATATCTGAAGGGGCAATGGATGAGGTGCAAGAATATACTACATGTAGATGAGTGGAAATATGTTTCCATTGTGTCACTGATAGAGATGATGGAAGCATATACTATCTCAGAGGATGCTGATGAGGATGGCAATGTTGATATATATTGCATTCCCACAATTCATCATCATAATGTGGCCATGTATAAAGGAGACCCCAAAGTGTTGTGAAAAATGTTGTTAATAGGAGACAAATTTGCAGTCAAAGTAGTTGACAAGAACGGGGACTTCTAATCCTTAAAATTGATAAAAACAATTAGTACATAACCAAAGTAGAGAAGGATAAGTGGAATAACAAAAATGGAGTACTAGTTGAGGGCTTGTACTATGACCAAGTGAAAGGGAAAGTTGACACATACACCCTACCAGATCATCTCCCTCTATTGATGATATACTCCCACCTTGTAAGAGCCATACACTTCCCCATAGAAGCTACCCTTGAGCTACCAAGCCAATTCAAATTATCCTCTGAGGTAAATGAGAACATTTACAATAGTATGCCATTAGATGATGATATAGAGAAAAATGTAAGCATGAAAACCTTACCATAGTAGCAAATGACAACATCTATACCTCTAGAAAGTAAAGTATCATTCCTCAAACCATTTGAGTGGTATTGATAATTTCAGTATATTACACTTGTCTATCAATGTTTAACTATTTCTTTGGCTTTAGCCGGTGTTAGGAGTTTTTTGGAGCAAGGGATTGTGCATATGTACATACCCCTGCATGGTGCATCGAATAAAGGATTGCCCATTTTCCAGAGCCAGGTGGTTACGTGGGGCCCACATGTGTACAGGTAGGACAACATGTATATAGTGCATCATTTTTCACTATCACCATTACCAGTATGTTTTTTCCATAATAATGAGGAGTTGGTAGCACATAAAACTTCTCAAGGAAGCTATCCGCGGGCTGACGACATGAGGTGAGTAGGTGCATCAGATGGCATCTAGTGGCGTCAGGAGGCCAAATGGGGTCAATATTTGCACGTGGATAAGTACGGACACAACGTGGGTGTTTTCTTGTGATAATTATGCAAAAAGGTAATCATGAGGACTATATTTGGGGTCCACTTCACGTGGTTGCGGGATGCATTATTGAAAAAAGTTGAGTGCCAGGTGTGCGGATGGATGCAGCAGGGTGACAACTATGCACTCCGAGGTCAGTTTTTGGCCTGTTCGGGGTCCGTTTGAGGTCAACTAAAAGGCCCAAGTAATAAATCTAAGTGTGGGAACTGAAAAAACTGAGAGAAGACCATAAAAAACGTGGATAGAAGAGGAGGAACATCCGCAACTATGTTTTTGCTGTTCTTGGAGCCTGTTTTGGCCATAAACTGCTCATTCGAGGTCGGATTTGAGCACTTTGACATTGTAGACTGGGGTTTTGGGCCATTCCGGACGCGATGGTGCTGTCCATTTTGCCAAATTCCTCACTATTGTTTTTGCTATTTTGGCTGTGTAAGTTTCTCTTATGAGTGAAGCTTCTGCTCCAATTTGTGATTGTATCTGGCATATTTTTTCCATATTGTGTGAGCTATTTGCCCCATTGGTGTTGGCCCAAGCTCAGTTGTATCTAAACATAAAAAATTCTTCTCTTTTGAGCTGAGTTTTTTGGGTGTGTGTGTGTGTGCATCTCTCTGTGTGGAGTGGGTAAATGGGTAGTCTCTCTCCTCTCACTCCATAAGTGTGTTCCTTGTCTCGGCGAGGTGGGTTGTGTAAGCCGAGTGGTGCCCCATAGTGTTTGTGTGTATCATCCCAAGAGTGTGTGTCGGGTCATTATAGAGGCATTGTGTGTGTGTTTTCATCCCGCTCACATTCTTTTGGCGTCCCCACGGAGGATCTTCTTCGAGTACCTTCAGCTTCGGGATTATAGGTTTTAGATTGCAGACTACAGGTTACATGTTACAGGTTAGAGGGACATGTACAGGTAGAGGTGATTCACATAGGTACATGTAGCTGGAGTAGAGTGATATATTGACAATGGGAGTCACTTGCAGTTGTCGTGGGTATGCATCATTTGGCGCCTATTTGAGCGCATTGTCTACTGGTATTGTACCTTACTTGTGGAAACTACCAATGTACGCCTTTGTGGAGCCATACTTGGTTTTATTGGCAATCCCAACCATTTCTAAGACTTGGTCTAGAAGATAGTCATTTCTGAGACTTGACTATACGCGATTTTCATTAGCCTTCGTGAGAGGGTCGATAGCGTGAGGTTTAATTGAGCTGAGGGATTCTCAAATGTGGAGATCCTTTCGGTGATACAAGTAGCTGGAGCACCCTTTTTGTGACCTCACCATAGGCTATGTACTAGTGATTCCTACTTGATGATCTGGTTCTATTGTTGGCAGTTTACGGATACATATAAACTCTATATTTTGGGTTCTCACGACTCTACTTCTGGGGAAACTCTATCAAAATTTTTCCAAGTTGTGATGGCTGGTTTTTTTGTCTTTTGAGCTATTTATGCTGTTATGTTGCTGAAATTTTGGCAAACTCAGAGGATAAGATAGGTGTGCTTTCTTGGGAGCTGCATGGTTGGCTTTAATGGATGATCAAAATGGACCTCAATTCACTCCTTTTCATTTAACTCAAAGAATCCAGATAAATGTTCATGTGCCTAGGAAGATTTTTTTCCAACAGCACATAGTCTTTATGTTCGAGCCAAGAAGATTAAGAGAGATACTGGAATGTCCTTTGCCTGTTCTAATTCCGATGATTAACTATGAAAACTCATTTGATGTGCACGTGTTCATCCTTATCTAAAAACAAGCTCGATTGAAGTTTTTGGGGATTGGATCAGTAAAAATTTTGGGTTCTTGCACGTGTGTTCAAAGGGGTTCTCAAAGGATCGTAGCTTGGGTAGCCATGCATTTCTCTTATCCGGAGTTTCATGGAAGAAGTGATGAAGATGTAGAAGACTTTTTGGAAAAGATGGAGGTTGCCTGTATTAGCAACGAAATTCATGACCCGGTGCAGATGTTACATCTTCTCCAAATTTGTTTGAAGAGTGATTCATGAGTTTGGTCCAAAGCATTTGAAGAGGAGTGGCGTGTGGCGGATCCATCTGTAAGATTGAGTTGGGACAATCTAAGGCATGGATTGGAAGTGGAGTTTGTGAAGACAAAAGATCCTGACAAAGTGTGGCAAGAAGTACAGGCTTTAGTGCAAAAGGAAGGTGAGCCAGTAGATACGTACATACGTAAGTTTTCATTGGCATGGGAGCGGATGTGCAAGGCCTTAGCACCACAAGTACCTCCACCTGACATGATGAAGAAGGACAGGTTCTTGGCTGGTCTTTGAGAGAATACACGTTGGAGAGTGGAGCTAAAGAAGCCTAGGGCATATGAAGATGCACTGGAGGTAGCAAGGAACAAAGAGTGGAAGCTAAGGAAAATGAGCCATCTAGGAGTAGAGTCTTTGCCCATGAGGTCTGAATTTCAGCCTTTGGATTATTTACAAGGTCGCATGCCAGCGGTTCATCATGAATCAGTGGTTCCTATTACTCCTCAGGTTATGCCACAATGGTCACTACAGCAGTGCAAGATGATGGGCTAAGGCAAGACATGAGGCAAGTGGTAGATTTAATGAAGAATCTCAGCCTAAACATGCTAGGTCAAGTGGGAAAAAATTGAGGTCGAGGGAGGTTTGTAAATCAGCCAGGAGGTGAAGAAAGACCTAAGAATGGTGTTGGACAAAGTAATGGTAGGTTTTGGAGGCAGACGCCCACATGTTATAATTGTGGAGAGTTGGGCCACATCAGCCCGCAATGTGATAAGCCACCAAGGATGGGGGGAGACATGTATCCATTTCCAAGACAGGTGCTAACTAGGTCCAATGATTATGGCATCGAAATTAAGGGAGATGAAGGAACCAGTGTAGTCACCTTGGAGAAGGCATCAAAGCTAGAGGATACATTAGTGATGCCTATTGGGAAGAGGACCACAGAGGAAAAGGAAGGAAGAAGTGCCCCAGGTCCTAGTAAGAAGAAGGGAAAGAGCCATGAAGGCGAAGATGTCAAGGCTAAGAGGAAAAAAAGGGCTCGTCGCAAGTTTCATGTTTCAGATTTTCCACTAGGGGATGGGCAATTAAGCTATGACTTGAAGGAGGATCTAGCGAGTAGAAAAGCAGATGTTACTTTTGGGCAGCTTATAGAGATGGTGCCTAAGCTAAAGCGACAGTGGAAGAGGATGGTTAACCCAATGGAGAAAGAGCCAGAAAGAGGTTCAATGAAGGTGTTGGCAATGGATGAGCTACCAGACATTTGTCCAATCGTAGATGTGTGGCATAAAAGAAAAAATCTAGGACAAAGTTATGTGGATGGTGGAGCCCAAATATGTGTCATAACACACTCATGCGTTGAGAAGATGGGTCTTATAGTGAGTGGGGTGTCAGGCTTCCGGATCAAATTGGCAAACCATCAAAAAGTAAACTGTTTGGGTGTTGTAAAGAGCTTAGAAGTGGAGGTGTATGATGAAAAGGTGGTGGTTGATTTTCATGTGATGCCAGCAGGGTTGGGAGCATATCCTATTATCCTGGGTAGACCATGGTTACGTGCAGTGGGAGCTGTTCAAGATTGGAGACGTGGTACGATTAGCCTCTATGGAAAGACAGGTGCCAATAAGCTTTATAATATGGACACAAGGAAATGATTGGAGGAGCTTTATGAAGATGAAGATGACTCTAGTGATGAAGACTATTCCACAGTGACTGATGAGGACAGTGATAGTACTATCAACAGTGATGAGGATGCTGATGTTGCATTTCTTTTGATGGACAAAGAAATCCAGGAGTCTGTTTTAGTTGCATTTGTGAATGAGGTTGAAGATGAAATTGAAGGGCCTTATGAAGTGATTGAAGGGCTGATGCAAACCAAGGTTGAGTTGTCAAAGAAGTAGGAATTGATGACACAAATGATCAGTGGAGACCTCTCAACTATGGAGAAGGAGATATATTTGCACATGCTGGCTAGTTTTCCTAATTTGTTCATTACTTCATATGAAGAGATCAGAGGATTCAAGGGCGAAGAGATGCATATAGATATGAAAGAAGGTGCTAAGCAAGTGCGGAAAAGGCTAAGAAGGATGGGTCAAGAGCAGATGGAAGCCTTGCGGGAAGAGGTGGACAAGTTATTGAAGGCAGGGTTCATAGTCCCTGTGGAAACCACAAAATGGGTGAGTCCCCTAGTAGTCAGTCCAAAGAAGGATGGAAAGTGGAGGATTTGTGTAGATTTTAAGCCCTTAAATTCAGCCACTAAGAAGAACCCATATCCTCTTCCGTTCATCGATCAGATCTTGGATTTAGTGTATGAGAGGTACAGTGTGTGTGATGGTTTTTCGGGCTATTTTCAATTGAAGATTGCTCTTAAAGACAGCACAAAGACAACTTTGATTACGCCATGGGGCTGCTATTGCTACACAGTATTTTCATTTGGGTTGTCAAATGGACCATCTTTCTATCAAGAAAGAGCAAATTGGGTGTTGGCACCGTTCATTGGTAGTTGTGTTAAAGATTTTATGGATGACTTTTGTGTCTACAGCAGTAGGGCTGAACACCATGAGAAGTTGCAGATGGTATTGGCTCGATATGATGAATGTGGAGGACAACTAAATCCAAAGAAATGTCATCTAGCACAGCCAAGGGTGAAGTTACTGGGCCACATGGTGTCAGAAAATGGCATTGAGGCTGATCCAAACAAGGAAGTCTATTATTCTTCTTCCATCACCTACGAGTACAAAGCAAATGGCAACCTTTATACACAAAGTGAAGTACATGGCATGGTTTATTCCATTGTCTTCACAACTTCTTTATCCACTACAACAAGTGGCAAAGCATGATCCATTGCAATGGGATGACAAGTGTGAAAAAGTGTTGCAAGAGGTGAAAGAGGTGTTAGGGGGGTTGTCAGCCATGCAGGCTCCTGAATGGGGGCAAGTGTTTTATGTAAATCCATCAATAGGGGATGATTCCATTGGAGCCATGCTATTGCAAAAGGGGAAGGGAAGCCATTATATGAGGCCAGTGTATTGTGCAAGCCAAGTGAAGTTGGTAGCAGAGAGAAAATTCTCGGAAGTAGAGCTAGTGATGGCTAGTGTAATATTTGCTTGTCGACGATTTCATCATTACTTGCTACCACGACCTTTTGTTTTCTTGACAAGTTATGCCTTTTTGCCACAATTAATTAATGGCACTAACATGTCAAATGTGGTGAAGAAATGGGTAATTGAGCTGCAAGAGTTTGAGTTCTCTTTTCTAGTGGAAGACAGTAGAAGAGCTACCCTAGTTGATTTGTTGACCTACAAGGAGAATCCCCTTATTGTTAAGGAAGAGGCGGTGAGAAAGGTAGTTGAAGAAGTTCCATAGATTAGCAATGCACATGTGTTGTTCTTTGATGGTTCATACAGAAAGAGCCATTGTGCGACTTCAGGGGGTATAGCACTTTATGATCCAGAGGGGAAGCTAGTATGCAAGAGAGGGTTCAAGTTGGATGCACATAGCAACAATGAGGCTGAATATGCTACTTTGGAAGCCGGATTACACATTTGTTTGAAGCATGGGGTTAGAAGATTGAGCATAAAAGGTGATGCCTTGTTAGTTGTTGTGAAGAAAGTGCTGGGTGTGTGGAAGAGCAAGAACACCTCATTGAAGGAAATGTGTTTCAGAATTAAAGGCTTGCTAAAAAAGTTTGAAGCTGGAGCATCAGGCACATTGAATGCGCTCTTAATGGAGAGGCACATGAAGCAGCTCAAAGTATGATTGGGGAGCTATTTGTGTTGAGGACCAATTTACCTCTTTATCATGGCCGGGAAAGTTTGGCTCAAGAAGAGGAGTTTTTACTAATAGGAATCATTCCAAAGGACATTCAGAAGTCTAAGAAGTATGGCTTTGTGCGTAGAGCATACATGTACAAATTGATTGGTAATGTATTATACATGAAAGGGAGTGATCTCGTGTTGAGACGTGTACCTTGGCGGGAGGAGATTTATAGAGTGTTGGAAGAGAATCATGAAGGTGCATGTGGCGGTCATTTTTCTCTAAAGATCACCTTGCATAAGATCTTGCAGGAGGGGTATGTATGGCCTAGTTTGCACAAGGATGTTCACCATTGGTGTAGGTCTTGCAATAGGTGTCAAGCATTTGGGAAGAGAGTGTTGAAGCCAGAGTTACGAAAAACCATTATGGCGTTTGATGTGTTTGAAAAGTGGGGGATTGATGCAATAGGCCTGTTACATATCACAAGCAGAGGCAAAAGCTATATTTTGATTGCAGTGGACTATCTCTCTAGATGGGCAGAGGTTATAGCACTAAAACAGATCACTGCAAAGGATGTGGAAAAATTTGTGTATGATGAAATATGTTGCAAGTTTGGGGTGACACTGGAGCTACTTTCGGATAAGGGGCCAGGATTTAGAGCCAAACTGCTAGACTTTTTATGCGCGAAGATGAAGATTAGGCACCAGCATACCACTCCTTATTACCCCTAGTGTAATGTCTTAAATGAAAGATTCAATGGTGAGTTGGTACAAATTCCTTCAAAAGTGACAGAGCACCAAGGAAAGAATTGGGATTTGGAATTGCCTAGTGCATTATGGGCTTACCGTAGTTCGGTGAAGACAGGTACATGGTTTACTCCATTTCACTTGGTGTATGGAAAGGAAGCACTATTGCCTGTGGAGGTAGAGTTGCCTGCGGTCAAGATGCTAGAGAAGTTGCTTGGGCCGCCTAGTGATGCATTCAAAGAGAGGCTCTTACAGTTACAAGAAGTTTAATTGGATAGGATGAGTGCATTGGAACATTATGGACAAATGCAGGATAAGGCTTTGGCAAAGATAAATGAAAAGGTCAAAAGTAAGGGTATCAAGAAACATGACTTGGTTTTGCGCTACAACATCAAGCTGGACAACACATTCCAAAAGAAGTTTCAAATTAAGTGGGAAGGTCCTTTCAAGGTAGTGGAGTGTTTTCCAAATGGTACATATCAGCTTGCTAACCTGGATAGGATTCCACATAAGTCAAGGGTAAATGGATTGCGTCTTAAATTGCATCATGCCAGGTTAATGATGGTGGAGCAAGATGAGTTGTCTGCAGAACAAGTATTGTATGTGAGGGATGAGGAGACCTGTGACGCGGCAAGTCTCATATCTCTTTTTGCTGCTGATCATGAATGATCTAACAGGCTAGGGGATGGGAAACTTATGTCAGGAGTTTTTTGGAGCAAGGGATTGTGCATATGTACATACCCTTGCATGGTGGATTGAATAAAGAATTGACCATTTTCCAGAGCCAGGTGGTTACGTGGGGCCCATATGTGTACAAGTAGGACAACATGTATATAGTGCATCGTTTTTCACTATCACCAGTACTCATGTGTTTTTTCCATAACAATGAGGAGTTCTCCTGCTTCCTACCCCTCCTAGGTTGTCACATTGCAGTCGCGTCTATTGCGTTGCAACGGCAGGTAAGAGCTCTACACATTGACGTAAGCATTTCACAGTATTTTTTAGCTTTTGGCATCGCCGACTTGCGGCCTAAATTCATCATAAGTAGGAATTTACACTTCTAAATCAAAAACTAAGTATAGGCGGGGTATTGGGGCATCAATGCTAAACATTTAGATGCATTCTGGCTCGAAAACAACTAGGTCAAAAACTCACTACTGCTAATAATCTCTTTTTTTGCACTATACCTAAAGTGAGGTTTTGTGACCATAAGCATGTGTGCTTAGGTTTGATAAACATGTCCTAGAAGTTTCGTTACGTTTGGATGTCATTTGATGCTGCAATGGATGTGAATTGTTTACCGATGAGCGACTAAGCTCTTGGTGATTTCAGTCATTTGAGTGTAGTCTGAGTTAGATGCGAGTTGTTAGTTGTTTTCCAAGAGATTGATAACCGCCTATAGCCTCTATGCACTAGTTGAGTCAGCTTCATCCCATGGATTGACAATTATTCGGGGTTCGCACTAAATCTGCAATAAGATAAGAGTGAGGTTAGACACCCGTCCCACATTTGGCGCCATTGCTGGGGATCGAAGAGACCTAAACTAGGAAAAAACACGAGCGTATTGTGTTTGTTTGTCCATCAACTTCCTCTAGGATTGCGTAGAGTCAATACTTTCTCTTAAAACCGCATAGCTTCAGATTGTCGTCTTTTGCTGTGTAGAGGTATCTTGGAAGTAGGTTGTACTTGCTAAGTACCTTTAGGATTGTAGGATCGTAAGACTAGATTAGGATTTGGAGAATTATTGAAGGATGAGACAAGTCTTAAGATTAGAGCTCAGAAAACCATAAAAAACCCAAAATACTTGGTCTTTACATGTTTTTATGCATCTATGCATGTTCAAAAATTGGTTTGAAGCAAATTGGAGTCAATTTGACAACATTCAGACTCACAAGCATGTTAGAGCAGATGTTGCAAAGAAATTTCTAACCTTTGCACTTACATTTCTTAACAAGAGCAATGCAAGGTACCGAGAAGGCCAAAAGGAGGGTATCCCAGAAGGAAAGGCTAAAAGAGCTACCACCTTATGAACTGGATCCAAGTTCAGTAAAAACCGCAAAAGCAACATATCTGTCAAAAGAACAACTTGAAGATAGAAACACGACAGTTTTCATCGGCAGATTTAAAAGTGAAGAAGGACATAAAGTGGAGCTTCAAATGCTACCAAAGGAAATAAAAGATATCGCTGCTAAGCAAGACACACAGGAAGCCAATAGAAGGCTGGGTCTTAAAGAATTTTACGACCAAGAACCATGTGGTGTCGACTACAAAAGGCAGATGAATTATTGTCATCAATTAGAGAGGATGGCACCACCCAAATCACTGACCAACAAGGGCAGAAGATAGAAGTATATATAACCAAGGAGATTGTGGCCGAGGCATTGAAGATGCCCACTGAAAGGAATGACAATGAGGAAAAGGGACAGGAAGATAGCAAGCACCTTTACAAAGGACACTACTGTTTCCACCTTTGCTGATCTTATTCAAATACAAGTGGAAGAACCGGCACGATGTATCACTAACATTTCCACTTCCTGGCAAAGAAAACCCGCCGAGGTACACTACATCGAACCATGCAGTTGTGACTACCTTCACTCAGGTGCCGAAGTCGATAGCCACGCACAGCCGGTAGATCATGCTCAGTATGTGCTAACCACTCTAAAAAGCACCAAAAATCACATAATTGGGTGCACCTGAAGTGCTGGACACGCATAGCATACAATGTATTGGCATGGCCGACAACCTGCCGCTAGTCCCTGATCGCCAGCCCCTGATCAAAACACATGGATAATTAAAGGTCGACCTTCTCAAAGAACTACCAAGTTAGGGAAAACAAATTAGAAATAAAATGAGGAATCCTCTGAAGCTCACAGTAGCGAGAGCTTTGGCTGCGAAGAGACGAAGGCGAGAAGAGAAATGATGAAGAAGAAAGCAGTGGCTGCCCACCAGGAAGAGCCACAACAAAAGAAAGCGAGGTTTGAAAGAGAACAACAAGCATATGAAAGAAGTAATCAAGCAGTAGGTGAAGAAGCCAAAAAATGGGCACCACATGATATCAAGGGTCCAAGGACCAAGAACCTCTTCAAGCCTACCCCAGAGGACCCAAGTGAATTGCTAGAGTGGATGTATGCGGAGGCCGAGGCCTTAAAACTGCAGGAGGCCCTCGGGGAGCAAAGGAAAAGCATCAGCTGCACAACCAAGGAAAGCCGAGGCTCAACAGGAACATTGTCATGAACAAGGAGATACCTCTCCAAGACCAACAAACTATGGAGCAAACACATCCTCCTACGCTATGCCCAAGCCCTTAACCACCGGCTAAACCAACGGAAGAGGATCAAGTAAAAGAAACTGAAGAGGTCAATTTCAAGAGACCCAAGAGAACACAAGCTAAAGCTCGAACCTCTACGACCACTCAAACAGAACAGGTTGAAGCACCTCTCAAGCCTCAAGAAGAATTCACTGTGTCAGCTACACAGCCTCAGGCAGAAGTTATTGTATCACCTAAAGAGCCTGAAAAGAAACAAGAGGACACATTTGAACAACCAATGGAGACACAAATAATGGCGGGAGGACCTTCTACACCCACCCAACAAGAAATCAAAGAAGTCACCCACAAAGAGTCAAGAAGCACAAGCTACAGAGGCAACTGCAACACCTCAAGGTGAAATAGAACCCCGTCCACAACCACAAGCCGCTGCACAATACAACAAAAGGAGCCACAAGCTGACACGGCTGAAACTTTACGACAAATCCAAGAAGAGCCTGAAGACTAGGAAACGACCGATGAAGTCACAATACAAGTTAATGAATATGCCCAGCAGATGCTGCAGATGACAAATAAAATGAGATCAACAGCAATTAGCCGCAATGCTAAAGCAAGAGAACTTGAGCTTGTCATCGGTTCTCTCCAAGGAGAGTTGGATGACAGAATGAATACCATTTCAAAATTACAAGAACAGATCCAAGAGCTAAAGAATGAAGCAGTACAGGACCAGCTCTCCAAGAAGAAGCAACAGAAAAAACTGGAAGAGCTAGGAGAGCTCCTAACCAAACTCTCCGATGCTTGCAAGAAGAAAGATGAGCAATTGAAAAAGGTGGAAAATGACCTACTAATCACTACTCAAACGGTCCAAAAACTTGAAGTACAGCTGGATGTAGCCAATGCCTCCTTACAATACTCTGAGAAACGAATCAACGACGAAGTGGCATTTTTAAGGCAGATTAGAGAAAATCCCATTGTAGCTTCACTCAAGGGAAAAGATGATGTCTACAAAGCCTTGGAGAAGAGGAACAAAGACCTAGAACTTGAGTTGAACCTGGAACAATCACAGAGGCGAGACCTTGCCTTGATGCGGGTCCAAAGATAAGAGCAATTACTCAAAGAGATAGAAGATCTGAAAAGAGACAATCAACTCGTGAGAGACAGACAACCCGAAGCTCATGAAGAGGCTCGTATGTCAGAACAACCACCTCTTGATCTCCCACCACTCTCCTTTGCAAAAATGGAACCACAACCATCTGAACAGCTCCAAGGAGATTCAAACTTCCAAGTGCTAATCAGTGAAGAACAACAAGCACCAACGGTAAAGTTAACTAAAGCTGAAGGGAGGCACTCAAAGAGAAGATTGTCAGCGAGGTTGATACTGAGTGGAAAGCAGCCATGGATTGGGAGTTGACAGTTCTTCATATTGCAATGTCACTGACCAACAAAATTAATGCACAATGGCATCAACAATTACTGCCATATCCTTTCATCAAAGTAGAGCTGCTACAAGTGAAGGAAAGACTTTTTAATGATATGCAACAAAAAGGTGCAGAAGATGTCCACCCAAAGTGGCGAAAGAGCTGGCTGAACAAGAATCCAAGGTACTTGATTCTGTTCACAAGAGCATCTGTAGCCCTTCAAAAAGACCCTGCGTTCTGTCCTGTACCAAGAGTAAGGACATGGCAGGCACATGAGACATTAACAAAGAAGAGACCAACCTAGCTCAATTACCCCCAAACTGCCAGCTCCATAGCAGGGACAAGTCAGCACAGAGGAATACATAGCGAAAACCCTCACGGGTGCCATAAAATTTTTCAAGAGACTACCAGACCTCTCCTCTGCCATGCTGATAAAATCTGCAAAATACTGCTGAGGCGGTCCGGGGCGGGCAACAAGAAGAGTGGCCTCTAGACACCCTTCAAGGCTCCCGTGCTGCTCAATGGGGCTGGGGCACAACACAACACAAACCAAAACAACAAACCCACAGCCAAATCCCAACTACACAAGGGGCACCACTAGTTTAAGAGCGAACTAGGATGCAAAAGAGGAGAATCGTTAGAGCAACCCACAAACAAGCAAGGAATTTACACTAACCCTAACACCAATGGAATACTCTCACACCCTAAAACACAGAGAGAGAGAGAGAGAGAGAGAGAGAGAGAGAGGAGAGAGAGAGAGAGAGAGAGGAGAGAGAGGAGAGAGAGAGAGAGAGATAGTGCTCGGGCTGCTTTGAAACGTATCGGCAATGATCAAGCAAACACAACTATATATTTAAGAAAGAGAGAGAAAGGGGGAGGGGTGCTTGTTGCATTAATACCTTCTTACAAATCTGTCATGACAAATCAAAGTGACATTAGTACTTGTTCAACATAGCTTGCGTAAATTTCACCACAACACATCACAAGAAAATCCACCCCAATCACTGTCTTAAGGCCAGGGGAGTCCTCTCCACCCTGTCGCCCTCTTACAAAATGTGGGATTTATGGCTAGATTGATGACAACACCAGAGACAAGCTATCAAGAACTTAACAAAAAACCACAAGACACTTACGCATCATTGTTGTCCATTACTTCACGTTGGAAGGGAGACAAAGTATCCAAGCTTAGTCCAAATCCACCCTCCTTGATTCAGCGAATGTTGGGCTTACACTAGTAGGAGAAATGATAGATTTCCTACTCTCAATTGAATGATCACTCTCTCTCTTACAATGGCATAGAGTTCCCTTGCTAATCCCCTATTACAAACATGCACATGCATAAGACAATGAGCTTCCACTCAAGAGCTCCTTCTAGAGAGGTTGAGCTTGGCTTCTCAAGCTATAGCATAGTGCTCTTGCTTATGGCTCTCCCCTTTGTGCTAGCCACACCCTCCTTTTATAGCAATTTTGAAGGCTAGTGTTACTCCTCTACAATGGTTGGGTTAGATTTTCAGAAATTTATCTAATTTCTTTTACTTGGAATTATCAAGAAGTTGGTGAGGAAAGAGAGAGGAGAGAAATGGAGGTGATAGGACTTTTCATAGTGGGTTAGTGTTAGTAGAGTTAGTATTAATTTACAAATGGAATTGGATATTTACAATGGGAGTATCCATGTAGGATACAAATAAAGAAGAAAAAAACTCTTAAGAGGTAAGAAAAGGTGGCTTTCTTACAAGGTGATGCTCCAAGTGTCTTGAGTAGGGCGATTTTGACGCCTGTTGACGGTCCACTAGCTTTGACGGTACATTTTTTCTCCACTCTTGACCTTCCTTGAGAGACAAGATAATTGAAGCTGAGTAAACCACCATGATGCTGTCTTTTAAGAGAAGAGGCTGAATTTTGTGGTTTTTTTGATAGATATGGGTAAATTGGAGGAGGAAAAATGAGACTAGGTGGTCAATTTTGGAATGGAATTGTGTGTGGGAGGTATGAGTTCACCATGGTTTCTCTTATTCTTCAAGGTTGAGGAGAAGGTGAGTAGTGTGCAGAGAGGAGTGGTGAGAGAGATGGGGATGATGAGTGGAGAAGTGTGTGTGAAAGAGGAAAATGATAAAGTGGAAGAGAGAGTGTGGCTGCATAGCATGGGAAAACTGGGGTCCACTAATAAAATCATAGCTCACACCTCGTAGCTCAAAAAAATATGGAAAAATTTGAGGCAAAAGTTCAGCCCACGAGCTACAACTTTTGTTTGTATCACCTTTTCAAATTCGGAGAGCAAGTGAACTTTAAAAATTCAGCAAAAACCGACCGTTTTTTTCCACTGCACAAGGTCCTTGTGGGGTCTTCTTTGGATGATTCTTTTGAATACCTCCAAGAGTGAGCCCTCCATAGTGCATGTATGCATGCCACTACCCTTGACCTTATTTGGTAGGTCTATAATTGAAGATATTGTTGATATTATGATATAAGTGAATAGTACAACTAAGAAAATCAAATATTGAGGGGTCTAAAAAATATGTACATGTCAAATATAAATAATATAAGTGGAAAAAATATAAAGGGGTCAAAAGAAATCTCTCTCATTATGAGGCTACCATAAAAAGATAAATATTTTTGGTGTTCTAAAAAAAAACAAAATAGATGTAGGAAGGGAAAAATCACAATAGTGAAAAAATATACACATAAATAAAATAGTTTTTTTGGATTTTTGTTGGGATGGAGTTACACCAAAATAAGAGAAGCTTACATGAAAATATTTCTATATGGAATAAAGAGTATGAAAAATGGTAAGAAAAGATTTGGTAATGGTGAGGCAATGTACAGAGCATAAATAACACAACCTAGGTAGAAATACTTTCCAAATAACTTTGTAATTGATAACCAGGGGCTACAAGTTTCCAGATTGTATCAATCTATCATTAGTTAGAGCTCCTAGATGATTAGTTTTGACCACCAAAAACCTTGTCTAAGGTATAAAAGCCAACTTTTGTAAGATTTTTAGAAGTTTTGGATAAGAAATACATAGTGTGAGCTAACGGCACTCACTACTTGCATTCTCTCGCTTCCTACTCCCTCCTCGGTTGTCACATTGCAGTCATGTCTCTTGCGTTGCAACTTCAAGTAAGAGCTCTACGCATTGACGTAAGTAGTTCATAGTGTTTTGTAGCTTTTGGCATCATCGACTCGTTGCCTAATTTCATCATAAGTAGGAATTTACACTTTTAAATCAAGAACTAAGTACAGGTGGGGTATTGGGACATCAATGCTAAGCATTTAGATGCATTCTGGGTCGAAAACGACTAGGTCAAAATCTCACTACTGTTAATAATCGTGTTTTTTGCATTGTGCCTAAATTGAGGTTTGGAGACCATAATCATGTGTGATTAGATCTTTTAAACATGTCCTAGAAGTTTCGTAACGTTTGGATGTCATTTGATGCTGCAACGGATGTGATTTGTTTGTCGATGAGCGACTAGCTTTTGGTGATTTTTGTCACTTGAGTTAGCTGAGTTAGATACGAGTTGTTAGTTGTTTTCCAAGAGAGTGACACCCTCTTATAGCCTCTATACACTATTCAAGTGAGCTTCATCCCATGGATTGACAATTATTCGTGGTTCTCGCTAAATTTGCAATAAGATAGGAGTGAGGTTAGACACACGTCCCACACTAAGTTCCTCTTCGAGAACATTATCACACGTTTGGGATGCCCCTTTGAACTTGTGAGTGACAATGGAACTCATTTTAAATGAAGTAATAAAAGAACTCACATCAGACTTCATGATATCTCACCACAACTCTACACCCTATTATCCCCAAGAAAATGGACAAGCTGAGAGTACCAACAAAAATCTCATCTCCATTTTGACAAAGACAGTTGAGGCCCATCGCACTGATTAGGACCTAAAGCTAACATCAGCTTTATGGGCTTATCATATCGCATATAAGGTTGCCATTAATTGCACAATGTTTACGATGGTGTATGGCCAAGAAGTGGTTATGCCATGGGAGTTTGTCATTCCTAGTCTTCGAGTAGCTTCTCAAGAAGGTTGGGATGGTAACCCCTTAGTGGAGCGATTATATATCCTTGAAATGCTAGACGAAGAGAGGCAATTGGCTGTGCAAAATGCCCTAGTAGAGAAGGATAGAAGGAAGAAGTGGTTTGATCACCATTCAAAGGATAAAGACATCAAGGTCGGTGATAAAGTTCTTATGTACGGGGTATGTAACGAAAAGAACAAATTGAAATACGCTCGTAAGGGACCATATCGAGTGTGTGAAATTACCCCGTAAGTTACCATTCGTGTGGAGACTCTAGATGGAGTTGAAACCATTGGATTCCTTAACTGGAGTAAATTCAAAAGATATTATGATCCTCTAAGCCAGGGATAGATACAAGCCATTCATCAAAAGAAGGCTGTCAAGGAACAAGTAGAGCTAAAGAAAATCCAAGCAAGAGTTGAGGCTCAAGAACGACAACAACATCTCAGACGTCAACGAGAGGCTAATCTGGGAATCACGCAAGCATTTTTTGAGGACACCGATGACAATTCATTAGAATCTGAGCCACCCCTACGATACCCCATTGAGCTAAATAGCACCTATGGGAAAGTTCTATATAACGCTTTAATGGACACGGGTGCTAAATTTAATCTACTATCATATGGGGTGTGGTGTCAGTTAAGAAATCCATCTCTATCTGAGAGTACTATCCAAGTTAAGGGAGTCAACAAGAAAAAAATTATGGTTTCTGGAATCTGACACACTTCTGTCAGTTATGACAACGGGGTAGTAGCTCAAGACTTTTTGGTCATGCCTGCTGGAACTATGGAGGGCAACATAAACTTTGGATGCACATAGATGTTGGCAACCAAATGCACTATTGATTGGGGTACTAGTAGTGTAATGCATCCATAGAGGTAAAACTTCTCCACAACCTCCAGCTACAATAGTGGACCTCCATGAAGCTACAAAGGAGTCCACACCTCCCATTTTCCAAGAATCACCTGAGGAACCACTTCAAATTTGTTCCCGAGAGAGTATCTTACCACCCTTACAACTTGATGAGACACCTAAGGTAATAGAAAACTAATGGCAAAAAACCGCACCTATTACCAACTGGAACAATTGGTTTCAAAGGGTGACGACATCATTCCAAAAAGTATGACCTACCCAAGAAAGGGGGGAGTGTTTGCTGACATCCATCATTTACTTACTCTCCTCTTAACCTTCCTCACTGACCTCTCAATCTTCCAATCCTAGGGAATGTACATATATAGCCCTATACTCAAGGAAAAAAAAAGTAAAAGAGCAAGAGCCACCAAAAAAAAAATCTGAAAACTTACAAATTCTAGTACAAGACCCAAGAATCATAATGACAAATCACTCACAAGGACACGATATTTGGACACAACCCTTATACTATTTTCACACTAATCAAAATATATATGTGTCTACAGATATGGCTAGTACGCTAGAGTCATCCACTCCTACCTTGGGTGAGAGGTACCCTCTATACTTTTCACAAGTGTTTCACATAGTCTACCCAGTGCTTGCTTGTGAATGGGATTTGGTAGATACGCTAGCTTGTGAGAAGAATTTTGAGGAATTAGAATGGCTGCTACGTGTATTGACCATGACTTGTCCATACTTAGTAGAGAACGTCTCTCCGGTTCACAAGCTTACCCTCTTGATCGAGATGACTATAGACGCCTAGTGATGTTCTTAGTGAACATTTGTGCCTCTAATGATGAGGAAGAGTTACATGAATACACGGATGGCACGTATGGTCTCACAGATGATGACTGTTTTTCTTGACAATGATGAGGATAGGGGTTTAGACCTAGGGCTACCTGCCCATCTATTCAATATCCTATTTCCTTGACTCTCTAGGAGGGTGCAAATAATTAGGTTAGGGTTCATTATGTTGTGTGATTGTGTTCAATAAAGGTTTGTGCCTCTTCCCACCACTGATGTGTCTCCTAGAGATACTCCTTGTGTTTTCTAGTGTGTACAAGAACGTGTTGAAGTTGCTGGGATTTTGAGTCTCTATCTAATTCACTGTTCAAAGAATCGAGCGAGATCATAAACACAAACAAGTGTTTCTTGTCCATTTGCATTGCCTCAAGTCTCTTCTAGAATCCATGTTTGCCTGTTTTTACTGTGATTGGTAGCACACTATTCAACACATTTATTTAGTATTAAAACATTAGATTCAATATGATTTTATGTCATAATTCCTTGTCTAGGTTTAAGAAACAAGCAGTTTGACTAAGCTAGTTTGACCAAGTTAGGCGTTAGAGATCTTCTCTTAATACCATGGGGAATGCCTTCCTAATAATAAATGGTTACTTTATGTTCTTAATCTGATGTAGGAAGCGTTGTGTGCAATGTACTATGGCTTTCCAGTGGGCTTAGTCCCTATTGACCTTTAGCTTAAGTATTATAAAGGGAGTTTACTAGTGTGATGAGGCTGGGGAGGGTAACAATGTCAATATGACCCCCCAAAGTTACAAAATTGAAAGGCAATGAAAAACAAAAAACAAAAAACAAAAGTGCCAACACATGTAAAATCCTAATTTGGTACTTCACTCACATGTATTGCCTATGGTACTAGAGCCCTAGAGGTTCCCAGTGTGGGCGCATTTCCTTGAAAATCAAAAATCCCAAGGCATACAAAATAAGCACACACATCAAAAATTAAATCACTGTGAAAAAACTTTGGGGGCTCGAAGAAAAGGGAATAATTCAGGCGATGATTTCATAAGCAACTCCTTTTATCGTAGCTTAACTAGAAGGTCTTTTAGGTATAGCCTCTAGTCAGCCCTCGAACATGAAATACTTTGCTCTCGTGATTAAACATCTCAATTGACCAGAGAGAATCAAGAAACTTGCCCATGCTATTAATAGGTGACCTCTAGTGCCTCTTGACCGTTGAATTAGCGACCCCAGACTAGTTTATTTTTTACCTTTACAAGTGCTTATGTACTTAATTATATTCGAGTTTAATGTTTACTGCTAAAAATTGTTTAATGCTCTGTTACCAATCAGTTTGTGTGCCTATTCATTGCCTATGCTTTTTAATTGTATGCAATTACTGTGCAATTTATGGTGGTTGATTTTGCAATGTTTGAAGAAAGCTCAACACTCCAAACTCGGATGCTCTTCCACCTGAACGAACGGGCTTCATCTCAATAGCTTCTGAGGACGGAATCTACATAAGGAAGGGGGGCATGTTAACCCTTACGGACACCCTATCACCTTCGACGGACACCTTATCCTTAATTGATTGAGTCATGGACCGGGCTTGTTGGTCCAATAGGTGTATAGGTGATCGCCGATGAGAGGCGCACTCTAATCGGAACATTCAAGGGTTAGTTGGCTAAGCATGGGCGTTTAAGTGTGAATGGACGAGCTCATATAAAAGTCACTAAACCTAAAAATCACTCATTCTCTCATTTGTGCAATTGAAGAGTGCTCTTGCTCCATCTCCATCTTCTTCTTCATCTCCTTGTGTGTGTGTGTGTGTGTGTGTGTATGCGTGAGAGAGAGAGAGAGAGAGAGAGAGAGAGGAGAGAGAGAGAGAGAGAGAGAGAGAGGAGAGAGTGTGTGTGTGTGTGCGCGATCGAGCATTGCGACGGCACGACGGCGGTGAGGCGGTTGAGCGCGGCACGGCGGTAGCTCCCTCTTCTTGGCGGCGATGAATCCTCCATGAAGGCGAGCGTAGGGTGGTGAGTGACAAACCCTTGCTTTCTTGAGCTTGCTAGATTAGTCTGGTTGTGTGCTTGCAGCCATTTGTGGCTTGCACATAGTGTAGGGCAAGTCCCTTGGTTGACACGTGCAACAAATGCGCACAATGGCAAAGCGCTAGAGCAAATGTGAAGAACTTGGGTAGGCAAGGAGATCTAGGAAGTGTATATATTATGTGGTTATGATGGCCGAACTGTATAGGTTTCTTTCTTGAAGAAAAGGGTTTACATTGGCAAAGGCTCTTACGATATGCAAGGCAACTTGGGTAGAGGAAGACATGTGGTCAGTGGTAAAAAAAAGGAGACGAGAGGTTTCTCACCTCTGCATGAGGACAACCAAAAAGTGCTACTTTGTAATTTTTTTGTAAAATGCGTTTTTTCTAAAAACGGCCCACGTTGTCTGAAGGAAAACCGCCTTTTGAACATTTTTGTGTGAGGCCAATTCTACACCGATTGACAGATATTCAAGTTTTTGTATTCTACTGTGTTTGGATAGTTACAGACAGGACAACGAAGGAGATAGCTCTATGAGAGTTTTGGTTGTTGTATAGTCCACCATAGCCCATCAATTGAAGAAGACGCAAGCTCTGATTATGTTGCTTTTGGTGTCATTCCCCCTCCCTCTTCTCTTCTTTGCATATGTGCATGCATTGCTGGGTGTGTGTCGGCAAGTGTGCCCCCCGAGGTCTGCAGTGCAAAAAGAGATTGTGAGAGTTTGTGTGTGATGAGGGTTGTGATGATGGTGCTTGGTTGTGGTGTTGCAAAAGTGTGTTCGTAGAGTTGTGTGCATATGGTAGTTTTTTGGGTGTGATATGGTGTTTAGAAGGTGAACATCTAGTGGATTGGGGAGTTTTGTGTATCTTGGGCCATAGAGAGGCTGATTGTTTGTGTGCAGGGTGTGTACCCCTTCCCCCTTTCCATCTTGTGGTGCCCCCATTGAGGAGCATTGATACTCCGATTTGAAGTTGAAAGTGGTGTTTGAAGCTAGCAGAGAGATAGTGGAGCCAAGATTTGCCCCATATTTATAGGTGTTGAAGACCCTAAATATTGGTTTACAGATTTGGATTATGGATGTTATCGATGCATATGTTGATGGATGCAAAAAAGCTAGAGATGGTGCCACTGCTGATGCGCGGACGTGCAAAGATTTGTTTGATGGTTTGAAAGGTGATGATCAAAGTTCATGGTGGCAGGAACTGCAGAATCGTTTCTAAAGTGGTTTTGAAAGGTGGTTACTCCGAAGAAGGATGTGCAAAGCTGAAGGCGATACACCAAGATATAAGTCAAGACTTTTTAATTTCCTTTGATGAATTTGAAGCATGTTGGAAGCAATTGGAGATTGCTACTGGGGTTAAAGGAAATCAGTACCTGAAGTTGTCAAAGTTTCTTGAGTGCTTGCATCCAAAGATTAGAGAAAAGGTGGAATTCGGTGCGGATACATATGATGACATGGTGTATTTGGCCAAGGTAAAGAGCAGGAAGGTGAAACAAAAGCTGGATTTGGGCTTCTTGAAGCCTGCAAATTATGTGTCTATGGCAGCAGCAAGGTGTTCTATGGTTCAACCAAAGGTGATGCCGGTTGTCCGAAGTGAAAAACCTATTGAGGTTAGGCCTATGGTCAATTATGTTCCTTGGAGGTTTCTAGTTTATGGTGTACCCATGCCAGTGATGGAAGAGCTTGTCAAAGAGGATGAGTCCCTTATCAAAGAGAACCTGTGTGCAAAAGGGATAGAAAATGTCGAGATTCAAAGCTAGCTTGAAGAGGTAAAGCGTGTTCTCTTAGAGAGTTTGTATGAAAAGGTAATAGAGTGGAATCAAGTTGTAGATGCCGAATGCTTGGAAATGGATGAAGAAAGTGAGCAAATCTTAGAGGAAGGTCAAGCTTATGTGGAGAAATAAGAGGACGAGGATGCAGATACAGAGTCGGTTTAT
Source organism: Adiantum capillus-veneris (assembly GCF_014529385.1). Lineage (NCBI taxonomy): Eukaryota > Viridiplantae > Streptophyta > Polypodiopsida > Polypodiales > Pteridaceae > Adiantum > Adiantum capillus-veneris. The sequence continues at coordinate 56,695,194 of NC_140931.1, forward strand.
CATGCTGATGAAGATGAAGATGCAAGCTTGAGTTTCTGGGAGACAAGAGAGAAAGACAATGCAGACGAGTCCACATCCTATGGCAAGGAAACAGATGCTGATGAGTCTGTACTGAAAAAGGTAAAGATGCCTTGTTGTTGGACTGATGATATGGTGAAAGTCAATGTGAAAAGAGAGCAAGTTGAAGTGCCAAAGCTTGTAGAAGAAGATATGCGGTTGAGGGTGATATGTGGCACTATGTTGATGACCATGCTGATGAAGCTAGCGGTGGAAAGTGCTATGGTGATACAATATTACGATTCATCAAAATAATAAATGTTTTTACAATGAGAGCTCCAAAAAATGGTATCCGAGTTAGCTTGCTGCTAACATTCTCCCCCTCCTCACTTGTGTCATCCCTTGACACAACTTTATGGGCTGAAGTAATCTTTGGGTTGACGGCTGGCAAGGTGGTCTTTAAGCGCATGGAGTGCCTTCTCATATCTGATTTTCTTTCTTTGTCAGGAACCTGCAAGAATTGCATGGTGACCCTGTTTTTGAGCTCAATGGCTGTAGCCAGCAAATTTGGAGGTTAGGTTTCTTATCACTAGCCCAAATATCTTCGTTCGCCAAGTGAAGAACCTTGTATAAAAGGCTTCCTCAAATGCCAACATATTGTTAGATAGCAAGAACATGCATCAGGCGTAGAAGCCATAAAGAACTTCTTTGGAAGGCTGGCCACTTAGGTCGTAGCAAAGACCCTTATTGACCTCGAGGAATGACATCCACGGTGCTTCTACTTGCTCTGGCTCGTGAAAAGCTTCAATGCATGTGAGAAACATTCGGCACATTTTGTAGAGTGTGGCACATGAGAGATCAGGGAGGCTTTTGAAGAATTTCATGGCGCCCATTAGGGTTTTCACCATGTATTCCTCTGTCGGTGTTCCCTGCTCTGGAGCTGGCAATCTTAGATAGTTGAGCCATGTAGGCCGCTTCTTATTCCAAGGCTTCATGTGCTTGCCATGTCCTTACCCGTGGTACATGACAAAATGTTGGGTCTTTCTGAAGGGTTACAGGTGCTCTTGTGAACATAATTAAATATCGTGGATTCTTGTTTAGCCAGCTCTTTCTCCACTTGGGGTGGACATCCTCTGCGCCTTCTTCCTGCATATCTTTATATAGTCTTTCTTAAAATACCTGTAACACCTCTACTTGATCAAGGGATATGGAAATGATTTTTGATGCCATTGTGCATTGATTTGGTTGGGAGTGAATTGAGTGACATTGACTAAATGGAGAACCCTCAACTCCCAATCCATCGCTTCTTTCCATTTGGCATCTGTCTCTTGTGCAACCTGCTCCTTAAGTGCATCTTCCTCAGCTTTGGAAAGTTGGACCATGGGCACTTGTTCAACGTTTGTGAGTAGTACGTGAAACTCTTCTTCTCCTCCTAGTCCTTCTGTCGGCTGTGTTTCCATCTCAGCAAAAGAGACTGATGGAATTTCAACATTTGGTTGCTCTGAGGTACCAACTTCTTCTTGTGTCTTTGGTTGTCCCTCTTGCAGTAGCAGATTGACTCGCTTGAGCTCTGCTATCTCCTTGAGTAGATATTCTTCTCAAGGTCTCTTCGTTGTGACTGCTCTAGCCGTAGCTCTAGCTCAAGATCTTTTTTCTTATTTTCCAAAGCCTTGTAGACTTTGTCTGTACCTTTGATCAAGGCAACTGTAGGATTTTCCCTATCATTGATTCTTTGCTTTGAATATTGCAGAGATGCGTTTGCTACGTCGAGTTGCACTTGGACTTTCTCTACTGATAGAGTTGTGGTTAGGAGTTCATTGGTTACCTCTATCAATTGTTGGTCTTTGGTCTTGCAGACATCTGATAACTTCGTGAGAAGTTCGCCTAGCTCCTCCAATTCTTTTAGTTGCTTCTCTTTGGCTAGCTGGTGTTGTTCACCTTCAGCTCTCAGCTCTTGGGATTGTCTCTACAGATCTGAGATGGCATTCATTCTGTCATCTAATTCTCCTTGTAGAGCATCGAGGACCATCTCCAACTCTCTAGCTTTAGCACTGCGGCTAAGTGCTGCTGTTTGCATTTTATCGGTCATTACCTGCATCTGCTTGGCATATTCGTTTACCTATAAAATGACTTTGTCATTCGTCTCCCATGCTTCATGCTCTATAGGCTGCCTAGATGTTTCAGCAGTCTCTATGTGAGGCTCCTTGGGTGGGGCTGTGGTTGCTTGTGGTTGCGTCGGGGTTTCTACCTCTCCTTGAGGCTGAGCGGTTGCTTCTGTGGTTTCCTGTTGGGTGGTTATAGACGGTGTGGCCTCTGTCTCTATTGCTTTGAGTTGCTCAAAACTGGTTGTCTCCTGTGGTTCAGGCTCCTTCTCTTTGGCTTCCTCGCCCTCAGTGGGTCTAACTGTTGGTGAAGGGGGAGGGCTTGGCATTGGATGATCTGTGGCCATAGCAGGTGAGGTGGGCTTTGGAGACATTTCCTCCTAGTCATGCCGTGTCTCTCTTTGTTCCGTTGCCCCTGCGTGTCTTTGCTGCTCTGCTGCATCTTCTCTTGCTTTCCTCTTGGGCTTCTTTTAGCTTTAGTGCTTCTGCCTCTACATACATTCTTTCAAGAAAATTTGTGGGGTCCTCTCCGTCTTTCCTTGCAGGGTTCTTAGTTCTGGGACCCTTTATCTCTTTGGGAACCCACTTTGCCGGGTCCTCACCTGCAGCTTGGTGACTTCTTTTGTAAGTTTGTTTTTCCCTTTCAAATCTTGCCTTTTCCTGTTGAGGTTCCTCTTGGTATGCAGCCACTGCTTTCTTCTTCATCTCTTCTATTCTGGCCCTCCTCTATTCATTGACCAAGATTTCACTACTATGCGCTTCATGAAAGCTCTCTATCGATTCTTCATCTGACTTGTAAACTCTCTTTGTCGACCGTGTGGCTTTGGGAGAAGGCTGTGCAGAAACAATCCATGTGTTTTGATCTAGGGCAGGCAGCAAATTGTCGACCATGCCAATAGCATGGTATGCTATTCCTGTCAATACTTCAGGTGCACCCAAATACGTGATTTTACCTTCCTTTTGTGGTGCCCTTTAACATTGTCAACACATACTGAGCGTGATCGATTGGTTACCTGGTTGTCGACTTCAACACTTGCGTGAATGTACTCGCAATTGCATGATTTGGTGTGGTATACCATGGCGGTCTCTTTGCTAGAAAGTGGAAGTGCTAGTGGTACAGACGTGCTGGTTCTTCCCCTTGCCTTTGGATGAGGCCGGCAAAAGTTGCAGCAACAGTCTCCTCGATGAATGTGCCTACTTTCTTCCTGTCTCGGGCCCGCATTGTCATCCCTTCATTTGGCAACTTCAATGCCTCGGCCACAATTTCCTTTGTTATAACCGCTTCTACTTTCTACCCTTGCTGGTTGGTGATTTGGGTTGATCCATCCTCTTTGATAGAAGACAATAACTCATATGGCTTTTGGTAGTCTACGCTGCACGGTTCCTGGTCGTAGAAGTCCCTGAGGCCCAGCCTTCTGTTGGCTTCTTTTGTGTCTGGATTGGCAACAACATCATAGATCTCTTTTGGTAGCATATGCAACTCTACTTGGTGTCCTTCTTCACTGTGAAAGCTATTGTATTATGTTCCTCAAGCTGTTCTCTTGACAAATATGTTGCCTTGGCCATCTTTACTGAACTTGGGTCCAGTTGGTAGGGTGGAATCTCTTGTAGCTTCTCATTTGGGATACCCTCTTCTTGGCCTTCTCTGTAGCTTGCATTGCTCCCCTCATGTCTCATGTGAGACGGCGCTGTAAACGGGCGACCGTGGACTCCAAAAATCGCGTGTGAAGAAGGTCGAAAGATCTCTCTCCAAGGGCGACAAGTGGAAATGAGGTGATTTTAGACTACGTTGGATATCTATCCTCGGACTTCCCAAACCATTTTTCCCCAAATTTCCCTGTTAGTCCTACTAGGCCGTGAAATCTATGTTAGATTCAAAAATATCCTCAATTGGATTCTTGTAGCTCATTCTGCAAGAATTTTGCGAAAGTAGGTCTTGGCCGCCTAATTTAGGCTTCCCGCTTCCATCTTTCGATTTGAATGAATTTTTTGTCCGCCTTGTCCTTCTGATCATCATTGTATCTTCAGTCTTTCCATCTAAGCTCATTTGCTATTTATTATTAATTTTTGACCTCTTTATTACAAAAATTAAAAAAACAATAAAATGCACTAAAAAAAGCAAATTGGAAAATCAACAATTAAGAAAATCCATTGAGAAACACTTCTTTATTACTCTTTGGTGGATTTATCAATTTTAAAGTTCCAATATCAAGAAAAATTGATGGAAATAAATAAAAAAGACTATTTTTGATGTGTTTTCTGATAGTATATACACTATTTACACTCTTGGGGAGATGTTATCAGTTAAAATTCCCCTATTGATGATTTTTTAAGGGCATTATTAGATATTTTTGAAAAAAATCACACATTAACATCCAAGTTTTTCCTCCCTCTTCAAACATTGCCCGTTCCCTTCCACCCCTCCTAGATAGAGTACTCCAGGACGACTGTGTGCATGGATTCAACAATCGTGTCTATACATAGTCGTGGTTGGCTCTACCATGTTTTGAACATCAATGCAATTTAAAACAGTATGCTGTGCAAGAGATGGGTCTTGAGTAATTAACTCAAGGGTTTCTGTAGTTGAGGTTTCCTATTGATGTTTTCCAAATAGCAGATTTTGTAGTTTATGTTCTCTTTGTCTGATTGTATCATCAGGATGCTTTGGCACACTGATTTCCTGAACTGTCCATATCAATGATGATGGTTGTTGAGATTTAACTCGCCACTGGTATCTCGATTTTTTGTTGATGAACTATTGTGGTTGAGTGTTTGGAGACTTAATTTTCCACTGCTTCATTGGCTTTACAATTTGTGGAGAAGATAAATGCTCCTTTTTCCTCCAAACCCATGTTGTTTTAAGTTGCCTTCTCGAAGATGTTTTTCTATGATTTGTTCGATGTGAAACTTTCTTCGGTATGGTAGCTGAGTCTTTAGGCACCCAAATTTGAGACGGCTTGTTTTTGAGTTGTGCTTTGGGTATCCATATTTTCTTGACTCCTTGCATGCTCCGTGTAGCATTTTCTTGTCTAGATGACGAAGAAGAGTTGTTACTCCCTGATTTTCTTTGTTGGTAACCTCTTTTCAATTCCTCTTTGCTCGGGGCAATTGGAACAATGATTATTCCTTCTTTAGGTGATAGTTGGAGTTGATTGGTGTCCCAATCTGGTACTGCCTTGTACGTTCGCATCCATGAGATTCCAAGAATCATTGTTTCATTCATGTGTTCAACTGGTATGCATACAAATTGATGAGGGCATGGACAGCCATGTACTACCACATTCAAGTTGACTACCCCTTGAAGATTGGTGTTGGGTTTTTGTTTCATCCTTTGATAGCAGATATTCCTGATGCTAAAGACTGATTCGTAGCTTTCCTCTAAGTGGAATAAGTGACTCCATTCATCCGAGCTCCAATATCTACTAGTGCATTTGTGCTATGATTGTTCAGTTGTACTTTGATGCGAAGGTCCATTCCATCTAACCATTCATCATCCGTTGACACTATATCATTCTCTAATTCCATAGTCTTTCATCTAGTTCCAAAGTGTTGATGGGAATAGGTGTTGTTGATTTTTGAAAGCAGATTTCCTCTTGAGTACTCAAAGTCGAGATTCCTCTTAGGCTTCATCAATAAACTGGTTTAGTTTCATCTTTCTTTGCTTTGCTGCATGCATCTTCTCTAGCAAATCATTGGTTAGTGGAAAATTGTACTTCTTTAAGCGACATCCACTAATCCAGTTAGCCATTTGTTCACCATCTAGAGTGGACAACTTAACTGCTCCACTTGGAGAGACATCTTCAATGACAAACGGTCCGTTTCCCTTTTTCTTGAACTTGGGAATGTGTTGCTCAAGGGAATAGATTAAAACTAGGTCCCCTTTTTTGAAGATTTTTGTGACTAGATGGGAATCAAAAAACTGTTTTTGTTTTTGTTTTTGTGCATAGATGTGAGCTACAATTGCTAGCCTTTGCTCATCAAGCTTTTCTAAATCTTTGAGCCTTTCTGATAGTTCATTTCTGGTCCACTCAAGATCCTTATAAGCTACCCTTAGTGTCGGCAATAGAAATTCTATCGGTAGTATGGCATCAAGACCATAAACAAGGTTGAAGGGTGTAGCATTTAGAGCTGTCTTGAATGAAACTCTATAAGCCCAAGCGATGTATTCTTTTCTAAAGCTTCCCAAAGGCGAGCCTCCTTGCTTCTCCAGCCCTTCCGCCAGGGAATCATTTTAGTAGGGGCCTCTGCTGCTGGAGCTGTAGTATCATTAGACTTCAAGGAGCAGTCCTTGGCGAAGTGTCCAAAGTTTTTGCATTCAAAACATGCCCCAAAGTATGTTCCAAAGTTTAGCGGAATAGTAACTAGACCTGCTCTGACATTGATAACCATGCTCTTAGGTGGCATTTTAGACACATCCCAGCCTATACAAACAATGTTTGAGGTTCTGCCAAACCCTCTCTTGCTAAGTAAAAATAAGGGAGTGCCCAATTTGCTAGCAAGCATCCTGAGATTTTCCCATAGCTAGCTAGGCAGACCCACAAGCTCAACCCAGACCGGATGAAACCCTTGTAAAGATTCAACTAAGTCGAACACTGGCTCCCAAGGAACCACACAAACCATAGTCCTATTAAAGACTAGGGGCCCTTTGTCAAGGATCTTTTCCACATCGGAGGCCTCTTTGAATCTCACTGAACAGAATCCTTTAGTTAGGTAAAAAGTACTTTCAACTGCTCCTCCATGGCCAAGAATTTAAGGGCCTTGAAGCCATTGAATCATCTCAAACCTGTTCGAGATTCTTCCACTGAACCCAAATACAAGCGTTAGCTCAGCTTTCTTGGCTAACTGTTTTTGATAATTGCTGGTGGTATCGCGACCGTAATAGCCTTGACAACCTCCACTTGTTGGGACAAATAATTTTTTAAAGCGGAAAAGACCAGATCTGCCAACCTGTCTTCCACCAGCCCACTGCAATATTCTTGGAAACTAGTCCTTTTGTTGTTGTTAGGGCCAGATTCAATCATTTTGTTGACTTCCTTAAGATCTTGCTGAATTCTAGGTCTTGTATTCTGTAGTTTTTTGAAATCTCCTTCACTCGACAACCCTTGTGCTGAACCTTTTCCATAACCCTTAGAGTTAGGCTCCTTGAGTATGCTAGCAAACGAGATGCCTGGCCTGCCAACTGTAGATGCACTTGACACCTTATTTACGTTCATACAGATGGAACCCTGAGGAGCCCCGTCTTTGAGGGTTTTAACCTCAAATTTGAACCCTCTCTTAGTTCTTCAGAAGGCACTTTTCCAATTGGTACAATTTTGTCCACTTTCTTGGTTGAAGCCTTCGACGAATTGGGGCTCGACATTTCTGCATCATGCAACGGTTTCAAAACCAAGCCGCCGCCTTCATCCATCGGCACTGCTAACTCCAATTTGGATGATTTACCCATCTGTGAAAATTTTACAATATCTTCGCCTATGACTAACGCGCCGGGTTCCATTATTGAGTGACACCCAAAACAAAAGAGTAATGAACTCCCCTTCTAAAAGGGAGATTAGGAGGATAGGAAAGAAGAAGAGAAAAAAAAAAACAATTATCACCACAAGATAATAATTGTTGCAAAAGGGGCGATTATTAACTTTGAAATTGGAGGCTTGCAGCAAAAGGAAAAAAATGTTATTAACTAGGAGAAAAGCGCGATTATTTACTGGCTTGGCATCTTTTGTGCAAAAGGGAAGGCTCTCGGTCCTGAGTAGCCTGCTTGAAGCTCACAAAGCAGTGCGACCCAGCTCAACACGCTACCACAGAGGCAACCCAAGCCGGAAATGACTCCCCTTTTCTAAATATCTCCTACGTCTTCTTCTTTGCGCAAAAAATTACGGTGCCACCTTAACCCCAACCCCAACCCTGTGCAGCCTGCCAAATACAGTCACAGAAGATGTCAATGCCAACCTAACCCCAGACTCGTTCGTCCGCATCCTTGAAAAACCCTAACCTGTGCTCAGCCATCGCTTCATCTTTCACAAGACTTTTTCTTTACCTTTAACATATTCTTAGATTCTTGCCAAACTAATGAGTCCAAAATCGTAACTACATATTTTTGCATATCCAAGAATACCTTATCTCATTTAAGATTTCTATACAAAATTTGGGAATATCTCAAGGGTCCGGTCACTATATGGCTAACCAAGCACTTGTCAATGGATGGATGGATCCCTCTGTGAAAAGAGGGCTCATTAAACCCATCCCAAAACAGGTATGTTGTTCTCATGTCAAGCATTGGCACCCCATCTCAATGATGTTAGTAGCTTATAAAGTCATCACCAAAGCGGCTGCTCTTAGAATGGTTCCCCTCCTGGACAGGGTTATCTCTCCCCATCAGCACGGGTTTATTAAAGGAAGGTCGATTTATGATAACATTTTGGCAGCAATGGTTGGCATTGAGTATGCTGCCTTCTCAAAATAGGAATTCATCTTGCTTCAGCTTGATTTAGACAAGGCTTATGATAGAATTGTATGGTCTTTCATTGAAGATGTCATGAAAACTCTAGGTTTTGGCCCTCGCCTCTGTCGTTTTATACACACTCTAGGTGCAGGTGGACATTCTGAACTCCTGTTCAATGGAAGAATAGTAGGCACCTTTGAAGCCAAAAGATCAATCCAACAAGGTTGTCCCTTGGCCCCGCTCCTTTTTGCCATTGGCTCACACCCCCTCTTAACAATGTTTGAAGCAGCTGCTGCACAAGGTGACATTGAAGGATTGGTTTTGCCAGGCAATGACCAACTCCTGGCCAAAATGTTCGTAAATGACTCCCTCCTTTTCCTAAAAGCCTGCCCCCAGGTTCTTAGGAACGCATTAGAGATCGTGCACACTTTTGCCATGGATTCAGGTTCAAAGTGCAATATTGAGAAGTCAAGAGTGATCTCTCTTACGGAAGATGACACATTTGACCCATCAGACTGGTCAGGGGAGTTCGTCACTAAAGGAAAGATATTTCAACATTTGGGTGCCCCTTTGGGAGTAGATGTTACTCACAAACAACAATTTCAGTGGGTCTTGGAGAAGGTTTTTTTTTTTTGAAAAGGTGGAAGTTTGTGTTGCTGCCCTTCTCCCAAGTTGAACAAAAGTGACTCATTCATGCTCCCTTACATTGCCTTCACCAGTCCTCTCCTCAAAATAGCAAGATGCAACTCGAAGGAGTTCTTGAAACCTGTTAAGAGATTCTTATGGAAGAACAACACCAAAGTCTCTTTGCCATGGCAGTGGGCAGAATGGGAATTGATTGCTCATCCAACTTCCCAAGGCGGACTCGGAATCCACAACCCAGTCGTCCATGTCCAAGCCTTCTGTGCCAAGTTTGTGGTTTCTATAGCAAAGCAAGATCAAGCTTGGGCTATCATGACCAAGGATATGATTGACAAGTCAAAGCTTTTCTCTAAAGGAGGACAAAAGGAAAGAGATTAAGATGCACGATAAACTCTTAGCCCCTGGATGGGCTAGTTTGAAATTGGGGGGGATAACGAGAGAGCTGGTGCAAATGCAACTATTCCACTAGGGTCTTGGAATGGGGGAACTAACCAGGTACTTTCAGAACTCCACTGTGCACTGGTCCATTTGGCTAGCAAACGCGACTGATATTAATCTAAACCTTTGCTGGTGGGAAATAGCAAGAGAGCTAAACAACAAAGGACTCCAACGACCAATCCACTTCTGGGATGAAACCAACAAGCACTGGAAACCTTCTCAAGATCTAGCCGATCAACTTTAGCTAAATGGCATGGAGAAGATGCTTGTCTGTAGAGTTCTTAAAGGCCTGAACAATGGTCTAATGCCAATTCAGGAATCTATGTTTGAGTGTAAAGCTTGGAAATGGCCCAAAGATAGATCTTTTTCCAAAACCCAAACCAAGATCATATATCAGGAGCTCATACACAAGGAAAATTGGTTTACCCCCTTGAATAAATAGTGGAAGATACAGTGGACAGAAGGCTGATGGACTGAGGTCACATTAAACATTTGGAAGCCACAGTGGCCCCACTACATGAAGGTGTTTTTATGGAAGGTGCTTTGGGGAGCCCTGCCGACGGGTGTCAAGTTTCAAGCACGAGGTATACGATCAGATAGATGCTCTGACTGCCGAGGGTCTAGTCAAGACCTGACACACCTTTTTATGGAATGTCCAACGGTAAGAGGTTTGGCAGGGAAGGTGTGCAAATGGATTCAAAGAACGTGGAAGATTGGTTTCTTCAAGAAGGATCTTTCTCTTGGAGGAAAATAATTTCGGAGTCCTTCCCTTCTTATCTGTGCCCAACTTGTTAGATTCTGCTTCTTCTACAATATCTGGAAGGTCAAGAACTACCATGTCTTAAATAATGAAGTTTTTGTGGCGAGTTTCTTAGTGATTATTCAAGAAAGAAAGGAATTGATATATACGATAAGTAAAAGTCATGACTCAGATGATTGGATTTGGGCGGCACAAGCCATTCGATCAAAGAATTAATGGTTGTAAAGTTTGATGTAATATCCGGCTCTCAAGGCTCAGCCTCAGCTTGAGAATGATATGTAATTTTCTACTTTCTCATTCTAGTTCGATCACTCACAATTGTGAGTTTTGCATTAAAAAAAGCTTTCTACACAAAAGAAAATGAAAAGGTGGGAGTTTCAGTTGCTTCCCTTCTCAAGTCGAATAAAAGTAATCAACTCATTCATGCTCCCTTACATTGCCTTCACCAGTCCTCTCCTCAAAATAGCCAAGTGTAATTGGAAGAAGTTTTTGAAGCTTATTTTTATGGAAGAACAACACCAAGGTCTCGTCACCATGGCAATGGGCAAAGTGGAAATTTGTTGCTCGGCCAACTTTTCAAGGAGGCCTCAAAATACACAACCCGATGGTCCATGTCCAGGCTCTCTGCGCCAAGTTTGTTGTCTCAAAAGCAAAACAAGAACTAGCATGGGTTATCATGACCAAGGATATGATTGACAAATCAAAGCTTTGCTCTAGAGGCGGTCAGTGGAATGAGATGAAGGTGCACGATAAAGTTTTGTCCCACGAATGGGCCGATTTGAAATTGGGGGGCATAACAGGAGAGCTGGTGCGAAAATGCAATACTGTGTCGCGGGCCTTGGAATGGGGGGAACTAGCCAGGTACTTCCAAAACTCCACTACACACTAGTCCCTATGGCTGTCAAAGGTGGCTGGAGTTAGTCTAAACCCCTACTGGAGGGAGATAGCAAGAAGGCTAAACAATAAAGGACTCCAACGGCTGATACATTTCTAGGATGAAACCAAGAGACACTGGAAATCTTCTGGCCATCTAGTAGATTAGCTTCAACTTGATGGCATGGAAAAGATACTTGTCTTTAGAGTTGTTGAGGGCCTCAATAACAGTCTACTGCCAATTCAAGAATCCACATTTGAATGGAAAGCATGGAAATGGCCCTAGGATAGATCCTTTTTTAAACCCCATACCAAGTACATGTATAAAGAACTCATGCACAAGGATGATTGGTTTGCCCCCTTGAACAAACAATGGAAGAAACATTGGTCAGCAGCCGATGGACTGAGATCACGACAAACATCTAGAAGCCACAATGTCCCCATCATATGAAGGTGCTTCTATGGAAGGTGCTTTGGGGGGCCTTACCAACGGGTGTTAAGATTCAAGCACGGGGCATAGTGTCCGACAAATGCTCTGGGTGCAAGGGGCCAGTGAAGACCTTGCACACCTTATTATGGACTATCCAACCATAAGAGGTCTGGTAGGAAAGGTGTACAAATGGATACAAAGAACATGAAAATTGGTTTTTTCAAGAATGATCTATTCCTTGGGGGAAAATGGTTTCGGAGTCCTACCTTGCTTGTCAGTACCCAAATTATTATGTACTGCTTCTTTTATAATATCTGGAAGGTCAGGAACTGCGGTGTCTTTAATGACAAAATTTCTATTGCCAACTTCTCAACAATTGTCCAAGAAAGTGAGGAATTAATCTTTACGATTAGTAACGGCCATGACTGGATTGGGGCGGCCCATGCCATTCAATCGAAGCCTTCCTAGAGTTTTGAAGTTTTTGTGGTTTGTAAGTCTGCTGTCATATCAGATTCTCAAGGCTCTGCTTGAGCTTGGGGATGGTTTGTAAATTTCTTTATGACAATCTAATACAATCACTCACAATTGTGAGTTTTGCACAAAGAAAAAAAAAGATTTCTACACAAATTTACATTTTATTTCGTTAATTTTTGCTATGCAAATAAAGGACAAAATTGAAAAACATGCAAAAATGGCGATTATTTCATTACCGCAAAATTTTCTCTAAGAGTGAAAACAGATTATAAACTTGCAAAGATTTTGTTAATTGGAACAACGTAGCATTCCAAATGTACGAGATACTTTTGTAAATTATTTAAATGAATGTTCTAGAAATTGGATTAACAATGTCGGATGCGAGGTTTTCCGCGGGCGTCTGAGAGAGAGAGAGAGAGAGAGAGAGTTGGGTTTGTTTGTGTGTGCGTGTGCTGAGGCTCGACTCCTGCACAGCTGCCCCTCCTCTCTTCCGCGCCTCTTGTGTTCTGAGGAGCTCCTGGGCAGACTCGTAGAGCTTCAGAAAACGGAAGAGCCTTAAGAAGATCAGTGAGTAAATCTTGGGGCAACAGCTAAGCAAGCCCCGTCAACAGCGCTTGTGGGCTTAGGTTTTGTAAATAATCGCCTTTTTGAAGCCTTAATTATCGTGATGCTTAGGTTTTCTAAATTATCGCCTTTTTGAAGACTTAATATTCACGATGTTTGCATTAGCACCCTTGCTACTGTCAGCCTTTGTAGATTTCATTATCATTAGCATCTCTTCTGATCCTTAGTTTCAAAGGAAACAGGCAATGGGATCAAAATTGGTCTTTTATGGAGAAGGAGGGGACGGGTTCAATGGTGTCCTCTCTATTGTTGACAAGAACTTGGAGCCCAAAGTGGTCCTTAATCACCCCTCTGGGAGAGTTCTAGGAGTAAGAGTCACTTGGGGGGTCAACATATCACCGTTGTGAACATTTATGGACCATGCAACGCCAAGGATAGGGCCAAATTGTGGATACATCTTAAGGACTCCCCATTAGAAGGACAGTGGCTGCTAATAGGAGACTTTAATATGGTCGAGAAGAGAAAGGATAGAACATGCTCAACTAGTCTATTGGCAGGGTCTGAGAGAAATAAATGGTTTGGACTGTGTGAGAAATGGGCTTTGATGGACCTGTGGGAGTTAGGTCCTTGGAATCGCACGCTAGGATTCACATATACAAGCCTCCAATATGCCGGCACGACATCCCGGCTCGACAGTTGCTATTGCTCTCATCAAGCTGACTAGATCCCATCCCTTGTTGAGATAAAGGTACAAACAACGAAGAGCTTTCTGATCATCTTCCCCTACACTTACAACTCAAGAAAGCCAAAGGGGATGGAAGGACCCCCAATGGAAGTAAGAGCTACTAGTTAGAGGGGCACACTTGTTCAAAGACCCTGTGTTTAGAAGTCTCGCAAGAAAGCCTTATGTAAGCTCAACAAAGATACCCGACTAGAGAATCCTAAAGCTTGGGACCTTTTTTCTCGGAGTATACATAAAGTGATCAAAACTTCGGGCCCTCGGATAAAAGAGGCCCGGGAGGAGAAAGTGAAGCACCTCAAAGAAAGGGTTGATCATCTTACAAAGAAAAAAGTCTCTGGGCTTGCCTCCATTGATGAACACAAGCAATGGTTGGAAGCTAAAGCAAGCCTAGCTGAGCATCAGCTCGAACAGGTTAGGAGGGCAAGATTACTATTCAGGGAGACCTTTCTTCAACCTGAAGCTGCTAATCAAGCACATGTTTTTCGATCCTTGAAAATAAAAAAAAGCCGAGGTGTTTTCACTCACTCACAGACGAGAAGGGGGTTACTACACAGGACCCAGATGATATGGCCCGGATGATTGTGGATCACTTAAGCCAAATCATTGGCCATCTTGAGACCCGCTCTCATGAAGTGGAGGCGGCCAGAGTAGTCTTGCTCAAGAGTGTCAGCAAACAAATCCACCAACCTGAAGCCAATCGTCTGGAGATGGCCTTCTCTGAAGATGAGTGCATGCATGCGTTATTTGCTCTTGGCAAGGAGAAGTCCCGTGGCTGGGATGTTATGACCACTGAATTCTTCAGAGAATTTTGGGATGACCTCAAGGGTCTGGTCACATATATGGCTAACCAAGCTTTTGTCAAGGGGTGGTTGGATCCCTCTGTGCAAAAAGGGCTTATTAAGCCTATTCCAAAACAGGTGTGTTGCTCTCATGTTAAGCACTGGTGTCCCATAACCATGATGTCAATAGCATACAAAGTAATCACCAAAGTAGTTGCTCTTAGAATATCTCCCCTACTGGACAGGGTAATCACGCCACATCAGCACGGGTTTATAAAAGGAAGGTCCATATATCACAATATCTTGGCAACAATGGTTGGCATTGAATATGCTGAATTCACAAAGCACGATTGCATCTTGCTTCAACTTGATTTAGACAAGGCATATGATAGGCTTATGTGGTCATTCATTGAAGATGTCATGAAAACTCTAGGTTTTGGGCCTCGTCTTTGCCGCCTTGTTCACACTCTGGGTGCGGGTGGGCATTCAGAGCTCTTGTTCAATGAAAGAATTTTGGGCACGTTTGAAGCGAGAAGATCGATCAAGCAAGGATGCCCCCTAGCCCCCCTTATTTTTGCCATCGGCTCACATCCTCTTGTAACAATGCTCGAGGCGGCTGCTGCACAAGGAGAAATCCAAGGTTTGATTTTGTCCGGCAATGACGAGCCGACAATGACCAGCTCTTGGCCAAAATGTTTGCTGAAGACTCCCTCCTTTTTTTAAAAGCCCGCCCTCAGGTTCTCAAGAAGGCGTTAGAGATCGGGCAA
The DNA here is from genome assembly GCF_014529385.1 of Adiantum capillus-veneris. Taxonomy (NCBI): domain Eukaryota; kingdom Viridiplantae; phylum Streptophyta; class Polypodiopsida; order Polypodiales; family Pteridaceae; genus Adiantum; species Adiantum capillus-veneris. The sequence goes on from NC_140931.1 coordinate 56,710,201, forward strand.
ACTTTTGTCGTGGCTTCGAGGTCGAAGTGTGGTATTGAGAAGTCGCGACTCATCTCCCTTTCGGAAGAGGACACATTTGACCCTTCAGACTGGTCAGGGGAGATCATGTCTAAAGGAAGGATATTTCGACATTAAGGTGCCCCCTTGGGCATGAACGTTACTCACAAGAAAAAGGTTTCAATGGGTCTTGGAGAGGACACAAAAGAAAATGAAAAGATGGGAGTATGTCCCTCTAATCTTGCTAAGCAGGTCAATTACGCAGGATCTTGGGAGAACCTTTCGATCGCTTCGAAGTGAAAAAGCGGGGAGCTATTACATGGAGGAGAGAGAAAAAGGAATGCCGCGTTCAGGCGAGGAAATGAGAGCTTCATATTTTTTCCTGTGAGTTCGTGGGCTGCGAATCAGTCGAGCGGGCGTGTGTGAGAGGGCATCGTGTTGCAGAGCAGGGGAAGCAAGCATAATGCAGAGTAGGGCAATATTGACGTGGCAGCATTGCGTAGGGTCCAGGTTCATGCAATGGCAACGTGGGAGGCGCTAACGAATCCAAGGTGAAGCTCAAGCAGGCTCTGCGGGGATGAGTAGCGAGGGCAAGGGAGCGTTAATTGAATGGAGGTTTTTGGGAGAGTCATCCACCAGCACGAGCAGAGATGCACAGGTCTCTTTCTCTCTCTCTCTCTCTCTCTCTCTCTCTTAGGCAATGGAGGCACAAGTCTCTCTCTCTCTCTCTCTCTCTCTTTGTCTTTGAGGCTAGATCAGCGTTGCGAGGGAAGGGTTTGCAGGAGGGTTGTCTAGCGAGGAGATGAAGAGGGGACGCAGTTTACGAAGATGGGGATGAGAGCAGGCGCGGGAGAAGAAGACAAGATGCACGCAGGAACTCGGACGAACGCAAATCACTTACTTTGACAACAATAGAAGAAAGAATCTTCAGTTCTAATTAATTAATAGGTTGTCGAATGGACCCAGTACGTCCCCAGTTTGTGTTGCTTCCCTTCCCAAGTTGGATAAAAGTGATCAACTCATTCATGCTCCCTTATATTGCCTTCACCAGTCCTCTCCTTAATTAAAATAGCCAAATGTAATTGAAAGGAGATTTTGAAACCAGTTAAGAGATTCTTGTGGAATAAAAACACCAAGGCCTCAGCACCATGGCAGTGGGCGAGATGGGAATTTATTGCTCGTCCTACTTTACAAGGTGGACTCGGAATCCACAATCCTGTCGCCCATGTCCAGGCTCTCTGTTCCAAGTTTGTGGTTTCAATAGCAGAACAGGAACAAGCCTGGGCTATCATGATCAAGGACATGATTGACAAGTCAAAACTATACTCGAATGGTGGTCAATGGAAAGAGCTTGAGGTGCACGATAAACTTCTAGCCCCCGAATGGTCTAGCTTGAAATTAGGAGGCATAACGGGAGAGCTAGTGTGGAAATGCAATAGTGCAACAAGGGTATTAGAATGGGGGGAACTAACCCGATACTTTCAAAACTCCACCACACATTGGTCCTTATGGCTGTCAAAAGCGGCTGGAGTATATCTAAACCCTTACTAGAGAGAAATTGCCAGAAGGCTAAACAATAAAGGACTCCGAAGGCTGATCCACTCTTGGGATGAAACCACCAGGCACTTGAAATCTCCTGACTATCTAGCATATGAGCTTCAACTTCATGGCATGGAGAAGATGCTGGTCTGCAGAATTGTTGAAGGCCTGGACAATGAATTGATGCCAATTCAAGAATTCAGTTCTGAGTGGAAATCTTGGAAAGGGCCCAAGGATAGATCTTTCTTTAAATCCCATACAAAGAACATCTATCAATAGCTCATGTACAACGATGACTGGTTTGCCCCCTTGAACAAACAATGGAAGAAAAATTGGTCGGAGGCCCGTTGGTGGACTGAGGTCATGTTCAATATCTGGAAGCCATAATGGCCCCATTTTATGAAGGTGTTTCTATGGAAGGTGCTTTGGGGGGCCTTTCCGACGGGTGTCAAGTGGATAAATGCTCCTGGTGCCACGGGGCCAGTGAAGACTTGACACACCTTTTTTGGGACTATCCAACAATAAGCGGTTTGGCAGGGAAGGTGTGTAAATGGATAAAAAGAATGTGGCAGATAAGTTTCTTCAAGAAAGATTTAGCAATTGTGGGAAATTGGTTTTCAAGTACAACCCTTCTTATATGTACCCAAATTGTTAGATTCTGCTTCTTCTATAATATTTGGAAGGCCAGGAACGACTTCTTGGTGATTGTCCAAGAAATTATGAAATTAATATATACGATTTGTAAAATCCATAACTGGGATGATTCGCTTAGAGCGACCGATGACATTAGGTCGAAGCCTTCTTAAAGCTATGGTCTCTTTTGTGGCTTGTAAATCTGATGTAATATCCGCTTCCCAAGGCTCCGTTGGAGCTTGAGAATGATCTCTAATTCTCTATCCTACATTCTAATACAATCACTCACAATTGTGAAAATAAATATTAAAAAAATCATTATCATTAGGCCTTAAGCCTTGGCAAAATCAACTAGGCCTTAAGCCTTGGAAAACACAAGAAGATGGTAGGAAGAGGTAAAGAGGGAAAAAAAACCATTTATATAAAATGTCTAAAATCTAAATATCTAACCAACCCAAATGATTTTCTCATATTAAATTGATCACTTAATGTGGGAGAATAAATGGGAACAAGTGTTAAGATATAGATATGTGCTTATAGATCTATCTCAACACGGGGCCAATAGTAAAGGGCCCCAAATGGGAGATGGTCTATAAAGAGCATGGCTAACCAATGGAGCATAAGACCTTAGGGTTAGCTTCATTGAAGACCTCCAATAATGTGTGTAAAAGTCCTTTGACCTTAGGTAAGCTAGGGCTGAGCTTGAGGTGGGAACCCGGCCCAAACTCGAGGTGCTTGTCCTGCTTGAGGTGCTTGATTAAGATGCTTGAGGTGCTTGACTTGGTGCATGATTAAGGTGATTGAAGTGCCTTGAGAAGCTTGCCTGAGATGCTTGTGGGAACACCCCCTACTTCAAGTGCTTAGTCATGCTTGATGACTAAGGGGCTTGCTCATCCAAAGTCAAAAATATCCCTACAAGGAGGGGGGCAAGCCTACAAGGGGGGGGATGAGAGAGAACAACACACACACACACACACACACACACACACACACACACACACACACACACACACACACAAGGGAAGCCCCAGCTTGAAGAGGCAGCAAGGACACTTGTCAAGTTCCTCCTCATGTTGCCCTCATGGTGTGCCTGAAACCTATTGGTTGGCCACCCAAGGGGTCCAATGATAATAAAGGATATTTAATTAATTGATTTTGCATTTATCAAGTCCTCTCTCTCAAAGGGGAAAGGGGGACACTTGTCCCAAGGCTATCCCTGTTGCTTGTAATGGCTCCTGCTTGTGATTGGCTAGGCCTGGAGGGGTCCAATGAGCTTCAAGCATGAGCTACAAGGGGGGGTCGACCCAAGCAAGCTAGGGGGATGCTTAGGGGGTATACTCACCCACACACACTCACAAACACTCTCATTGTGTACTATGCAAAGGCAAGAGCTCCCTCTCTTTCTCCAAGCAAGTAGAGGTTGAGAGCCTACACCAACACTCTTGGCTATGGAGTGCAAATCCATCCAAGAGCCATGCTTCAATGCTTGAGCTTGCCATCTATTTCTTCTTCATTACTATGCTATTATGTATGCTAGCACAAGAGTTATGATAAGTGAGGAACTAGCTCTTTCTCGTATGAAATGTTTCTTCTTCCTCTTCCCTACCCTCATTCCCTGCTAGCTCTCTCCACCTTCGAAGGTGTTTGAGGTCTTGGTATAGTTAAAACTTTCTTCAAGTTTAGGTTATGCTATGATGGTGATGCATGAAGCTTTCCATCTTCATTGCCTCACCTAGGTCACAAGGAACACAAAGAATGTATTGTAACAAGTCTCTCTTTATGGGAGAAATCATAATACAAATGCCTATTGGAGGGGGGACCGGCTCCACAAAAATCCGATCCTCAACTGTTGTCATGTTCTCTAAATTCTCTCTCTTGAAAAAGTATTGTCTATGCCAAGTTAACTAATTGCTATGATTATGTTGCTATCTTCAATTATGTCAACCCGCTATGCTCACAAAATCATTTCTTGAAAGTACTCTCATTAAATTCCGCTACTCTCAAATTGAATAGGCAAATTCCATTACATTGGTATCAGAGCATTTGGTTTCTCTTTTCTTGCTTAAGAAGAAAGTCCTTAAGTAGCCTATAAATGGTTGATGTTGTTAATTATAATAGAGTAAGTGGAGCTGGGAACTAATATCGGTTTTGTTAAGCCCACTATGTGGGGGATGATGCACACCTCGGGAGCTTTGGACTTAATAATGGAGTCATTTTAGACTTGCCTACGGCTTTACCATTATTGAGCCATAAGAAGTCCAAAAGGAGCTAGCCCTTGGCAACTCTGCTATGTTAGACCTACTCCTCTACTGTCTATAATTAACCACTTTGAGCCGTGGGTGTAGATACTTAAGAGCCGATTTTCAAAGGCTAAGAGGAGTGGCAACTAAGGTTTTGTATTGCCAAAGCATACACTAAGTATAAACATAAATTTTGTTAACATGGCTGACAATAATCAAGAGAGTAGAATGAACATTGATAGCTTTGATTTTGCACATGAAGGTGCTAATGATGATGCTCCCATGTTTGTGAATTATCTCGTCACTAGGTTGAAACAAGCTATGGGCAACCCTGCTTTGCAAGCCAAAGTTACTCAACAACTTCGTGCTTATGGAATTTCCCTTCCTCTCCCAGAGGAGAGAGAGATTAGGAGGCCTCTTGAAGAGACCCTCAAAAGAAGACTCTCTCCCATTCGAGAGGAGGAATCCAAAGAGAAAGAAAGCAATGACAGTCTAAGTTCTTCTGAAGATGTGGCTCCACGAAGACGGCGGTCTAGACGATCGCCTACTCCTCCCAAGAGGAAAAGAGCAACCCATAGTCCTTCTCCTCATCACTCTGAAAGGGAAGAGAGGAAACAAAGGAAGAAAAGGGCTAGGAAGAGGTCACCCTCTTCTCCTTCTTCTTCACCTTCCTCCTCATCCGATGAAAGTTATGGCTATTCTCCTAGAGAATACAAGAGGGGAGGATATCGCAAATCATTTCCTGCATGGTGAAGGTCACAAAAGCTAAAAAAGTTCAAGGAGGGAGGAAAGAGTATCTCTTTTCTCACCTATGATGGCACCTTTGGTGCTACCGACAAAGTGTTGGACTTCATCCAGCAATTTGATATGGCCTTTGGGGACGAGGGCTTCACAGAGTCCTCCAAGCTATGCCATGTAGCTATGCACTTCCAAAAATCAGCTCGTCAATGGTGGGCTAGCCTTCATGGAAATGGAGAAGCCCCAAAGACATGGAAAACTCTACGAGTTTCCATCATGAAGCAATTTCTTCCAAGTGATACTAAAGATAAAGTTCTTACGGAATGGCGCGGCTTGAAGCTCCTCTCTCATGAGTCTATCAACAAGTATGTAGACAAGTTTTGGGATTTACATCTCAAAGCTACTTTCTTTCAAAAGATAGACTTTGCCGAGCAAAGACAGCAATTCTGTGCGGGATTACCTGAAGAGATGTCCGAATACATCAACTCTCAACGGCCCGGTACTATTACCAAAGTAATCCACCACACCATGGTTGCTTCACGCATCAATTTCCATCAAGGGGCTAGACGTAATGTCAAGCCCATGGAAAACAAAGATAAAAATGATGCAAAGGGGAAATCCAATGCTCAAAATAATTCCCAAGGCACTTCCAACAACAACAATAACAACAACAACAATCGGTCCAAGGAGAAGGGAGTTTACAAAGGTAGAAAAAAACTCTCTCCTGAAGAGCTTGAAGCTTTTCACAAGGACCATAAGTGTTTCAAGTGTGGGGAGCAAGGACATGGCTATCGTTCTTGCCCCACGAAGAATACTCACAATGAGACTCCTAGGGCTTCCACCATCGAAGCTCCAAAAGAGGATGCTCATTGCAAAGGATCATCACTTTCCTATGCGTGGGGAAAGGTAAGAGAGCATGATGCCTTCATCTTGTTTGACCCCGGCTCTACTCTCAACTTTATATCAATAGAGTTGGCCACCAAGTTGGGTATTCAAGCTTTTGAGATGGGAGATATAGTAACAGCTGATGCAGCTTTCAAGGGACAACAAGCCTCCGTTACTCCCTTGATTGGGAAGTTGAGGCTTCATGTCCAAATCTGTGTCGACAAAGAAGACTTCTTCATCTCTCCTCTCCAACATCAGGATGTTATCCTAGGGGCACCATGGTTTGATCGCATGGCTGCCAACATGAAGTTCCCTGAAAGGAGAATTTACTTCACCTATAGGGGAAAGAACATGTATATAGATGCTAGTGAGCGTGGTCGCACTATTCCACTTGTAAATCCTCTTTCTTTTGATAAATCAATGAAGAGCTCAGTTTCTGCGTACATGATTTATGTCAAAGAGTCTCTAAAAGCTAATAATGTTTCATCAAATGAAAATGATAGGAATGAAGAAGAGTTAGACTTGTCTAGTTTTCTAAAAGGATTCCAAGATGTGTTCATCGATGATATCCCTATGGACCTACCTCCAAAACGAGGGGATGATAACCATCGTATTGAGCTCCTTCCAGGAAGCTCACCACCTAACAAACCTCCTTATCGAGTCTCACAAGCTCAACAAGAGAAGATTATGAGGCAAGTACCGGAATTGGTAGACAAAGGGATGGTGAGGCCTAGTTCCTCTCCCTTTTGTTCTACAGTCCTTTTAGTGCAAAAGAAAGATGGTACATACCATATGTGTGTGGACTATCGAGCACTAAACCATATCACTATCAAAAATAGATTTCCCGTGCCTCGGGTAGAAGATCTGTTTGATAAGCTACAAGGCTCTACCTACTTCAGTAGGATTGACCTTAAGAGTGGCTATCATCAAATAAGGATAGTGGATGAAGATATCCTAAAGACCGCGTTTCACACAACATTTGGTCTTTATGAATATCTAGTCATGCCTTTTGGCTTGACTAATGCACCAGCTACTTTCAATCGTCTCATGGAGAAAATTTTTAGACCATATCGTAAATTCACTGGAGTGTTCTTTGATGATATCATCATCTACTCCAAGTCTTTGGAGGAACATAAGCAACATCTGCAAGCGATTTTTCAAGCCTTGAGGGAGAACAAACTTTTTCTCAACCAAAAGAAAAGTGAATTCTTCCTTCAAGAGATTCAATATCTAGGTCATATTATCTCTCACGATCGTATTCGTACGGATCCATCAAAGTTAGAGGTAATAAAATCATGGCCTAACCCAAGGAATCTACATGAGCTAAGAAGCTTTATTGGTATTGATAGCCGTTTTTCGGCTCTTTGTAATTGCCACAGTGAGTTACCTCACCCTACCAAAATCACCCAAACACTATGGCTATCCCTACCATTTCACTGTACATAGGCGTGCGTGAGTCACGGGACTTTTCTCATATCTTCTTAAAAAACCCTCAATTAGCTAGTCATTGGGCTAATTGAGCCAAAAAAATAAAAAAATAAGTATATTATGGCCCATGCGTATGTAAACATTTCTTTGTATATATGGCCTAAATAAAAGGATTTTTCATAATTATTGTGGTATTTATATATTTCTACCTATGTTGTGTTATTTATGCTATGTACATTGACTCACCATTACCATATTTTTTCTTATCATTTTCCATACTCTTTATTCCATATAAAAAGAATTTCATGCAAGCTTCTCTTATTTTTGGTGTAACTCCATCTCAACAAAAATCCAAAAAAACTAGTTCTATTTATGTGTATATTTTTTTCACTATTGTGATTTTTTCCTTCCTACATATATTCTCTATTACTCTCATAAATTAGACCACCAAAAATATTCATCTTTTTATGGTAGACTTATAATGAGAGAGATTTATTTTGACCCCTTTATATTTTTCCACCTATATTATTTATATTTGACATGTACATATTTTTTAGACCCCTCAATATTTGATTTTCTTAGTTGTACTATTCACTTATATCATGATCTCAACAATATCTTCAATTATAGACCTAGCAAATAAGGTCAAGGGTAGGTGGCATGCATACATGCACTATGGAGGGCTCACTCTTGGAGGTATTCAAAAGAATCATCCAAAGAAGGACCCCACAAGGACCTTGTGCAGTGGAAAAAAACGATCGGTTTTGGTGAATTTTTAAAGTTCACTTGCTCTCCGAATTTGAAAAGGTGATACAAACAAAAGTTGTAGCTCGTGGGCTGAACTTTTGCCTCAAATTTTTTCATATTTTTTTGAGTTACGAGCTGTGAGCTATGATTTTATTAGTGGACCCCAGTTTTCCCATTCTATGCAGCCACACTCTCTCTTTCACTTTATCATTTTCCTCCTCCAAATTACCCATATCTATCAAAAAAACCACAAAATTCAGCCTTTTCTCTTAAAAGACAGCATCACGGTGGCTGATTACTCAGCTTCAATTACCTTGTCTCTCAAGGAAGGTCAAGAGTGGAGAAAAAATGTACCTTCAAAGCTAGTGGACCGTCAACAAGCGTCAAAATTGGCCCTACTCAAGACACTTGGAGCATCAACCTTGTAAGAAATCCACCTTTTCTTGCCTCTTAAGAGTTTTTCTTCCTTATTTGTATCCTACATGGATACTCCCATTGTAAATATCCAATTCCATTTGTAAATTAATACTAACTCTACTAACACTAACCCACTATGAAAAGTCCTATCACCTCCATTTCTCTCCTCTCTCTTTCCCCACCAACTTCTTGATAATTCCAAGCAAAAGAAATTAGATAAATTGCTGAAAATCTAACCCAACCATGGTTAGAGGAGTAACCCTAGCCTTCAAAATTGCTATAAAAGGAGGGTGTAGCTAGCACAAAAGGAGGAGCCATGAGCAAGAGCACTATGCTATAGCTTGAGAAGCCAAGCTCAACCTCTCTAGAAGGAGCTCTTGAGTGGAAGCTCATTGTCTTATGCATGTGCATGTGTTGTAATAGGGGATTAGCAAGGGAACTCTATGCCATTGTAAGAGAGAGAGTGATCATTCAATTGAGAGTAGGAAATCTATCATTTCTCCTACTAGTGTAAGCCCAACATTTGCTGAATCAAGAAGGGTGGATTTGGACTAAGCTTGGATACTTTGTCTCCTTTCCAACGTGAAGTAATGGACAACAATGATGCGTAAGTGTCTTGGTGTTTTTTGTTAAGTTCTTGATAGCTTGTCTCTGGTGTTGTCATCAATTTAGCCATAAATCCCACATACTGTAAGAAGGCGACAGGGTGGAGAGGACTCCCCTGGCTTTAAGATAGTGATTGGGGTGGCTTTTCTTGTGATGTGTTGTGTGAAATTTATGCAAGCTATGTTAAACAAATACTAATCTCACTTTGATTTTTCATGACAGATTTGTAAGAAGGTATTAATGCAACAAGCACCCCCTCCCCCTTTCTCTCTCTTTCTTAAATATATAGTTGTATTTGCTTGATCGTTGCTGATACGTTTCAAAGCAGCCCGAGCACTATCTCTCTCTCTCTCTCTCTCTCTCTCTCTCTCTCTCTCTCTCTCTCTCTCTCTCGTGTTTTAGTGTGTGAGAGTGTTCCATTGGTGTTAGGGTTAGTGTAAATTCCTTGCTTGTTTGTGGGTTGCTCTAACGATTCTTCTCTTTTGCGTCCTAGTTCGCTCTTAAACTAAGTGGTGCCCCTTGTGTAGTTGGGATTTGGCTGTGGGTTTGTTGTTTTGGTTTGTGTTGTGTTGTGCCCCAGTCCCATTGAGCAGCACGGGAGCCTTGAAGGGTGTTTAGAGGTTGCTCTTCTTGTTGCCCGCCCCGGACCGCCTCAAATTGGTGCCCCCACGGAGGATGGCTTGTGTATTTTTTTGTAGAATCAACCTTTAGCATAGTCAAGTAGTTTGCATGAATCACGAAAATTTGTATGATCCCTTCATTCCCATTGCAAGGCAAAAGGTACACATAATTGTTAGTACTAAGTTGCAATTTCAACGTGTCATTCGTAGAATTTTAGGTCCTCTTAGGTTGGCCGAGATAAATGCTTCAGTAAATCCTTTTATTTTGCCTCTCATTAGGTACGACCTTAGTTTGGACGTCTATATTTTTGTTTTGTTTTAAGCATTAGGTCAGGCATAGACCATGGATAATGGCCCAGGAATAGAGGTTTTCCCCTTCCATTTCACTCCACACATTAGAATAAACATTGCAATTAGTAGGAAAATCCATTTTCAACAACGTATGGTGTTCATGTTTGGTGCCCAAAGAGTAGGAGAAATTCTCGCATCACCAAACCCTGTCATCCTACCTCTTATTGATTATCATAGGTCGTTTGATGTGAATATCTTTATTTTGTTGTAGAATAGATTGCAAGCTAGAAAACATTATTGTGTAAATCTTTTTAAGAAAGAAAAACAAAAACGGGTGTCACTTTGAAATCAATTCAATGGAAAGACAACGCCAAATGTCTGGGTATCCTCTTTTCTTTGGAGAGCCTGGAGAGGATGCAGAATTATTTTTAGCGAATTTCAAGATGTCTTGCCGTATCAAGAGGATAATAACTGATCAAGAACGTGTAGAAATGTTTGAGGTGGTCCTTAGGAAAGATGCTAGCACTTGGTTTGACTCTTTGCCTGAGGAAGTTAAGGGGAATTACAATGAAGTTTTGAATCATTTCAATAAATACTTCTTTGATCCCCAAAACACTCAAAAATTATGGTAAGACATTGTTTCTCATAAGCAAAAAGACTTAGATGACTACTACTTGTACAAGCAAGAGTTTCTACGTCTTTGGGCTCTATGGATACGAAATGTTGCTAACCCTGGTGATGGTGCAGAATTTCTAAAGAAGAAGAGGTTCATAGCCGGACTCTTTCCTAACCTTAAGGTAAAAGTTGAGTCGGGTGCACCTGCTACCTTTGATGCAACTGAAACTAGGGCTGCTAAGAAGTATAGGAAACTCAAGTGCTTAAGGGGAGAGGTTCCAATAGAAGGTCTTAGACCCAAAGGTAAGTCACAAGCATCAACATCGAGGGAGCTTCCTGAGGTAACGACGGAAGTAATTGAGAAGTTAAACAAATCTTTAAGCAGCCTGTCAATTCACCTTGCACAAGCTGTCGGTCCAAAGGGACAAGCAAAGAAGTCTGAAGCTCAAGATCCACGACTTAGGAGAGTCTTGCAATGTTGGAATTGCGGAGAGTCTGGACATGGGATGTATAATTGTCCTTGGCCCCGTGGGGAGCCAGGGAGACCTAACTTAAATTACCCAGTGATGAATGCAGGTGAAGGAACTGGTCAACAACCAAGGCTTCTACAAAGACCAAATGGACCAAGACCACCTCCACAAGGGGTAGAAGGAGTTCCACCTTTGCCAGATCCAAATGTGCATGTGGTAGAGGTGACAAACTCAAATGAGGTTGACATGTAAGCAAATGGCATTAAGCGTGGCCGAGGAAAAGGTAAAGAGAAAGAGGGTGTCCCATCACAGAGTGACCATGGACAAGGCAAGAAGGCAAAGGAGACCAAGGAAGCTAAGAGGACTCAACGTCGTATCAATCTCCAAGACTTCCCTCTTGGACATGGTATGGCTCCATACAACCTGTTGGAAGACATGCGAGGTAAGGGTCCTCATATCTCATGGCCTCAGTTTCTTGCATTATGCCCACAAGTTAGGAGGGATTTAACAAAGGCAGTTAGCACTAGGAGAAAGGTAAAAGAGAGTTTTCCTGTTGTAAAAATTGCACATGCTGAAATGAACGAGGATATTACACCTGTGCTAGATTGTTACATAAAAGGAAGATTGGTTAGGAAAGGTCTAGTGGATGGGGGTGCACAAATTTGCATCATGACAGAGGGACTCATGCAAAGACTAGGCATGCACATCCATGAGACACCTGAAATCAAAGTGAAAATGGCAAACAATAGCAAGGCTAGGTGCATAGGCATTTGTAAAAATGTTTTTGTGGAGGCCTTTGGCATTAAGAAGGCAGTGGATTTCTATGTCATGTCTACCAAGGGAAATGGTTACCCATTTATCCTAGGAAGACCATGGCTAATGAAAATGCGAGCTTTGCAGGATTGGGAGAGTGGAAAGCTAATTTGTAGGAATGACAATCACAAGAAGGTTTTCTTTGACATGAAGGAGCAACGCCAAGAGGAGCTCCATGAAGAATCATCTCAAAGTGAGACGGAAGAAGGTTGGACCGATAGCACTTCAGAAGAAGAAAGTAGCGGCAGCATTACTGAAGAGGAGTCCTCCATTGAAGTCATGGGGGTAAGGTTTAAGCCAAACAACCAGGAGACCTCTTCTCGAGGTTTGGAAGAGGTAGGTTCCCAAGAGAACCAAAAGGTGGAAGATGAAGGAATGTTAGAAGGTATGTTGTCTACAACACTTACAAAGGATGAAAGAGAGGAGTTCAAATGTGTGCTAAGGAAATTTCCGAGGCTTTTTGCTAAAGACTACACCGATGTGCGTGGAGTAGATGTTGTTCAACACAAGATTGAGTTGAAGCCAGAGGCCACACCTAAAGCTCAGAAGCTACGAAGGCTAGGAGTTATAAAGGAACAGGCTCTACTCAAGGAGGTAAGAAAGCTTCTAGCAGCAGGTTTCATTTATCCAGTGGAGAATTCAGAGTGGGTCTCTCCTGTTGTTGTCACTCCTAAGAAAAATGGCAAGTGGAGGGTGTGTGTGGATTACCGTCCCCTCAATGAGGCAACAAAAAGAGATCACTTTCCCCTCCCATTCCAGGATGAGATACTAAATGAGGTAGCTGGTCATGAGAAGTACACTGTGTGCGATGATTACTCAGGTTACTTTCAAATAGGGATTGCATTGGAGGATCAATTGAAAACAACCTTTATCACTCCTTGGGGTTGTTATGCTTTTAGAGTCATGCCATTTGGTCTGACAAATGCTCCTGCAACATTCCAACGTTTCATGAACATGGTGTTTCAAGCATTCTTTGGAAAGTCAATTAGGGTGTTCATTGATGATTTCTGCATTTATAGCTCAAAATCATTGCATCTACAAAGGGTAGAAGAAGGTTTAAAGAAGCTCTACGACATGGGAGTTCAACTCAACCCCGACAAGTGCCACATAGGTGAGGATGAAGTGATCTTGCTCGGTCACAAGGTTTCCTATAAAGGCATTGAGGTGGATCCTTCAAAGGCAAAGGCTCTTATTGAGCTCCCATCACCGAAGAGTCTTAAGGAGGTCATCTCTTTCATTCAGAAGGTGAAGTATATGTCACGCTTCATTCACTTATCCTCGGAGTTGCTTCATCCTTTGCAAAAGTTGACACAACAAGTAGAATTTGCATGGTCTGATGAGCTTGAAGAGTATTTTTGTAACATTAAAGTCATTTTGTCAGAGCATATCTCTTCCTAGAAGGCCCTCTCTATCAAAGAGGGAGGGATCAAGTATGCAAAAGAGTACCAACTATTGAGGAAATTCCAGCCATTCTAAAAGGTTTGCATGAAGAAGCATGTGGTGGTCATTTTGCCCAAGAATTAACTGTGAAGAAGATTTTGCTTGCGGGGTATGTTTGGCTAAGTCTGCATGTGGATGTCCAACATTGGTGTAAAATTTGTCACAATTGTCAGGTAAATGGGAATAAAAGATTGGTTTATGGTCCAAGGCAAATCGTGCTTGCAAATGGACCGTTTGAAAAGTGGGGCATTGATGCTATGGGTCCTCTGCCTAGGACAAAAAATGGTAAACTCTACATTCTAGTGGCTATAGACTATATGACTATGTGGGTGGAAGCACAAAGTGTGGCAAAGGTAAATGAGAGGACAGTGAGTAAATTCGTCTACACTCACATTTGTTGTAGATTTGGCACACCTTTGGAGATTGTTTCTGATAATGGTCCAGGGTTTAGAAAGGGATTGCTCACAGAAGTCTGTGAAGAACTTTGCATTCTACATCGTCACAGTACACCCTACTATCCCCAATCAAATGGTTTGGTAGAAAAAGCTAATGGTGTCATTGCAGGCATCATTAGAGAGATGGTGAAAAACAAGACAAAGTTGTGGGATGACTTCTTGGATGGTGCCTTGTGGGCGTATCGAACCACATATAGGGAAGCCACGGAGTTCACACCATTTCACTTGGTCTATGGTCAAGAGGCTTTGCAGCCTATCGAGCTCAACATTCCAACAATGCGACTTCATGGCAAAGGAGCACAAGATGATCAAGAGGTATGGATGGATCGACTTCTTACGTTAGTGGAGCTTGAGTGGAAAAGAGAAGCAGCATATGAGTGCTACAAGAGGAAAGCCACACAAGCGAAAGAAACGCACGACAAGAAACTGAAGGACAAAGGCATCAAGGAAGGAGAGCTTGTGCTAAGGTATGACAATCGACTTGACAATCGTTTTGATGCCAATTTTGAAACTAGATGGCAAGGGCCATACATAGTCAAGAAGGCTTTCAATTCTAGTTACTATCAGCTTATGGACTTGAATGGTAAAGAGCACTCCAGGAAAGTAAATGGGTATCGCTTGAAGCCCTATTTGAGTCGCCTTCTACCAAAGGATCTACCAAAGATCTGTCAAAAGGCCACTGTCTCATGTAAGTATTGTTAAATGAAGCATGAGTGTAACTCTAGCCAAAATTCTGAGGGGCCAAACAATAAAAATCTCGTCAAGGACTCTGAAGCACTCTCTTTGGAAAAGATGCTCTATGATGGTACATGAATATACCATCATCCAGGGGGAGGGCTAATGATAGCTGTTTTTCGGCTCTTTGTAATTGCCACAGTGAGTTACCTCACCCTACCAAAATCACCCAAACACTATGGCTATCCCTACCATTTCACTGTACATAGGCGTGCGTGAGTCACGGGACTTTTCCCATATCTTCTTAAAAAACCCTCAATTAGCTAGTCATTGGGTTAGTTGAGCCAAAAAAATAAAAAAATAAGTATATTATGGCCCATGCGTATGTAAACATTTCTTTGTATATAGGGCCTAAATAAAAGGATTTTTCATAATTATTGTGGTATTTATATATTTCTACCTATGGTGTGTTATTTATGCTATGTACATTGACTCACCATTACCATATTTTTTCTTATCATTTTGCATACTCTTTATTCCATATAAAAAAAATTTCATGCAAGCTTCTCTTATTTTTGGTGTAACTCCATCCCAACAAAAATCCAAAAAAACTAGTTCTATTTATGTGTATATTTTTTTCACTATTGTGATTTTTTCCTTCCTACATATATTCTCTATTACTCTCATAAATTAGACCACCAAAAATATTCATCTTTTTATGGTAGACTTATAATGAGAGAGATTTATTTTGACCCCTTTATATTTTTCCACCTATATTATTTATATTTGACATGTACATATTTTTTAGACCCCTCAATATTTGATTTTCTTAGTTGTACTATTCACTTATATCATGATCTCAACAATATCTTCAATTATAGACCTAGCAAATAAGGTCAAGGGTAGGTGGCATGCATACATGCACTATGGAGGGCTCACTCTTGGAGATATTCAAAAGAATCATCCAAAGAAGGACCCCACAAGGACCTTGTGCAGTGGAAAAAAACGATCGGTTTTGCTGAATTTTTAAAGTTCACTTGCTCTCCGAATTTGAAAAGGTGATACAAACAAAAGTTGTAGCTCGTGGGCTGAACTTTTGCCTCAAATTTTTTCATATTTTTTTGAGTTACGAGCTGTGAGCTATGATTTTATTAGTGGACCCCAGTTTTCCCATTCTATGCAGCCACACTCTCTCTTTCACTTTATCATTTTCCTCCTCCAAATTACCCATATCTATCAAAAAAACCACAAAATTCAGCCTCTTCTCTTAAAAGACAGCATCATGGTGGTTGATTACTCAGCTTCAATTACCTTGTCTCTCAAGGAAGGTCAAGAGTGGAGAAAAAATGTACCGTCAAAGCTAGTGGACCGTCAACAAGCGTCAAAATTGGCCCTACTCAAGACACTTGGAGCATCAACCTTGTAAGAAATCCACCTTTTCTTGCCTCTTAAGAGTTTTTCTTCCTTATTTGTATCCTACATGGATACTCCCATTGTAAATATCCAATTCCATTTGTAAATTAATACTAACTCTACTAACACTAACCCACTATGAAAAGTCCTATCACCTCCATTTCTCTCCTCTCTCTTTCCCCACCAACTTCTTGATAATTCCAAGCAAAAGAAATTAGATAAATTGCTGAAAATCTAACCCAACCATGGTTAGAGGAGTAACCCTAGCCTTCAAAATTGCTATAAAAGGAGGGTGTAGCTAGCACAAAAGGAGGAGCCATAAGCAAGAGCACTATGCTATAGCTTGAGAAGCCAATCTCAACCTCTCTAGAAGGAGCTCTTGAGTGGAAGCTCATTGTCTTATGCATGTGCATGTGTTGTAATAGGGGATTAGCAAGGGAACTCTATGCCATTGTAAGAGAGAGAGTGATCATTCAATTGAGAGTAGGAAATCTATCATTTCTCCTACTAGTGTAAGCCCAACATTCGCTGAATCAAGGAGGGTGGATTTGGACTAAGCTTGGATACTTTGTCTCCTTTCCAACGTGAAGTAATGGACAACAATGATGCGTAAGTGTCTTGGTGTTTTTTGTTAAGTTCTTGATAGCTTGTCTCTGGTGTTGTCATCAATTTAGCCATAAATCCCACATACTGTAAGAAGGCGACAGGGTGGAGAGGACTCCCCTGGCTTTAAGACAGTGATTGGGGTGGCTTTTCTTGTGATGTGTTGTGGTGAAATTTACGCAAGCTATGTTGAACAAATACTAATCTCACTTTGATTTGTCATGACAGATTTGTAAGAAGGTATTAATGCAACAAGCACCCTCTCCCCCTTTCTCTCTCTTTCTTAAATATATAGTTGTGTTTGCTTGATCATTGCCGATACGTTTCAAAGTAGCCCGAGCACTATCTCTCTCCCTCTCTCTCTCTCTCTCTCTCTCTCTCTCTCGTGTTTTAGTGTGTGAGAGTGTTCCATTGGTGTTAGGGTTAGTGTAAATTCCTTGCTTGTTTGTGGGTTGCTCTAACGATTCTCCTCTTTTGCGTCCTAGTTTGCTCTTAAACTAGGTGGTGCCCCTTGTGTAGTTGGGATTTGGCTGTGGGTTTGTTGTTTTGGTTTGTGTTGTGTTGTGCCCCAGCCCCATTGAGCAACACGGGAGCCTTGAAGGGTGTCTAGAGGTTGCTCTTCTTGTTGCCCGCCCCGGACCGCCTCAGTATGTGTGCATACTATAGACGCTTCATAGCAAAATTCTCTCAAGTAGAAGGACCACTACACGACTTAACAAAGAAGAACGTTAAGTTTGTATGGACTGCTAAGGAGCAAAATGCTTTTGAAATACTCAAAGAGAAGATTACTTCCCAACCAGTCCTCGTGCTGCCGGATCTCTCAAAGCCATTTGAGGTCCAATGTGATGCTTGTGGTGATTGCCTTGGAGCGGTTTTGCTTCAAGAAGGACATGCCATAGCATATGAGAGCCGAAGGATCAATAGTGATGAACGAGTCTTGGGCATTTATGAAAAGAGCTTTTAGCTGTTCTACATGCCCTAGACACATGGAAGCACTACCTATTGGGGACTCCATTTATCCTACGAACCGACCACCAAAGTCTAAGGTATTTCATGACGCAAACCAAGCTTTCCGACAAACAAATGAGGTGGGCAAATTTTCTTTCACAATTTAATTTCCATATTGCTCACATAGCTGGTAAGCACAATCAAGTTGCCGATGCACTTTCACGATGACCAAAAGTTAATGCGGTGTCTATAGCTACTCACAATGATCTATCCTCTATGATAGATGAGTATGCTACTGACCCTGACTTTAGAGACATAATGTCAGCCCTTGCTTTGGGGAAGAAAGAGGAACCATTCACCTTGTAGGATGGTTATCTTCTCCACGACAATAGGCAATGTGTTACCCATTCCCTTCGTGAGAAGGTTATGTATGAATCCCATGCTCCTCCATATGCAGGGCATAGAGGTATTCAACCTACTCTCCGAGGAGTAGAGACGTATTTCTATTGGCCTACCATGAAAGTGGACATACAAGAGTATGTTTCAAAATGTGTAGTATGCCAAAAGACCAAGTATGATAGAGGAAGAAACCTGGATTACTCCAGACATTGCCTATTCCAAATTCACCATGGGAGAGTATATCCATGGATTTCATCTTTGGATTACCCAAGTCTATCCATGGGAATACAGGAATATGGACAATAGTCGACAGGTTTAGCAAGCAAGCACATTTTATTCCTGTCAAAAAGACTATTAGGCCACATCAAATGGCAACTCTCTTCATATCTCAGATTTTCAAGCACCATGGATTACCCACATCCATCATGTCAGATAGAGATCGTAGAATGACCAGTAATTTCTGGAAAGGTCTCTTTGAAAATCTAGGAACAAGATTGAATTTCTCTTCGGCCTATCACCCACAAACGGATGGCCAAAGTGAGATAGCCAATCTTACGATACTCGATCTACTCAAGACTTATGTTACCGAAGTAGATCAATGCTCACAATGGGAAAATTATTTACCTCTAGTAGAGTATGCCTACAATAATACTGTCCATAATTCTATGGGGAAAGCACCTTTCGAGATCATAGAGGGAAGACCTAAAAGTCCCTTGCTACTCAAAGTACATGGGAAGATCTTCGCCGCCGATGAGTATAGCCGTGACCTACAAGAATCTTTTCAAAAGATTAGGGAGGCTATAGCCATCTCTCAACAAAGGCAAAAAGCTGCTGCTGATAAGCACAGAAGAGCCTTAATGTTCAAAGAAAATGATTGGGTCTTACTCAAGTTTCCTAAGGCTCGATTAAGGCAAACGACGGGCAAAAATCCTACGGGCCATCAAAAGTATTATGCTAAACTAGCAAAAAGATACTATGGTCCTTTCCAAATCTTGAAGCCCATCAATGAGACGGCTTATCAACTCAAGTTTCCCAACCATTGGCTTATACACAATGCCTTTCATGTAATCCTACTTAAGCCCTACAAAGGAGAGCCACCAACTGAACCAATTATTGAAGACCCTCCCGAAGTTGAAGACCAAGAAGAGGTGCTACAACCCGAAGCTGTCCTTCAACATGAAGACAAGGTACTATGACATGGTAAGATAATCCGACGGTATCTTATTAAGTTCAAAAATTATCCTTTTGAAGATGTTAGATGGATGCAAGGAGTACAACTTAAGGATAGTATGAACCTTGTCAATGCTTACAATGCTACATTAGAGTAAGAAAATGTACAAATTTCTTTTAAATAACTCATGTTTTTGTCTTATAAGACTAGTCCTCTTTTTAATTGTGCACAAATTTAACTAGTATGCATGCTTAGAATCATGTTTGTGATGACGACGTCTCTCAAACACCAAGTAGAATTTGTCACTCTACTTTGGGAGAATGAAATGGACTAAAGAGCAGACATGCTTGCTGCAGCTATGTCTCCCAAGCACCAAATGGATTAGTCATCCATCTTGGAAAGATGTCGTAGGGTAAAAAGGGATCCTCTACCCGCTAAGTATGATTGACTAATGACTAAGGCTTTATCTCTTCTACCTCATAGTCGAGGACGACTATGATTTCAAGAGAGAGGTAATGTCATAAAATATAATATCTAACCAACCCAAATGATTTTCTCATATTAAATTGATCACTTAATGTGGGAGAATAAATGGGAACAAGTGTTAAGATATAGATATGTGCGTATAGATCTATCTCAACACGGGGCCAATAGTAAAGGGGCCCAAATAGGAGATGGTCTATCAAGAGCAAGGCTAACCAATGGAGCATAAGACCTTAGGGTTAGCTTCATTGAAGACCTCCAATAATGTGTGTAAAAGTCCTTTGACCTTAGGTAAGCTAGGGCTGAGCTTGAGGTGGGAACCCGGCCCAAACTCGAGGTGCTTGTCATGCTTGAGGTGCTTGATTAAGATGCTTGAGGTGCTTGACTGGCTCCATGCTTGAGGTGCTTGACTTGGTGCATGATTGAGGTGCTTGAAGTGCCTTGAGAAGCTTGCCTGAGATGCTTGTGGGAACACCCCCTACTTCAAGTGCTTAGTCATGCTTGATGACTAAGGGGCTTGCTCATCCAAAGTCAAAAAGATCCCTACAAGGAGGGGGGCGAGCCTACAAGGGGGGGGGGGGGCCTGCCCCAGCTTGAAGAGGCAGCAAGGACACTTGTCAAGTTCCTCCTCATGTTGCCCCCATGGTGTGCCTGAAACCTATTGGTTGGCCACCCAAGGGGTCCAATGATAATAAAGGATATTTAATTAATTGATTTTGCATTTATCAAGTCCTCTCTCTCAAAGGGGAAAGGGGGACACTTGTCCCAAGGCTATCCCTGTTGCTTGTAATGGCTCCTGCTTGTGATTGGCTAGGCCTGGAGGGGTCCAATGAGCTTCAAGCATGAGCTACAAGGGGGGGTCGACCCAAGCAAGCTAGGGGGGTGCATAGGGGGTATACTCACCCACACACACTCACAAACACTCTCATTGTGTACTATGCAAAGGCAAGAGCTCCCTCTCTTTCTCCAAGCAAGTAGAGGTTGAGAGCCTACACCAACACTCTTGGCTATGGAGTGCAAATCCATCCAAGAGCCATACTTCAATGCTTGAGCTTGCCATATATTTCTTCTTCATTACTATGCTATTATGTATGCTAGCACAAGAGTTATGATAAGTGAGGAACTAGCTCTTTCTCGTATGAAATGTTTCTTCTTCCTCTTCCCTACCCTCATTCCCTGCTAGCTCTCTCCACCTTCGAAGGTGTTTGAGGTCTTGGGACTGAGGCTTGGTATAGTTAAAACTTTCTTCAAGTTTAGGTTATGATATGATGGTGATGCATGAAGCTTTCCATCTTCATTGCTTCACCTAGGTCACAAGGAACACAAAGAATGTATTGTAACAAGTCTCTCTTTATGGGAGAAATCATAATACAAATGCCTATTGGAGGGGGGACCGGCTCCACAAAAATCCGGTCCTCAACTGTTGTCATGTTCTCTAAATTCTCTCTCTTGCAAAAGTATTGTCTATGCCAAGTTAACTAATTGCTATGATTATGTTGCTATCTTCAATTATGTCAATCCGCTATGCTCACAAAATCATTTCTTGAAAGTACTCTCATTAAATTCCGCTACTCTCAAATTGAATAGGCAAATTTCATTATATTAAATCAAAAATAAAAAATTACAATCAAAATCTTATAGAGATCTAGAGTGAGGAGAATTGTAATGCGCTAGGCTTTTGCCACCGCCTCTCGATGATGATGAAAGAGGTTGACGTTTTACCCATGGAAGAAGACATCATACAGTTTTTGAAAATGTTCAAGGATCGACAACTGGTGGTAGGAGATGATAACGTTCTGATGGATGAAGGGGACGGGTCAAACTTGCAACCCCCATCCGCTACAATTGTAAATAATGTTTCTCTAACAAGAGGTCCGCCCATGGGGGAGGACGAAGCCTTGCCGACTCCGCTAAGAAAAATCGAAAAATGCTTGGGCTTGCTGGGCAGGGTACTATCTTCGAAGTACATACCATCAAGGCAGGTGAGCCTCAGGGACCGATTTGTACAAATGGAAGCAAGGTGCCTATCACCTTAGCATCTCTGCGACCAAGAATCTCATTCGCAAGCATCCTTAAGGGTCCCGACTCTAATGAAGGTGCTAAGGCTATAACAGACAAGACTTCAGGTGATATGGGCTGGGTAAAATGGATGAATATAAAGGGCCGGCTCAAACAAGAGCTCAAAGAAGTCAAAGAAGTACCTCCTACCTAGCCAAGGGTTTTTGGTTGGTCAGATTTAAAGAGGTCTCAGATATGTCAAAGATTCTGGATAAAGGACCCTTGGTGTTTAATAGGACTACTGTCTGTGTGGTGCCATGGGAGCCAATGTTTAACTCGACAGAATCCCTTCAAGAGATCAATCCATTTTGGGTTGAATTTGCGGGGTTGCCTAGATGGCTCTGGGATAACATCAGGATGCTTGCTAGTCAGTTGGGCACCCCCCTGTTTGTCCCTAACAAGAGAGGTCTAGGCAGGTCCTCTAACCAGGTTTGTAAAGGTTGGAATATTGCTAAGAAACCTCCGAAAAGCATGGTTGTCAATGTTGGAGATGGGTTGAAGACTATCCCTCTCAATTTTGGGATGTACTTTGGTGCGTGTTTTGAATGTAATAATTTTGGACATTTCGCCACAGATTGCCCCGTGAAATTGATTAAGAAGAGTGACCCCTCGACGTAGAGTTCTAAAGAAGGGCACGCCAATGAGGACAGTGTAAAGGAATCAACTATGGAAGGGAAGGAGAAACAACTGAAGGATAACATGATGGCAGATTGAAAGGAGGAAAACAAGGCTAGGATGAGCGATACTAAGGTCAAGTCGCAAGTAAAATCCATGGACAAACAAAACCACACAATGTCGGTCCCTGAGGACTCACACATGGATAATCCGATCGTCTTTCATGCTTCTTCACCTAAACTCATGGTAGTGATAGCCGTTTTTTCGGCTCTTTGTAATTGCCACAGTGAGTTACCTCACCCTACCAAAATCACCCAAACACTGTGGCTATCCCTACCATTTCACTGTACATAGGCGTGCGTGAGTCACGGGACTTTTCCCATATCTTCTTAAAAACCCTCAGCTAGCTAGTCACTGGGCTAGGTGAGCCAAAAAAAAATAAAAAAATAAAAAAATAAAAGTATATTATGGCCTCTTTGTGTGTAAATATTTCATTGTATGTATGGCCTAAATATAAGGATTTTTTATAATTATTTTGGTATTTTATTTAAATATTTCTACTTAGGTGTGTGTTTTATTAAACCTATGTACACCTTCTTTCATCCTCTTACACCATAATTATATTTTTTTTGCCAATATGTACATACTCTAACCTCATATTTTTCCTTTATACAAATCACTCCCACATTTTCACACCTCACCCTCGTGAAAACAAAAAATTGATTTCTACTCATTGGTTACTTTTATTATATTATTTACTTGCATACCTTTTCCTCTTTCACCCCAAAATAATTCAAGGAGGGACCATATCATATGATTCCAATATATTTTCCATATCCATAACTCCTCCATATTTTTATTATTATTTTTACTCATTATTCTAACACCATGTGCTCATTGAGCTAAAGTCCATGAATAGTCCATACACTAGTCCCACCATGTATATATTTCTTATTTCACCAATAATCCTCCTCCATGCATGGGTCAAGGGCAACTTGAATGCTTTGTATTATAATATGACAAAGGAGGGGCTCACTCTTGGATGCATTGTACAAATTCAACAAAGGAGGGGACCACTAAAAGACTTTTGCAGGCATAAAAACAGGATTTTTGGTGAGAATTTTGGCACCTATCTCCACTCCGAATTTGGAGCAGTGGTCAAAAGAGAAAATGTAGCCCACGCTCTGAATAATCATCCAAATTTTTTCATGATTTTTGGAGCTACCAGCTGTGAGCTATGATTTTTTTAGTGGACCCCAGTTTTCCCATGCTATGCAGCCACACTCTCTCTTCCACTTTATCATTTTCCTCTTTCCACACACACTTCTCCCACTCATCATCCCCATCTCTCTCACCACTCATCTCTGCACACTACTCACCTTCTCCTCAACCTTGAAGAATAAGAGAAACCATGGTGAACTCATACCTCCCACACACAATTCCATTCCAAAATTGACCACCTAGTCTCATTTTTTCCTCCTCCAAATTACCCATATCTATCAAAAAAACCACAAAATTCAGCCTCTTCTCTTAAAAAGACAGCATCATGGTGGTTGATTACTCAGCTTCAATTACTTTGTCTCTCAAGGAAGGTCAAGAGTGGAGAAAAAATGTACCGTCAAAGCTAGTGGACCGTCAACAAGCGTCAAAATTGGCCCTACTCAAGACACTTGGAGCAGCAACCTTGTAAGAAATCCACCTTTTCTTACCTCTTAAGAGTTTTTCTTCCTTATTTGTATCCTACATGGATACTCCCATTGTAAATATTCAATTCCATTTGTAAATTAATACTAACTCTACTAACACTAACCCACTATGAAAAGTCCTATCACCTCCATTTCTCTCCGCTCTCTTTCCCCACCAACTTCTTGATAATTCCAAGCAAAAGAAATTAGATAAATTGCTGAAAATCTAGCCCAACCATGGTTAGAGGAGTAACCCTAGCCTTCAAAATTGCTATAAAAGGAGGGTGTAGCTAGCATAAGGGGGGGGGGAGCCATAAGCAAGAGCACTATGCTATAGCTTGAGAAGCCAATCTCAACCTCTCTAGAAGGAGCTCTTGAGTGGAAGCTCATTGTCTTATGCATGTGCATGTGTTGTAATAGGGGATTAGCAAGGGAAATCTATGCCATTGTAAGAGAGAGAGTGATCATTCAATTGAGAGTAGGAAATCTATCATTTCTCCTACTAGTGTAAGCCCAACATTCGCTGAATCAAGGAGGTGGATTTGGACTAAGCTTGGATACTTTGTCTCCTTTCCAACGTGAAGTAATGGACAACAATGATGCGTAAGTGTCTTGGTGGTTTTTTTTTGGTTAAGTTCTTGATAGCTTGTCTCTGGTGTTGTCATCAATCTAGCCATAAATCCCACATACTGTAAGAGGGCGACAGGGTGGAGAGGACTCCCTGGCCTTAAGACAGTGATTGGGGTGGGCTTTTCTTGTGATGTGGTGTGGTGAAATTTACGCAAGCTATGTTGAACAAGTACTAATCTCACTTTGATTTGTCATGACAAGATTTGTAAGAAGGTATTAATGCAACAAGCACCCCCTCCCCCTTTCTCTCTCTTTCTTCTTAAATATATAGTTGTGTTTGCTTGATCATTGCCGATACGTATCAAAAGCAGCCCGAGCACTTCTCTCTCTCTCTCTCTCTCTCTCTCTCTCTCTCTCTCTCGTGTTTGAGTGTGTGAGAGTATTCCATTGGTGTAGGGTTAGTGTAAATTCCTTGCTGTTTGTGGGTTGCTCTAACGATTCTCCTCTTTTGCGTCCTAGTTCGCTCTTAAACTAGGTGGTGCCCCTTGTGTAGTTGGGATTTGGCGGTGGGTTTGTTGTTTTGGTTTGTGTTGTGTGTGTGCCTCAGTCCCATTGAGCAGCACGGGAGCCTTGAAGGGTGTCTAAAGGCCATCTTCTTGTTGCCCGCCCCGCCCCGACCGCCTCAAATGGTGCCCCCACGAGGACGGCTTGTGTATTTTTGTGTAGAATCAACCTTTAGCATAGTCAAGTAGTTTGCATGAATCACGAAGCTTTGTATGATCCCTTTCATTCCCATTGCAAGGCAAAAGGTACACATATTTGTTAGTACTAAGTTGCAATTTCAACGTGTCCATTCGTAGATTTTAGGTCCTCTTAGGTTGGCCGAGAAAACGCTTCAGTAAATCCTTTTATTTTGCCTCTCATTAGGTACGACCTTTAGTTTGGACGTCCTATATTTTTGTTTTGTTTTAAGCATTAGGACATGCATAGGCTATGGATAATGGCCCAGGATAGAGGTTTTTCCCTTTCATTTTTACCACCACACATTAGAATAAACGTTGCAATTAGTAGAAAGATCCATTTTCAACAACGAATGGTGTTCATGTTTGGTGCCCAAAGAGCAGGAGAAATTCTTGCATCACCAAACCCTGTCATTCTACCTCTCATCAACTACGACACTTCCTTTGATGTACATGTGTTCAATTAATTTAAAATGAAATGCAGCCCGCAAAGTAGTGTGTATGTTTGTTTTTTTCTTTGTCCAAGTTGTTACAAGAACACAAAAAAACGATCATTTATTCTCTAACTGGGAATGTGTGTGCAGTGAAAGTTCAATCCTTAGAGATCTAGCTCTATTACCAATTGAGTTGCAGGAAGCAAGTAGTAAGGCGTCTCCCTCATAACAAGAGGTGGTGAAGTTAAGACGGAAGGTCCTACGCGTGGATTCCATTTCCCTCTTGTTGTTGGGCACTAAGGAAGACCGCACATTCATCCAACTAGTGTGTGCCTAAGATTGGTAAATAGAGTGAATTGGCGTTTGGCGAGTGCATTTCACCATTGAGAAGACTCTTTAGGAAATTTGCGGCCAGAGTTTCATGCTTCATAGACTCACATTTGGTGAATTTTTCCCGCATTTGCGTCTTATTAATAGTCTTCCTTTCGCTTTCAACAAAGGAGATAGGGAGTATTCAGAGCTTGTCTTAATAAAGAGAGCATAGAGAAGATTGCAAATTTGTATAAATTCTCATCCTTCTCTACTTTCTATGACACTTTGTTCATAGAGACATTGTAAATCTCTTTATGCTTTTGAATGATTTAACATAAATCCTAAGGAGTTTTTGTCCAGAATTTTGTAGCACAAGTGGAGTCTTTAAAATCTTGCAAACTTGATCGGACTTGATGAGGATGTTCTTTTATGAAATTGTGAGAAGGTTGCTCACTCCGACTGAGGTGGAACTCGAAGGAAAGGAGCTCCTAGTCAATTGCTACTTTCACACGGCCTTCGACGAGCATGAAGATCTAGTTTTTATACAAACCGCTTGTGCATTGGGAATTGTAGAGCAAGTGCAATTTATCACTTGGACGTGGTTGCTCTTTTGGATCCAGAAAATGAAGTTCTAGAGATTTCTGTTTATCGCCTTAGCTTTGAAGAATTTCAAACCTTCTTAGAGCTCATCAATAGTCTACCCTTTTGTTTTGATCAAACAAATCGAGACTTATTGAAGCTTGGATAGCTGAAGAAGAAAACCTAGAGTGGTATTTTCTCACTTCTTCATTTGGAGGCGAGTGGTTCTAGATCTCTATTGTATCCCTTATTATAACTCGTGTTGTAATCTTTCATAATAATGGAGAGCCAACGCCAAATGTCCTGGATATCCTCTTTTCTTGGGAGAGCCTGGAGAGGATGCAGAATTATTTTTAGTAAATTTCAAGATGTCTTGCCGTATCAAGAGGATAGTAACCGATCAAGAACGTGTAGAAATGTTTGAGGTGGTCCTTAGGAAAGATGCTAGTACTTGGTTTGACTCTTTGCCTGAGGAAGTTAAGGGGAATTACACAAAAGTTTTGAATCGTTTATAAGAGATACTTCTTTGATCCCCAAAACACTCAAAAACTATGGCAAGACATTCTTTCTCATAAGCAAAAAGACTTAGATGACTACTACTTGTACAAGCAAGAGTTTCTACGTCTTTGGGCTCTATGGATACGAAATGTTGCTAACCCTGGTGATGGTGCAGAATTTTTAAAGAAGGAGAGGTTCATAGCCAGACTCTTTCCTGACCTTAAGGTAAAATTGAGGCGGTGCACCTGCTACTTTTGATGCAGCTGAAACTAGGGCTGCTGAAAGTATAGGAAACTCAAGTGCTTAAGGGGAGAGGTTCCAATAGAAGGTCTTAGACCACAAAGGTAAGTCACAAGCATCAACATCGAGGGAGCTTCCTGAGGTAACGACGGAAGTAATTGAGAAGTTCAAACGAATATTTAAGCAGCATGTCAATTCACCTTGCACAAGCTGTAGGTCCAACGGGACAAGCAAAGAAGTCTGAAGAGCGGATCCACGACCTAGAGAGTCTTGCAATGTTGGAATTGCGAGAGTCTGGACATGGGATGTATAATTGTCCTTGGCCCGTGGGGAGCCAGGGAGGCCTAACTTGAATTACCCAGTGATGAATGCAGGTGAAGGAACTGGTCCACAACCAAGGCTCTACAAAGGCCAATGGACCAAGACCACCTCCACAAGGGGTAGAAGGAGTTCCACCTTTGCCAGATCCAATGTGCATGTGGTAGAGGTGACAAACTCAAATGAGGTTGACATGGAAGCCAATGGCATTAAGCGGGCCGACGAAAAGGTAAAGAGAAAGAAGGAGTCACATCACAGAGTGACCATGGACAAGGCAAGAAGGGGCAAAGGAAACCAAGGAAACCAAGAGGACACTCGACGTCGTATCAACCTCCAAGACTTCCTCTTGGACATGGTATGGCTCCGTACAACTTGTTGGAAGACATGAGAGGTAAGGGTCCTGATATTTCATGGCCTCAATTTCTTGCATTAATGTCCACAAGTTAGGAGGGATTTAACAAGGGCAGTTAGCACTAGGAGAAAGGTAAAAGAGAGTGTGCCTGTTGTAAAAATTGCACAACTGAAATGAATGAGGACATTACACGGTGCTAGACTGTTACATCAAAGGGAGATTGGTTAGGAAAGGTCTAGTGGATGGGGTGCACAAATTTGCATCATGACAGAGGGACTCATGCAAGACAGGCATGCACATCCATGAGACACTAGAAATCAAAGTGAAAATGGCAAAAATAGCAAGGCTAGGTGTGTAGGAATTTGTAAAAATGTTTTTGTGGAGGCCTTTGGCATTAAGAAGGCAGTGGATTTTTTATGTTATGTCGACCAAGGGAAGTGGTTATCCATTTATCCTAGGAAGACCATGGATAATGAAAATGCGAGCTTTGCAGGATTGGGAGAGTGGAAATTAATTTGCAGGAATGACAACATAAAAGGTTGTCTTTGACATGAAGGAGCAACGCCAAGAGGAGCTCCATGAAATCATCTCAAAGTGAGACGGAAGAAGGTTGGACGATAGCACTTCAAAGAAGAAAGTAGCAGCAAGCATTACTGAAGAGGAGTCTTCCATCGAAGTCATGGGGGTAAGGTTTAAGCCAAGCAACAAGAGACCTCTTGTCAAGGCTTGGAGGAGGTAGGTCCTCAAGAGAACGAAGGTGTTCAGATGAAGGGATGCTGGAAGGTATGCTATCAACAACACTTACAAAGGATAAAGAGAGGAGTTCAAATGTGTGTAAGGAAGTTTCCTAGGATTTTCGCTAAAGACTACACCGATGTGCGTGGAGTAGATGCTGTTCAACACAAAATTGAGTTGAAGCCAGAGGCCACACCTAAGGCCTCAAAAGCTACGAAGGCTAGGAGTCATCAAGGAGCAGGCTTTACTCAAGGAGGTAAGAAAGCTTCTAGCAGCAGGGTTCATTTATCCATGGAGAATTCAGAGTGGGTCTCTCCTGTTGTTGTCATCCTAAGAAGAACGGCAAGTGGAGGGTGTGTGTGGATTACCGTCCCCTCAATGAGGCAACAAAAAGAGATCACTTTCCCCTCCCATTCCAGGATGAGATACTAAATGAGGTAGCTGGTCATGAGAAGTACACTGTGTGCGATGGTTACTCAGTGTACTTTCAAATAGGGATTGCACTGGAGGATCAATTGAAAACACCTTATCACTCTTGGGGTTGTTATGCTTTTAGAGTCATGAGCATTTGGTCTGACAAATGCTCCTGCAACATTCCAACTTTCATGAATATGGTGTTTCAAGCATTCTTGGAAAGTCAATTAGGGTGTTCATTGATGATTTCTGTATTATTATAGCTCAAAATCATTGCATCTACAAAGGGTAGAAGAAGGTTTAAAGAAGCTCTACGACATGGGAGGTCAACTCAACCCCGACAAGTGCCATATAGGTGAGGATGAAGTAATCTTGCTTGGTCATAAAGTTTCTTACAAAGGCATTGAAGTGGATCCTTCGAAGGCAAAGGCTCATATTGAGCTACCATCACCCAAGAGTCTTATGGAGGTCATCTCATTCATTCAAAAAAGGTGAAGTATATGTCACGCTTCATTCACTTAGCCTCGGAGTTACTTCACCTTTGTAAAAATTGACACAACAAGTAGAATTTGCATGGTCTGATGAGCTTGAAGAGTACTTTGTAACATTAAAGTCATTTTGTCAGAGCTACCAACACTCAGCCTCCTTGTTGGGAGTACACATTCTTTGTTAGCTCTAGTGCTGGGAAAGAAACAATTGGTGCTGTGTTGCTACAACAAGATCCCCACAGTACAAGGATGCGACCCATCTACTTTGCAATAGGGTCATGAATGCTTTGGAGAGAGACTACACAGAAGCAGAACTCATGATGCTTTCTCTCATGTTTGCGGTGAGAAAGTTTAGATCCTACCTGCTACCAAAACCTTTTGTAATTCTCACTGCAGAAATTTGTTCCCTTGGGTGTCATCTCAAATGAATCTTAGTACTAGGATCTCAAAGTGGATTATGGAGTTGCAAGAGTTTCAATACTCTTTCAAGGTAGAAGATAGTGTGCGTGCACAATTGGCAGGGATTCTCACTTATAGGGTGCACGGAAAAGGAGATTAAGGTGCCTGAAGTAAAGACCCTACCATTGCACACCAAAATTATCCTAATGCTTTACTTTGTTCTTTGATGGAGCTTTTCGTCGAGCCCCAGGAAAAGCAGGGGAGGGCTAGTGTGCTCAACCCAAGTGGAGAGGAGGTCATGAAAGAGAAGTTCAATCTACCAAGTTCAGCTAGCAACAATGAAGCAGAAAATGACACTCTACTTCATGGTTTGAAGATGTGCATTGGCCAAGCGAAACAACGCCTCATGGTAAAATGGAGATGCACTTCTCATTGTTAAACAGATTTTAGGCATTTGGGCATGCAAGAATGAGAGCTTACGGACAAAGTTATCATGCCATTCGTAGATTTTTTAATCAATTTGAAGAAGTGCAACTATATCATATTCCTAGGAAACAGAATGAAGATGCTGATTTACTTGCACAACCAAGCCGTTGCATGTGTAAAGAAAGAAGTGCAGGTCATCATGGTGGCGGCTGCTGTGAAGCAAACCGAGGTACCAAGGATTGGAGTCATTGGCTCCCATCATTGGCTACATTTTGGAGGTGAGTTTCCACCAGACTTCACAAAAGCTCAGAAGAGGAGACTCATGAAGAAGGCAAGCGTTATCTCTTCCTAGAAGCCTCCCTCTATCAAAGAGGGAAGGATCAAGTGTGGCAGACGAGTACCAACTATCAAGGCAATTCCAGCCATTCTAAAAGGTTTTCATGAAGAGGCATGTGGTGGTCATTTTGCCCAAGAATTAACTGTGAAGAAGATTTTGCTTTCGGGGTATGTTTGGCAAGTTTGCATGTGGTGTTCAACATTGGTGTAAAAGCTGTCACACTTGTCAGATAAATGGAAATAGAAGGTTGGTGGCATGGCCCGAGGGAAATAGTGCTTGCAAATGGACCCTTTGAAAAGTTGGGCATTGATGCTATGGGTCCTCTGCCTAGGACAAAAAATGGTAAACTCTACATTCTAGTGGCTATAGACTATATGACTAGGTGTGGAAGCACAAAGTGTGGCAAAGGTAAATGAGAAGACAGTGAGCAAATTCGTCTACACTCACATTTGTTTGTAGATTTGGCACACTTTGGAGATTGTTTTCTGAAATGGTACCAGGGTTTAGAAAGGATTGCTCACAGAAGTTTGTGAAGAGCTTCACATTCTACATCGTCATAGCACACCATACTACCACACAGTCAAATGTTTGGTGGAGAAGGCTAATGCTGTCATTGCAGGAAATCATTAGAAAGATGGTGCCAAACAAACAAAATTATGGGATGACTTCTTGGATGGTGCCTTGTGGGCATATCGAACCACATATAGGGAAGCCACGGAGTTTCACACACCAATTCACTTGGTCTATGGTCAAGGAGGCTTTGCACCTATCGAGCTCAACATTCCAACAATGCGACTTCATGGCAAAGGAGCACAAGATGATCAAGAGGTATGGATGGATCGACTTCTTACGTTAGTGGAGCTTGAGTGAAAAGAGAAGCAGCATATGAGTGCTACAAGAGGAAAGCCACACAAGCGAAAGAAACGCACGACAAGAAACTGAAGGACAAATGCATCAAGGAAGGAGAGCTTGTGCTAAGGTATGACAATCGACTTGACAATCGTTTTGATGCCAAGTTTGAAACAAGATGGCAAGGGCCATACATAGTCAAGAAGGATTTCAATTCAAGTTACTATCAGCTTATGGACTTGAATGGTAAAGAGCACTCCAGGAAAGTAACGGGTATCGCTGAAGCCCTATTTGAGTCGCCTTCTACCAAAGGATCTACCAAAGATCTGTCCAAAGGCCGCTGTCTTATGTAAGTATTGTTACATGAAGCATGAGTGTAACTCCAACCCAAAATTCTGAGGGGCCAAACAATGAAGATCTCGTCAAGGACTCTGAAGCATCTTCTTTGGAAAAGATGCTCTATGATGGTACATGAATATACCATCATCCAGGGGGGGGGCTAATGATAGCCGTATTTTTCGGCTCTTTGTAATTGCCACAGTGAGTTACCTCACCCTACCAAAATCACCCAAACACTGTGCTATCCCTACCATTTCACTGTACATAGGCGTGCGTGAGTCACGGACTTTTCCCATATCTTCTTAAAAAACCCTCAGCTAGCTAGTCACTGGGCTAGGTGAGCCAAAAAAAAAAAAAAAAATAAAAGTATATTATGGCCTCTTTGTGTGTAAATATTTCATTGTATATATGCCTAAATATAGGGATTTTTTATAATTATTTTGGTATTTTATTTTAAATATTTCAACTTAGGTGTGTGTTTTATTAAAACCTATGTACACCTTCTTTCATCCTTTACACCAAAATTATATTTTTTTTGCCAATATGTACATACTCTAACCTCATATTTTTCCTTTATACAAATCACTCCCACATTTTCACCCTCACCCTCGTGAAAACAAAAAATTGATTTCTACTCATTGGGTTACTTTTATTATATTATTTACTTGCATACCTTTTCCTCTTTCACCCAAAATAATTCAAGGAGGACCATATCATATGATTCCAATATCTTTCCATATCCATAACTCCCCCATATTTTTATTATTATTTTTACTCATTATTCTAACACCATGTGCTCATTGCTAAAGTCCATGAATAGTCCATACACAGTCCCACCATGTAATATTTCTTATTTCACCAATAATCCTCCTCCATGCATGGGTCAAGGGCAACTTGAATGCTTTGTATTATAATATGACAAAGGAGGGGCTCACTCTGGATGCATTGTACAAATTCCACAAAGGAGGGGACCACTAAAAGACTTTTGCAGGCATAAAAAACAGGCTTTTTGGTGAGAATTTTGGCACCTATTCTCCACTCCGAATTTGGAGCGGTGGTCAAAGAGAAAATGTAGCCCACGCTTCTGAAGAATCACCCCAAAATGTTTTCATGATTTTTTGGAGCTACCAGCTGTGAGCTATGATGTTTTTAGTGGACCCCAGTTTTCCATGCTATGCAGCCACACTCTCTCTTCCACTTTATCATTTTCCTCTTTCACACACACACTCTCCACTCATCATCCCCATTCTCTCACCACTCATCTTCTGCACACTACCACCTTCTCCTCAACCTTGAAGAATACGAGAAACCATGTGAACTCATACCTCCACACACAATTCCATTCCAAATTGACCACAAAGTCTCAATTTTTCCTCCTCCAAATTACCCATATCTATCAAAAAACCACAAAATACAGCCTCTTTCTCTTAAAAGACAGCATCATGGTGGTTGATTACTCAGCTTCAATTACCTTGTCTCTCAAGGAAGGTCAAGAGTGGAGAAAAAAAGTACCGTCAAAGCTAGTGGACCGTCAACAAGCGTCAAAATTGGCCCTACTCAAGACACTTGGAGCAGCAACCTTGTAAGAAATCCACCTTTTTCTTCCTCTTAAGAGTTTTTCTTCCTTATTTGTATCCTACATGGATACTCCCATTGTAAATATCAATTCCATTTGTAAATTAATACTAACTCTACTAACACTAACCCACTATGAAAAGTCCTATCACCTCCATTTCTCTCCGCTCTCTTTCCCCCACCAACTTCTTGATAATTCCAAGCAAAAGAAATTAGATAAATTGCTGAAAATCTAACCCATCCATGGTTAGAGGAGTAACCCAGCCTTCAAAATTGCTATAAAAGGAGGGTGTAGCTAGCATAAGGGGGGGGAGCCATAAGCAAGAGCACTATGCTATAGCTTGAGAAGCCAATCTCAACCTCTCTAGAAGGAGCTCTTGAGTGGAAGCTCATTGTCTTATGCATGTGCATGTGTTGTAATAGGGGATTAGCAGGGAAATCTATGCCATTGTAAGAGAGAGGAGTGATCATTCAATTGAGAGTAGGAAATCTATCATTTCTCCTACTAGTGTAAGCCCAACATTCGCTGAATCAAGGAGGGTGGATTTGGACTAAGCTTGGATACTTTGTCTCCCTTCCAACGAGAAGTAATGGACAACAATGATGCGTAAGTGTCTTGGTGTTTTTTTTTGGTTAAGTTCTTGATAGCTTGTCTCTGGTGTTGTCATCAATCTAGCCATAAATCCCACATACTGTAAGAGGGCGACAGGGTGGAGAGGACTCCCCTGTCCCTTAAGACAGTGATTGGGGTGGCTTTTCCTTGTGATGTTTGTGGTGAAATTTACGCAAGCTATGTTGAACAAGTACTAATCTCACTTTGATTTGTCATGACAGATTTGTAAGAAGGTATTAATGCAACAAGCCACCCCCTCCCCCTTTCTCTCTCTTTCTTAAATATATAGTTGTGTTTTGCTTGATCATTGCCGATACGTTTCAAAGCAGCCCGAGCACTCTCTCTCTCTCTCTCTCTCTCTCTCTGTGTTTAGTGTGTGAGAGTATTCCATAGGTGTTAGGGTTAGTGTAAAATTCCTTGCTTGTTTGTGGGTTGCTCTAACGATTCTCCTCTTTTGCGTCCTAGTTCGCTCTTAAACTAGGTGGTGCCCCTTGTGTAGTATGGGATTTGGCGGTGGTTGTTGTTTTGGTTTGTGGGTTGTGTTGTGCCCCAGCCCCATTGAGCAGCACGGGAGCCTTGAAGGGTGTCCTAGAGGCCACTCTTCTTGTTGCCCCCCCGGACCGCCTCAGTAGTTTCAATTGCCTCGGCCGTCACTGTCCTGGGACTAAAAAGAATAAAAAAGGTAAAGTCAATGGCAAGAGAATCAGCATCATGGAAGGTTGTTGGTGCCATCAAAGGGAAAGCCGCCTCTCCCACCCCTGCTCAACTTAAGGGTGGAATGGGCGCCCTTCCGATTCACAACCCCTTTGAAGCGTTTCAAGCTACGGATCACTGGTGACAGAAGAGCCCCTGACTCTCCTAGACCCAGAGGTGTAGAAACAGGACCTGGGTTAGATGTGGAGGAATTTGTCCGCTATTCACAATGATGGAAGTCCTAGCTTTAAAATCATGGAATGTGAAAGGATTGAAGACCCGAAAGAAGCAAATATCCTGTTTTTGGGAAGAAATTAGAAAGAGTAGGGATGTTAACTGCTGGGCCATCCAGGAACATCATCTAGATGCTCACAGCAAAAAGAAAATAGGCAATGGGGTCAAAGCAGGCCTTTTACGGAGAAGGAGCAGACGGGTTCAGTGGAGTCCCTCTTATTGTCGACAAGAACTTGGAGCCCAAAGTGGTCCTTAATCGCCCTTGGGAGAGTTTCTAGGAGTCAGAGTCACGTGGGCAAATCAACCTATCACTATTGCAAACATTTATGGCCCATGCAATGCCAAGGATAGGCCAAATTATGGATGCATCTCAGGGACTCCCTGTTAGAAGGAGAGTGGCTTGTAATAGGAGACTAAAATGGTTGAGAAGAGCAAGGACATAACACGCTCCACCAATTTGTTGGCAAGATCTGAAAAAAATAAATGGTTGGGACTCTATGAAAATGGTCTTTGATGGACGTGTGGGAGTTAGGTCCCTAGAATAGCATGCCGGGCTTCACATACACAAGCCTCCAATATGCTGGCACAGCCTCCCGGCTCGACAGATGCTATTGCTCTCATCAAGATGATTGGATCCCATCTCTTGTTAAGATGAAGGTACAAACAACAAAGAGCTTTTCCGACCATCTTCCCCTACACGAAGAACTCAAGAAAGCCAAAGGGGATGGGAGACCCCCAGTGGAAGTAAGAAGCTACTAGTCACAGGGGCACAACTTGTTCAGTGACCCTGGTTTAGAAGTCTCGCCAGAAAGCCTTATGTAAGCTCAACAAAGACCCCGCCTAGAAAATCCTAAAGCTTGGGACCTTTTTGCTCGGAGTAATAGAAAGCGATCAAACCGCGGGCCCTCGGATAAAAGAGGCCAGCAAGAGAATGTAAAGCATCTTGAAGAGGAGTTGGATCATCTTACTTAAAAAAAAGTCTCTGGGCTTGCCTCCATTGGTGAACGCAAGGAATGGCTGGAAGCTAAAGCCAGCCTAGCTGAGCATCAGCTCGAAACAGGTTAGGAGGGCAAGATTACTATCTAGGGAGACTTTTCTTCAACCTGAAGCTGCTAATCAAGCACAATTTTTTTCGTCCTTAAAAATCAAGAAAAGCCTCGGTTCCTTTCACTCACTCACAGACGAGAAGGGGAATACTACACAGGACCAAATGATATGGCCAGAATGATGCTGGATCACTTAATCCAAATCATTGGCCAGCCTGAGACCCGCTTCACAAGAAGTGGGATGCGGCCAGAGTAGCTTGCTCAAGATGTCAGCAAGTAAATCCCACCAACCTTAACCAACCTTCTGGAGATGGCCTTCTCTGAAGACGAGTGCATGCATGCGTTATTTGCTCTTGGCAAGGAAAAGTCCCCTGGCTGGGATGGTATGACTGCTAAATTCTTCAGAGAATTTTGGAAACCTCAAGGGACCGGTAACACATAAGGCTAACCAAGTTTTTGTCAAGGGGTGGTTGGACCCCTAGATAAAAAAAAGGGCTCATTAAGCCTATTTCAAAACATGTATGTTGCTCTCATGTTAAGCAATGACACCCCATAACCATGATGTCAGTAGCATATAAAGTAATCACCAAAGCAGTTGCTCTTAGAATAGCTCCCTACTGGACAGGGTTATCACGCCACATCAGCACGGGTTCATAAAAAGAAGATCGATATATCAATATCTTGGCAGCAATGGCTGG
Organism: Adiantum capillus-veneris; assembly: GCF_014529385.1. Taxonomy (NCBI): domain Eukaryota; kingdom Viridiplantae; phylum Streptophyta; class Polypodiopsida; order Polypodiales; family Pteridaceae; genus Adiantum; species Adiantum capillus-veneris. The sequence goes on from NC_140931.1 coordinate 56,747,074, forward strand.
CATTGAATATGCTTCCTTCACAAAGCAGGAATGCATCTTGATTCAGCTTTTTGATTTAGACAAGGCATATGATAGGAATTATGTGGTCATTCATTGAAGATGTCATGCAAACTCTGGGTTTCGGGCCTCGACTTTTGCCGACTTGTTCACACTCTCTGTGTTCAGGTGGGCATTCTAAGCTCTTGTTCAATGAAAGAATTGTGGGCACGTTTGAAGCCAAAGATCGATCAATCAAAGGATGCCCCCTGGCCCCGCTTATTTTTACCATTGGCTTGCATCCTCTTGTAACAATGCTCGAGGCAGCTGTAGCACAAGGTGAATCCAAGGTTTGACTTTTGCCCGACAATGACCAACTCTTGGCCAAAATGTTTGCTGATGACTCCATTCTTTTTTTTAAAAGCCTGCCCTTACGTTCTCAGAAAGGTGTTAGAGATTGTGCAGACTTTGCTGTGGCTTCAGGGTCGAAGTGTAGTATTGAGAAGTCGCGACTGATCTCCCTTTTGGAAGAGGACACATTTGACCCTTCATGCTGGTCATGGGAGATCGTGTCTAAAGGAAGGATATTTTGACATTTGGGTGCCCCCTTGGGAGTGGACGTTACCCACAGCAAAGGTTTCAATGGGTCTGGAGAGGATCCAAAAGAAATTAAAAGATGGGAGTTTGGGTTGCTTCCCTTCCCAATCAAGTAAGAGTGATCAACTCATTCATGCTCCCATAATATTTCCTTCACCAGTCCTCTTCTTAAAATAGCCAAATGTAATTGGAAGGAGTTTTTGAAACCTGTTAAAAGATTCTCGTGGAAGGAAAACACCAAGGTCTCAACACCATGGCAATGGGAAGGTGGGAATTTATTGCTCACCCACCAACTTCACAAGGTGGCCTCGGAATCCACAACCCTCTTGCCCATGTCCACCTCTCTGTGCCAAGTTTGTGGTTTCAATAGAAAACAGGAAGAAGCCTGGGCTATCATGACCAAGGAAATGATTGACAAGTCAAAAGTATACTTGAATGGTGTGAAATGGTGGTGAGTGGAAAGAGCTTGAGGTGCACGATAAGCTTCTAGCCCCGAATGGTCTGGTTCAGAATTAGGAGGTATAACGGGAGAGCTAGTGCGGAAATGCAATAGTGCGACATGGGTATTGGAAATGGGGGAAAAGACCCGATACTTTCAAACTCCAACACACACTGGTCCCTATGGCTGTCCAAAGCGGTTGGAGTATATCTCAAGCCTACTACTGGAGAGAAATCGCCAGAAGGCTAAACAATAAAGGACTCCAATTGCTAATCCACTTCTGATATGAAACTAGTAGGCACTGAAATCTCCTGACTATCTAGCAGATCAGCTTCAACTTAATGGCATGGAGAAGATTCTTGTCTGCAGAATTGTTGAAGGCTGGACATGAATGATGCAATTCACGAATCCAGTGTTGAGTGGAAAAGCATGGAAATGGCCCAAAGATAGATCTTTTTTTAAACCCCCATACAAAGAACATCTGTCAAGAGCTCATACACAACGATGACTGGTTTGCCCCCTTGAACAAACAATGGAAGAAAAATTGGTCAGAAGCCCGTTGGACTGAGGTCTTGTCCAACATTTGGAAGCCACAATGACCCTATTACATGGAGGTTTTTCTATGTAAGGTAATTTGGGGGCCCTTGCCGACGGGTGTCAAGATTCAGAACGAGGTATCGGGTCCGATAGATGCTCCAGGTGCCGCATGGATAGCAAAGAACCTGACACACCTTTTCTTGGGACTGTCCAACCATAAGAGGTTTGGCAGGGAAGGTGTGCAAATGGATCCAAAGAACGTGGAAAATAAGTTTCTTCAAGAAAGATCTATCACTTGGGGGAAAACGGTTTACAAGTACTGCTTGGTATGGGGTTTAAAAAATGATCTATCCTTGGGCCATTTCCAAGATTTCCACTCAAATGTGGATTCCTAAATTGGCATCAGACCGTTATTCAAGCCGTAAACAACTCTATAGACAAGCATCTTTTCCATGTTATCAAGCTGAAGCTGATCCGCTAGATGGACATAAGATTTCCAGCGTCTGTTGGTTTCATCCTAGACATGTATCAGCCGTTGGAGTCCTTTGTTGTTTAGCCTTCTTGTGATCTCCCTCTAGTAGGGGTTTAGAACAACTCCAGCCGCTTTTGACATCCATAGGGACCAATGTATAGTGGAGTTTTGAAAGTACCTTGTAAGTTCCCCCCATTTCAAATCCCATGACACAATATTGCATTTTCGTACTAGCTCTCCTATTATGCCCCCCAATTCCAAACTAGCCCATCCGAGGGATAAAGTTTATCGTGCACCTCTATCGCATTCCACTGACCACCTCTAGAGAAAAGCTTTGACTTGTCAATCATATCCATGGTCATGATAGCCTAGGCTTGTTCTGGATACTGAGACCACAAACTTGGTGCAAAGAGCTTGGACATGGACCACAGGATTGTGTATTCCGAGGCCTCCTTGGGAAGTTGGCCAAGCAACAAATTTCCACTTTGCCCATTGCCATGGTGATGAGTCCTTGGTATTGTTCTTCCATAAGAATCTATTATTAGGTTTCAAGAACTCCTTCCAATTACACTTGTCTATTTTGAGGAGAGGACTGATGAAGGCAATGTAAGGGAACATGAATGAGTTGATCACTTTAATTCGACTTGGGAAGGGAAGCAACTCAAACTCCCACCTTTTCATTTTCTTTTGTATCCTCTTGAAGACCCACTGGAACCTTTTCTCACTAGAACCTTTGCTTGTGAGTTACGTCCACCCCCAAGGGGGCACCCAAATGACAAAATATCCTTCCTTTAGTCACAGTCTCCCCTGACCAGTGTGATGGGTCAAACGTGTTAGCTTTCGTAAGGGAGACCAGTCTTGACTTCTCAATACTACACTTTGATCCTAAAGCCATGACCAAAGTATGCACGATGTCTAATGCCTTCCTAAGAACTTGAGGGCAGACTTTTAATAAAAGGAGGGAGTCATCCGCGAACATTTTGGCTAAGAGCTGGTCATTGGTGGGCAGAGACAAACCTTGAGTTTCACCTCGTGCAGCAGCTGCCTCGAGAATTGTCACAAGGTGATGCGAGCCGATGGAAAAAAGAAGAGGGGCTAAGGGGCATCCTTGCTTGATCGATCTTCTGACTTCAAAGGTGCCCACAATTCTTTCATTGAACAAGAGCTCAGAATGCCCTCCTGCACCCAGGGTGTGAATAAAACGACAAAGTCGAGGCACAAAGCCTAGAGTTTTCACGACATCTTCAATGAAAGACCACATAATCCTGTCATATGCCTTGTCCAGATCAAGCTGTAGCAAGATGCACTCCTACTTTGTAAAGGCAGCATACTCAATGCCAATCATTGCAGCCAAGATATTGTCATAAATCGAGCGTCCTTTAATGAACCCATGCTAATGAGGAGAGATAATCTTGTCCAGAAGGGGATCCATTCTAAGAGAAACCACTGAGGTAGTCATAGAGAGTATCTGGAAGCCTACGTGGCCTCAACATATGAAGGTGTTTATGTGGAAGGTGCTCTGGAGTGCCCTTCCAACTGGCGTTAAGATCCAAGAAAGAGGAATCGGACCCGACAGATGTTTGGGTTGCAGGATGGCTAGTGAAGATTTGGCCCACCTTTTTCATGGAATGCCAAGCTATAAGAGGCTTGGTAGGGAAAATATGAAAGTGGGTCCAAAGGACATGGAAACTCAGGTTCTTCAAGACGGATCTATTCCTTGGTGGTAGGAAGATGGAAAGTCCCGCTCTGCTTGTCTTCACTCAAACTATCAGGTACTTCTTCTTCCACCCTATCTGGCAGGCAAGGAACTGTCGAGTGTTTGAAAGAAACCGTGAGGTGGCGAGCTTCTTAGAGATCGTACAAGAAAGCAGAGTGGCGATATGCAGACTCAGAAGAAAGCAGGCTTTAGGAGATTGGTATAGGGCTACCCATGCCGTTTTGTTAGCCGACGACTAGCAAAAGCCTAGGATAGTTCACCTACTGTGTAGAGCTTGTTGTGATTGGCCTCGGTGAGAGGCGATTTCCTTCCAACCTGTAATCTCAGCTCCTCAAGGCAGGGTTTGAGCTTGAGGGTGGTTTGTAATTTGTGGGATATTCTTAAAACAATCCACTCACAATTGTGAGTTTTGCAAAAAAAAAAAGAACATCGTAAAGGAAAGAAATCTTTGCACAAGAGGAGATATTGTATTAAAGCCAATCTTATAAGCCATAGCTTGGTAGAACTTTTCATATCTTGTCTACATTAGAAGATCTAATGTTAATTTTATCTAGCGAGATTCCTATTAATCAAGCTCCTCAAAAAATTTTGTGCCACCTACTCATTCTACTTTCAAAAAGAGGATTTTCTTATCTAGGTGTAAGGTCTCTGACCCGATCAAAAAGAGCACCATTGTACCTTGAAATGAATATACTGTAAAAAGTTACTATTTTTAGCAGTTTTTTGAATTCTATCAGTGCCATGATGTTTAGAATATTTCAAAGATTCAAAATGTGAATTGAAATAATTTTTGTAAAAAAATTTCAAAAATAGTAAGTTTTTGGTCACCCGACCTGTCCAGTTTTGATCGTCTCGAAAAACTGCACCCGTATCCCGAATTTCAAAAAAATGCATTTTCGGACCCCGGGGGCTGCTAAATATGGTAGGTACTTGGACCAGTACGCCTTAGTTAGAGCTTGCTATAGCAATTCCACTCGTATGACCCGTTTTAGCATAAGATCAATTTTTCCCAAAATTGTCCGGGGAGGCACCAAGGGCTCGAGGCTGTGTGGGAGCAGGTTCCAGGCCACTCCAGGTCAGCTTTAGTAGCAAGGGGGCGCCTTTTGTCCTTGTGGGAGTCTTGGGAGAGTTTGCAAGCTTGCAACTAAGTGTGAGCCAGTTAACCAAGCCAACTAGACACTTGGTGGGTAGGCAACTGGACTTGCCATGATTAATTGGAGTAGCTCCCATATGCAAATACCAAGCAGGTTCGATTTTCAGCTTGAGGAGGCCGATTTAAAGGTGTTCTCACACACACACACACACACCCAGTACACACACACACACACACACACACACACACACACACACACACACACACCTACACACACCTTAGGGAGGTGCTGCCAACACACACACAGTTTTTGAAGGAGAAGCAAGGAGGGAGGTGCTGCCGAAATTCTCATCTTGAGGATTCATTGGATCAGAAAAATCAAAGGATTCTCAGCCCTAATCACGGTAATTATGGTTTAATTACGGTTCTTCTTAAATCTCATCATTACTCTCCCATATTCTTCGTCTACTATGCCTACTTTCAGTTGTAATTCCCAATAGCTACTCTCTAAGTTTACATAGCTATACTCCATTACATAATCATCATTCAATTAGCTAAATTATGTAGCCATTCATCATCCTTAATCAAGGATTAATACATGATTAGAAAAGATTCTCTCTCTAAGCAGCATAGTTAATAAATTGTCAGGTGTAGATTTGATGAAATTCATTCTTTTACCACTCAATAGTGTTGTAATTAAATTAGACTCAATCTTCTCCCACATTAAAATGTGATTAAGGATGAAAGTTAATCCGTCATTAGGCCATTAAGAAAAGAATTTTCTGTCACACATGCCTGCGGTAATTCTGCATCTTCAAATTGCTCTAGGAAATGATTGAGCTTGCTTACTTTATCTCTTTTGTAAATAATTAGTAAAATTCTGATTTCTTAATCATCTAAGCCAAGTGAATAACCTTAGAACCAGTTCCCATAGGGTAAGTAATGAATTACCCTTAAAATTGCTAGGTCTCGAAGGAAAAATCTAATCTCTTGCATAAGGAGGATTCTTTAATGATTCTAATATCCAAATGGTTTGTTATGATGCTCTTGGACTTTAGATCTTTTTCAAGTTTATCATTTAAAGTAGTGAGTAAAATGGCCTCGGTTAAGAGAACTCGCTTCGGTGGTGCCCACGACCGCGAGGCGGGAACAAGCAATGTGAACGGAAAGGGAAAAGCTCCATGGACGAACAAATACCGGCCATCTCACGGGCATTGACAAAGAAAAGGAGAGGTAGGTCATAATTTCATTCAAGTTGTTTAATTTAACATTGCACACGTTTAGCTAATAATGAACATATCCCCAGAAATGTTGGAGAAATCCGACGGAAACCTCAGCATGAAATTCATTTGTACATTAAAGTCTAAAGTAGGAAAGAAATGATTGATGGGTATGCTGTTTGCAATAGGAAAGAATGTCTGCTAGGAAAAAATTAGCTCGACATGTTCATTCTATTTACATTGTTGAATCAGTCCTGACCCCCTACTGATCATAGGGGGCAGAGTTCCTCGTTAAGGCTCTTGAATCCACGACTTTCTTTTTATGCGGTGGATACCCACGACTTGCTTTCTATGCGGTGGGAACCCACGTCTTGATTTCTATGCGGTGGTTGTGTCCTGTCATGCTTTCTATGCGGTGGACATACCTAGTTGTATGGGCAGCTAGGAGACAACGGGAGGAGTAAAACTCTCGCTAGAAGGGGGATGTTGTACCTCCAGAACATTGGAATTTTAATTGAATAAGTTTGAGTAGAATAAGTTCTGGAATACTGTCTTGGTGCCGTTTGCAATACTGATTGAAGGCTGTTTTAATGAACAATGTGATTCGAAATCTAATCAAGGAATCTCTATGTTGAACAACCATTGTGGTAGTAATTAGTACAACCAAGGAAGTGTGAGTGTGGGGGTGGAAAGTGGGGGCTTGGCTTAGATTGCCAATGCCTATGAGAAGGGTGGTCCTGATTGGTAGTGAACTCTCTGTCTCCATAGTGTTAAAATCGATACTAGTAATACTCATTGCCCCTAGAGCGGTGAAGTCTCAAGTGTACGTGCCTTTGCAACATGGGGAAAAAGGCACTCGAGGGTTTCCTCCTATTGGAAGGTGGGTCTTAGTATGGCTAGATAGTTTAAGTACGCTTCCCCTGCGAGGTGGAGCTTGATCTCTTTGCTAGTAGGCTCGAACTCGATTCACTTTGTGATGAGAGATCGTCCGCTAGTTGAACCCTGAACCACTTGTTTGCTTCCGTTATAGATCTAGTGGCCACCAAGTTCACCATCAGATCCGCCGTTTGATACGGCGGGGTGGTACCTCACACATGGTATCAGAGCCTAGGTTAGGCTGAGAAATAAAGTCGTATTGTTTGAACATTTAAAAGGAAATGAAATTATATAGGTAGATGATCCAAATTCCTTGCATTGGTGTTGCAGGAAGACCCTGTGCTAGAATATCGGAAGTTCCAAGTGTTTGAGATTATTTTATGAGCAAGCTCAACGATCCCCAGTTACCAGTTCAGGCGAGATGTCATGGAGATACTGATGAAGGCTCATATGCCACACTCCACTAGCATCGATAGAGGATGGGAACTTGATTGGACACTTGCAGGAGGGGTTTTACTACATCAACGCTCGGAAGCTAGGATACATGGTTACCGATTTGAAGAAGATACGTTGGGGAGAAGAGTTGAGGGTAGTGGAGTTATTCTATTGCTGCCTACCCAATTGGACCTAACTGTTCTTAGGCGACTCCAATCAAACCATCAACGACTGGCTCCTGGAAAAGGTCACCGAGGTGATCCAACGAGCAGATTCAAAACTTTTGGAGTACCAAAAGAAGAATCTCGGCTCAATATCATAGTTTATTATCCACTCAAGGATGAGTACAGGAACTACTTCACGAACAAGGTAGTGCATCATGTAAACACAATATCCTAGGCGTATCTTATATGTAATCCAAAAGGCCATGTAATAAGTTGTTCATTAGTTATCCTAAACCTTGAGGGTTTCAATTGTAATAAATTTTTATCAATAAAGTGCTTTTTGTCTCTGAATCTCTGTCTCTTGATAAAGTGGAATCTTGAATTTTATTTAAAGTCTCGTGTCTATTTTGAAATCCAAGTAATGGTATCAAGAATCTCGTATAACCCATGTAGGCACTGCCTGTTGCTCTGTATTCAACAACGCAAGAGAAGAAGCTCCTCCTTAAGCAAGCCAACCTCTGGTCTTTAAGGGTGTGGGGGAAAATGTGGAAGAGAGATGCGGAAGTGTGGATGGAAGCCATGGGACGATTGCTTTGAAGCTGTAGGGACCCAACCTGTAAATCAGACCATGCTTGCGATGTTCCGCTTGACTAGTGATGCCAAGATATGGTGGAAGGAAACATTGCAGGGACCTGGATATTAAGGGATCTTCCAATCCTGGGAGACATCAAAGCTGCAATAATGGCGCATTCTTTACCACCTGCCTATAGAACCTTGAAGATGAATGAATTCTTTTCACTTCGGCAGCAGCTGAATTCATCTGTCAAAGAATATTATGCAAGTTTGTCACTCTTTGGAGATATGCTCCTAAGATGACCTTGGAACAACAGGTGGAGAGGTTCTGCCAAGGGCTAATCGACCCTTTGAATACTCGGTTGGAAGCTCTCAGGCCAACGACACTACAGGATGCCTTATTGAGGGCCAAACCTCTAGCTTTTCTAGTACAAAAGGTTATCAGAACAGGAGGAATCATTGGGAGAGAGGGCAAGGACAACTTCTTGGAATAATAGACCAGCCAACCAAGCATATGACCAGTGCCCTATTGTGGCTACCGCCACAACCACGGAGTTTCCAGATGTTCGATGCTATGGTTGCGGCGAGTATGGACATTATAGATCAAGTGCCCCAGGAACATTCAGGCAACCAACGCCAATGCCATACCCTTGAATATCCATGGGTGTGGCCAAGCTAACGGAAAGAGGAAGGATGAATAGAGGACGAGGGCGTGGAGCTACCGCCAGAGTGAATGCCGCAGTGGTACAACCAACTGTGGGTGATGAAGTAGTGGAGAGAGCAACCCTACATGCTGCAATTGACAATCCCAATGGTTGCGAGCAATACACAGTCATTCATACGCCAGGATCTCTCAGAGGTGAACAAGTTAACTTCCTTATAGATTGTGGTAGTACTCTTTCATTTCTTTCACCCAGATTCATGAGGAAGCTAAAGCGAGATAAGTATCCAACAGCAAGCTAGTTGTAGAGTTAGCAAATGGCAAGGAAGTAGTATCTCAACATTGTGCAGGAAAAATCGACTTTGATTTAGGGGGACACCCAACTTCTGCCCAATTCCGAACCCTACCCTTAGGATTCTTTGATGGGATACTAGGGATGGATTGGCTAAAGCAAAATAGGGCCCACATACATTGTGCACAAGGAAACTTTACCTTTACAGATAACTTGGGTAATGAAGCCTTAATCTAGGGGAAAAATGGAGACCTAGGACTACTCTAGTTAAGGCCATCAAAATTTTGAAGGGACTAAGAAAGGGACAACAAATTTATGCAGTAAAGCTCAACAAGGTGGACCAATCAGATACCTCACTTCGACCAAACTAGTTGAGGGAGTATGATGATGTATTCCTGAAGACCTTACGAATCTTCCGCCACATAGAGAGGTTGATCATGAGATTGAGACTATCCTGGATGTGAACCTATCTCAAAAAGACCTTATAAAATGTCACTTCCAGAGGCCATCGAAATCAGGGAACAACTTAGGCAAATCATTGAGCAAGGATTCATTCGACCAAATACTTCTCCTTGGGGTGCAGCAGTTCTTTTTCAGAAGAAGAAGGATGGAACCTTAAGGTTATGCATAGATTACGTGGACTGAACCAGGTAACTGTCAAGAACAAGTATCAATTCCAAGGATTGACGAACTCTTGGACAGGCTCCACGGTGCCAAAATGTTTACAAAGATTGATCTAAGGTCAGGATATTACCAAATAAGGATTGATCTAAGGTCAGGATATTACAAATAAGGATCAAGGAATCAGATATTCCAAAGACGGCTTTCAACACTAGGTATGGGCACAACGAATTCACAGTAATGTCTTTTGGTCTAACAAATGCTCCTGCAAGCTTCAATCGGCTTATGCAGGATATTTTCAGACCTTACCTGGATGATTTTGTCTTGGTTTTCTTTGATGACATTCTGATCTATTCTAAGAATGAGGCAGATCACGAAGAACATGTTTCAAAGTACTTGATCTTCTTCTTCGGAACACCAACTTTACGCTAAAGAGAGCAAGTGCATTTTTGCTCACCAAAGGTCAACTATCTTGGAATTTTCATATTGGCTGAAGGGATTTCAAAGTCAAGGATATTGTTGATTGGCCTCAACCATCCACCGTCAGCGAAATAAGAGGATTTCTTGGAATAAAGGGATGGTACATGATTTTTGTCAAGGAATGCACGTATTGCTTCACCTTTGATGGAACTCTTGAAGAAAGGAATGAGGATCGAATGGAAGACCAAGCACGAGTCTAGCTTTGCTAAGCTAAAAGAATTCTTGGTCTCAGATCCTATTTTAAGCTTCCAGACTTCAGTAAAGAATTTGAAGTAGCAACCGATGCTAGCAAATCTGCTTTAGGCGGAGTTCTTACTCAAGAAGGAAGACTGGTGGCGTATACTTTGCGAAAGCTGAGGGATCATGAGAAGAATTATCCTACTCATGATTTGGAACTTTTAGCTGTTACACATGCGTTGAAGTTATGGAGACATTATCTTCTTGGGCGCAATTTTCAGCTAGTGATAGACCCAAAGAGCTTAAAATGGATGTTTACTCAACCTATTCTCAATATGCGACAACGGCGATGGATAGAGCTATTACAGGAATATGACCTTGACATAAAGTATAGAACAGAGAAGTAAAATGCAGTTGCAGATGTTCTTAGCCGAAAATCTTTTCTCGGTGCTATCTCTATTCCAAATAACCCTATCTGGGATAGAATCAAAGAAGCATCCTTGGTAGATCCAGAGTACAACGTATAGTATCATTAGTTCAACTTCTTTGATTCTATCTGGGATAGAATCAAAGAAGCATCCTTGGTAGATCCAGAGTACCAACGTATAATATCATTAGTTCAACATAACAAGATGCCTGAAGCCAAAGATTACTCTCTTATGGAGGATGTCTTTACTACAGACATAGACTCTGTGTACCAGAGATCCAGCCTTAAAGAAGGCCATTTTGTATGAAGCACACGATAGCTCTACATCTGGACATCCAGGCTATGCTAAAACTCTTCATAATGTCAGGAGGAGTTATTTTGGTCTGGAATGAAAGGAGACTTACTTCGCTATGTTAGGAAATGTCTTTCTTGTCAGCGGATAAAAGGCCAAAAGGATCAAGTTACTAGGGCAACTTCAACCTCTTGACATACCCAGATGAAATGGGAATGCATCAGTATGGATTTTGTTATAGGATTACCTTCTACAGGAGGTTATGATTCTATTTTTGTGGGTTGTTGATATGCTCACAAAAGTGGCTCATCTAATACCCGTAAAGACAACCTTTACTGCTTCAGATGTTAGCCAGGTATTCATCAAGGAGATTTTTAGGCACATGATCTACCCAAGCGTATTGTCAGTGATAGAGATGCCAAGTTTACATCAAACTTTTGGAGTTCTCTTTTCAATCTATTAGGTCACAATTAGCTTTCAGTACATCAATACCATCCGCAGACAGATGGGAAAACTGAAAGAGTTAATCAAGTCATCGAGGACATTCTCAGACAGATGGGAAAACTGAAAGAGTTAATCAAGTCATCGAGGACATTCTCAGACAGATGGGAAAAACTGAAAGAGTTAATCAAGTCATCGAGGACATTCTCAGAGCCTATTGTTCGCAAGAACCAAAGAAGTGGTTCCCATCCGCAGACAGATGGGAAAACTGAAAGAGTTAATCAAGTCATCGAGGACATTCTCAGAGCCTATTGTTCGCAAGAACCAAAGAAGTGGTTACAATATCTACCTTTGGTGGAGTATGCTTATAATTCTTCCGAACATAGAATCATTGGAATGTCACCTTTCAAAGCTCTTTATGGACAGGACTGTTTAGCACCACTGAACTTCTCAGATCCAACCATGAGGGTAGAAGCCTCTAGGAAGATGTTAGAAGATATGGAAGCTCAGACTAGAGCTATTCGCCAGGACATTCAGGCAGCTCAGAATAGGCAAAAGCACTATGCAGATAAGACCGTTCAGAAAGAACTTTCAAGAAGGGGATAAGGTTTTTCTGCGAGTCTGACCGTTACCTGCAAACTTGAAGGTTCATGATGTATTCCACGTCAGCTTACTCAAACCCTATATTCCTAACCCTGATCAATTCTTGAACTCAGATCAGATTGTCATGCCAGCACAAGGAGTTCTCGAGCTCCAACCTGACTATGTACTTAAAACAGGGAAAGAAAGTTACGCAACAGAACTATCACAGAGCATCTAGTAAAGTGGAAGGATTACCCTGAAGAAGATGCAACTTGGGAGGACGAACCAACGCTCATAAAAGATTACCAAAACACATTCTTGAGATGAGGACATCTCAAATTTTTCATGTTGGGGAGGTTGTAAGGTCTATGACCCCGATAAAAAAGAGCACCATTGTACCTTGAAATGAATATACTGGAAAAAGTTACTATTTTCAGCAGTTTTCCGAATTCTGTCAGTGCCATGATGTTTAGAATATTTTAAAGCTTCGAAATGTGAATTAAAATAATTTTTGTAAAAAATTCAAAAATACTAAGTTTTTGGTCTCCTGACCTGTCCAGTTTTGATCGTCTTGAAAAACAGCACCCGTACCTCGAATTTAAAAAAAATGCATTTTTGGACCCCGGGGGCTGCTAAATATAGCAGGTACTCGGGCCAGTACGCCTTAGTTAGAGCTTGCTATAGCAATTTTCGGCATCAAATTCGACTCTATTGATCCGACCTTACCCTAAGATCAATTTTTTCCCAAATTTTTCATTACCCCGGGGGCTCGAGGCTGTGTGGAGGGAGCAGTTCCAGGCCACTCCAGGTCAGCTTTAGTAAAGGGGGCGCCTTTTGTCTTGTGGGAGTCTTGGGAGATTTTCCAAGCTTGCAACTAAGTGTGAGAGCCAGTTAACCAAGCAAACTGGACACTTGGTGGGTAGGCAACTGGACTTGCCATGCTTAACTGGAGTAGCTCCCAGATGCAAATAGCAAGCAGGTTCGATTTTTAGCTTGAGGAGGCCTATTTAAAGGTGTGCTGACAAATTACACACACACATGCTCACACACACACCAATACACACACACACACACACACCACACACACACACACACACACACACACACACACACACACCTTGGGGAGGTGCTGCCGCACACACACAGTTTTTGAAGGAGAAAGCGAGCAGGGAGGTGATGCCGAAATTCTCATCTTGAGGATTCATTGGATCAGAAAAATCAAAGGATTCTCAGCCCTAATCACGGTAATTATGGTTTAATTACGGTTCTTCTTAAATCTCATCATTACTCTCCCATATTCTTCGTCTACTATGCCTACTTTCAGATATAATTCCCAATATGCTCTCTAAGTTTACATAGCTATACTCCATTACACAATCATCATTCAATTAGCTAATTTATGCAGCCATTTATCATCCTTAATCAAGGATTAATACATGATTGGAAAGATTCTCTCTCTAGGTAGCATAGTTAATAAATTATCAGGTGTAGATTTGATGAAATTCATTCTTTTACCACTCAATAGTGTTGTAATTAAATTAGATCAATATTCTCCCACATTAAAATGTGATTAAGGATGAAAGTAATCCATCATTAGGCCATTAAGAAGAGAATTTTCTATCACACATGCCTGCGGTAATTCTGCATCTTCAAATCGCTCTAGGAAAATGATTGAGCTTGCTTACTTTGTCTCTTTTGTAAATCGATTAGTAAAACTATGAATTTCTTAATCATCTAAGCCAAGTGATTAACCTTAGAACCAGTTCCCATAGGGTAAATAAAGAATTACCCTTAAAATTGTTAGGTCTTGAAGGAAAAATCTAATCTCTTGCATAAGGAGGATTCTTTAATGATTTTAATCTGCCAATTGGTTTGTTATTATGCTCTCGGACTATAGCTCTTTTTCAAGTTTATCATTTAAAGTAGTGAGTAAAATGGCCCGGTTAAGAGAACTGCTAGGAAAAATTTAGCTCGACATGTTCATTCTATTTACAATGTTGAATCAGTCCTGACCCCCCTACTGATCATAGGGGGCAGAGTTCCTCGTTAAGGGCTCTTGAATCCACGACTTTCTTTTTTATGCGGTGGATATCCACGACTTGCTTTCTATGCGGTGGGAACCCACGTCTTGATTTCTATGCGGTGGTTGTGTCCATGTCATGCTTTCTATGCGGTGGACATACCTAGTTGTATGGGCAGCTAGGAGACAACGGGAGGAGTAAACTCTCGCTAGAAGGGGGATGTTGTACCTCTAGAACATTGGAATTTTATTGAATAAGTTTGAGTAGAATAAGTTCTAGAATACTGTCTTGGTGCCGTTTGCAATACTGATTGAAGGGCTGTCTTAATGAACAATGTGATTCGAAAATCTAATCAAGGAATCTCTATGTTGAACAACCATTGTGGTAGTAATTAGGACACACAAGGAAGTGTGAGTGTGGGGGTGGAAAGTGGGGGCTTGGCTCAGATTGCCAATGCCTATGAGAAGGGTGGTCCTGATTGGTAGTGAACTCTCTGTCTCCATAGTGTTAAAATCAATACTAGTAATACTCATTGCCCTAGAGAGGTGAAGTCTCAAGTGTACGTGCCTCTGCAACATGGGGAAAAAGGCACTCAAGGTTTCTCTCCTCTTGGAAGGTGGGTCTTAGTATGGCTAGATAGTTTAAGTACGCTTCCCCTGCGAGGTGGAGCTAGATCTCTTTGCTAGTAGGCTCGAACTCGATTCACTTTGTGATGAGAGATCGTCCGCTAGTTGAACCTGAACCACTTTGTTTGCTTCCGTTATAGATCTAGTGGCCACCAAGTTCACATCAGATCCGCCGTTTGATACGGCGGGGTGGGGACCTCACACTAGTTCTAACTACCATCCCACCAATTTATACCATGAGAGGCTCAAGATACCTAAAATATGGTGACACACAGGTTCTTAACACACAGGTCCTTAGAGTTAGAACCAAGTGGGATGATTAGCCCCTCACCGTTGTGAATGTGTATGGCCCCTACAATGAAAAGGGTAAAGCTAAGTTGGGATGCATCTCAGGGATACTCTGATAGAAGGGGAGTGTCTGATGGTTGGAGATTTCAATATGGTAGAGGAGAGTAAGGACAAAACCGGTTCCACCAGTATGTTGGCTGGCACGAAAAATCTAAATGATTGATCTTGTGTGGTAAGTGGGCTATGGTTGATTTGTGGGAGGTGGGCCCTGGAACAATATGCCTGGGTTTACCTACACAAGGCTTGAGTATGCGTGCACTGCCTCCAGGCTTGACAGACGGTATTATTCTCACAACCTGACTGGATCCCGTCAATGCTAGAGATAAGAGAGGGCTGATCAAACCATCCCAAACACGTATGTTGCTCTCAATTTAAGCATTGGCCCCCTATTACAATGATGCGAGTGTCTTACAAAAGTATTGCAAGGTAGTAGCCTCAAACTAACTCCCTTGCTGAAACAGATCATATCTTCCCATAAGCATGGGTTCATTAAGGGAAGATCCTTTTTTTACAACATCTTGGCATAAATGGTGGACATAGAATACATAGACTCCACCAAGCAAGAGTGCATTATGCTATAGCTAGACCTTGATAATGCTTATGAAAAAATAACATGGTCATATATAGAAGCTGTCATGGAAGCTTTAGGATTTGGCCTCGCTTGTGTCGCCTCATTCGCACGTTGGGGACTGGCAAACAGTCAGAGCTCTTATTTTTTAATAGAAATGGTGGGATCCTTCGAGGTCAAAAGGTCTATTAAGCAGGGATGCCCGTGGCCCCTTATCTTTGCCATTGAATCACATCCTCTCATCACGATGCTCGCTAGTGCTGAGCGAGAGGAGTCAAAAGGCCTAACTTTTTCGGTCAATGAATAGCTCTTGGCAAAACTGTTCGTAGACGATTTCGCTCCTCTTCTTGAAAGCATGCCCCCAGGTTGTCATGAAGCTTGGAGATTTCACAAAGGTTTGCTGTGGCCTCAGGTTTAAGTGTAATATTGAGAAGTCAAGGCTGATCTTCCTGTCAAAAATGACTCCTTTGACCGTTTTGATTGGTCAAGTGAGATTGTCTCAAAAGGGAATACATTCAGACACTTCCCCCCCCCCCGGGGGGTTGATGTAACTCACAAACAAAGATTTCATTAGGTCCTTGCAAAAGTCGAAACAAAAATAAGAAGGTGGGAGTATGCTCTTCTCCATTCTCGAGCTGGATTAAAGCGATTAATTCATTCATGCTCCCCTATATTTCCTTCACCAGCTCGCTTCTGTGTCACTGGAAAGAGTTCCTAAAACAAGAAAAAATATTTTTATGGAAAAAAAACACAAAATACTCTAGACCATGGAGTGGGCCAGATGGGAGTCGGTCGCTCCACCAGTGGACTAAGGAGGTCTCGGAATTCTTAACCCAGTTGCCATGCTAAGGCCGCTGCACCAAATTTGTGGTCTCATTTGCTAAACAAGACAAGCTTTGGCAATTATGACAAAGATATGCTAGATGCAACTAAACTTGTTCAAAAGGTATTAGGTGGCATGATAAGCTCTTAGCCCTAACGTGGTCTACCCTAAGTGTGGGAGGCATCCCAAGGGAACTGGTAAGGAAGTGCAAAAGTGTAGCTGGGGTCCTAGAGTGGGAAGAAGAAACCAGGACTTCAAAAAATCCATCTTGCATTGGTCCCCTTGGCTCTGAAAGTTGTAGGACCACACAAAGCCCCTATTGGATAGGAACTACCAAGAAAGTGAATAATAAGGGTCTAAATCAAATAGCTCCGTTTTGGTATGATAACGATAAGAGCTGGAAACCATTGACTTGCTAGAAACCCAGTATCAACTAAATGGATTTGAGATATTGTTAGTCAACAGAGTGATAAAAGAGCTTGACAATGTTGTAATGCCAATCTATGAATGCGGATTTGAGTGGAATGCCTGGAGATGACCCAAAAGTAGTCTTTATTGGAGACCCCATTCTAAAGGCATATATCATGCAATTATGCATGAGAATAATTGGTCAGTCCCCTCAACAAAATATGGAAGAGAAAATGGCCAAAAGAATGGTGGGAGAAAGTTATGGAGAACATTTGAAGCCAAAGTGGCCATAGTTTATGCAGATATTTTCTATGGAAGTTAATGTGGCGTGCTCTACCAATGGGTGTAAAGATCCAAGAGAGAGGAATTGGGTCAGATCAATGCTTGGAGTGCACGATAGCTAGTGAGGATCTAGCCCACCTATTCATGGAATGCCAGAGATAGGAGGCTTGCTAGGTAAAATTTGCAAGTGGGTGTCCAAAGGACATGGTATATCAGATTCTTCAAGATTGATATGTTCCTTGGTGGCTGGAAGTTGGGAAGTCCTTCCATTCTCATCTGCACTCAAAATGTCATGTACTGCTTCTTTCATTATATGTCACAGGCAAGAACGGCGTGTGTTTGAAGGCGATCTTAACGTGGCAAGCTATCAAAGATTATACAAGAAAGCACAGTGGTGATCTGTACGCTCATATGCAACCAAGACTCGACTGACTGGTCTAGGGCTACCCATGCCATGTTGTTAACTTGCGATAAGTAAAGGCTAGTACTATAGTGCACCCTACTTTGCTAAGCCAATAAAGCCTCGACGAGAGGTGATAGACATCCAACTTTTTTACTTGAGCACCTCAAGCTCAGTTTGAGCTTGAGGTTAAATGTATTTTTATGGCATGATTAATACAATTCACTCACAAATTGTGAGTTTTCTATTTAAAAAAAGGTGACACACAAGTGCTAATAGCCCACCACTCCTATTGTGATACTTCAAGGTATGGTTGGGTTTTGTCTTATTGTTGGTATGCCATAAGAACATCCAGTATCATTGCCACCTTGTGTTGATGCGGAATGGATCAGTGGAGGTGTGTGCATGGAGATGGAGAGAGCAAAGAGAGGGAGAGAGAATACACAGAGATTGGGGTGGAGATCCCAAATCCTCTCAATGTGAGAATGAGAGAGTGAACTCCTTATTCTCATGTTATATGAAAGAATAAGGAATAAGTGGGTGGCCAAACACGGGAAAATACGGGCACAAAGCACACCGTATTTACCTAACAATCTCGCACTAAAGGCTGTGTGCCGATAAGTGGCGAGAAGACTAGACTACAACTAGTATGTACAAAAGGTGAGAGAAGATAAATCTCAACCTATGCCCACTGGCTCACTCCAAATACGTGAGTGCATCTGTAACCACTCTAGCATAAAAGCAAAGTGTGTACCACTGGGGCTAGAGCCACAATGACACTCCTGCTGCTGCAGGTATGTAGTGAGAACCTGCAATGCTCCACTATGCACAATGCCAATGTCAGCCATCTCCGCACGACTGACAACTCTCATTGCAAATGCACCAACCGCATAAGCAAGATCAGGTCTCCAGACCAAAATTTTCAGACATGAGAGCCAAAAGCTGGTGAAACATGCACTGTGTGCCAACCTATCGCTGTCAGCAACCTCAATGCCAAATGCATTTTCATCAGGAATCACCTGAATATGCATCACAATGTCAGCACCAACTGGCAAAGGCATCTTCGCTGAGAAAGACTGCAAAACCAAAAAATCAGCCCCATTGCATCAGCCTCAAACATGTCAGATGCATCATAAAACCATGCATCAGTCTCTGGTTCAAACTGACCAAGTTGTGCATCCCCAAAGATACGATGTCTCCACAAGACAAATGCACAACCGGCTCTACATGTAGCACATCGGCAAAAGAGACATGTCACATCTCACGCTCCAAACATGGCTGCAAAAACACAGAGACTGCATCGTCTCGTGGTAAGAAATGTGCAAAGGGTATACAAGACCACTCCTAGCACCTCTAGCTAGCACTAATGATCCCTATGCATCACAAACGATTTCTCTTCAAGCAATATACAATGTCCACAACTTTGCAATTGACACACTGAAATCATGCTCTGATTGAGTCCTGGTACATAGAGTATATCACGTAGCGTAAGCAATGCATCGCTAGGTAAAGACCAGAAAATATCTCCAGCACCCTCTATATCAAATGCTGAACATCAACAAACTGCACACAATCAAGTCTCCCACTAGAGAAAGAGAAAAACAAATCACTACGAGGTGTCACGTGAAAAACTGCATGCTCGTCTAGGAGAAAATGTGTAGACAATGTGCTATCCAAGACACAAAGTAGTCCAAAGGCAAGCTAGACTCAAACGTGACATGCCCGTCACAAGCATCTCTAGCATCCTCACACTAGCCTCATGCATTTGCCTCTTTCGTTGCCTCATACGCCTGAAGCAAAAACGCCTAATGTGCCCTGTGTGATCACAATGCCAACATCGCATGTATCGGAAACTACAAGATCGTCGTCTCCCATGAGTCATCACTGTAGACTCTAAATTGTCAAAATGTTTGCAACCATAAGTGAATGGCAAAGAAACAAACTATGGTGAGAAATCTTGGGAGAAATCCGACAGAGTCTCTCCTATAAACTGAGCAAAAAACTCAAGTACAACTCAACCATAAACCATGCCAAATTGGCAACAAAGTGGGAAGATCA
The DNA here is from genome assembly GCF_014529385.1 of Adiantum capillus-veneris. Taxonomy (NCBI): domain Eukaryota; kingdom Viridiplantae; phylum Streptophyta; class Polypodiopsida; order Polypodiales; family Pteridaceae; genus Adiantum; species Adiantum capillus-veneris. Next base: position 56,766,680 of record NC_140931.1, read on the forward strand.
CTTGACCACTATATATAATCATGAAACCCATGATGAATTGCATCAAAATCGATGCACACATATGCATAAACAACTCCACAATCTGCAAACTCTACAAGCATACAATCTGGGACAAACTGCTGAAACGTGCGTAAAGCGCATAACCATATACACAAGTAGAGATCAAAGTGGCTCAAAACGCATCCCACAAGAGAAACTGGCAGCAAAATTCTGCAAAAACTTGTGAAACCTATGTGACAGCCTGTCTGTAGCCACACAAGCATATGCAATCCTCACTCTGCGAAACACTAAATTGTGTCCAAGTTGTCAAAGTGAGAGTAAATACTCAATCACTATCAAAGTGGGAATATATCGACCATTGTACAAGGTGGCATAACACTACAAACTTTTAAGACGCGGAAGAACGGACAGAGTTTCCTTTGCAAAATGAGCCAAAACTCAACGCGAAGTGCAAAAAATAATATTGCAGATAACTGCCAGAGTGGGAGTAAACCTCGACCACTATAGTCTAAGGAGAACTCTAAATCATAAACCATAACACTAGCATGCATATCTCTTCTAAAATACTAGTAGCATCCTACCACACTATCATCACATTCACTCTTTGTACATGTACACTTGTGCTTCTAGTGATTCTTCTTCACCTTGGGATTTAGGAGGAATAGATTCAGTAATAGTTTACCTCTTTCTTTTTATGATATCTATAATTTCTTCATGAAACTGACTTTTAGCTGTGCCAAGAACTTCACCCAAGGTAAATCAACTTTGCTATTCAAAATCCTTTCCTCCAACACCTGCTTTAAGTTTGTGGCAGATTCAATGTCAGATTGTAGTCTATATGTAGGCCTTTTGGCTTTGCTTTTCCTTGCTCTTTCTTATTCAATGTAGATGCTTCCTCCATAGGAACCTCATAAGGAGGAGGCACCTATGGTGAAGCCTCATAAGAAGGTCATGGATCCTTTCTTCCTCCAGCTGTTGTGACCCTTTTCAAAGTAGAGGGACATGCATCTCCATTCTCACGTCTACGCTTCTCTTCCACAATTACTTCATTGTTATGGCATTTTACAAGATAGGCATGCACTGATAAAGAGTCCATAGGATTGCCAAACTTGTTTTATGGCATATGCAATCACCAGATTCATGTAATACCTATTTAGCTACCTTCCTTTTTTGGTTGATGCCACTACACACGGACACAAATATTGACCTCCCAAAAGCATCTTGAGTAGACTTTAACCCTTTATTTTTAATTAGATCTATCTTTGCCCCATAGGTAGCAGATCCATTGCAGAGATGGCATGATTGGTTAGCATATCCTCCACTAACTTTTGCAAACCCCCTTTTTCCAAAGTTAGTTCGTAACCGCATACCTGTCTCTTGCAAAGGGATCTTCCCATCCTTAAAAAACACAAGATTCCGTTTTAAGGCATCACTAAGGCCATCACAATTCCTTCTGCCATGGTCTGTGCTATCACACCATATGCATTTGTGCACAAATCCTTCTTTGCTTTGGGATTTATATCCAGCAGCTTTTCCTTTCTCCTCAAGACTTGTCAAATTTAACTTCATTCTTGCATGCCTTACAAGCTATAAAGATAGAATTATCACCTTTTGGGCTCACAAAACAGGATTTGCAGAATTTCAATTATGCTGGAGGTAAAAGTAGCACCATTCACCACAATCTTGTCCCTACAACGTTGCCTCTTAGCAAGCAATGAGATTGTATCTTCAACCCATTTCCACTTAGCCTTTAAGACAATGTTCTGCATTCTTATATCAAGGAGTAGCTCTAAATTTTCTTAGAGCTCAAGACTTGTAGCTTGTTTTTCACTATCCAAAGTAGCGTTTTTTTGTTCTTGACAGCTGAGCATAGTGCCACAAAACTTTCTCCATCAACAGTTCAGTGATGAAAGTTCTTCTTTTGGCTTTGCAACCCATTCAAGAAAGTTCGTTTTGTAACCCTTTTAGAGTCCTCCATGAAGTATCCCCCTTTAGGGATAATTTGAATCACTCCCAACCTCCTCCATGCTCCTCCCCGATTCCCCTTACATGATCTCTAATCTCAAGGACCACAACAAGCTCAAAGCTACGAATCATGTCCACCTCTAGAAATTGTTGTAGCTCCATCTCCTCACATAACCACAAAGATGCTTTGTGAAATATTTCCTTTGAATTGGTTGATTTTTTTCACAATAAATTGAAGGTATTTGGCTAATGACACCCCCCTTCTTTTTGCAGCATGTTGTTGTTACATAAACATAGCAAATGCTTGCAACATTTTCATTGTGCCTTGATCAAGGCGCATGTAGTATTTTTCTTGTTGATCCATAGATATAATTATTTGTATTTAAATAGTTGAAAAAATATTTTGAATCCTCACCCGGGCTGCTTACGTCGGGCTCACCAGAAAGTGTGTCAAAAAGTGTGCGGTCTAGCTGAGAATGTGCGTACCTTGGGCTGTGAGAGTTTGTGATGAGAATCACAAACACTTTGTGCAAAAGTTCTTATGGAAAAATCACTAAACCTCTTCCTAAATATGGTTTAATGTAACATTTATGCACTAGTAACTTGTGTGTAGCGGAAATAGTGAAGAGTGAGCATTCCTTAAGAGTAGATTCTTTATGAGCATAAAGAGAGTGCTCAATTGGAGATAGCAACATAACATTACACCTAGCTAGCTTGGAAATGATATAACTTGAAAAGAGAAAGAAATAGAACAATTTACAACAGTTGAGGATCGGATTTTCATGGAGCCGGTCCCCTCCAAAAGGCTTTGTATTATAGCTTCTCCCATCAAGGGAGACTTTGTACAATACAATTCTTTGTGTTTTCAATAACTAGCAGTGGCAGTGCAATGAAGATGGAAGCTTAGCACTAAGCAACACTTGAAACAAACATTAATTCCTTGTTGGTCTCGGACCCAAGACCTCACACACCTTCGAAGATGGTGAGAGCTAGCGAGGTATGAGAATAGATTGAGAGGAAAAAGAAGTACTCTTTCGAGAAAGAAGTATTTCTCCTCACATAATCACTCATAAAAGCTTATCATAGCTTAGTAATTAGCATGGACGAGAAGATGAGCATGCACTGAAGCTTGGCTCTTGGTTGGATTTTCATCACAAAGCCAAGAGTTGTTGGTGTAGGCTTCCTTCTCCAAGCTTGGAGTAGATGATGAGCTTTCCATTAAATCTTGAGAAGGAGAGAGAGAGAGAGAGTCTTCTTGCTTCACACTGAGATTGTGTGAGTGTGTGTGTGATAATGCCTTGTAAAATTCAGCGCCTCTCTCTCTTGGTCGACCCCTCTTGCTAATTACTCTTGCTAGCACCCTATTGGTCCTTGCAGGGCTTAACCAATAGTAAATTAGGGGTAAAATTGATAGTCTTCTGACAAGTGTCCCTCTTTTCCCTTTTGTGAGAGCTTTAGGTAATTTAATTAATTAACTTAACTCTCTTTGGACCTTTTTATCTTCTGGCCAATAGGAATCAGGCAAGCCATTGGGCTGCTTGATGCTCATTGGACCCTTGGGAGACTGCCCAATAGTCTTCTGGGAAGCTTAATTTTCATTGGTTCTTATCAAGTGTTTAAAAATGTATTTAAACTAGACTTACTCTAGCTTAATTCTCATTGGTCCACCTCTATGTCCATCCAATAGGATTTGTTAACACTTGTGGGCAACTGGGCTAGGGGTTAAATTGATAGTCTTCTGACAAGTGTCCCTCTTTTCCTTTTGTGAGAGCTTTAGGTAATTTAATTAATTAAATTAACTCTCTTTGGACCTTTTTATCTTCTGGCAAATAGGAATCAGGCAAGCCATTGGGCTGCTTGATGCTCATTGGACCCTTGGGAGACTGCCCAATAGTCTTCTGGGAAGCTTAATTTTCTTCAATGGTTCTTATCAAGTGTTTAAAAAATGTATTTAACTAGACTTACTCTAGCTTAATTCTCATTGGTCCACCTCTATGTCCATCCAATAGGATTTGAGTACACCTGTGGGAACTGGGCTAGGGGGACTGGCATGTGTCCACTATGCCTTTTGTGTAAAGGGGAGCCTTTGAGAGTGTGTGTGTGTGTTTCTCTCTCATTCCTACTAAAAGCGCTTGCCCCTTCCTATGTAGGAGCTTTGTTGACTTTTTGGTACACTCATAAGCATCAATTTTTTATTAAGCTTGGCCATTTGGACTTACCTTTGAATTTTAGAAACTTTTGAATTCTGAAAGTTTAATGGGCTGAAACTTAGGGTCCTTGAAGCCCATTGTTGCACATGCTCTTTTGCAGATGGCCCCCTTTTGGATCCCTCTTTTTACCTCCTTTGAATCCCTACTATTGCCTGTCTGCCAGTTTACCCAATATTCTAGCTTTTTCTCCCTGGATACATCCCCATATTAAATGATCAATTTAACATGAGAAAATCATTTAGGAGAATTAGATATTAGTTATTATGACATTACCTCTCTCTTGAAATCATAGTGTCCTCGACTATGTAGTAGAGAAGATAAAGCATAATCATTAGTCCGTTTGCATAGCGGGTAGAGGATCCCTATTTTAACCTATGACATCATTCTAGAGTGGGATGACTAATCCACTTGGTGCTTGAGAGACACCGTGTGCCGCAGCATGTCTGCACATTTAGTCCATATCAACCTTCCGTAGTAGAGTGACAAGCTCTACTTGGTGTTTGGTAGACGTCGTCTCCACAAACTTGATCCTAAGCATGCATACTCAATTAACATATGTGCACATTAAAGAAAAGAGAGTTTATAAGACAAAGAATTTGTTCATTTAAACATTTTTACATTTGGTTACTCTAGCAAATCATTGTAAGCATTGACAAGGTTTTGGTTATCCTTTAAATTGTATGCCTTGCATCCATCTAGGATCTTCAAAAGGATAATTCTTAAACTTAATAAGATATCCTCTGATAGTCTTACCACCTATCAATACCTTGTCTTCATGTCGGAGAATGGACTCGGGCTACAACACCTCTTCTTGGTCCTCGATCTCGGTGGGTCTTCAATGATTGTTTTTTGAGGTGGATCTCCTTTGTAAGGCTTTAGTAGGCTCACATGGAAAGATTGTGTATGAGCCAATGGTCAGGAAACTTGAGTTGATAGGCCATCTCATTGATTGGCCTAAGAATCTGAAAGGGACCGTTGTACCTTTTTGCTAGTTTAGCATAGTACTTTTGGTGTCCTATAGGATTCTTGCCCATCTTTGCCTTAGTCGAGCCTTGGGGAAAGTTAAGCAAGACCCAATCATTTTCTTTAAAGGCTAGAGCTCTTCTGTGATTATTAGCAGTAGCCTTTTGCCTTTGCTGAGATATGGATATAGCATCCTAATCTTTTGAAAAGATTCTTGTAGGTCTCGGCTATATCATTTGCAGCGAAGATCTGCCCGTGTACTTTCAGTGCAGGGGTCTTTTTGATCTTCCCTCAATCACCTTGAATAGGTGCTTTTCCCATGGAAAAAATGTACAGTGTTATTGTAAGCTACTCACTAAAGGTAAGTATTCTCCCATTGGATCTTTGATTACTCTGTGACATAAGCTTTTAGTTGATCGAGAATTATTAGGCTAGCTATTTCAGTTTGGCATCCGTTTGTGGGTGATTAGCTGAAGAGGAAATTTAGTCTTGTACCTAAATTTTCAAAGAGACCTTCCATAAATTACTGGTCATTCTAGGATCTCTATCCAACACTATGAATGTTGGCAAGCCATGGTAATTCTAGATTTGTGTTATAAAGAGGGTTGCCATTTGATGGGATTTGATTGTCTTTTTGACAGGTATGAAATGTGCTTGTTTGCTAAACATGTCACTATCGTCCATATTCTTGTATTCCCATGGATAGACTTGGCAATCCAAAGATAAAATCCATGGATATGCTATCCCATGGAGAATTCGGGATTGGCAAAGGTTGAAGCAATCCAAGTTGCTTCCCCCTATCAACTTTTTCTAGCTACTTTTCTAGAATTTGGATATTTTTAGCTACTTTTCTTGTTTTTAGGTTGTTGGTAGGCACCTTGAGAAACTAGACAAGCAAGTTTGAGGTCATTTGGATAATTTTTAGCTACTTTTCTAGAATTTAAGGTTGTTGATTGACATTGTGGCTGTTTTGACAAGGGGATTTGTTTTTTTTTTTTGCATCAAGAGTTCTTGGTGTGTCCAATAGATCATCTCACTAACTTGTATACTTTTGATTTTATAGGGAGATTGGAAGTAGCTTGGGAAGTTACCATATAGAATTGACTACACCATAATTGAGCTACTATTGGTATCAGAAACTAGGTATTCATTTTCATTATGGAGTTCAAGTCTTTAGTACCTAAGGTCAAGTCGTTTTGTTACCAATCAAGGTTATAATTGAGAGACTAAAAGCAGAGTATCTATAAAATAAAGCATAAACAAAGGGAAGCCTTTAAAGACTATAGTCAAAGAATATAGTCAAAGAAGTGTTGGACACTTACTCCGACTCAAGTTCCAAGATGTCTTCTCTTTTGACCCAATTGGGGACTGGAACCTCTCTTACATTCAAGCACATTTTGACCTTCTACAAGATTAACAAGCACGGGGCTCAAATTTATAAGGAACCTAGCAAGGAGTATGTAGTAAGGGTAGATGATCATACAATTGAGTTTGAAGAGGAGGTTAGGTCTAACAAGAAAGATACCTTCTACATGAACCAAAATAGTACGCAATACCTCAAAATACAAAATATTGTAGACCAATAGGGATTGGAGGTTGACACTTTGATTCCAAACATGGACATAAAAGAGGGACTAGAGCTAGAAGGATATGATTGATAGACACCAAGCTTTGAAAGTGTATACCTATTGACAACCCAAGGCTTGGAGTCTATTGTTGGGAGGACAACAATGTTATGGAATTGATTTGGACTTCTCATACTAAACCAGGTCAAATGACACTCTTAAAAATCATGTATATTTCCAAAATAAGAAAGAGGGGCTTAGGTAACCTTCTTGTCCATCTCTTCAAGGATTGTTATAACAATAACTTTGTAATGATGACTCCTAAAGAGATTGAACATACAAAATACCAAGGATACTCAATCCAAGAAGTCATTATGGATACAATACTTGAAATTGAATAGAGCATTGTGTCAAACAAAAGAGCATTTGGTAGCATGACCAATTAGCGAGGAAATTATATCAATGATGTAAATTGGGAAAGAAGTGCAAAAAAACCAGCCAAGAGAGTGGGTGCAAAGCATCATGTAGGGTCAGACCAACTAATTTTCAAAAATGGATTAAAAAATACAGCGAATCACCGGATCCATATGACCATCGAGCAAGCTTCAGATAGGTTCTAAGAGTTGAACATGCAATGGAACTCCACAGTCAGTTTGAGGGGTTTAGGCTAACCTCAGAGAGAAAATCTTTGACTTGGTTCTAGGCCATACCTCCTGAATCTATTATGGTTCTACCAACTTTCACTATCATAGTTTTTTTCTTCTTGCTCAAAAATGGGAATCAAACATAGCACTGTAGCACAAATCTATAGCTTCAAACAGAAACATGGAGAAAACATAAGAGATTGAGTGAGTTAGATGAGGCAATACATTGATTTATTTTTCTGATGAAGATTTGAACCAAGGAAAGGCTTGTCTCACTATTCCTAGAGGGATTGCTCAACAAGGATTTGCATGCCATTTTATAGTAAGAAACATGTAACTTGGGAAGAATGCAGCCTGGATGCAATCGACTAGTGGGATAACTGTAAAATTTCCAGTGAGGAAAGAATTGTAAAGGAGACTCAGAGTGAAAGAACCACATCAAAAGTATTGGCAGAGGAAGAACCAATAGTGGCATCTCCTGACTATGTTATTGAGGACATGCTTAAGTGCACAAATGATATGATGAATAACATGCAAAGGATGCCTATCAGTGGGCTTGGGTAGGGGAAACCTATGGGACAACCCAGATTATCAAAATGGTGTGCTCATCAAATGGAAATGGACCAACCACAAAATAAATGAGTGCTATTATAAGCCTAAATACGATGGGAATGTCTAGTATATATTGATGAGACAATAAGGACCCCCAATGTATAGGCATCTACCAAACATGGAAAAAATCCAAAAATTGCCTGTAGCTATGGAAAAACCACAACATATATTAGGTCAACATCCACACTGCTAGGAATAAATGTTGTACCAATCAAGTACATGTTTTGGGGCTCATCAACACATGTAACCTAAAATCAGGAACACCAAACTACTTACCCAAAACACTCCTTGAACACTTCATACAAAATAAGACTTACATCTTGTACTTCAAGATAAGCAAATGAACACATAAAACATCTCATTCATAGCAAAAAATGAGAGAGAAAACTTTTAGGATAAGCAAAAGAGTATCAAAACATAGTAGTAAGCATGGTAAATACGTGCTCCATTCCTCCAAAAAATTGCCATACAAAACCCCACGAGTACTCCTCATAAATTCCTCACAAAATGTTCTTTTGCATCAGACTTAACTATATCAGATTCAACAAATTCCAACGTAACATAACACATTCTGACTGAGAAAAGTTCTAGTTAAGCATTACCCATTTCAACACCTAGCACACCCTAGCGGTGAATTTCAAGGAAATGTGACCTGGATCTACATGTCCCTTGATCAAAATATAAAATAAAACAAAAAATTCAATCTATAGCTAAAGTAAAGCTTCCTATTCAGTTAACAATGCTATGAGAAAACATATCCCCTATAATCATTCCTTGACAGCTTCAAAAATTGCAACCAATACTTCAACATCACCAATAGAATCACTAAATGATACTCCAAATTCAATAGCCACCACCTTTTTAGGCTCAACTCCCTTTGCATCAACTACTTGAATAGTTGGCTGTGAATTCAACTTTGATCCATCCTCCTGCTTTTCCTTGTCTTGCACTGGTCTCTCTAAAGATTCCCTCTTTTCTAGAACATGTTTCCCCTTATCTGCACTCTAATTCTCTTCCTCAAGTACTTTCTTTCCCATCTCCTTTGCTTTATATTCCTGCACGTGTGTTATCCAATACTGCCTTCTCTTCTTCAGTTGATCAACCTCCATGAGAAAATTGGCTTCATAAGCACTGACAAAACCTATCTTCACCATCTCATAAGAATGTTTGAGCACAGTAGCACCTTCAGACATAAGTACCCCTTGAACATCCATTTCCTTCTGTCCCAATACTTGCTTCTCCAAATCTAGCAAAGGCTTCAACCTCTGATCTAGCATATGGTTTTGTATCGGCAACTCTATTTTTCCTGGTCAACTACTCCAACTTACATCTTACCTTCTCTTCCAAGTCCTGAGTCCACTCCTTGAACATTCCCAAAGACATTTTAATTCTGGCTAGCTCACTCTAATGCTACCCCAAAAGTTGTCGAGCTTATTCTTTATGTTTGCTCTTCAATTCTTTTAATTCCAACTTTAGACCCTACACCACTTCCATATGTTCCTGCAGTAACACTTGCGCTACTCCTATTTTTGCTATAGAATGCATCTGATTATCTAACTGTATCTGTTGCTTACTCAAAAAAATTGAACCTCTATTAACATCCAACCATGTGTGAATCCTCAATGACCATACTCCTATGAGCTCCTTTAGTTGATGTACCCTCAAAATTCAACTGCGTTGACACATTCAAGACTTCAATGCTCAACTTTATCTTTTTAGACAAAGTGAACACTTCACCCAACTTATGTGGTGCTTGTACATTTGCCTCAGGGTTAAGACTAGGTATATCCAAATTCTTAATGGAATCTATTATTCCTAGAGTTTGCACACATCTGAGAGCCCCTTCTTCAGTGTACCTTGCCTGCACCAAAAGCACATAAGATTCCAACTTTTCTTGATCCTCCTCCAAACTTGTTGGTATTCCCAATTTTTGAGTCAAAAATTGATCCTTCTGTACCAATGCAACTCTACTAGAAGATTCACGTAACCCTTGCTCCTCTGCAATACCGTCTACAATTGGCATCCTTTGAACAAAGGTCAAGAGAACATCCAAATATGCAATGGGCATGCTACTGTTTTGAGCCTTTCTTTTGTCTAACAAGTAAACTTCAATAGAAGTTTTCTCATACAACCAATTTCCCCAATTCACTATACTCCTTACTCAGCAAAACATAAAGGAGCATAATTTTCCTTTGACATATAATCAAGCTTCATCAAAAAGAATAGTCTCTCCAAATACCACTTCAACTACTCCCTCCTAGCATAATTTACATTTTCAAGCATGCAATATCTTTTACAACCCTCAGTAGCACCAAAGTCTTTTTTCAGCAATAGTTCAAAGCACTTAGGGATCATGCTAACACCTCTCAGTGGCGATTTAAACTCTTGTAGTACAGCTTCACGAGTTAAAGAAATAGTACCAAAAATCATTCCTTTTGTCCTCCTAACAATGTCTAGTTGAGATTTAGCATAATATAGTTACATCTTCACTCACCCCATGGAAGAGATGCAAATGCCTCCAAACCGACTTTTTGCAGCCACATAGTGTCTGCTTCAGTTGTGATATCGAGTTGAAATCTAAAAAAGGCTCCGTTAGAGATTGTCAAATCTTGGCAACACTTAGGGGAGTCTCCATTGCAGCATCTTCTTCAACAACAGCTTCATCTTCATTAGGGATGGTGATGTCGACAGTAACCACTGCACCTTTCAATGCAGTCGCCTTGGTGGCCCATCCTCATTGGCTGCATGGTGCCCAAATGTTTCCCCTTAACCATGGTTAATGGTTGTTGTACCATCGCGCGGAGGGGTAACATGAAAAATATGGGGATGGGCTTAATTGCATTTTCACCAAATTGGATCTTGTATTTGCTTGCACCCTCAAGATAGTGAAGAATCACCTCACAAAACCAAAATTTTCTTCTCGTTAAAAAATTTCAACCCTAGTAAAAACTGGTAGCATCAATCTAACCTGATATTTTAATTGATTGGAAAATTTGGTAAAGATTTTTTTTAATTAAAAGAGATTATTATGTCTGTATGATTAAAGGTGTTTATGGAAAGTTGGTTATTGTAAGTAATATTATCCAAGTTAATCCTTTCTAATAAGTTATATTTTACATCATCATCATTGTAAAAAAATGATGAGCAAAACACTTTTGGTTGCCTTTGATTCTTCTCTGTCAATGCAGGAAAGGTGGGTTAATTGTTGGTGATTTTATTGAAAAATTGATTGACAGGGGTTTCTCAACCCTAGTCCACATTTATCAGCCAATCATGAATGTACCTTGAGAATTAACAAGAATTTGATAATATATCTAAAGTCAATTACCTAGTGTGGCCCTAATCTAGAATTGTAAATTTACCCAATTTAAAAGATTTAAATTTGACATATAACTTTTGTGTTTAACTAATAACTTAATTTTTTTCTTTGCTCACCCAGACTCAAAACCACAAATTTAGGTAGAACTAAACTTCGGCCATACAGGTTGAATGGAGGTTGTTATTTTTGAAAGGTTCTAAAAAACCAGTGTGTCCAGCTTTTGATCCCAATCCTTCTAATTATCTTGTTTCTTCTTCTAACCAAGTCTTGTTTTTGCTCTTTGCTGACCATTTGGCCTGGGATGATTTTGAATTTTTATATGCTTTGTTAGGTGATAGGATTACCTCATTCAAGAAATGATTCCTTATTTGACCAATTCCACAGGACATTCAAATTGGTTGTAATGTTATGATACAAATTGGCTACCTTTGAGCTTGTTGTTGTCTTTTAAGAGCTATAGCCTCCACCTTGGCGCAATAATTTACGAAAACCAAATGTTTCCTGCTTGTAGGGGCTTTTTGTCCCCCACAAAGTTCATTCTTGTTTGAAAAGATTCCAAAGATTTAAATTTCCATGATAAAACAAATAGAAAGTAGTTCTAGAATATTATTTAAATAAGAATGTAGTAGCAAGGAAGAGTAGGAGAGTAGGTGAGTGAGTTGATTTTGGAGTAGAAAAAAATCAAAAATTTAGATTAGCACACTGTTACAAAGTGAGGCGTCATCTACCCATGCGTGTTGTGTTAGAGCTTTAGAGTTGTTAGGATACAAGGGACAATAACTAACAAAAGGGTGTGTGTGTGTGTGTGTGGGTGCACGTTAGTGTGTGTTGTGTCAAGTGTGCAGGTGGGGTTATGCTTAGGTTAGGGAGGCTCAAGGCCATGTTGGGTGCTTGTGAGCTCAAAAGCGTTGGGGTTGCACTTTTGGAGGCCGTTTTGGGTTTTGGGTGTTTGTGGCTGGCTTGTTGGGGGTTGGGTTCTGGCGGAGTGGCCAGGGGCCGGAAATCTGGTTTGGAATCTGATTTTCAAAGGAATGGGCCTTTTCTGGGAATTTCGACCAAAAGGAATATTTCGAAAAAGGAAATATTTTGACAAATATCCGTCCCGGGGGATGCCCCCTAGCCCCCAATTTGCTTGTTCGATCACGATCACAAAAAAAGATCTCATCAGCGTGCAAAGCTGGAATAGACCAAATATATGTGCACCAATGACTTCTCCTCATAGGGGGTTACAAACTGTGCAACATATATTGTGGTGGCAAAACTGAGAGAGGTGGGCATTGCAAGTATACTAACACCCCCCCTCAATGAACACCCGAAGATGCTCTATGTTGGCCGTGTGCCAACTCCAAGTTGAAGAAGATGTCAAAGTAGCTGGTCTTTCCCAAGAGCTGTAGTGAAGAAATTTGCACATTTATCTTCAGTAGGACAATAATCTAGCTCCACAATTTCATCCTCTAATTAGCTCTTGAACATAATGATACTAAACCTGAATATGCTTTGTGCGTGCATGGAAGACAGGGTTCTTGGCAATTGCCATGCAACTCTAGTTGTTGCTGAAGTCAAGGAGCGGAGCGTGGATCGACTCACACACACAAACACACACACACACACACACACACACACACACACACACACACACACACACACACACACACACACACACACACAGATACACAGAGAGCTTACACAGTATGCAGAGAATCGTTTTGAAGGGTTATCTCCCAAAACCTTATTATCCACAAAAGAATAAGTGAGTATATACAAAGAGTTAGTGATAAGTGAGTTAGGCGGGCGGCCGACCATATCCGTATAAGAGGCCACTTGGGCTTTAATAATAACAGTTGCATTGAAGTGTTGTTGCCGAATTCATAGGAACACCTAAGTCCATGAGAACTCGCCTGAGCCAAACTGCTTCACAAGCTGCAAAACGAGCAGCTTTATACTCTGCTTTTGTTGAAGAAAGAGTGATGGTTGGTTTCTTCTTGCTGATCCAAGACAAAACTCCATAACCAAGTGAGAAACAAAATCCAGAAATTGATTTTCTAGAATCACTATCTCCTGCCCAATCAGAGTCACAATACCCACTAAGAGTATTTGTGCAAATGCCAAAGGAAATGCCATGGTCCAAAGTAACTTTGATGTACTTTAGAACACGCATACCTGCCTTCCAATGAGATCCCTTGGTTGGTATAAAAACCTGCTTAAAACACCTACTGCAAAAGAAGTGTCTGGCCTAGTGGTACACAAGAAAATTAAGCTTCCCAAAAGTTTCCTGTATTTCTTGATGTCGACCAAGGGAGAAGAATCTTCCATGGGGAGTTTTTCATTTACCTCCATTGGAGTGCTCACAGGTTTTCAATCCATCATGCCAAAAGCTTTTAGGATCTCTGTTGCATACTTTTGTTGAGAGATGAAGATACCTTTTGTGGATTGCCAAACCTCAATCCCCAAACAATAATGCAACAGACCCAAATCTATCATTTCAAATTCAAATCTCAAAATCTTCCGAGTTTGTTGGATGAGCTCTTTGTGATCACCTGTGATTATCAAGTCATCAACATACAAGATAATAAGGACTTGTTTTCCATTCTCTCTAAGCACATATAGATTTGCTTCAGAAGCACTTCTTCTAAGGCCAAGTTTTTTAAAAAACTTATCAATTCTGACATACCATGCCCTTGGTGACTGCTTTAGGCCATACATAGCCTTCTTCAATATGCAAACCTTTTGTTTTGAATGAGATGCCTCAAACCCTAGTGGCTACTCAACATAGACCTCCTCCTTGAGAAGTCCATTCAAAAATGCAGATACAACATCCATTTGATAAACAACCCACAAATAGATAGCAGCAAGAGCAAGTACTAGGCGAATGGTGGTCATTCAAGCTGTGGGAGAAAAGGTTTCACTAACATCATATCCTTCGACTTGTGAGAAATCTTGTGCTACTAACCTTGCTTTGTACTTTTGCAGTGAGCCATCAGCCTTATGCTTAAGCTTGTAAACCCATTGGGTGCAGATGACTTTCTTCTTCGGAGGCCGATCCACCAATTTCCAAGTGTCATTCTTGGTGATGCTTTCGTACTCTGACTGCATCGCTTCCTTCCATTTTGGATCAGCCATGGCCTCATCAACGAAGGTTGGCTCCTTCACAGAGCCCACAATTTCTTTCATAAGAGCCATATTGACAATGTGTTCAGAGGCTCTTCTTTGCTCCTCTATTCTCTTTGACCGTCGGAGACCACCGTCCTCTTCATCAGGGTTGTGAACTTGAGGGTTTCGAGCGTCAAAGAGCTGTGGAGCCCACTTTGGTAGTGACTTTTCCTGTGATGCTGCAGCAAGTTGGTTAGATTTATTTGAGTTGTCATCATTAGACAACTCCTACTCCTAAAATTTTACCTGACTTTGTTCTGGCACATGGTGAGTTATTTCTTCATTTGATGAGAAAGTGGACGAACCTGGTTTTTCCACCGCATGTGGCCCTTCTTCAAACACCATATCCCTACTGGTGAGTATTTTCTTTGCCTCTAGATCATAGAGTCTATATGCCTTGGACTCTTCATTGTATCCGAGAAATACGCACTTCTTGCTTTTGGCTTCTAACTTTGTTCTTTGTGAATTAGGAATATGTGCATAATAGAAACACCCAAATGTTTTGAAATGCAAGACCGAAGGTTTCTTACCAGAGTAGGCTTCTTTAGATTTTTTCCCTTTCAAAGCCTTGGTGTAGCTTCGATTGAGGATGTACACTGCTGTACTTACTGCTTCGGCCCAAAAGGAATCTGGCATATTGTTGGCTTTAAGCATGCATGGTGCCATCTCTACCACCGTTCAATTACGACGCTACACAACTCCATTTTGCTGTGGTGTGTAAGCTATAGTAAGGTGACGTTTGATGCTGTGCTCGTTGCAGTAGTTGTTGAATTCATTTGATAAGAATTCTCCTCCTCTATCTGTGCGAAGCTTCTTTACCTTCTTTTCTGTTTCATTTTCTACAAGCTTTTGCCAAAGTTTTAAGACTTCCAAAAGCAACTTCTCACGAATGAAATACACCCACATCTTTCTACTAAAGTCGTCGACTAATAGTAAAAAGTAGAAAGATCCACCCAAAGCGGATGAAGACATTTTACCACAGAGATCTGCATGCACTAACTCTAGAGGAGACTGAGCTTGATTGCTACTCTCTTGTGGAAACGCCTTTCTTTGTTGCTTGCCCATCATGAAAGCTTCACAAACTTTATTCATATCTGATATTTGAGGCATGTGTGCCACCATCCCAGATTTTTGCATCTTTTTTAGCATGGAAATGCTTAAGTGACCAAACCTCTCATGCCATAATTGAGTTGTACCTTTTTCTGTAGAAATCGTAAGTGCGGAAAGCTCGTAATGGTTGTTGCACCTGATGTCCTTTCCCATTGTGTTGCCTTCGGAATCCAAGATTTTTGCTCCACTTTTCTTGAAGTGAAGTTTAAGGTCACGATCCGTGATTGCAGCAATCAAGAGCAAATTATTTTTTATTTGAGGCACGTACAACACATCAGAGAGCTCTTTAGTTTCACCTGTAGATGCTAAAAAAGAAATTGTCCCAGACCCTTCGACTGGACATTTAGCATTATTCCCAACAATTACACTGATGGGTTCCTGTAGAGGCTTCCAGGAACTATACCAATCTTTCTTACTGATCATATGTCGGGATGCACCACTATCTAGAATCCAAGAACCATCAACAAGTGGGGTTTGTGTGGATGAACATACCTCTTCTATGATGGCCCATAGTTCTAGGTCTGCCTCAGCATTGTTGGCAGATTTTCTTTCCTTCCAAGAAGCTTTCATGGTGCCATTCCTCTCGTCTGCTTTCTTCTTTCTGCAGTCTTTAACAGCGCGACCCTTCTTGTCACAGTAAAAACAACTTCCAAAAAATTTCCTCTTCTTGGGCTTCTTCGTAGCGGCATTTGACGTAGTCGCCTTGCTTTTTTTGTTGGCTGTGAAAGCGGCATCACCTCCACCATCCCTGGTCCTGAGTCGTAGCTCCTCTTCAAGCAACATAGCACTCAGCTCTTCAAACATTAAAGGGGTTGGAAGAACCTGAGTATTGAGTGCTATAACAAGACCGTCATATATTGTCGGAAGATGTGAATGCAGCGCCAAGCTAAATCTTCTAGAGAAATAGCCACCCCAACCGCAGCTAGTTGATTTTGGAAGTCCTTAATCCGTTGATAAAGGCCTCCACTTTCTCTCCATCAGCAAGTTTCTCAGCAACAAGTTGATTTTTGAGATTTTGAATTTTGGTGTGATTGTGCGCCTCATATTGGCGAGCCAATATGATCCAATCCTCATTTGCTTTAGTGGTATGTTGAACCAAAGTGAGAACAGAATCACTTACACACATGACGATGGTGCACAATGCATCTGCATTTCTTCTTTTCCATGCATGCAGAAGAGTCGCATGCAAGGGAATTGGGAGACTTGGATTTGATGGATCAATTGTTGCAACGGGCTCCAGGTCGGCACCATTTGGCCCCAGCACTGTGTCCAACAATACGTAGGAATCCAGAATTGCGGAAATTTTGAATTTCCACAATGTGTAGTTGGTTTCGTCAAGCTTTCCTTCAGTGAAGGCTGGTGGACAAATGCAAAGCAGAGTAGCACCAGCTGCAGCACTCGAAGACACCGACATAATTATTTTTGCAAAGTGATACAATTACTTCTCGTACTTTCTTAGGTACGAGCGCCTAGTGCTCTGATACCATGTAAGAATGTGGAATACAATAAGGATCTAGTAGCGAGGAGAGTAGAGAGAGATTCAATGCAAATTAGAGTAGTGGAAAATCAAAAATTTAGATTAGCACACTGTTACAAAGTGATGGCGTCATCCACCCATGCGCTCTCAAGGTAGAGCTTAGATGGCGATTTAGACAACTTAGAGCAATTAGGAAATACAAGGGACTAACAATCCTTCAACAAGGATGTGTGTGTGTGCATCAAGTGTGCACACTCTTAGTGTATAATTGAAGGAGTACAAGCGGAAGTGCGATGCGAGAGAGAGTGCGAGAAGAAGAGCACGACGATATGGTGAACTCTCTCTATTGTAATGTGTAGAGCATAGTGAGTTCTTATTAGGTTTTTACAAAAGAATATGTGTACATACCTGGCGGCCCGCCCACTTACCTGGGCGACCACATTGGGCTTTATACCCCAACAGCCTCCCACTTAAAGTCCAATGTGGTACTTTAAGAGTGAGAGAAGCTACTATACAAGCTAATATACAAGAGATGTAGATAAGTGATGTACTACCCTACACCTAACTGCTTGCGAAAATGCGCAAAGCTCTCTGAGGGAAGTCCTTTTGTAAGTAGATTAGTAGGATTTTCTGTGGTGTGAACTTTGACAAGCTGAAGTTGCTTATCCTCGAGCATTTCCCTGATGAAATGATACTTCACATCCACATTCTTTGTCTTTGAGTGATAAACTGGATTACGAGCCAATTGTATAGCACTTTGACTATCACAATATAACACAGGCATCTCTTCTTTGATTCCCAAATCTGTTACTAGTCGATTAAGCTAAATTGATTCTTTGCATGCCTCTGATGCTGCAACATATTCAGCCTCTGTAGTAGACTGAGTAACACAATCTTGTAATCTAGAACGCCATGATACTGCTCCACCAGCCAATGTAAAGACATACCCTGACGTAGACCTTCGGTTGTCTAAGTCACGTGCATAATCTGAGTCTGTAAAACCCTTTACACTTAGATCCTGACTCCCATAGCATATACGCATGCTCTTTGTAGCTTTCAGGTATCTCAATATTCCATTCACTGCCTCCCAATGTTTCTTGCCTGGGTTTGACATGTATCGACTTACTACTCCCACTGCAAATGCAATGTCTGGGCGAGTAGCAATCATTGCATACATCAAACTACCCACTGCAGATGCATATGGAATCTTATCCATTTCAGCCTATTCTTCCTCAGACACATGACAATCTTGTTTGCTAAGTTTCACATATGGTGGCAATGGAACACTCAATGCCTTTCCCTTATCCATATCGAAACGTTGCAAAACCTTGTCAATATACTCTGTTTGAGATAACCAAATCAACTTCTTTGATCTGTCTCTCTCAATGCGCATACCAAGTATATGACTTGCCTCACCCATGTATTTCATGTCAAACAATTTTTCCATCTTTGACTTCAAAGCTGAAATTTCTTCCAAGTGCTTGCCGGCAATCAACATGTCATCCACATACAAAATAAGGATCAGCCAACTGCCATCCTTAGCCTTCTTTGTATATAGACAGTGATCGAACTCACTACGTTTGTAGCCTTGAGAAAGCATAAACTTGTGGAATATATGGTACCATGCCCTCGGTGATTGTTTTAAGCCATAAAGACTCTTTAACAACTGGCATACCCAATCTTCCTTGCCTTTCTCAACAAACCCTTCTGGCTGCTGCATGTAAATTTCCACATCTAAATCACCATGCAAGAACGCTGTCTTGACATCCATTTGGTGCAACACCAAATCTAATATGGCAACCAATGCAAGAAAGAATCTCAATGTAGTCATCTTGACCACTGGAGAGAAGACTTCATCAAAGTCAATGCCTTGTTCTTGCTTAAAGCCCTTGGCAACAAGCCTTGCTTTGTACTTTGGCTGACTATCATGAGCGGTGATCTTATACCTGTAAACCCATTTACAAGGTAGAGCCTTTTTGCCCTGTGGTAATTTAACTAGCTTCCATGTCTTGTTTTTATGCAGAGCTGTCATCTCTGACTGCATGGTCAATTGCCAATTCCCGGAGTCCTTCATTTGCACTGCTTCCTTGTAACATGAAGGCTCATTGCAATCAGTCAACATGACATAGTTCATAGATGGAACAAACCTATTAGGAGGTCGCGTGATACGTCCAGATCTATGCACAATAGGTGGCTCACGCTCAGCCACAACCTGTGGTTCCACTCTATCCTGTCCTTGCTCCTCTTGAGCCCTGACATTTTGTCTTGCATGTGCAGGTCCATCTTCTTGGAAGACAACTCTTCTAATATCCTCAACCCTCTCTGGTTTAGAATGATATTTGGATTCATTAAAGTGACATCATTGCTGCGGACAACCTTTCTAGATTCGGGATCCCCAAGTCTGTACCCCATCTCATCAGAATTACCCTAGCCTAGAAAGATGCACTTTCTACTCTTTGGCTCAAGTTTGTTCCTAAATTCCTTTGGAACCTGAGTATATGCCTCACAGCCAAAGACTCTGAGACGCTTGTATGAGGGCATTTTGCCTGACCATACCATCTTTGGCACTAAATCCTTCTGCAAACCTTGCTAGGAGATCTATTTACAAGATGAACAACTGTTGATACAGATTCAGCCCAAAACCCATTTGGCAGTTGTGCATTAGACAACATACTTCTGACCTTCTCTTGTATGGTCCTATTCATCCTCTCAGCAACACCATTTGGAGGAGGATTGTAAGGAGCAGTAAGTTCACGTTTTGTACCTTTCGACTCACAAAAGTCCTGAAAGGCCTTTGAAACATACTCTCCACCATTGTTAGTGCGTAAGCATTTAAGCTTCTTGCCACTCTGATTCTCCACAAGTGTCACAAACATTTTGAAAACACTAAACGCTTCATCCTTGTGCTTGAGAAAGTAAACCCATACTTTCCTCGAGTAATCATCTATAAATGTCATAAAGTAAGAAGCTCCCCCTAGAGATAGGTTAGGCATAGGTCCACACAAATCACTATGAACAAGTGCCAACTGTGTATCTCTTCTACTGCTTCTATGCTTATGTGGCTGCTATGTTTGCTTACCATACAAACAATGTTCACAGAATTCAAAATCATTAAATGAAAAGCCAGGAAAATAACCAGAACGAGACAAGATTTCCATTCCCTTCTTGGACATATGTCCTAACCGGCTATGCCACAAAGAAATGTTCGGCTGCTTGGTTACATTGATTACATTTTTAGAGACATTTGATACATAAATCATGTAAAGTCCTCCAGACTTTACTCCATGTGCTACTGTCACAGAACCCTTGGATATCTTCCAGATGTTCTGTCCAAAAGTGATGACGTATCCAGCATCATCAAGTAAACATGTGCTGATCAAGCTCTTTGTAATTGTGGGAACATGTCTCACATTCTTCAGCGTGAAAGAAGAGCCATTCTGAAACTTCAATTGAACATCCCCAACACCTAAGATCTCACATGTCTGCCCATTGCCTAGCCGAACATGATCTTTAGTGGTCACATAAGAAGTAAACCACTCCTTGTTTGGAGACACATGAAGTGATGCCCCTGAGTCTATAATCCAGTCACTCAGTGCATTTCCATCAGATGCTGTAAGAAGAGCTGGGTCCATTGTATTCTTCAAGAAGTAGATGTCTCCTAACACTAGACTGTCATCCTCTGCAACAGTGTTTGTCACATTTATTTCTTGAATCTTCACTGAGGACTTGTTCTTCTCACCATGGTCTTCAGCTTTCTCTTTGCCTTTTTCTGCTTTCCATTCTCTGCAGTCTCTTTTCATGTGACCCTTCTTGCCACAATGGTAGCATTCTATGTCACTCTTGCCTTTAGTACTGCGAGACTTGCTACGAGACTGATTCCTCTTTCCACCTTTGTACTTTTCTTTGGTCCTTCCCCTGACAAATAAGGTTGTTCCTTTGCCTTTGTCCATTGTCTTTCTATTGGTTTCTTCAGTAAGAATACTTCCTTCTACACCTGCTATGTTCAAACCATCTGGAGATGTAGAATTACTCAAAGCTGTGCGAAAAGTGTCCCAACTTTCCAGCAATGTGATCAACAGGAACATAGCTCTAACAGGTTCATCAAACTTGACACCTTGAGCTGACAACTGACTATAGATTGTGTTGAATTCATTCAGATGATTGGACATAGGTGTCCCTTCTTTCATCTTCAAGTCAACAAGCTTCTTAAGCCAGTATACCTGTGAAGCTGCACTCTGCTTCTCATAAAGATCACTCAGCTTTAACCATGCTTGATAAGCCGACATCTTGTCTGCTACATTGAAGTAAACGCTTTCTGCCAAAGTTAGCATAATGGTAGAAAGTGCCAATTCATCCATTTCGCTCCATTCATCTTCGTCCATATCTTCTGGTTTTATCCCCTTGAGATTTATAGGTTTTATCTGCTTCTTTTGTACCAACACGTGCCAAATCTGCTTCTTCCACAATGGGAAATTGGTTCCATCCAGCTTCTTGATATTGTAAAGAGCAGTGTTCTGTGATCTAGCCATAGCTACGCTTCACAGTGGTTTACTTTCCTGGGAAAAATTCGGCAGAGTTTCCCCTATAAACTGACCTCTGAACCAATATCAACCTGTCAAATGAACCAAGAAAGCTTCAGATTCTGCAGAAATTTTGGCAGAGTCTCCTTTGTAAAATGGCTCTGGTGTACTAAAAACATACCAAAAAACAGCTCAAAAAACACTCTCTCTGACACTGTAAGCTGCGGGTAGACCTGTCCTGCACCTGTACTGTCTCTCACTGTCCTGTCACTATCCTGTAAGCATAAACTGCGACAATGCCTCAACGACAGTAAAGCAAAGATGCAATCCCAACTGTCTAACTCGTAGTCAATACATCCTAGCTGCCTATCTAAGGGTGCTCGAGGGATCGCTCCAAGACCTGTATCACCGAAAGGATCTCAACATTCGAGAATCCCCCAGCTCAATAAAACCTCACTCGACCCTCAACAAAGGCTGCAGTAAATCTGACATTACATAGGCTTCCCACAAAGTCATACATCCACAAATTTCCCACTGTATGCTGTAACCGCTGCGGCGGTTGTTTGCTGCGTGACTCACAGCCAGCAAACCCTCAACAGACATACATAATCTCTAGCAATACATCCCATGTGGAAGTACCTGCAATGTCACGATGAAATCTGGAATATCAAGCAGCAAACAGAAGCTACCTGATGAACTAGTGGATGTCGCCTACAGTCTGTGTATAGATGCGCCCGTGTCGTATGTGACACACCTCCAAGAACTGTGAGCCGTCCTTCGATGTGTAGACAGCCAAAAATCAACACTCTGGGAGTGTCGATATCCTCAGCACCTGCAGTCGTAGGCCGAAAACCCCAAATTTGCAGAGTCGGATCTGCACCCGTCGAGACCACGTAGTCGAAAATGGCCTGCGCAGACCTTTGTCGAAGCCGAACGGTGGCCAAGATGACCTAAGAATGAAATTCTGAGAACACCAAGTCCTTCGGGTGCTCCCACAGGATTTGGGGCCGTGTCTTCGCCTGTCGAATTTCACTCCAATCTGAGTAGGTGACTCTAGCCTCCTGCAGTGCTGCCCCGAGCCTCGATCTAAGCTCTGATACCAGTTGAAGGAGTACAAGTGGAAGTGGGACGTGAGAGAGAGTGCGAGAAGAAGAGCACGACGATATGGTGAACTCGCTCTACTGTAATGTGTAGAGCATAGTGAGTTCTTATTAGGTTTTTACAAAAGAATATGTGTACATACCTGGTGGCCCGCCCACTTACCGGGGCGACCACATTGGGCTTTATACCCCAACAATAATGCTCAAAATACTCATGGAGAAGGCCTCCTTATATAGGTTTAAGGGAGCCACAAAAATCCCATGTGCAGCCGCCCTTGGATGGCCAAGTCCAAGCCGCATTTGGCCATGTGTCCATGTGCAGCCGCTTTTGGGTAGAAATGCCCACCTGGAAGTCGGCCACCGGCCATTTGAAGCCCCTTTTTTGATTGTCTTCCGGCCGGCGTCCGGCCAATATCCGGCCACCCTCCGACCAAAAGGAATATTTCGGCGAATAAAAAGTCTCGGGGGCTCCGCCCCCAAGGCCCCCAAAGGTGCCCTTGAATTTTCTCCATACCATCCACGATCACAAATAAAGATCTCATCAGCGTGAAAAGCTGGAATCCACCAAATATATTTGCGCCAATGGCTTCTCCTCATATGGGGGCCTTACAAATTGTGCAGCATATATTGTGGTGGCAAAACTGAGAGAGGTGGGCATTGCAAGTATACTAACATCTGGCTGACCAAGCTTTTGGAAAATTGCACAACTCTTTGAATTCTCTTGAGCATCTTTCAACACAGTAGGCCACCATAATCCAACTTGCAATACCTTTTTTCCTGTTATATCACCTAAAAAATATCCACCTGCTACTCTTAAATGAGATGCTTGCAAAACAGCCTTTTGTTCAAAATTAGGTACACATCTTCTAATCACCTGATCTATTCCTTTCCTATATAAAGCTCCTGCTATGACAAAAAAGGGTCTACTTTTAAAAGAAAACTACCTTCTTTGATCACTTGTAAAACTGATGGCATAGTGCCATTTTTCAAAAATATCAATATCTGATCATCCCATGACTCTGATATTGCATTTTGAACCTCAAACAACTTACCATCAGGAAGATCATCATTAACACCTGTTGGCTCTTCTCCAATTTCTTAAATAATCAACAATGGCATGCTCTTTACCTGGTGTATGGACAATAAAAAAATCAAATTCCTATAGCAACAACATCCATCTAGCTAGCCTTCCTATTAGCAATGGCTTCTTAAGTAGGTACAATACATTTTGAAGGTAAACATTAAAAACCACCCTATTACTCACAACAAATAATGCTTGAATTTGATTAAAGCATAAACCATCCGAAGAGATTATCTTTCAGTGACATCATAATTTCTTTCAGCTGAGGTTAACACTCTAGTGGCATAATATACAGGTTTGAAGCATCCTCTAACTCTTCCCTGCATGAGCACAACTCCTATGGCCATATTTGATGCATCAACAAACACATGAAAAGATAATGTCCAATCTAGTTGCTCTAATATTGGTGCCATTGATAACATCTTCTTCAATATTTGAAATGATTTCTCTTAAGGTTCATCCCAAAAAAACGATATGTTCTTCTTTGTCAGATGAGTTAGAAGCATGCAAACATTTGCTAAATATCTGATGTACCTACCTTGCCATTTAATCTGACCATAAAACTTGGTCACTTCCTCTACATTCTGTGGAGTTTTAGCTGCTTCAACTACTTCAATTTTCTTCTCATCAATAGACATTACCTCCAGGGAAACAACATGACCTAGAAGAACTCAACTCTTAATAGCAATCACCCTCTTGAAAGGATTGAAGCACATTCTAAACTTCCTACACCTTTTTAAACACAACTTAAGATGATGCAAGTGCAAATCATTCTTACCAAACACTAAAAATCATCCACAAAGACCTCATAAAATCCTGCAAGTAAGTTTAAATGTTTTATATGCTAAAAAAATGAATGATGGTGGTCCATTCTTGAGTCCAAAATACATAATTGTAGATGCAAAATCTCCCCACTATGTGATAAAAGGTGTGTTATATTGATCCTCCTCCTTTAACTTTAATCTGATTGTATCCTGAAAAGCCATCCAAGAAGATATACATTTCTTTCCCAAATACTACATCCAAGATTGCATCACAAAATGGAATTAGAAATGGATCAGTGATAGTTGTTGCATTTAACGTTCTAAAATCAACACAAACTCTAATCTTGGCATTCTTCTCGGGTATCACAATTGTAGGTGACAACCATGTAACGTCATGAATTGGTTTAATAAATCCCACATTTAACAATTTATCAGTCTTCTGCTTAACCTGTTGTGCAAAATTTGGATTCATTATGCACCTTTGTTGTACAGTAGGAGCTGCATCCTTGCTGAAGTTGACATGGTGCTGATGCAAATTAGGATCTATTTCCTTAACCTCAGAATAGTCCCGTGAAAAAATACATTTATTTATTCAATCAATAATTAAAACAATTCTTGTAAAAATTATCCATCCACATGAATAATGACCTTAACCATTTTTGGATCTTCTTCAATGCCCAAATTGAGTTCCTTTACTCATCGTGCTTCACTCTGCTTGAACTTCCAAGCCTTTTGTTGTATATCTTCTCAGCGAAGGCTCTTTCCTCGTTTTCCTCCTACTGCAAAGCCTCTTTTGAGCTTGAAGCCACATTCTAATCCACCGCCTATATTTATTGCCTAGGAACTATATCTAATTTCTCCTCCTCTACTTCATCCTCCTTGTGCGAGATCCCTTCTATATCAACCTCAAATACAGGTACAATCTCCTCATCATCCTCAACTTCCTCTACAAAATTAATGGTTTGAGCATACAATGGCCTCTCCTTAACAGAAATATTCCTCCTTCTTAACATGGAAATTGTAATCACGTGTTTCCCTTTTTTCAAGAAAATCTTATTTTCATCCCAATCCCGCTTAACTCTAGTCAACCTGAACCAAGGTCTCCACAGTAACATATCATGAGGATCATCACCCTGTTTTGTTTTTAGAACCAAGGTCTCCCAAGTAAAATCTCATGAGGAGCATCCTGATAAGAATAGTATCCTCATCATTTAAGATGTGAAGAGGATTTGCAACATATTCCTTCAACAAGCTAACATAAAATAAATTGTGCACATGCAAGTGAGGGGGCAAAGCGAGTTTGTATGATTGGTCCCCTATCCTTCTCAAAACCTCAATGGGTCCACAATATCTATTTTCTAATTTCTTGTATTTTCTCAATTTGATTGAACTTCTCTTTGGCTTGACCCTAAGGACAACTTTATCTCTAGCCTTGAAGATCCTGAGAGATCTATGAAAATCAGCATAACTCCTTTGCCTATCACTTGCTCTCTTTAGGTTCTCCCTTATTATTGTAAAGAATGAGGATGCAAGAGAGCTACACAAGACAAGCACAAAGCACACAGAGATGGAAAGCTTCTTCTTCTTCTTCTTCACAGAAAAGAGAGTACAAAATGACTAAGTGCTAAAGCTGAAAAGTAGCATTTATGTACATGCGGTCACTAAGTGTGAACTCGCTAGAAGCGTACTAGGCTAGCACTATAAGTGTAGTCCAGTTGTAGAATCACTGGCAGAGATCCTTCGTGTCGGTCACCTAACACGCCAGTGAGTAAATGCCGTAAGCGGCCAAGACCCGTAGTGGATGCCAGCTCAAGGTGTAGAGCTCGACATCTCAACACTCCCCCTCGAGCTCTGCATGTCGCAGAGTCCAAGCATAGTCCGAAAACATCGAAGCGTCTCAGCTCCAAGGGCCTTGGTAAAGATATCTGCTATCTGCTCCTCTGTGCTGATGTAGACCAAGTCGATGTCGCCCGCCAAGACTCGCTCTCGAACGTAGTGGTAATGGACCTCTATGTGTTTGGTCCTGGCATGGAACACTGGGTTCCTAGCCAACTGCATGTTGCTGAGGTTGTCACAATGGATGAAAATTTGTTGGTCCACCTGCACTCCCAAGTCCTCAAGTAATGTGCGTAGCCAAGCTACCTCGCACGCCGCAACTGCTGCACCTCTGTGCTCGATAAAGCAACCGTAGGCCGCTTTTTGCTGCTCCAAGTAACAACAGCACTCCCAAAAGAGAACATGAAGCCACTCGTAGATCTCCTATCAACAATGCTACCTGCCCAATCTGCATCTGTATACCCATACAATGCTAATGGTGCATCTGCTGCATAGAACAATGCGTAGTCAAGAGTACCTTGCACATACCTAAGTGTGCGTCGTACTCCATCCAAATGTGGCTTCCTCGAAAGCTGCATGAACTGACTCTCCAAGCCTACTGTGTAGTTCAAGTCTGGCCTCGTGATAGTCAAGTAGATTAGACTACCCACAATCTTCCTGTACATGTTGACATCCTCAACAACATCACCCTTCTCTGCACTTAGCTTTGCATTCTGTTAACCCTCACGGCACACGGACACCGTAACCGTATTATGTATTTGGTAGAGTCAGGTACCGGGCTTGTCGGACCAATAGGAAAAGGGTAGGAGTGATCGCCGATGAGAGGCGCACTTTAACTGGGACATTCAAGGGATTAGTTGGCTAAGCATGGGCGCCCAAGTGTGAATGGGGTGAGCTCCTATAAAAGCCAACTAAACCTAATTTTTACTCATTCTCTCATTTGTGCAATAGAAGAGTGATCTTGCTCCATCTCCATCTTCTTCTTCTTCACCTCCTTGTGTGTGTGTGTGTGTGAGAGAGAGAGAGAGAGGAGAGTGTGTGTGCGATCGAGCATTACGAAGGCACGACGGCGGCGAAGCGGTTGAGCACGGCACGACTGCAGCTTCTTCTTCATCGCGGCGAGGAATCCACCAAAGGCGAGCGTAGAGCGGTGAGTGACACACCCTTTGTTCTCTTTGAGCTTGCTAGTTTAGGCTTGTTGTGTGCTTGGAGCCGTTTGTGGCTCGCACACGGTGTATTGGCAAGTCCCTTGCTTCGACAGTGCGGCAAGGAGCGCACATTTTTGGCGCCGCTGCCGGGGATATGCCCTACACTAAGCTCGGTTAGCACTTTACGCTTCCTTGTGGTGCAATTTCTATCATAGGAAAGGCAGGAAGAAGTGTGTGGAGATTTTTGTTTTTGCGTTTTCTGCATTTGCTGTCAAGTTTCAATTTCTGCTATTGTCTGCGTTTTTTCAATTTCTGTATTTTCTGCAAAACAAAAAAAAACAAAAAAAAAAGTTTTTTTGGAAAAAAAAATTTTGAATTTTAAAAATAAATTAAAAAAAAAAAAACGAAAAAAAAAAACGCGAGCGAGCGGCTAAATTTTTCGAAAATAAAAAACGTGACTCTTTAAACGGACGGGTTGGTTTGTATAAAAGGGATCGGGATCATTTTCCCAAGCCCAAGCCCAAGCCCAAGCCCAAGCCTCAGTCCTCAGTCTTATGATATATACTAGACTCACTCTTATATATATACCCTACTCCCTCAAGAGAGAATGAGAGCATGTGGGACAAGTCCTCCACTCTCCTCCTTTCTCTTCCCACTTGCACCCTTAGACTTTCTAGTTTGGGCCTAGTTCCCTACTGGAAATTGACAGTTTTAGGGATTCCGAGGGCATACAGTGACCAAACGGAGGGCTGTAAAGCACGGCACGACCCTCTGACTGATACGCTCGTTTCGAGCTATCACACGGCCCATTCCACGACACGCTCTAAAAATTCTAGCAAAAAAACAAACAAAAAAACACGCTAAAAACTAGTCACAAGGCCTCCTAGAGCAGCTTTTTGACACCTTAGGGTATCAAAAGCACATGCACTTACGCTCTGGGCGGGTGCTAGAACACGAGCATATTGAGGGTGCCTCTATTCATATGGACACCCATTACCCATCCACGATAAGCTCTAGACCCTCAGCGGGGACACAAGGTAGCACCACCCAAGACCCTAAAATAGCCGCTAGTGATTCCTCCTCCGACTTAGAAATCATGGAAGCATACCCTACCCAAAACACTGAGAGAGAAGGCCATGCACCTCCCGAAGCTCCACAGCCTAGTACTAGTATGTTTAGCCGTTTCATGGAAACATTAGGTAGAGCTACTCGCTTGGAACCTGATGCAAATGAAGCACACGAAGGGGGTGGGGAAGTGGAATCTCCTTTCACATCGCACGTGGACCCCACACCCCAAAGAGTGTCCATGTGGATATCCTACCAACTTCTTACCAAGAAGGCCCTGTTGAGCTGCCTCCTTCAGAAGTTCCCTCTAGAGTACCGTTGGTGACAAGTAAAACCACGGGGAGCAACATTGCTTCTACCTCACAAGAAACCGTTAACACGTCGACTCTAGAAGGATTGTTCATTAATGATCATTGGACATACGACCTCCACACTGAGGTGTTGACGGATCTACACTCTGGCCACGCCTACCATGTAGGATGGATAGAGATTGTACAATCCACCTCTAGTGCCACGAGCATCGAAGATCAACAGAAAATGATCTGTAATGTTATCCATGGCATTATTCAATCAGAAAGGCAAAACCGAGGGGTAAATATACTCTCAACTGGCCCCATGAGATTTCTGGATACGAGCAAGGCTCAACAGTCTACTCTATCACAAATGGAGACTCCTCTAATGAGCCCCATGGACCCATCTTACGTCATTTCAATGGGGGTCTCTATGCAATCTGAGCCTCCGAGCGAAAACTTTAGCTTCCCTAACTTGGCTCAACCCTCTATTAAGGAAAACCCAGTGCTCACTCCAGGGATAAGCCTGATAGAGAATGTACCGATGACATCTACGGTTAGCGCAGTGCCACTACCTAGTGTCGTAGTACCTAATATGGGGCCTCGACCATATGTGCCTCTAGCCCCTTATGCACACATGGCCCCCACACCTCCAATTGTACCACTTGCTTATGCTCCTCGAGTGCCGCTCCCTAGCCCTTATCCGAGTGGACCTATGCCCGTTATGTTCCATATCCTGCATCATCCACACATATGCCAAGACCGGCACCCGTCCTTCTCCCACATATGATTCCAAGAGTACCTCCACCGGCCCTGCCTCCTCACATAGGTGACTTGGCAGCGTTTGCTCAAACCATAGGTCGATCTATCGCGGAAAATATGCGTCATGCATCTGATAGAGAGCCTAGAAGTAAGGCAGTACAAATTGCCAAACTCACGCAAAAATTCAATGGGGACGAAGATGCTAGAAAACACATTGAAGTGTTTGAACAAGTATGTGATTCCTTAGGGGAACGCAACGAACTACATAAGTGCAATGCCTTAAGCTTGACATTAAGTGGGAAGGCTGGAGATTGGTATAGGACCCTAAGGGTGAACGAGAAAACAATCTACCCTACCCTTCGAAGGTTGTTTCTAAAGGAGTACATACGAGAAGGTGTGCTTTGGGGTGTAGCATCTCAGCTACAGAAGGCCGAATGTAAGGAAGGAGAGTCGGTAAGGGACTTCATTAGTCGTCTAAAGCACTTAAACTCTCGCTGCCCTATTTACGCTTCAAATTTTACCAACTTCTTGATCCATTCATTCGAGGGTTGAGGAATGAAGGAATCTATAATGGACTAGTGATTAGAGGTATCACAACCTGGGAAGATGTCACTGCCAATGCAATCCAATTAGAGGACAACTTGATGATAGCAGGCATGAGGGTGTCTACTGACATGAGATCCACTAGCTCACAAGCCATTGAGTATGAACCCATGACTGCAAAGCCCATTGCCAATGAGCCAAAGGTATTTGAGACATTCTTGACAGACCTCACCAAGGCAATCCAAGAGTCTCTTAAGGATAATCGACCCCCTCAAAATAGTCACATGTATCCAAGAAGGGAGCAACAATGGTGTTCCATTTGCTTAGGTCCACATAGCACTAGTGAGTGCCCTACGTTTAGAGTAAAATTTAATGGAACTTGCAACGCATGTGGTAGGTATGGTCACCAAGCTAAGGATTGTTTAATGATCAAACATATGATGGCAAATAGACCACCTGTAGCCTGGACGGATGCGCCTCGAGCTCCTGTATTGATGCCTGCTCCACCTGTTGAGCAACTACCGCAACACATGGTTCCTAGATCTCAAAATGTTGTACAAGCTACACCGCTACCACCTCCTGTGCTAGGACCGCAGCCCCCGCATCCAAGAGTCGCCCCTATGAACCAAGTGGGTTGCGAGCCATCAAATGCTTATCCAGATAGCTGTGAGGAGGAAATAGACACTAGTATTGCCTACGGACTTGATACATTGGAAGAATGTCCTATATACTACATGGAAGATTGTTGGGGACAAGTCAAGCCGGTTTATCAAGCTGCTGCTCTCGCATCCAGAGGTCAAAATATCAACACCCAGGCTAGGAGGCCACCTCTTCAATGCTACGAGTGTGGTGGACCACATCGAGCAGCGGAGTGCCCTATTAGGCTGCAAAAGAATGCTGCACAGATGCAAATGAATCAAGGGAGCACGTCTGCAATGCCAATACTCACATGTAATCATTGTGGCATAGATCACTTGATTGCCCAATGCCCCTATAATCTAATGCCCTAATGAATTTGAAATTGATTGCTAGTGTGACATCCCCAATACCACCCGTCACACCCGCTTATGAGATTACACGGTCCATGCTTCAAGGGCCAGGACATATCCTCGAAGAGAGAGATACCGCGTCAATTATCCAAGCAAAGAAAAAGAAGACACGAAGGAAGAAGTCGCAGAATACGGAAAATTCAAAGCCAAGTTCCAAAACAAACATAGGAACAGGAGATGACCCCATGTATATGAATGACCTCGAGGATGATTCAGATTCAGTCGAGACAATGGAGACTAGAACCAATACCACAAAGGGAAAGACCGACAAAGAAAACTGTAACATGGAACCAAATGAAAACCGAATAAGAGAAAACCATAAAGAGCCTCTGAAAACACCACAAGTGTTTCCAAATCCAATCCAAGACCCCCAAGATAAACCGCAGGGGCAAAAAGGGAAGAATCGTAAAAAGAAGATTGGGACGTACCCAAACCCAGTAGACGAGATTGAGCAGGTGAAACATCTAAGAGGTTTAGTGGAGGAGACTCAAAGGAAACTAGAACCAGAACCCATGCATGTCAAAATTCATGACACAGTGTTTCCCACGCAAGTTCATCCACCCCACATGAACCATAGACCGTTAGCCATATCTAGTATCATCCAAGAAGGGAGTGAGAACGGGACATCAGAAAGTGAGCATACACCCTTCTTGTTGGAAAGGATGTTTAGCGAAGGAATACCTGATCCCATTGAGGAATATGAGATTCCATCCTCACAGTTCCTAGTCAAGGACCTACACCCTGCAAAACGCCAATGAATGTTGCCAAACTAGTGGACTTCATGTCTTCTGAGGTCCGAACCACGATCATAGCAAAGTTGTATGGAGATCCTGAGTTATTCCTTGCACTTCGAGCATTCCTTAATGGAGAGCTACGAATGGATTACCGCAGTTTGCGCAACCAAATAGGCCTGACTCGATTATGATTGATGAGGAAAATCATGTGCAATCACTTGACTTAAATGGACACGAGTCTATGATTGAGGTACCCATTAACGAATTAGGGCAGTATTTTGAAGGCGACGAGTCTAATGCGACCCTACCCATCACTACCAAGGGATTAACTATAAAGGGAATTCTTGATGGTGGTGTGGAGTTAGCATCGTTACAAAAGATTGTTGGAATCCATGGGAAAACCCCGCCTCAGTGTTACTAACATTGTGGTAAAGATGGCAAATGGTACCATAGCCAAACCTATGGGGATGCTCAAGGATCTTAAGATCAAAGTTCTAGGACACAAGGTACGACATACGTTCATTGTAATGGATTTCTCTAAACACCTTATGACGTATGAAATGATTTTAGGACGACCATTCATGAGGGAAGCACAAAAGGTTCATGATTGGTCTAAAAATCATGTCTATTTGCAATTCCAAGACTCTGTCCTTAGAGTGGATTTGGTGACTGGTAAGGTACACCCCTTAGGGAGTAAAACCATTATTGATCATCGCTCTGACACCACAGTTCACTCGGCCCCACTACAATATTGTTACACTTGTAAGAAGGATACAGACATTGGCCAAGATTCTCCTTATATGGATATCCTACCTGGGATGACGGAATCGAACAATGTGGATTGGGTCCACCTAGCATCAACCATAGACACTTGGGGAAATAGGGGGACGACCTGGGTAACACCTGAGGGGGATGAAATGCCTATACCCTTTAATATGCTACAAGCAATGCATATCGCTTCCGACAAGACTCATCCTAAGGTAACAAAGAAAACATACAAGTGGGTCCCTAAAGCTTCTTTAGTGACCATACCTAGTGCTAAAAAACAGAAGCCTTGTAAGAAACGTACCACTCGCTCCAAGAAAAGTAAGAAAATGTTGCGATGGATCCCTAAACGACTATTGGAAGCCCAAGGCTACTATCAAGGAAATGATCAAATCTGGGTGCCAAAACGTAGATTGTGCTCTTACCTATCACCTGACCCAAGTGAGCCCAATCCCGTAGCTCCAAAACGAATCAATGATCGTGGAAAGAAAAAAATCACAGAATGCTACACACCCGCTCCCGAGCTAGTTTGGGTACCAAAGAAAGAACGATTTGTTCCACCTAGCTCAGGAAGGGGGGAGTCCCATGAAGCTTTTAGCTCCTCATGTAATACATCCATAGAGGTAA
Source organism: Adiantum capillus-veneris (assembly GCF_014529385.1). Lineage (NCBI taxonomy): Eukaryota > Viridiplantae > Streptophyta > Polypodiopsida > Polypodiales > Pteridaceae > Adiantum > Adiantum capillus-veneris. Next base: position 56,799,979 of record NC_140931.1, read on the forward strand.
AAGCTTCTACACAGCCTCCATCTATAGTAGTGGACCTCCATGAAGCTACAAAAGAATCCACACCTCCACCAGTGTTCAAGAATCACCTGATGAACCACTTCAAGTTCGATCCTGGGAGAGTACCTTACCACCCTTGCCGCAACTTGACGAGGCACCTAGGGTAATAGAAAACTACTGGCAAAAATCCTCACCTATTACCAACTGGAACAATTGGTTTCAAAGGGTGACAAGCTCATTTCAAATGGTATGATCTACCCAAGGAAGGGGGGAGTGTTTGCTGACAGTCATCATTCATTTGTTTCCCTCTCAACCTTTTTCCCTGACCTCTTAATCTCCGATCTTAGGGAATGTACATATAAAGCTTTATACTCCACAAAAAACAAAAAAATAAAGAGCAAGAGCAATTAGCAAACGAGTATGCACATTAAAGTCAAAACATTGACTCAGACCTACACATGTCACATCTGGTACAGTGAAACAGAAACCTATGCCATAAAACACCTTTGATCCTCATCACTTGAGTGATGGAGGGTAGGTAAGATTAGTACGATAGGAGTGTTTCTGTTTTAGAGTTGAGAGATTAGCGAAGTTCTCTTTTCCTACTAATGTGCCTCTCCTGGAGGTATTCCTTTTGTTTCCTAGTGTGTACAGGAGAGTGTTGCTATTGATAGGATTTGGACGTTCATGGAACCTTTCTCTCGTTCACACTTCAAATCAAGCGCGACCATCAACACAAACAGGTGTTTCTTGTCCATTAGCATTGCCCTTTAACTTTTTGCATCTATGATTGTCTGCTTTGATTGTGATTGGTAGCATAATATTCAGCGCATTGGCTTAGTATCAAACATTTAATTCGATGTAATGTTTTGTCATAATCACTTGTCTAGGTTTAAAAATCAAGCAGTCCGACTAAGCTAGTTTGACCAAGCTAGGTATTAGAAATCTTCTCTTAATACCATGGGAATGCCTTCCTAATAAACAATGGTTACTTAGGTTCTTAATCCGATTTAGGCAGCATTGTGTGAAATGTACTAGGGCTTTCTAGTGGGCTTAACCCTAGTGACCTTTAGCGTAAGTATTATAAAGGGAGTTTACTAATGTGATGAGCCTGGGGAGGGTAACAGTGTTATATGACCCCCCAAAGTTACAAAATTTAAATGTTGAAAATGAACAAGCAAAAATCGAAGTGCCACAATGTAAAATTTTAAGCTGGAAGAGAAATCTCAGCTTGATTTGGTACTTCACTCACATGTATCGCCTATGGTACTAGAGCCCTAGAGGTTCCCAGTGGGGCGCTTTTCCTTGAAAAGCAAAAAACCCAAGGCATACAAAATAAGCACACACATCATAATTGAATCAATGTGAAAAGACTTGGGGGTTCAAAGAAAAAGTAATCAGTCAGGCGATGATTTCATGAGAAATTCTTTTTATGGTAGCTTAACTACAAAGTCTTCTAGATATAGCCTCTAGTCAGCCCTCGAACATGAATACTTGGCTCTCGCGATTAAACAACTTAATTGACCACAGATAGTTAAGAAGCTTACCCATGGTATTAATATTCGATCTCTAGTGCCTTTCGACCATCAAATTAGCGATCCCAGACTTGTTTAATTTTCTACCTTTACATCTGTTTATGCATTTGATTACATTGCAATTTAATGTTCATTGCTACCAAATTGTTTGAAATTCTTTGACCAATCAATGTGTCTACCTAAAACTGCATATGCTTTTTAAGAGAATGCAATTACTGTGCCAATGTTGTTTGATTTTGCAGTGACTAAAGAAGGCTAAGGACATTCATCTCAAATGCTCTTCCACCTCGACGAACCAGCTTCAACCCAATAGCTTCCGGAGGATGGAATCTACATCAGGAAGGGGGGCATGTTAACCCTCACGGCACACGGACACCGTAACCATATTATGTATTTGGTAGAGTCAGGTACCGGGCTTGTCGGACCAATAGGAAAAGGGTAGGAGTGATCGCCGATGAGAGGCGCACTTTAACTAGGACATTCAAGGGATTAGTTGGCTAAGCATGGGGCGCCCAAGTGTGAATGGGGTGAGCTCCTATAAAAGCCAACTAAACCTAATTTTTACTCATTCTCTCATTTGTGCAATAGAAGAGTGCTCTTGCTCCATCTCCATCTTCTTCTTCTTCACCTCCTTGTGTGTGTGTGTGTGTGTGTGTGAGTGAGAGAGAGAGAGAGAGAGAGAGAAGAGAGGGAGAGTGTTGTGGCAATCGAGCATTACGAAGGCACGACGGCGGCGAAGCGGTGAGCGTGGCACGACTGCAGTTTCTTCTTCATCGCGGCGAGGAATCCACCACGAAGGAGAGCGTAGAGCGGTGAGTGACACACCCTTTGTTCTCTTTGAGCTTGCTAGTTTAGGCTTGTTGTGTGCTTGGAGCCGTTTGTGGCTCGCACACGGTGTATTGGCAAGTCCCTTGCTTCGACAGTGCGGCAAGGAGCACACACATTCACATCCAAGGGAATAGAAATTGGCTTACAATCAGCCATACCATACTTTGACAACATGTCCAAAGCATACTGTCTCTGTGATAGCCATATACCCTCTGGAGTCCTGATCACCTCAATGCCAAGAAAGTAGCGCAACTCGCCTAAATCTTTCATTTCAAACTCCTGTTTGAGAAGACCCTTCACATGGTCAATCTCCATAGCATTGTCACCAACAATAATAAGGTCATCTACATATATGGTAATGACCACAATCCCCACATCACTCTCACGTACATAGAGTGAATGATCAGCATGAGCTCTCCTAAAACCAATACTGATAAGATACTTGGCAATCATGTCATACCATGCTCTAGAGCCCTGCTTCAAACCATACAAAGATTTGAGAAGTCTGCATACATAATCTGGGTAACCTGGATCGACATAACCAGGTGGCTGATCCATATACACTTCCTCTTGCAACTCACCATTCAAGAAGGCGTTCTTTACATCCATTTGATGCATAATCCATCCTCTAGATGCAGCCACTGGCTATGACAGCTCTCACAGTCGTTATCTTTGCCACTAGAGCAAAGGTCTCCTCATAGTCTATGCCATACGTCTGTGCATAACCCTTTGCGACCAGCCTTGCCTTGTGACGCTCAATGTTACCATCAACCTTATGCTTGTTTTATACACCCATTTACAGCCAATAGCTTTCTTGCCACTTGGCAATGGCACCAACTCCCATGTGTCGTTTGCTTCCAATGCAGCCATCTCTTCATTCATTGCATCATCCCAATGCACATTTCCAACTGCATCCTCAAAACATGTAGGCTCCACATCCTGTATCACCTTAGCCATGTAGGCTTGGTGATGCGCTAGATACCCATCATAAGTCAATTTCTGAACTGGATTTCTGACTCTATTAGATCTGCGCGGTCCTGGGTCACTCCTTTGTCCTCTAGCATCTTCTTGTACTTTCCTTACACCAGGTGTCCTGACAGCCGGGATTCCAAATTCCTCATCAAGACTTTGTTCAGAACCATTTGAATCCATGTCTACATGTGAAAAACCTGATGATGCATCAGCCATAAAGGGAGGTTCATCAACCTTTTCCTTTCCTTTTCGTGATACATTCCCTGTACCTATTGGTGGAGTAACCTGCGTACGTAGTCTACCATTCCATGGTTTCTCAACAGAGCCACGAGAAGAGGACTCTTGTGATCCACTCAAAACCTGTGACTGTGGCCTCACATTTTGTACAACCACATCATCTTTTACATCAGCCCCAATAGTGCCATGTGCATTATTGTACCAGCTGCTCATCTCATCAAAGACTACATCTCTGCTCACTCGTAATTCTCGTGTAGTAGGATTGTAGCACACCTGTACCCCTTTTGTTCAAGGGAATATCCCACAAGAATACATTTCTCTGCTTTAGGATCCAATTTCCTACGCAACTCATCTGGTACATGCACGTAACCTATGCAGCCAAACACTTTCAAGTGTGCCAAATCAGGCTTTGTACTTGTAAAATTTTCCTCAGGGGTTACATCATGCACCGCAGCTGTAGGTGTCCTGTTCATAATGTACACAAATGTATTTACGGCTTCAGCCCAGAAATGATGAGGCATGTTCTTCTCATTCATCACATGCACGTGCAACCTCTTCAATGTGCCTGTTTTTCCTTTCTGCGACCCCCATTCTGTTGTGGAGTATATCTGCATGTAAACTGCCTGCGTATACCATGCATTCGCAAAAAATTTGAAAAATCATTGGAGAAGTACTCTCCCCCTCCATCTGATCTCAATGTCTTGATTTGCATATCTGTTTCCTTCTCAATCATGACTTTGAAGTCTTGAAAGTGACCAAACACTTCACTTTTGTTACGCATGAAGTAGACCCATACTTTCCTTGTATGGTCATCAATGAAAGAGACATAATACCTGCAACCATGTATACTTGCAGTATCGGTTGGACCCCAAACATCTGTGTGCACCACCTCAAGTGGCTTTTTACATACATTGCGCTCATGTGGAAATGAGCCCTTTGACTGTTTTCCAAACTGGCATACTGCACACACTTTATGCATACCATCCACCTCGAATTTGGGAAAACCTTTTACAATCTATTTTGATTGCATGTTGCGCAATCTCTGCTCATTGACATGGCCAATGCGTTTGTGCCAAATGTCAACATCAACCACAACACCTGTGCCCTGTGAAAATAATGCAGCGTTTACCTCAGGCATGTCTACATTCAGCGTAAACATTCTGCCCACACATTTGCCCTTTGTGATCAGCTTACAGCCATTCATCTGAAATCTTCTACATAATAGCCATTTGGATTGAAGCGAACCTGCAAACCCTGCTCAACCATTTGTCCAACAGAAACAAGATTCTTTGTAATGTTTGGGACATGAAGTATATCTGCTAGGTACTTTGATTTCCCACTCTTCTATTTAGAGGTATGTCCCCTACATGAGTAATGGGGTGAACTGTGTCATCTCTTGTCTGCACATAGCCTGACACATCTGGTTTGCGTATATCTCTAAACCACTCTCCACGAGACGTCATGTGATTAGAGGCACCTGAATCCACATACCAAACATCATCTTGGGTGGAATTCTCTGAAGTCATTGTATTCATTACATGCTGCATAACAAACATGCGCTCGTTTTTGTTGTCATCTGCATCTCTGCTAGTAGATGCATAGTTGCCCTGTTCTCTCTTTCCACTTGCTTTTCCCTTTGGAAAGTCACGTGACATGTGACCTCTTTCACCACAAGTCCAACATTCTCTGATATCTGGAGTATGTTGCTGTCTGCTTGATCCTGCACCACGACCTCTTTGACTCCCCCTGCCTTGAGACTGGTTTCCCCTGCCACCTGTATTGTTTTGATTTGATTGGCCTTCCAGAAATTGGCCCCTGCAACTCCTTGGGCTCGACCACAACCTCTACCTCTACCTCTGTTGGAGTTAGAATAGAAGGCCTGTTCAAAATTATTTCTGCCATGAGAAGAATATGTGTCAAGGTTCTTCTCCTCAAGAATAAGCATAGAAATCAAATCTTGGAACACGGGATGTCGTCTCTTGTATTCATGGAAGACCTAAAATATACATACTCATCTCCTACGACCATCCAAGCATGCATGGACAATGTCATCGTCTTCCACTGAGACTTTAATAGATCCAAGAGCCTCAATGTTACTCTTGATCTTCAAGGCATAATCATTGATTGAGAGGTTGTTCCTCTTAACCTGATTTAGCTCCGACTTTAGTTGAAGCTTCTGGCCTTGGTGTTCACCTCGAACACTCTACCTAAGTTTCTCCATGCAATGGCGGGGTTTCATCATCCTGTAGATAGCCCATCATGCCATCTGTGATGCTCATAGAAAGCCAATACATCACTTTGCTCTGGCCTTGTTGCCAGTCCCTCAAAGCTTTCCTTTGTTCTGCTGTAGCATTTGCCTCGGGAATCTTTGGTTCCTTTTCATTGTCTCCCTTCTACATAGTCCCAATAACCTTTTCCTTTTAGGAAATTTGTTATTCTGAACTTCCATGCAGGGTAGTTATTTTTCTCAAGCTTCTCAGTAACAATCTGACTGAAACCGTCAGACATCTTGAAGCACTAAGACAAAATAGCTGCAATCTGCAAAAACCTGCAAATCTGTTGAACCTGCTATCGTGGTACTTGTAATGCTTTCTACACTCAACGAGTGTCCACAATCAAGCGTACATACAACCACTGTACTTGTACAGTAAATCTCTGTATACTGCACTTTGGAGACCTGTTCAGAAACTTGTGCGAAAAATCCCTAAAATTTAGTAGTGGATTGCGAACGAAGGGATTGTGATGCTCTTGCTCTCTTAGCCTCTCTTGCCTGCACCAGGCTCTGATACCATGTAAAGAATGAGGATGCAAGAGAGCTACACAAGACAAGCACAAAGCACACTGAGATGGAAAGCTTCTTCTTCTTCACAGAAAAGAGAGTACAAAAATGACTAAGTGCTAAATATGAAAAGTAGCACGTATGTACATGTGGTCACTAAGTGTGAACTCGCTAGAAGCGTTGATAGCCGTTTTTTGGCTCTCCATAATTGCCATAGTAAGCTACCTCACCCTACCAAAATCACCCAAACACAACGGCTATCCTACCATTTCACTGTAAATAGGCGTGTGTGAGTTAGGGGCTTTTCCCATATCTTCTTAAAAACCCTCAGCTAGCTAGTCACTGGCTAGGTGAGCCAAAAAAAATAAAAAAAATAAAAAAATAAAAGTATATTATGGCCTCTTTGTGTGTAAATATTTCATTGTATATATGGCCTAAATATAGGGATTTTTTATAATTATTTGGTATTTTATTTAAATATTTTTACTTAGTGTGTGTTTTTATTAAACCTATGTACACCTTCTTTCATCCTCTTACACCATAATTATATTTTTTGCCAATATGTACATACTCTAACCTCATATTTTTCCTTTATACAAATCACTTCCACATTTTCACCCTCACCCTCGTGAAAACAAAAAATTGATTTCTACTCATTGGTTACTTTTATTATATTATTTACTTGCATACCTTTTTCTTCTTTCACCCAAAATAATTCAAGAGGGACCATATCATATGATTCCAATATCTTTCCATATCCATAACTCCTCCATATTTTTATTATTATTTTTACTCATTATTCTAACACCATGTGCTCATTGAGCTAAAGTCCATGAATAGTCCATACACTAGTCCCACCATGTATATATTTCTTATTTCACCATTATATCCTCTCCTCCATGCATGAGTCAAGGGCAACTTGAATGCTTTGTATTATAATATGACAAAGGAGGGGCTCACTTTTGGATGCATTGTACAAATTCAACAAAGGAGGGGGCCACTAAAAGACTTTTATAGCATAAAAAATAGGCTTTTTGGTGAGAATTTTGGCACCTATCTCCACTCCGAATTTGGAGCTGTGGTCAAAAGAGAAAATGTAGCCCACGCTCTGAATAATCACCTCAAATTTTTTCATGATTTTTGAAGCTACCAGCGGTGAGCTATGATTTTTTGAGTGGACCTCAGTCTGCCCACTTTTCTCTCACAAGTAGCCCTAGTCTTCTCTCACCCTTCCACACACCTACTCACTCACTCTTACACATCCCTCCCTCTCCTTCCCTCACTCAAACCTGCAATTTCCATGGCTTCTCCCACCCTCTTCACCATTACCCTTCTCTCTCATCCCTATAGTTCTTTTATGAACCTCTACATACATACACCCTCTCCATGTCTCTCTCTATTGCTTCTATGTTACAATTTCATTTACCTCTCCTAAAAATCTAAAATTCAGCATCTTAACCATGATAACTTCTGCAAATTGAGGATTTTTCATCAACAAATCCTCTTTTCATCGTGGTGGTCAACCGTGGCGGCGGCGTAAAGAAGCGAAGAAGAAGAAGAAGAAGACCAGCGGTCATTTTTTTCCACAATCTACACAAGGGTGAGTTCAAGCTTCTTCAAAGCTTCACCATCTCAATGATTCTCTTTTAATTCATCCCTCTTACTCCACAACCAACCATCCACCCCATCTACCCATTGTAAATATATCATTAACTTTCTAGTGATTACTAACACTAACCACTAACATACTAACACAAAATAGTATTGACCTAACCATAAAAGACACCTCACCTCAAGACATGTACAAAGTAACTCTCTCTCTCTCTCTCTCTCTCTCTCTCTCTCTCTCCTCTCCTTGATTAAAACTCTACTTTCACATTATTTACCATCAATAATGCTCTCTTTTGAGCCCACATCCATGACTCAAGCAGACAAAGAAGGCCCGCAATGTTTTGATATTAAAAAAAAAATCATAATCCTGATTTGTAGCTTGTAAATTAGGATTTCTAATAATCTTAATGAGGGGTCTCCAACCTATAAATAGGCCCCTCTTCTTCTTGTAAAACAACCTCCAATATCTCACATAGCACCCCAACACTCTATGCGTGAGGAGAGACTTAGGTGTAGCAACCACTTGTGAGCTTCACTCTTGTGTGAGAGAAGCCTTCAAGCTACACATTGTAAGTGAGAGAGCATGAGTTCCACAAATCTCAAAACCACTATTGTATATTCTCCTTCATCATCAATAAATTGAGGTTTGGTGCATCAACGGCGTGATTCGACGTTCAAATCTTCGTCCTTCCATTTGTGCAATACGGTTTGGTGAATTCAAGTGACTTGTGTATTTTGAGTTTTTATCGGTTGATCTTGATTTTAGAAAGTGTTTAGTGTGTTTTTCATTTCCATTTTTTTGTCCATTGTAAGAGGGTATTGTGGTGAGAAGTCTCCCACACCCTAAGACAGTGTGTGTGTGGTTTGGCAATGATTAGCAATCACTAAGCATTGAGTGAGTTTTGTACAAGTTCTACGATAGCATCATAACGAACCATCTCCATTTGCAAGTCACAAATAAGGTATTATGCAAGATCCTTTCCTCTCTCTCTTCCCTTTGCTCTAGCTCTCTTAGGTCCATTTCATGTGTGTCTTGGTGTGAGGTTGCTTGTGTGTGTTGTGTGGTGCATCTTCTTGGTTGTGCCAAAATCTCTCTTGCGTCCTAGTTCTCATACCATAACTAGTGGTGCCCCTATCTTGTTTGGGTTTGGCTGTGGTTTGTTGTTGTGTTGTGCTTGTGGTTGCCCCAGCCCCAATTGAGCAGCACGGGAGCCTTGAGGGTGTTTAGAGGTCGCCTCTCTGTGTTGCCCGCCCCGGACCGCCTCAGCGTACTAGGCTAGCACTATAAGTGTAGTCCAGCTGTAGAATCATTGGCAGAGATCCTCCGTGTTGGTCACCTAACGAGCCAGTGAAATGCCGTAAGCGGGCAAGACCCGTAGTGGATGCCAGCTCAAGGTGTAGAGCTTGACATCTAAATAATTATTTGTATTTGGAGATCCATTTCTTCAAGGGTATACTTGGTTGCAGGCACTGGGAGAATCTCTTTTATCAGATCAGTTAAAGGGCTCTTATTTCTTGGTGAGTTTAGTGAGGGCCTACAATGAGTGCACAATTTTTTGAAATACTCTACACCATCGTGTGAGTCCGAGGAATCCTCGACTTTTGAAATAGACTTGGGAATGGCCACTGGACTACAACTTCCACCTTAGATGGGTGAGGAGAGAGACCTTCCTTAGAGATTATAAATCCTAGATATGCAACCTTCTTTACAGAGAAAGAGCATTTGCTCTACTTAATGTAGAGTTGGGAATTTGTGAGAATTTCCAAGTAAGAATTTCCAAGACAAACGGCGACATTCAGATCTTCTCTAGTTTTTGAATACACAAGGTTGTCATCAAAGAAGACTAGAACAAATCATCTAGCTATATCCTAAAGATCTAGTCATGAGACGGTTAAAGGTGCAGGGCATTAGTCAGGCCAAAGGCATGACGATGAACTCATAATTCCAAATTTTATTGAAATCGCTTTTAGGAATATCTCCTTTTCTAATCCCTACTTGGTTGTAGCCTAATCTGAGATTGATCTTGCTGAAATATCTAGCACCACCGAGCCAATCGAGTAGCGCATCTATGTGAGGTAAGGGATACTTGGGGGTACTTGTTTCTTGAGTGCACTAATTCAAGCCTCAAAAATCTATGCAAATTCTAAATGCCCCATCTTTTTTTTCTTTGCAAGAGCATAGGAGCACCACAAGGATAGAACATTGGTTTGATGCAACCTTGCTCCAAAAGCTGAGTCAGCTGGTTCTTCAGCTCTATGGATTCATAAGGTACATCTTGTAGGGGGCCCTTGTTATTGGCTTGGCACCAAGAATTAACTCAATCTCGTGCTCCAGTTCTCTAGGCGAGGGATATTTGTCAACTCTTCAAGAAAAATATCTTGATACTCATTTAATTAGCCATTCAGTTCTAATTCTTTTGATTCAATTTCTGGTTTCTTGACTTTTATAACATAGATCTACGATCCTTTATTTAGTCCTTTCACTAATTGAATGGCTTTTACCACCTTCAAGGGAGCTTTCCTTGCTTTGCATGGCACCAAAACTTGTTCCCCTTTGAATTTGAAAAAGATATGCTTCCTTCACTACAATGTATGTTTGGATTATTTCTACTTAGCCCATCCATCTGAGGATTTCTTCAAATCAGCCAATCTTTAGGATTATAAATCTTTGTTGGGTAGTGGCCTTCTAGTTGAAGGATACATCTATCGTCTGTTCATTTGTCAGGATGGTGGATCCAGTTGCTAGAGAAACCCGTAGATTACGGCCAGTGGGTTGGGAGGTGACTTTGCAATCTTTTTAACAGTGTTAGGTGACAAAAATCAATGTGAGCTATTAGAGTCAATAAGAAAGAAAAGAGGTTTACCATTAGACTCTCCCTTAGTCTTGAGAATGGAGAATTGTCCATTTCAACCACTAGGATCCAAGGCAGCATAGATATATGGGCTTGCTCTTCTACCTCATCCTTTATTGAAACAAAATTTATTGTTGATGTTCGTGGGTGGTGTTAGTTGTCCACAAAAATGAGTCATAGGAGGGGATCTTGACGGTGTTGAATCTCTTCCTCTTGTTCCAAGGGTTGAATTTCCCCCCTTGTCTGGGTGGATTCTGAAGGTTAACATGGGGGACTCAAATTACTAGGGTCATCATCTTTAGGACATTGGGCCTTCTTATGAACAAAGTATAGGCAATTGAAGCACTAAATTTGCCTTCCATTTTGAGTGACTGGAAGGGCATTCATACGAAAAAAATGCAGTGGTGATTGGGTTGGCAATGGGCTTCGGTGTAAAGGTACTCTGGTTGCTTGGTGGGCTGACTAGGGTAGAAGAAATTCTCGCTTCCTATTGGTTGTAGTGCCTTTCTTGAAGAGGCTCTTATGCTTTGACTTGGTATTGCTTAGAGAGTCTGTAAGTGAAGCAGGTCAAAGGGACTCTACTTGGAGCCAAATCTTCTCCAAGTCCAAGGATAAGCGACAAAGAATTTTGTTTCTCTGTCATGAGAGGAGAATATTGGGATAGTTGGACAAACTCCTAAAAAATAAGCTTCAACGGTCCTATTTCCCAGCTTGCAAGAAAGAAACTCATTCATCCTTGTGGTGGAGTAGTTGAGGGGAGATATCTCTCCGTGAGATTGAGAGACAAAATGCAAGACAGACCCAATGGCCTCTACACTGAGACTATGCACAATGAGCTCGTCATGGGGAATACACAATACGGGGGCACCACCTATCTTGAGATGCATCTAGGACACAAAGACAAGACTATACATCACACCACACACCATGTCACACAACTAAAACATGCTGAGAATTGTAGTATGAGGTGGCAGAGAAACAAGTGGAGATAGATAGTGAGAGTTGTGAGTGTAGGTGCATGGATTACTATTCACACAAGAGATGGCAAACCCGAACACCTCTACATGCAACCAAAACAAAAGAAAACAACTATATGACACATGACAAGTCTTGTATATCCAACACAATGAAGAGAGAGGGTGACATAAGAAAAGAGCAGATTATTTTGTAGGGAAAAAGAGATAATGAGTAAGAAGGGATTTAGAGAAGAGAGGACACCATGGTGTCTTATTGATAGATGGGAGGCGATGTCAAGAAGTAGCATGAGGGTAACCTCACTCTTGTTGATGTTGAATGCCGATTCCTCCACTTCAATTTGCACCAAGGCATGGCAATTGACGATGAATGAGGGTGGGATGCCCGTGCCCTATGATTTGCGTGTTTGATCTCTCTCCTTTGTGTATGCATTGTGTGTTGCATAACCCTTTTGCATGGACTAGCACTTCTATGGTAAAGTGTGGAGACATGGTGCCTACGCCTCAAAATGCTCATAACCTATAACACTTAGAGCTTGTGCTTTGAGAGAGAGTTGTCTCTTGTGAGATGGAGTTGTTTTTTTGGTGATAGAGACCCCTCCTTATATAGGGAAAGAGGTGGAATTTTATTCTTTTTTTATTGTGATGCGACCTACACCATGTGACTGTGGGTCGTCCATGTATGCTGAATGATGCTTGTGATAGAGGTCCATAGAGTGAAAATAGTAGCAGAGAGAGTGGGATAGAGGGATGGAGTTTTTTAAAAGGTAGGCTAGTTGTAGCGAGCTTATTTGAGAGAGGGGAGGGGATTTTACAAGAAATTACCAAGGGTGGTTTGTTGCTGGAGAAGATAGATTCCGCCACTTATAGTGATAGTGGCCCTAACTTGGCCAAGACCTCATTTAGTATGGATTTGTTTCTCTCACTCATGCCCTAGATTTCAAATCTAGGGTAGGAAAACATACAATGATCCTAATTTTTTAATACAAGAAGGGAGAGATTATAAGGGTGTAGGTGAGTTAAAGATGATTACGAGGTTGATATTTGCCGTTTGAAGCTGATGAGAGATAGAAGTGACCCACATAATTTTATCTTTTGTGATTCGTTGCTTTGCTTGGCCAAGCCTTGCTTGTGTCATGTCAATTCTAGTTGTTGTAGTTGAGTACGCTTACGTCGTCAGCCGTCATTTCATCGAAATTGCTGGTACGAGCACATAAGTATGAGAGTGTGTGCATGTATGTGAATGATGTGGCTGAAAATTATCTTATTTGAAGGTTATGACTGATGGAGGGAAAAATGGGAGAAAAGAGGGTAAGTGGGCTTGAGAGGAAGGGAGAGAGAGCTAACCATTGAGGGGGAAAGCTGAGAGAGAGATGTGTATGTATGTGTGCATATATGTATGGATGTGTGCATGTTTATGTGTTGAAAAAACACAGAAATTTTCAGCTATGGAAATCTTGGGGAAGACATGAGAGTGAGAGTGAAGAGTGTGTGTGTGTGCATGTGGAGCTGGATGATCATGACTCCTTCCACATGTGGACAGATAGGTTCCATCATTTTGATCATATCTTGAAAACTATTGCAAAAAAATATAAAAAAATAGGGCAAAAACTCTAGATTGGTGCCTACACCTTTGCTCTTGAAAACTTCTTAAAATTTAGAATGGAAAAAATAAAGAAAAATTGCACAAAACTATATGTCGTCTTTACTCCTTTCCAAAGGTCTTCCAGCAGGTGGTCCCCTCTTGATTCAATGTGTAATCCTTGTGTCCACAAGTGAAGTATGATTGCTTTTGATAATGTGTTGTTGACTTCAACTCCATAATGCATAAGATTCTTCACCCTTTCACTATTGACTCTTATTCCTCACCTGTAGTGACGTCGAGTAGAATCATCAATTGCCATAAAATTTTATTGTTATGGAGGGTTTCATTCCTATCTCTCCTTATTTTCCAAGATCCAAATGTGCAAAACCAAAGCTATGTACACCCATGAAGCCTTGAAGCCTCGCAGGGGTCAATGCATACCAAGAGAGAGGTGGACCAAAATTTAAAATGCGGCCCTCATTAGCCCTCTGCTTTAAGAGATGTATTTATGCCTCCAGAAATACTACCTTGATTGAAGTAGTTGAGTGAGTAAGAGCCAAGATCTCTGGCCTTTGAACTAGCCATCCCATGTGGCCATTACTGAGATCTCTAGGACATCACTTGTTTCCAAGAAATGTACTATGTCTTGAAAAGGATCTCTAGCTAGAGGCATCATGATCAAGAACTCTAGCTGCCTTTGAGTAAATGGGAAGCCCATGGATTCCAAAAATTTGTCCCAGTATCCTCCAGGATCCCGTAGTAGAATAGGACCATCATCTGTAATGTCCTAACAAAAGAACCTCCTATTTACTGCCAAAAAGGATAAGATTTGTAACCACCATTAGTGAAAAGATAAATGAGTGTCTTGGCTCCTTCCAAAACAAAACTTAGGATAATAACCCCCAAGACTGTACCAAGAGTCCGTCCATGGCTCCTTTTTTATGTGGCAAGCTCAAATTGCCTTCAAAGCCTAGCGTACCACTATAGAAGTTTAAGCTGGAAAAAGAGTTACTATCCTTTGGTTCTATCAAAAGGGTCCTCTTGCATTCTCTAATGTTTTTAATGGCCACAAAATGGGTAGCTAAAGACAAGGTAGTACATGCTTGTGTACTAACATGCATAGCATATACAAAAGGTAAGTTGCAATCTGCATGTTGAAAAACACTTCATCTTGATTATATGCATGGAGGACCATACTCCCATCTTTCTCATGTTGGGGATGCATTCCCTATGACCCTTATGACCATCCTTTGTCCTAAGGGTTCTTTAAGGCTTCTCCTAAATGCATCCAACATAGCACAATCCACTATAATCTCTACATCTAGGTTGCCAAACCTAGAACCGCCAATAACTTTCCACTGCATCCATGTGCATAAGAATCTCCTTATGTTGGATTTCACAATCCCCGTCCTGGTAACAGTCATTCCAATTTGTCCTTGAATAGTTTCCTCCAGCAGGTGTAGTGGCCAAAGACTTCACGTTTCCTTCTTGTAATTGTATATTTGGGGGATCCACCTTGTTGTGATTAGTGAGAATGAGACCCATGATTTCAGGAGAGTTGTCACTATCATTCATTGTCATAGACTCCTACTTTGATGTTGTAGTGGTTTGCTAGAGAGCTCATCCATAGTAGTCTATATGTCCATCTCTTGTTGCTTACCATCTTTCATGTTATGGAATCTCCTTGCCCTTTCTATCTTGCATCTTGAGAATTTCTGTGTCCAAATATTTCTTTGATCTCATGGCCATGAGCCATGGTCTCCATGAGATAACTCGGTAGCCCTCCTCCTTTGGGACCTTTGAGCCCTGCATCGAAACATCATTCACAAGATCTAGGGTTTTGTAGACTCACCAAGTGTGAAATCTGAAATGCCATTTTTTTGTCGTTGCTTGGACGTCCTCTTTATTCACTCCCCCTTGGTCTTCACCTTTTCTTTCTTTTCTAAAGTTTCCTCATGCCTAGAGTTATTTACTCCCATGTGTTGACGGGAGCAAAGCGAACCCCGAACCTCGACGGCCTCTAAAAACACCAGGGACCGAATGGCGTGCCTCCAGCCTGTCATAGTAAAGCAAACAGGGGCACCACCTAGCTTCAGCGGCTAGGATGCAAACAACACACCACCATAACAAAGTTTCATCCAAGAGAGATGGATGGTTGGGAGTAATGAGTGAAGAGGAAAGGGAATGAGATCAAGTGAGTGAGAGAGAGAGAGAGAGAGAGAGAGAGAGAGAGAGAGTGAGGGAGGGGGTATAGCGGCTTAGTACTTAGGCACCACAAAAGGAGGGCGAAACTGCACACCCTTCACTCACATACACAAGCTCATTCCAAACACAAGACTAGGTGGAGATTCCGCACACCTCACATGGGCAAAACATTGCAAGAAAACATACTCACAAAACCTCAAGCTTTATTTAGAGAATAAGGCGATGAAATGGGGAGCATAGGGTAGGGGAATGAGAAGGGAGAGAGTGGTAGAGCACATGGCGGATAGGTGGGAGTTGATGGCGAAGACTCGCACGAGGGTTATGACCATCATCTTTCATTTAGTTGCCCTTCATCTTCCATAGCCAAGGGTGTAGAGGTCATGCTAGAGTATCAAGATGGTGATTGGGGTGATGGTGATGGTGTGGGTGTGTGTGTGTGCACTAGGCACACACAATGCATAGTGTGATCTTTGGTGATGTTGTGTGTGTGTGTGTGTGTGTGATGGTGACCCCTCTTTATATAGGGGAGGAGGGGGGAGAAATTCTAGAATTTAGAAATGAAGAAATCATTATCTACATAGGCCATGTGACTGTGGGCCCCACTTGTCTGGTTGTGTGTATATGTGCCAGAACAGCAGTCTCATGAGAGAGAGACTAAGAGAGAGAGATGGGTTGATGAAAAAAAAGTGAGAGGTGACATGGAGAATAAAGTAATTACAAGAGGGGAGAGAGGGGAGTGTGTTTAGAGGTGAATCTGTGTGCAGATGTGTGTGAACACAAGAAAAATCAGGTAACCACCGGGTGGGGATGGGTCTGTGGGCACCTTTTTCAATGAAATTGAGTGTGTGTGAGTGTGGGGGAGGTTATTTATCTACAAGACAAGAGACATGGCACCCTTTAGAGAGAGAGGGGGGTATTTGGGTCATGGGATATGATAGGAGAGAGAAAGAGGGGGTGGGGTATACTATTTTGGAAGATAGGGTAAGTTGCATGTGAGTTAGGGTGCATTATTGGTGAGTTATAATGCATTATTGGTGAGAGGTGGGGTAGCTTGAGGGAAGAGAGAAAGGAGAAAGGACAAGGGGAAGAGAGAGGGGGTTGATCTTTTGAGTGGAGGAGAGGAAAAGGGACACACGACGGGACATCAGTGAAGAAAAAGGAGGCAAGGTGGGGATGGGCTGCCCCGCAGGCATGAGGTGGCCTATTTTACCTTTCTCATATATTTACATAATCATACTTTATTTTTTTTTCTTACTTTTCCAATGCCTTTTATCACTCCCTCCCTAAGAGGAGGTTTCCATGGGGTGGGGACGAGAGAAGAGGGGTATGGGAGCTTGGCTTGTGAAAAGCCCCCATCATTAGCCCTCCCCTTTTGGCTAGAGGCATTCATGTCTCTAGCTCTGTTTCTTCTTCCGCTTAGCTGTAGGATCCGATATCGAGTTGCCTTCTGAACTAGCCATTCCATTTGGCCATTGGTGAGATTTCTGGGATCGTCATGAATCTGTAATAGGTCCGAGTGATAACTTGTTCCTTGGAATAGTGTCGGTTGATTAAAGGGGAAGCCCATGGCTTCCAGAACATTGTGCCAATGTCCTCCTGGATCCCAAGTGAAAAATAGGATCATTGTTTGCAGTGTCCGAACAATAAAATTTGCATGCCAAATTGGATCAAATTTGTAACACCAGTAGCGAGAGGGGAAATGAGCATCTTGGCTCCTGCAAAGACAAAACTGAAAATTATGATTCCCAAGAGTGTACCAAGAATCCACCATATATGGCCGCCTTGTTGGTGTGGTGAGCTCAAGTTGTCTTTTGAATCCTACTTACTGCCATGACTAGAAAAAACTGCGAGCATATCATGCTTCTTTTGGGTGTGCTCAAACATGTCAGCTTCCTTTACTGATGCTAATAGCAAGCCACCTACCTTGCGGCTTAAATTCAAGCGTAATCCACTTACCTTTCTCCAAAGAGAGGATGCACTATTTGTAACAAAATTGTACCAAATTGCGAATGAGGTCTTCATTCTTGCATTCTATTAGGCTTTTGTCTATCGATGGCTCCTTTGTTCTTATCTCCATGCTGATCTTCTCTCTATATGTTAGAGCAGCTAGCCATAGCCATAGGTCTGATGCATCCCATGCAAACACAATGCTGTGTTGTGGAGGAGTTTGGAACATCCTTAAAAAGTTGGCAGCATATTGATCATCAAACTTACTCTGAACACCCTCACATAAACTGGAGGCATTACCCATCTCCAAGTTTATAACACCCTTCAGTAGACTAGAGGCATTACCCATCTCTAAGTCTATAACACTACACAATAAAGTCTTGCTCGGCTGCCAAGCCTCTGGAGAAATATCCAACTCCAAACCTTCAGTCATACTTACCTCTTCGTTATGGTCCTCAAGTGAAACTACCTTGATGCAAGATTCCTTTAGCTTGCTACACTGTCCTGGGTCCATGCTGGTGCACAGGCTTCCGTTTTCAAAGCCCTCCCCTTTGATTGATATGTTGTCCACCTTCTGCAAAGCCTTGCTAGCAGGCTGGTTTTCCTCTTCTCTTGTATCTTTCATGCCCTTTGCATTCCTCTTACTCTGACGAGGCCTAATCAACACTTTACACCTTCTTACGCTTACTGCCCAATGCTATCGATTGATCGCTTTGGTGCCTATTTCATTCAAGGTTAAAGATGTACTCACATTTGTAACACAATTTTCTTGACTTACCTCCCCCACTTGGGTAGCATCTTTTGATTCTTTAAACTCTTGTTCCACTGCTTCAGTTCTTTGAATAAACTTCTCACTTGATCCTTCTTCGGTTACCTTCATCTTGACCTCTTCTGCAAGACCAATGATACTTGGTGTGCGGGTACCAATTGATGGTGGGCATAGGATGATTGTAAGTGGTGATTGTGGCGGTGGTTGCATTGGTGACTGGCATTGAACTGGTGTGGCTAGATGTGGTTGCACCGTTGGTGGTGGGATTTGAACAGGTGGGATTGGTTGCCTGAGTGGCGGTGGTGTTCTTGGTGGAGAGATCTGATTCTGTCTCCCCCCTCTATTGAAATTCTGCCTCCTTGGGTGTGGGCAGTAGTACATTCCACGGCCATCTTCCTCGTAGTTGTAACAATGGTACTCTGGGTTCTGCCTTCGTTGTCCTCTTCCTTGTTCTGTGTTCCTTCCAGGTGTATGCCCTTGCTGCACTAGATGCACATATAAACTCTCTAGCTGGGTGGTGATGTGACTCAGCAGGTCTTGCTCTTCTGATGCCTCCTGTGGTTGGACTCTATGATTGGCTGTTGCAGTCACTGGGGTTGGTTGGGCCGAGCTTGTTTCCTCTGACTCGTTAACTCTTGCTTGCATGCGTAGCTTCTTGTCTTTAAGGCGGGCTACTTCGACTGCCAACTCATATGTTGCAGGAAACCTTCCCTTCACCTTCTCTCTAAGCGGCGACCATAGACCAGCAATGAAACGGTCCTTCTTTAGGAAAATAGGCGCTCCTTCACCTTCCTCCAGCGAGGCAACCCATCTCTCCCATAAGTCCACAAATTTAGACTCGTAGGTGGCATACTCCAGCAGGCCTCCTTGCTTTAATTATGTTAGTAACTGCCATAGCCTCTCCGAGGTTGTGCCTCCACCAAACCTCTTTACAAAAGTAGCCATTAACACATCCCATGCATTCTTGGTGGCCTGGGGCAATGCATTATACCAGGACTTGGCCTCTACTTTCATTAGTAGAGGAAAAATTCTAAGTTGTGAAGCGTCGTCATCTTTGTTGGAGATATATAAGCAATGTCGAAATCATCCAAAAAGTCGGTGGTGAGATCCTCTCCCTTCTTTCCACTGAACGTGGGGAAAGAAACACTTGCCATGGTAGTGACTCAGGAAATTACAAAACTCTTTTTCTTTTTTTTTCTTTTTTTTTTTAACATTACATTAACAGTAGCGGCTCATAGCAGCTTTTTACAGGGGTGGGTGGATAGGTTAAAACAAGATAAAGATAGAAACATTAAAGGAATGATGGTAATCTAATATGGGGAGAATGATAGGGTTCGGGGAATTGAGGATTTCTCCTAGTACTGCCGCACCAATAGGTGTACGATCTTCTGTTGGTAGAAGACTTTCCTATCTACATAGATATTCACATGCATATGCTGCAAGAATCTGAATGGGAATGCCGTTGGCCCGTTTTCCATCATGCACAGAGGATGAAATACTTACTTATACTCTTACCGTGCCAGTGTTGATGAGTCGGCACATCCACAAGAGGTCGTCGCCTTTCATGGGCTCTACCTTTCCTTCGTTGCTCTGCACGTACGGGGTGATGGCGATGCGTCTGACCACTCCCAGCCTCTTGGCTAACAAAAATTGCATGTAATTTCCATCGTCGGCGTGTTGCATGAATTCTACTCCATTCAGTTGCAACTCGTCCCCAGCCCACTGGGTTTCTCCCATGGTAGAGAGCTTCTTCAGGATAAGTTGTACAGGGAGAGGAGGAAGATCCTCCACTCTCTTTCCAAAACAGCAAGAGCAGTAGCCGAACCACTCTTCTCTAGGACATGGGAATCTTCTTACCACTTCTTCTTCCGGATTGTCGAAGTGGATTGGTAGCACTCGCATGCGTCGTGCAAATCGATAGGCGACCTTTCGCCGCTTAGCTTCGGATGACTTCCTCTTTGGCAAACTGGGTACAACCCGGCTTTCTGAGATTGAAGCACTTGCTTGGCTAGATGCTTCTCCCTTCAGGGTCATGTGTTTCCAGACTGGCTTATCTTCTCCTTGCCTTTGGCTCGAGCAGCCCCTTCAGGCCACTTTGGAGTTATAACTTTGACTGTAGTTTCTTTAGGGAAAAGAGGTCTCACCGTTTGCTTCCCTTCCTTGATGTGAATGACTTCTTTGCGATGAATGTCGATGTAGATGACTTCAGCCCTTTCGCTGCCTTCATTGCTGGCACTCATTGACAGTGTGCCTTGGTTGACAACAGTGATGGCACTTCACCGACCTCCCACTTGATGCTCTCAATTTATAGTTAGAACGAGTGACACGAGATGGAGAATTTACCTCTTGAATGCTGACGACACTACAACCTGGCAGTAGCACCTCAATGAAGGCGGCTAGTGCCTCCTTCGTCTCTTCTTCTTCCGTCCTCCAGTTAAAAAATTCCTTCATCCATTCGTCCATTCACAATAGTTTAGGGGTTTCAGTCTTGTAAACTGACGGGTTTCATGAAAAGATCCTCAGTGGTGGCACCAAATGACGGGAGCAAAGCGAACCCTGAACCCCGACGGCCTCTAAAACACCGAGGACTGAATGGCGCGCCTCGAGCCTGTCATAGTAAAGCAAACAGGGGCACCACCTAGCTTCAACGGCTAGGACGCAAACAACACACCACCATAACAAAGTTTTCATCCAAGAGAGATGGATGCTTGGGAGTAATGATGAAGAGGAAAGGGAATGAGATCGAGAGCGAGAGAGAGAGAGAGAGAGAGAGAGAGAGAGAGAGAGTGAGGAAAGGGGTATAGCGGCTTAGTACTTAGGCACCACAAAAGGATGGCGAATCCGCACACCATTCACACATACACAAGCTCACTCCAAACACAAGACTAGGTGGCGATTCCGCACACCTCACATGGGCAAAACATTGCAAGAAAACATACTCACAAAACCTCAAGCTTTATTTAGAGAATAAGGCGATGAAATGGGGAGCATAGGGTAGGGGTATGAGAAGGGAGAGAGTGGTAGAGCACATGGCGGATAGGTGGGAGTTGATGGCGAAGACTCGCACGAGGGTTATGGCCATCATCCTTCATTTAGTTGCCCTTCATCTTCCATAGCCAAGGGTGTAGAGGTCATGCTCAACACAAGCATGGTGATTGCGGTGATGGTGATGGTGTGGGTGTGTGTGTGTGTGCACTAGGCACACACAGTGCATAGTGTGTTCTTTGGTGTGTGTGTGTGTGTGTGTGTGTGTGTGTGTGTGTGTGTGTGTGTGTGTGATGGTGACGCCTCTTTATATAGGGGAGGAGGGGGGAGAAATTCTAGAATTTAGAAATGAAGAAATCATTATCTACATAGGCCATGTGACTGTGGACCCCACTTGTCTGGCTGTGTGTATATGTGCCAGAATAGCAGTCTCATGAGAGAGAGACTAAGAGAGAGAGATGGGTTGATGAAAAAAAAGTGAGAGGTGATATGGAGAATAAAGTAATTACAAGAGGGGAGAGAGGGGAGTGTGTTCAGAGGTGAATCTGTGTGCAGATGTGTGTGAACACAAGAAAAATTAGGTAACCACCGGGTGGGGATGGGTCTGTGGGCACCTTTTTCAATGAAACTGAGTGTGTGTGAGTGTGGGGGAGGTTATTTATCTACAAGACAAGAGACATGGCGCCCTTTAGAGAGAGAGGGGGGTATTTGGGTCATGGGATATAATAGGAGAGAGAAAGAGGGGGTGGGGTATACTATTTTGGAAGATAGGGTAAGTTGCATGTGAGTTAGGGTGCATTATTGGTGAGTTATAATGCATTATTGGTGAGAGGTGGGGTAGCTTGAGGGGAGAGAGAAAGGAGAAAGGACAAGGGGAAGAGAGAGGGGGTTGACCTTTTGAGTGGAGGAGAGGAAAAGGGACACACGGCGGGGCATCAGTGAACAAAAAGGAGGCAAGGTGGGGATGGGCTGCCCCGCAGGCATGAGGTGGCCTATTTTACCTTTCTCATATATTTACATAATCATACTTTATTTTTTTTCTTACTTTTCCAATGCCTTTTATCACTCCCTCCCTAAGAGGAGGTTTCCATGGGGTGGGGACGAGAGAAGAGGGGTATGGGAGCTTGGCTTGTGAAAAGCCCCCATCAATGTCTACCTCTTCTACATTGGTCTTACCATTTGTCACTCCTTTGATGTGTTCCTTCACCTTCACCTTACTCTTACTTCCAAGACCGATGACACTTTAGCACCTCTTAAAAAATTGTGGGTTGTACTCTTCTCTGTTGGGGTATAAAGCCCAATGTGGTCGCCCAGGTAAGTGGGCGGGCCGGCAGGTATGTACACATATTCTTTTGTTAAAACCTAATAAGAACTCACTATGCTCTACTCATTACAGTAGAGCGAGTTCACCATATCGTAGTGCTCTTCTTCTCGCACTCTCTCTCACGTCGCACTTCCGCTCGTACTCCTTCCACTGGTATCAGAGCTCAGATCAAGGCTCGGGGCAGCACTGCAGGAGGCTAGAGTCACCAGCTCAGATTGGAGTGAAATTCGACAGGCGAAGACACGGCCCCAAATCTTGGGGTCATTCTGAGGTCATCTCGGCCACCGTTTGGCTTCGACAAAGGTCTGCGCAGGCCATTTTTGACTATGTGGTTTCGAAGGGTGCAGGTCCGACTCTGCAAATTTGGGGTTTTCGGCCTACGACTGCAGGTGCTGAGGATATCGACACTCCCAGAGTGTTGATTTGTGGCTGTCTACACATCGAAGGATGGCTCACAGTTCTTGGAGGCGTGTCACATACGACACGGGCACATTTACACACAGACTGTAGGCGACATCCACTAGTTCATTAGGTAGCTTGTGTTTGCTGCTTGATATTCCAGATTCCATCCTGACATTGCAGGTACTTCCACATGGGATGTATTGTCAGAGATGATGATGTATCTTTGTTGAGGGTTTGCTGGCTATGAGTCATGCAAAAAACAACCGCCGCAACGGTTACAACATACTATGGGAAATTTGTGGATGTATGACTTTGTGGGAAGTCTATGTACTATAGATTTACTGCATTTGTTGTTCAGCTTTGTTGAGGGTCGAGTTGAGGTTTGGGGGATTCTCGAATAGATCTGATTTCATGCTATACATTTCGGATTGCTTCTTTGCTTTACTGCCGTTGGCGCAGTCTATCTATGCTACAGACAGTGACAGACAGTGAGAGACAGTAGTGCAGGACAGGTTTACCCGCAGCTTACAGTGTCAGAGAGACAGTGTTTTTTGAGCTGTTTTTTGAGCTGTTGTACTTTTTTTTAGTACACAAGTACACACAAAATTTACAAAGGAACTTCTGACAAAATTTATGCAGAATCTGAACTTTCTTGGTTCATTTTAAGGTTGAAATTTTTCAGAAAAAAGTAAAACTCTGAAAAAAAACTTTGCACAATCACAGCTCTCTGCAACTATCAACAAAGATGGAAACAATATCCATTTCCCATTGTGGAAGAAGGAGATTTGGCACGTGTTGGTACAAAAGAAGCAGATAAAACCTATAAATCTCAAGGGGATAAAACCAGAAGATATGGACGAAGATGAATGGAGCGAAATGGATGAATTGGCACTTTCTACCATTATGCTGACTTTGGCAGAAAGCGTTTACTCAATGTAGCAGACGAGATGTCGGCTTATCAAGCATGGTTAAAGCTGAGTGATCTTTATGAGAAGCAGAGTGCAGCTTCATAGGTATACTAGCTTATGGAGCTTGTTGACTTGAAGATGAAAGAAGGGACACCTATGTCCAATCATCTGAATGAATTCAACACAATCTATAGTCAGTTGTCAGCTTAAGGTGTCAAGTTTGATGAACCTGTTAGAGCTATGTTCCTGTTGATCACATTGCCGGAAAGTTGGGACACTTTTCGCACAGCTTTCAGTAATTTTGCACCTCCAGATGGTTTGAACATAGCAGGTGTAGAAGGAAGTCTGCTTACTGAAGAAACCAATAGAAAGACAATGGACAAAGGAAAAGGAACAGCCTTAGTTGTCAGGGGAAGGACCAAAGAAAAGTACAAAGGTGGAAAGAGGAATCAGTCTCGTAGCAAGTCCCGCAGTGCTAAAGGCAAGAGTGACATAGAATGCTACCATTGTGGCAAGAAGGGTCACATGAAAAGAGACTGCAGAGAATGGAAAGCAGAAAAAGGCAAAGAGAAAGCTGAAGACCATGGTGAGAAGAACAAGTCCTCATTGAAGATTCAACAAATAAATGTGACAAACACTGTTGCAGAGGATGACAGTCTAGTGTCAGGAGACATCTACTTCTTGAAGAATACAATGGACTCAGCTCTTCTTACAGCATCTGATGGAAATGCACTGAGTGACTGGATTATAGACTCATGGGCATCACTTCATGTGTCTCCAAACAAGGAGTGGTTTACTTCTTATGTGACCACTAAAGGTCATGTTCGGCTAGGCAATGGGCAAACATGTGAGATCTTAGGTGTTGGAGATGTTCAATTGAAGTTTCAGAATGGCTCTTCTTTCACGCTGAAGAATGTGAGACATGTTCCCGCAATTACAAAGAGCTTGATCAGCACAGGTTTACTTGATGATGCTGGCTACGTCACCACTTTTGGACAGAACATGTGGAAGATATCCAAGGGTTCTATGACAGTAGCACATGGAGTAAAGTCTAGAGGAATTTACATGATTTATGTATCAAATGTCTCTAAAAATGTAATCAATGTAACCGAGCAGCCAAACGTTTCTTTGTGGCATAGCCGGTTAGGACATATGTCCAAGAAGGGAATGGAAATCTTGTCTCATTCTGGTTATTTTCCTGGCTTTTCATTTAATGATTTTGAATTCTGTGAACATTGTCTATATGGTAAGCAAAAACAGCAAGAGATACATAGTTGGCATACAGTGATTGAGAGATATATTCCTTGTTTTGTAGTGGACCTATGCCTAACCTATCTCTAGGGGGAGCTTCTTACTTTATGACATTTATAGATGATTACTCGAGGAAAGTATGGGTTTACTTTCTCAAGCACAAGGATGAAGCGTTTAGTGTTTTCAAAACGTTTATGACACTTGTGGAGAATCAGAGTGGCAAGAAGCTTAAATGCTTACGCACTGACAATGGTGGAGAGTATGTTTCAAAGGCCTTTCAGGACTTTCGTGAGTCAAAAGGTATAAAACGTGAACTTACTGCTACTTACAATCCTCCTCAAAATGGTGTTGCTGAGAGGATGAATAGGACCATACAAGAGAAGGTCAGAAGTATGTTGTCTAATGCACAACTGCCAAATGGGTTTTGGGCTGAAGCTGTATCAACAGCTGTTCATCTTGTAAATAGATCTCCTAGCAAGGTTTTGCAAAAGGATTCAGTGCCAGAGATGGTATGGTCAGGCAAAATGCCCTCATACAAGCATCTCAGAGTCTTTGGCTGTGATCCATATACTCACGTTCCAAAGGAATTTAGGAACAAACTTGAGCCAAAGAGTAGAAAGTGCATCTTTCTAGGCTATGGTAATTCTGGTGAGATGGGGTAAAGACTTTGGGATCCCGAATCTAGAAAGGTTGTCCGCAGCAATGATGTTCACTTTAATGAATCCAAATATCATTCTAAACCAGAGAGGTTGAGGAGATTAGAAGAGTTGTCTTCCAAGAAGATGGACCTGCACGTGCAAGACAAAATGTCAGGGCTCAAGAGGAGCAAGGACAGGATAGAGTGGAACCATAGGTTGTGGCTGAGCCTGAGCCACCTATTGTGCGTAGATCTGGACGTATCACGCGACCTCCTGATAGGTTTGTTCCATCTATGAACTATGTCATGTTGACTGATTGCAATGAGCCTTCATGTTACAAGGAAGCAGTGCAAATGAAGGACTCCAGGAATTGGCAATTGGCCATGCAGTCAGAGATGACAGCTCTGCATAAAAACAAGACATGGAAGCTAGTTAAATTACCACAGGGCAAAAAGGTTCTACCTTGTAAATGGGTTTAAAGGTATAAGATCACCGCTCATGATAGTCAGCCAAAGTACAAAGCAAGGCTTGTTGCCAAGGGCTTTAAGCAAGAACAAGGCATTGACTTTGATGAAGTCTTCTCTCCGGTGGTCAAGATGACTACATTGAGATGCTTTCTTGCATTGGTTGCCATATTAGATTTGGTGTTGCACCAAATGGATGTCAAGACAACGTTCTTGCATGGTGATTTAGATGTGGAAATTTACATGTAGCAGCCAGAAGGGTTTGTTGAGAAAGGCAAGGAAGATTGGGTATGCCAGTTGTTAAAGAGTCTTTATGGCTTAAAACAATCACCGAGGGCATGGTACCATAAATTCCACAAGTTTATGCTTTCTCAAGGCTACAAACGTAGTGAGTTCGATCACTGTCTATATACAAAGAAGGCTAAGGATGGTAGTTGGCTAATCCTTATTTTGTATGTGGATGACATGTTGATTGCTGGCAAGCACTTGGAAGAAATTTCAGCTTTAAAGTCAAAGATGGCAAAATCGTTTGACATGAAAGACATGGGTGAGGCAAGTCATATACTTGGTATGCGCATTGAGAGAGATAGATCAAAGAAGTTGATTTGGTTATCTCAAACAGAGTATATTGACAAGGTTTTGCAACGTTTCAATATGGAGAAGGGAAAGGCACTGAGTGTTCCATTCCACCATATGTGAAACTTAGCAAACAAGATTGTCCCGTGTCTGAGGAAGAAAAGGCTGAAATGGATAAGATTCCATATGCGTCTGCAGTGGGTAGTTTGATGTATGCAATGATTGCTACTCGCCCAGACATTGCATTTGCAGTGGGAGTAATAAGTCGATACATGTCAAACCCAGGCAAGAAACATTGGGAGGCAGTGAAAGGAATATTGAGATACCTGAAAGCTACAAAGAGTATGCGTATATGCTATGGGAGTCAGGAGCTAAGTGTAAAGGGTTTTACAGACTCAGATTATGCAGGTGACTTAGACAACCGAAGGTCTATGTCAGGGTATGTCTTTACATTGGCTAGTGGAGCAGTATCATGGCATTCTAGATTACAAGATTGTGTTACTCAGTCTACTACAGAGGCTGAATATGTTGTAGCATCAGAGGCATGCAAAGAATCAATTTGTCTTAATAGAATAGTAACAGATTTGGGAATGAAAGAAGAGATTCCTATGTTATATTGTGATAGTCAAAGTGCTATACAATTGGCTCGCAATCCAGTTTATCACTCAAAGACAAAGCATGTGGATGTGAAGTATCATTTCATCAGGGAAATGCTCGAGGATAAGCAACTTCAGCTTAAAGTTCACACCACAGAAAATCCTGTTGATCTACTTACAAAAGGACTTCCCTCAGAGATCTTTGCGCATTTTCGCAAGCAGTTAGGTGTAGGGTAGTACATCACTTCTCTACATCTCTTGTATATTAGCTTGTATAGTAGCTTCTCTCACACTTAAAGTACCACATTGGACTTTAAGTGGGAGGTTGTTGGGGTATAAAGCCCAATGTGGTCACCCAGGTAAGTGGGCGGGCCGGCAGGTATGTACACATATTCTTTTGTTAAAACCTAATAAGAACTCACTATGCTCTACACATTACAGTAGAGCAAGTTCACCATATCGTCGTGCTCTTCTTCTCGGACTCTCTCTCGCGTCGCACTTCCACTCATACTCCTTCATTCTCTTCTCTCTTTCTCCCACAGATAGCATCCTAGCTCACCTTTCGAAACCTTAATACCCCGAAAAACTGGTGAACCCGACGTGAAGCTGAGCCGGGTAGGGACATGCAACAGTAACAAGCTACTCCACAACAACATAATCTGCAAGAGTGGATTCGTAAATCTCAACAAATGGTTATGGAGAAGTTGCAGCGGTTTGAAGGCCGAGATATTTCAAAAAAATTCAATTTGTATGAGCAGTCTATGCAAGATAATGGAATTGAAGATCAACATCCAATGGATGGTTTTACCTGGTTGGTGGCTGGTGGTGGGAGTAAGGGTAGAATGAGGGTCTATGGTGGTGGTTTATGTGGTTGAGCAGGTGGTAGGATTTTCACGGGTGGTGCTTGTTGTGGTGGTCTGGGTGGTGGTGGTCTTGCTCTTAGTGGTGAAATTTGGTTTTGCCTAGCTCCTGTGTTGAAATTTTGCCTCCTTGTGTGTGAGCAGCAATACATACCATGGCTGTCTTCCCTGTAAAGTCCCCAATTCCGGCGACACCAAAAATGGAATGTGATCATTGACAGGTCTCTAGGCCTTCTAAAGTAGCCAACACTTTTTTTCCCCTAACATATGTGAGGGAACAGCCGTTGGTGGATTCCTCTTCCAAATGAAGAAGTTTCTAAACGTTTTAGTGCGCGGGAATGGATAGTTACCTGACTAATCAGGTCCACCCATCCATGATTGACAACCTTAGTCAATCCCCACTTACCACCCCGCACTCACACATGATTTTTGTGTTGTTTAATGACTACCACATTCTTTTCACAATTAAAACAATGATTCCTTTTAACTTTCACAACTGGATTTTATTAAAACAGCCCTTGAAAACAGTATTGAAGACATTCTTTCAGCAAACAAACATCTTTAGACTTAAGACAAGGTACTGTCATTCTGAAGTATCTCTGACCAGTACTGGCTTGTCTCAAGACCACCTATACAGGGGTGAAAAAAACGGCACCCATTCCTTATTTATAAAAATTGGCGTGGAAAAAGCCATCACCCAAAGTCCGGCGCCCATACGCCAACCGACTGTCCATACAACCGGGCGGTTCCTCTAGGATAAACTTGAAAGTAATATCCACAAACACAAACAAGCACGGGGTAAAGACTCCATGCGTGCTGAGAAACTGACTCATCCATGATGGTATCGCCATCATTACTCCTTACCCGGAGTAAAATATTTCCAACGAATCAGAGGTGTCTTGAGACAAGCTGTCTTAAGGATGGTCAAACATTTCTTTCCGAGGTCAATCAATCATAACCCAATCATTTCTTTCCTATTTACAATCATTTCTCGTTGGTTTCGAGGAAGTTACCTTAGCTTTACAGCCAGTTTATCCTTACGTATGCAATGCTAACTTAAAAATGAACTTTAAAAGATTTAAAGTAAACAAAATAGAAATCCACCTGGGACTGCTCGTCCATGTGCTGTTGGGCAGGAGCCCATAGACTTTCCTCCGTCGGCCTATGGCTAGGCCCAGCCTCATGGTCATTAGTGGCTTTATTTCTCTTGTTGCTAACATCCTCTTCCTCGGTAAGAGGATTTCCCCTGGTTCTCTTGGGAGCCATGTTGGTAGCCTTATAAAAAGACTTAATCGATTAGAAGTTTAATTAAAATAATCTTCTTTTTCCCTTTTTACCCAAAAATAAGGATTTTTGGAGTAAGTAGGTATCTTTGATAGTTAATTTGATGAGACATTCCTCCAGTAACTTCTTTATGCTATAAGGAATTTCCCATAATTACCATTTAATTTGGGAAGCTATATTCCATTTTAGCCTTAGTAAATTATAAATTTCTATTGGCTAATGGATTACTCACCCTAAATTTTAATTGAATATGTTTTATCTTTAGGAATTTTCATAAATTTGATTTATAACCTTTCCCTCCTATACTTATGGTCTAATTTAGGTAGAATTTTACTGATAGTAATTTGTTATACCAACCATTTATGTTGAGGTAATTTTCCCACCCTTCAATAGTGATTTTGGACCTCAGGTATTTATTTGGTAATTAGATAAATTCATTTACTAATTTCTTTTCTCTATTTTATACGCAAAATCGGTTACTTTTATTGAAGATAAGTACTTAAACTATTTATTTGAGGTTGGGGTATTTATCATGGATTCTGCAAGGTGTGTTCTACCTCTGATATTTATATCAAAGTTTTTTGGATTAATTTACTATTTTCCCCAAAAATTAATGTAATTTTACTAGGATAATTAGGTAAACTAATTATCTGAGGGTAACATAACTATCATGAGTTTCCTAGGGTGTAAGTAACCTCTGATAAATAACTCAAATCCTTTTGAATCAATTTGCTAATTTCCCCCTTTTAATTTGTCCTAAAAATAGAGTAATTCTACCAAAGTAATTAGGTAAAATAATTATCTGAGTTTAACATAATTATCATAGGTTCCATAATATATAATTAATCTCTGATAAATAACTCAAATTATTTTGAATCAATTTGCTAACTTTCTCGTTTTAATTTGTTCTAAAAACAGAGTAATTCTACTAAGGTAATTAGGTATATTAACTATCTGAGCTTGAAATAATTATCACGGGTTCCCTAACATGTAATTAACATTTTATAATTAACTCAAATCATTTTGAATCAATTTTCTAATTTTCTCCATTTAATTTGTCCTTAAAACAGAGTAATTCTGCTATAGTAATTGGATGAATTATTTATCTAAGATTGAAATAATTATCATGGGTTCCCTAACATGTAATTAACCTTTGATAAATAACTTTGAATTAATTTTATTATATTCTCTTTTAATTTTCTCTAAAAATCAGTGTAATTTTGCTAATTTAATTATGAAAATTACTCAAAACATTATAAGATAATTTTCCTAGCTTAATGACAGCCCAATGCAACTTTGATAATTATCTCACCATAATCTAAACTTAATTATTATATTTCCCATTAATTTATGGTTAATATGGATAATTTCAGCTCTAATATGATATAATCATTAATTATCTTAATAACCCTAAACTTAATTACAACATTTAACAAAGAATATTTAATTAAGAGAGGATTTTTGAGTATACATAGGTCTAATCTTTAATTTATTAAGAAAATAGATTAATCTAGCCTTGCTAATTAAGAAGGATTAGGCTAATTACCGTTTAATTTAATCAACTAGAGCTTAATCTCTAATGATTTTTGCATAGCGTTCTCTCTAGATGAGAGAGAGCGTGTCAAGGCTCCGAGTCTAAATTTTTATGAAGGGAAGGGAGTCTTTTTATAGTTTTTCTGGGCCCCGGGCTATTCCTGGCAGGTTTTGATACCCCAAGCAGGCCCCCAGCTTGAAGATGGCGCCAATTGCTGCTATATCAGTCTCTGGTAGGTTCCCCCCAGCTTCACACTACCCCCATATCTTCCAGAATCGATTTTGGTTTATTTTACTGATTTCTAAAGATGAAAATTGGAATATCAGTTAATTCTAGAACCTTAGGATAAGAAAGTCTTTGTTAATAAGTATTACTAAAACCATCCAATTTTTATTAACTAATTGAATTCCTAGTGTAACCTTCCAGGGCTTGTAAGCTCTAGTTTTTATCGGATTCTGATTGTGAAAATTACTAACCATAGTAAAGCTCTCCTTATGATTCCAAAAATACCAATATCAGCCATGATTGAATCCTTCAACAATGGTTTTCAAGTTAATTTTACAAGCTTTGAACAATTTTTAAGGTTTCAGAAATTGGAAACCTTACATCCCCCACAATTGGCAGTGGTATTCTTTGTTTTCTCTTTGTTGTCCTCTACCTTGATCTTGATTGCGGTTATGTGCATGCCCTTGCTGCATTGAATGCATAGACAGATTCTCCAGTTGAGTAGTGATGCCGCTCAACAGTTCTTACTTCTCTTTTGATGCCTCTTGTGGCTGGATTCTCTGAGAAACTGTTTCAATTACTTGGGTTAGTTGGACTGAGCTTGATTTCTTTGACTCGTTGACTCTTGCTTGCATGCGCAGCTTCTTGTATTTAAGGCAGGCTACTTCTAGTTCCAAATCATACTTTGCAAGGAATCTCCCCTTCACCTTCTCTTTAAGCGGTGACCATAGGCTAGCAATGAAATGGTCCTTCTTGAGGAAATTAGGCGCTCCTTCACCTTCCTCCAGTGAGGCAACCCATTGCTCCACATATCCACAAACGTGGATTCGTAAGTGGCATACTCGAGCAGACTTCCTTGTTTTAACTCTGTCAACAGCTGCCATAACTTCTTTGAGGTTGTGCCTCCACCAAAGCTCTTCACAAAGGTAGCACGTAGTAGGTCCCATGCATCCTTGGTTTCTTAGGGAAAATCATTGTACCAAGACTTGGCCTCTACTTTCATTAGTAGAGGAAATATTCATAGCCGCGAGGCAGCATCATCCTTGTGGGAAACCACACAAGCGATGTCAAAGTTATCCAAAAAATTAGTGGTGATGTCTTCTCCCTTTTTCCACTGAATGTGGGAAAAGAGACACTTGCCATGGTAGTAAATCAATGAGCTAAAAAAACCCCCCCCCCCCCCCCCCCTTTTTTTTTATTGGAATGACTTAGTGATTCATAAAGGTTTATACATGGGTGGAAAATTAGAGCTATAGCTAAGAAGAGCACAAGGCTAGAATAGAATAAATATGCTCACATCAAAAGAGTGGTAGTAATCAAGAATGGGCAAGATGATGGGGCATGGGGATCTAAGGATTTAATCAAGCATCTCTGCTCCAAATAGAAAAACAATCTCCTATTGGTAGAATATATTTCTATCAATATACACTTCTACATGCATGTGCTGCAAAAACAAAAAGGAAAGACTTTTGGTCTATTGTTATTATCCATGTTGGTGTAGGTCAAGGATTTGACACACTAGAGGTGCATACCTTAAGTGTTGACATGGTGATGCCTTCACCACATGCCTCTACCTCTTGTTGAAGCCCACATAATCCTCCTTACTGGGTTCATCTAATAGATTGGCAAGAAGATTCTACCTCAATCAACTTTCCATTTTGCATGTTTAGGTTGTTTAGCATGTGGTTTGGCATACAGATTAATCTTTTTGAGAACTTATTCTACAAGCTACTCTTGATTTACTGCTCCCCCACCCTTTTGTGTAGATTTAATGGACTTGATTCCACTATGTTGTGAGGACAAGTCATCATCAAAATCTTTAAACTCACCCTCCTTGTGGAAAACACAATCGTCTACCAAGTATAGAGCTTCCTTTGTCAGCTCGTTCAAAGTTGAGTTCTTCTTCATGTGCAAATGTTTTTTAAGGTCTGCATTCCTCAATCCTTGAATGAATATCAACATAAGTCTGGATTGAGTTGATAACTCTTCCATTGGACATAATTTCACGTATTGTTTCAGTCTTAGGGATGCTTTTCTAACCGATTCTCCCTCTTTCTGTTTGAATTTATGGATTTGCAAGATCGTATTGTGAGCTATCCTTCTTTGAGAGAACTACTCCATATATTTGTCAAATAATTCTTGTGTGGTCTCAAAATCTCTTCTTTCAATAGAATCAAACCAAGTGACTGCATCATCCTCTATGTGAGTCCAAATCCAAAAAAATGCATATTAAAATCTCTGACTTCTTTAGCTTGGATCACTCTCAAGAATGCTGTCACGTGATCTCCAGGGTCTCTTTCCCCTGAGTATTTCTTGTTAATCCACTTTTGGACTTGAGAAGGTCTAATACGTCTATTGTCTATTAGCATCATTATACAATCCCCTCGACCTTCTCTTCCTATCGGTCCTTGTTCATATCTTGATCTAGCATCAAATACTTTGTCTAATCCGTATCCTCTCGAGGTCCAACAACAAGTGGTTCCTCTACAAATATTTTTTCCGTCTGGACTTCCTCCATATAGGGGAATCCTGTTGTGGTTGGCACCGCCGTTGGTCCTTTTCTCCCGTGAGGATACAAATAGGTAGTCATTGGTGATACTATGGGGTTACATATGGTCCTGTTGTGATCTAAATTACCCCTCTATAGTAGAATTCATGTTCCATCATCCCTTTTGGGTGCAACTAGGATTTCAATGTTTTGGCTTAAAATATGAAGGAAAGATTGATGTTTCAACCCCTCTAGCTTGACTAGATGAAAATCTTATCGTATCTTCTACTTCCTCAAAGGGATTTGTGGACTTGCTAGGGGTAGGTTTTGGTCCTTGGGTTGCTACTAATTCTGTCGGAATTACTCTCACTCTTACCATTCTTGTTACGTCCCCTTTTTCTATTGGCACATACTCCTGTCCATATTTTTCAACATACATGATGTGACTCATGTAACATTTAATGGCCTAAAATCTTTTGTGTAGCGGAATTTAGCATGAACATAGTGGGCATTTCATTAGAGTTGATTCCTAATGAGATTTACAAGAGTGCTTGGGTGGAGAGAGCAACAAAAAGCATAACACCTAGTTAGATAGCATCGACAATACTTTCAAAAGAGAGAGCAATTAAGCTATTGACAACAGTTGAGGACCGGATTTGCATGGAGCCGGTCCCCCCTCCAAAAGGCTTTGTATTATGGTTTCTCCCATCAAGAGAGACATTGTACAATACAATTCTTTGTGTTCCTTCAAGACTAGCTAGTGCAATGAAGATGGAAGCTTCATACACCAAGCAAAACACTTAATCAAACACAACTTGAATTATCCCCGTTCTCAGACCCAAGACCTCACACACCTTCGAAGATGGTGAGAGCTAGCAGGGTATGAGAGTAGATTGAGAGGAAAAAGAAGTATCTTACGAGAAAGAAGTACATCTCCTCACATAATCACTCATATTAGCATAGCTTAGCTTAGTAATTAGCTTGGTAGAGAAGATGAGCATGCATTGAAGCTTGGCTCTTGGTTGGATTTGCATCCACATGCCAAGAGAGTGTTGATGTAGGCTTCTATCTCACACTACAAGAGGTTATGTGCTCTTGTGACGCTCTTAGCGACGGAAATACACTAGGTTTTTATAACCCCCGGCGTCGCTATAAGCGTCGCTAAAAGCGTCGCTACGAGAGCGTCGCTATATGCGTCGCTATAGCCGTCGCTATAAGCGTCGCTATAGGCGTCGCTATATAGCGACGCTCATAGCGACGCCTATAGCGACGCTTATAGCGACGCTCTCACAGAAGAGTATAGCGACGCATATAGCGACGCTACAGAACCATAAATAGCGACGCTTATAGCGACGCCTGAGAGAATATTTTTTTGATGGCAGAGCATTGAATGCCCTGCCACCCATCAACCATATTGTACTTGATTCACTTTTTAAAAAAAGTGCAAAGGTAAATAATAGACCCAAAATAGTCACCCACAAGACGCATTGTTTGCAAAATTGACAATTGTACACATCATAGACAAACTGAATTGATTGGCAAATGTAATAATGACAATTGTACAACATCATAGGCATAAAGAATTGATTGGCAAAAGGAATTGCGGTGACAAATGTAATAATATACATGGTTCAAAAAGACGTATAAAATCCGTCTCATGATACATAAGCTATGAGAAACCCTAAACTAATGCTATCTAGCTACGGCTAAACTGACGTCGTCTAATCAGACGTCTCATCGCGTCCAAGCGGCGTATCTGTCGGATTCTGCAAAAAAAGACAATAAGACAGTTTTCAGTAAGTATAAACATATAACGACATTTATAAAACAATACAAAAAATAAAAAAGAGTAAACCCTAATACTAACCATGCCGCCGCGAGAACTGAGAATGTCCATCAGGGCGTTTAAGCCCTTCCTGCCTGCGTACTCGCGCTCGTACGGTGTGGGATCACGTCCTGTCATCGACCACTGTCAAAACATACAAAGATTTCATTATGTTAGAACTAAAAAACTCATAAACCCTAAACTATCGAACATGCATAAAGAGCAATGTGAAAAGACTTACAAAATCGGCCTCAAATGATGCCCATCCACCGCTCCCCAAGTGGTGCGAGCTCCCTGCCTCTACTCGCGCTCTGGCTGCATCCTTTTGTTGCTTCCACTTGTCGGGATTCTCGCGCGCTGCTTTCTTCGCATTCTTCCAATCTTCTTTGGCCAGCCAATCTGGCCTATTCCACCCATTCTTGATTGCTTTTTGCACTTCGGAACGCTTGTGTTTGCAGTATTCGCGCATTCGAATCTTCATCAGGTCTTCATTGAAGCGCTGATCCCGTGTTGGAACGGGAAACTCATCATGAAGTATGCTGATGACTCTGTTTTTTAAATCACTTGGTACTTCACTCCATTTGTTTAGTATATAGTGTCTAAACAGCTGAGAGCAAAGACCACGCATGCGCGAGATCACCTTCTTGCCGTCATCATCCATGATGATGCCGCCGCTGATGTCGACGGAGTAAGGCAAGCCCTCTGGCCGGTGACGCGTGAACCTGGGTGTCCCGGCAGGGGTCTCTAGCGGCGTGTCGATGGGGGTACGGACGTCAGCAGGTGTCTCCACGGCGTCTGGGCCCGAAGCGAGGAGTGTCGAGTGGGGTGGCTCCTGGCGGAGTAGGTAGAGGTGTGTAGCTTCTAGGAACAGTCAGCCGTGCAAAACCTGGCGTAGACGGCGATGCTGTGGCTGGTGTGGGGGCGGGCAAAGAAGGGGAGGGTAAAGAGCCTCGTCGAACACGAGGCGGTGTGGAGGCATCGGTGGCGGAATCCCCACAACAACCGCCACCGCCACCACTAGAGCGCCGGTGTCTAGAAGAGTGTGACGCTCGTCTCGTCGACGCCGAAGCTTCGGAGCGCGCCGAATGCTCCGAAAGAGAGGGAGATGCGGATGGTGTAGGAACGCGCGATGATGCGCCAGAGCGATGACGCTCCACGTACCACTGTCTCTGCTGCGGTGACAAAGAAGAAAGAAACTCCTCATCATCCATACCTGCATTAAACACACGAATATTTAAACTTAATATTGAATGAATAGAGTAGACAATGACGCAAAGACCATTAAATACAATGACGTAATGACGCATATAAATACAATGACGCAATGAATCGAGTGGTAGAAGAGGCAAGTCGAAAACTCAGAATTTTCAATCAAAAGATGTGAGCGCGAGTAGAAAAGAGCGTTACACACCATGGAAGCTACTTAGAGAGCTAGAGCTTTTACAGCACGGAGCAAAATTGTTCAAATACAATATTTGTGGCTTTAAGAGATCTCTCTCTCATCCTCGCATAACTCAGCATAACTTCCTATATCTATATAGAGCTCTCCGTTTAAACACATATCCTCTGTTTCATTTTGTAGCTCCTCTGCATGCACCCCATATAGAGTAGTAGCATCTTGATGCTCGTCTGGCACCACCGCAGCGGCTTCTGATTGAGCATCTTCTCTGATCTCCTCCATTGATGTCATTGTGATTGGCACATGGTAGCCTTCATACGTCCTTGCACTACGAGGGCTAACTCTATGACGTACCACCAGTTTGATGTAGACTTTGTAGGATGAAATACTACCTGCCAGAGCCACATAACTTACATGAGAGCTTTCAAGCACATAACTTGTAAAAGGGGGATGTTAACTATTTATATACTTACTTGTTCACAATGCTCGGGTAGTACGAAAGTGTCTCTTAGGTCAGTCCATTTCTTAGTAGAATCCACCTCAAGAAAACCAGACTCTCCTCTACGTACAGTAGCGTTTCGACCCTCCATGATTATCTTGAACCATTGCACGTCGAACAAGTCGACAAAAAATCCTCTGTAATCGATCCTCAAAATCTCTTGCAGCGTGCCGAAGTAAGTGAGTTCCGCCACCACGGGATCTGCATCAGAGGAACGTCGTCGACTAGACTGTTCAAATTTTGCCATGATTCCACAATCTTGAGTAAAACGCTTTTTGTCGATTCGTTCCACCCTAAAATGTCGACCTTTACACCATGCTGCTGTGTATGACTTATACTACAACGAACAAAGATTATGAGTGGCCGTTCAAACGTTTATAAATAAAGTCACTTGCTAGTCGTACATTGCAAACTTACCTTGGTCGCGCAACCCCGAGAGTACTCCCACTCTTCTTCAGTCACTTCGTCACCGCGTTGTTGTGCGCTTTTCAATTGGTTGTGCAACCATCTTAAGCTCATGAAGGTTGGTAGGCTCTCCAGAACCGCTGGATAGTGCATCGGTGGTCGTCTTCCCCGTCTCCACTCGATTCGTGCCCTTTGTCGCTCTTGCTTTGCATCCTCATATTGTGAAATCCACTTTTGCATCACTGGATTGTGAAGCATGCAAAATCGGTTGATTTTAGCCTCTAGATCTTCCGTCATCTTCTTCTCAACACCGAGATTGCACATGACAATCCCAGATATGCGCTCATCATCTATGGTTCGCCATAGCGTGTCCCGGGATTTATCAAATCCGTCTAGCCACTCTCCAATGTACACTAGGGACTCTGATACCAACCAACCTTCTGCCATGCTACCCTCCGGACGTGCCTTTTGACGCACATATCCCTTAAGCGTTTTCATGAAACGCTCTAAGAAGAACATCCATCTGGAATGAACTGTGCCAGCTATTTCCACCTCATCAACTATGTGAATAAGAAGATGCACCTGAATGGTTAGCATTGTAGTAGGAAAATGTTTCTCAAACATGCACACAAGCTCCGCAGCATTTAGTTTGGCGAATGGTATGGAGTCTACGTCGATCTCCTTTTGTGAGATCCATTGCACCAGCTTTGCAAGTTTGTAGATTGTGTTACGGATGTCGAGAGACAAACATCCCTCAATGGCAACCGGTAAAATAAACTGTAAAGTATGTGCAGCAATGATATTAAAGTCCACATTTTATGCAATGATATTAAAGTCCACTATGA
The DNA here is from genome assembly GCF_014529385.1 of Adiantum capillus-veneris. NCBI lineage: Eukaryota > Viridiplantae > Streptophyta > Polypodiopsida > Polypodiales > Pteridaceae > Adiantum > Adiantum capillus-veneris. The sequence continues at coordinate 56,838,778 of NC_140931.1, forward strand.
ACGTACCTGACACATTTTATGCCAATCGTGTGACTTCAAACCGGTAAGCTTTCCTTCTTTAGTAAAACACGTTCGGAGCGAGTGCATTACGCCAGTGGGGGTCCGCAAAGATCGAATGGCCTCTTTTACTTTGCGTTCTTGGGCTCCTGTGAAAATCCATGGTGCTTTAGGAAGTTTTATCGATCCATCAGACGCTGTTTGCGGCCAATATTGCTCCATACGATCCACATTTCTAAGGTCAACTCTGGCTCCCAAAGTATCTTTCTTGCCGGTCAAATGGTCCCATAGTAGATTACCCACATTCTTGAATATGTGCATTGGATCGAGCAAGTGATTGATCACGAGTCGAGGCCAGTATGGTAACTCGTACCATAGAGATAGTCTCTTCATCCCTGGAGGCAATCCGTCATCGCACATCTCCTTCTGCTCTAACCATGCTTGTGCAGACATCCTTGGTGGCTCTCTTCCCAAAAAGCCGTCGCGTAACACATGATTCTCCGGAAGATACGCTTGATGACCTTCGTAGATTTGCTTCTTCAGTGAGGGCGCCCTACGTGCATTCAGTCTAGGTCCACATGTGACACATGCTCTGTATCCGCTTGTTTGAAGCCCTGCATGTATACACATGATAATAGATCAACTATGGGGAAAAACAAGATTTACAGTGTCTGAGAGAGGAGTGTCAATAGATCACCTGAGCATTCTGTTAGCCCGGGATAGTCATGCATGGTCCACATTAGAATACCTCTGATCAAAGCATTCCGTCGTCCTGTGTGTCGGCTCATATCCACCACCTCTATGCCAATCCACAATTGTTGTAGCTCTTCCAATAGTGGACGAAGATACACATCCATATTCCCCACTTTATATCGCCCTGGCACAATCAAGCTTAGCCATAGGTGCCCCTTCTTCGTAGTCAACCACGGGGAATGTTGTAGTTGACGATGACAACGGGCCATACACTGTAAGATGTTGATCTTTGACCAAATGGATTTACGCCATCCATAGCCAGGCCTAAGCGCAAATTTCGAGCTTCCCTGGCAAAATCCGACCATGTTCCATCTATATGTTTCCAGGCTGCGCAATCTGCAGGAATTCGTAGCACACCATCCGAAGATTTATTCTCCTCATGCCATGATGCTAGGGCGGCCATGGACTTACATTCGAAGAAATGCTTGATGCGAGGAAGCAAAGGAAAATGTCGCAAAACCTTTTGTGGAATTTTTGTCCCGTGGAGATCTACTCGATATCTTTCGGAATCACATTTCGGACACTTCTCCATGTCTGTGTATTCCCCTCTGAAAAGAATGCAGTCATTAGGACAAGCGTGGATAGAATTGTAATCCATCCCCAAGTTTCGCAAAATCTTTCTTGCTTCATCTCGGGAATCTGGCATCACATTGTCAGCTGGTAGAATGTGCTCTTTCAGCAATCTACACAACATAAAAATATGATACAGTCGTGTAAAAATCTATCAGATCATTATACACCATGAGTTCTATTAAAGTAAACTAATTGTAATAGATCACCTGAAAAGCGCTGTGACGCTAGTGTCACTCCATCCAAACTTTGCCTGCATGTTGAGAAGAACCAGGAGTGCTTTCAATCTAGACATACGTGCTCCATTATACAATGATGTATCGGCTTCACTTTTCATATCATCATAGATAAGCCTTTCTGAATCCATGATCGTCTCGATCATTTCATCAATCTCGGGCTCAAACATTGCCTCGTTGGGAATGTGCTCTGCATGATCATCCCCGAGCTGTCAGAGGCTACATCTTGTGGCCTCACATATGCTGCTTGACCAAAGCGCCTGCGAATACGTCTATTGGGTTGCAAGATTGCTGCTTGTTGGCCAGCGTCAGAGTCCGACGAGTTATAATTGGCAACAACTCGATCTATAATAGATGGATCGAACTCGCCAAATTCACGAACGTGCTGCAAAGAAACACGTCTTGTCCGTCGCACAGCATGCTTGCATTGATTACAAGGACATAAGACCCTCGTTGAGAGATAGGTGTTTCGGTTGGACGGTCCCACATCCTCGTCGCTACTCATAATGAGGATAAAAACTTATAACCTAGACAACAAATTTAATATTCTATTGGCATTCTTCGTCTTATCTCTCTCTCTCTCTCTCTCTCTCTCTCTCCTCTTTACCTCACATTCTCTAGTCATGTCCAATCCCCGCCACACCTCGGTCTAGAGGTGCACGGAGATCAGAACCACCGGGTTATAATCTCGTCTTTATTGGTCAATACCTATATTTGTGGGTACAAGAAATCTAGACACCCACGTCTACATGATACTGCATGTAGTGGACAAAATCCCTTTGCCTCTTCTCTAGCTGTAGCACTTCACTTCATCTTAACATCTTTTCACAGTAGATCTTTTCACTGTTCGTCTAACTCTAAACCCTAAACCGTAAGTAATTCTTGCGTGGACTCGATCTAACGTAAATAAGCGTAAATCTAAATAAACGTAAATCTAACTAAAAATAAAGCTAAATCTAATTTAACGTAAGTCTAATGACTAGAGGTTGTATAGATGGTCATTGTGTCGGGGATGTAGTGACTCTTGCCGCCCTGAAGATCCACCTTCTTCCCTATCTTCTGAAGACATTTCACCAGTACTTTTGGATCGACGAAGCCCACTATGAGTGAAGGCAGCAATACCCTATATTCCATTGAGGGCTTTCTTCACCCGCTTCATGCAGGCATCGCAGTCTATGGAGACCCGCATCTAATCTAATATAACATAAATCTAAATCTAGCTTAAATAAATGTAAATCTAGTTAAAAATAAACCTAAATCTAATTTAATGTAAGTCTACATATAACCTAATCTTTAACGTCTTTTAAAATAGTTTCCTACGACGTTATAACTCTCTTCTTCCTGTGTGTGTGCGCGTGTGTGGATGTGTGTGCCAATAAAAAGAGATAAATGGTATAACCTTTCTATCACCCATGCCAAGTATGATAGATTGATTATGCCATTTCTCTCTTGAATAATAGGTCTTCAGTTCAACTCCTCGTCGGCTACATCTTTAGGTCTTTTAATTTTAATTAGTTTCCTACGACGCTCCCTTAGTTTCTTTTTCTTTCTCTCTCAATGTGTGTGCGTTTTTTTGGATCGTATGCATGTTTTCTTTCTCTTTTCCTCTCTCAATGTGTGCGTTTTTTGTTTATGCATGTTCTCTCTCTCTTTTCCTCTCTCAATGCGTGCGTTTTTTGTTTATGCATGCTCTCTCTCTCTTTTTCTCTCTCAATGTGTGTGTGCATTCTTTGTTTATGTATGTGTGTGCGTTTTTGCACTCTCTCTCTCTCTCTCTCTCTCTCTCTCAAAAACACTATATGTGTGTGTGTATGTGTGTGTGTGTGAGAGAGAGAGCGATGGAGAGAGAAAGAGGGGAAGGGAACATGAGAATGAGGAGAGGGAAGGAGCATACCTGGCTCTCCTTCCTCTCCTCGTGTGTGTGTGTGTGTGTGTGTGTGTGTGTGTGTGTGTAAAAGAAAAAGAGAGAGAGAGAGAGAGAGAGAGAGAGAGAGAGTGAGGGAGAGCGTTACCTGCTCTTTGCTTGAGGGCGCCGAAAAACTCAGATCTGAGATCTGAGTTTTTGGGCGCGCTCGGTTATTTTTTTTACCCCAGCTAGCGTCGCTATGACCGTCGCTATGAGCGTCGCTATGAGCGTCGCAAATTTCTTTGTAAATTTGCGACGCTCATAGCGACGCTCATAGCGACGGTCATAGCGACGCCGGGATTTTTTTTTTGGAGCGTCGCTGTGTGAGCGTCGCTAATGTGAAGAGCCTCTTGTAGTGTCACAAGCTTGGAGTAGGTGATGAGCTCTCCATTAAAGCTTGGGAGGAGATAGAGTATTTTCCCTTCACACATGGTCAAGTGTGAGAGTGTGTGTGTCAATGCCAAGCAAAAATCAGCCCCCCCTCTCTCTTGGGCGAGCCCTAGCTGCTAAGTAAGTCTGGCTTTTGCCTCATTGGACCTCCCCAGGTCAAGCCAATAGGGATTAAGCAGCATAAGTGATAGCCTTCTGACATGTGTCCCCCTTTCCCCTTTTGTGAGAGCTTTAGGTAATTAAATAATTAAACTAAACTCTCATTGGACCCCTTTGCCTCCTGGCCAATAGGAATCAGGCAAGCCATGGGGCTCCTGAATGCTCATTGGACCCCTTGGGAGACTGCCCAATAGTCTTCTAGGACACTTAATTCTTATTGGTTTCTTTTATTAATGTTTTTAAATTAATTAGACTAGATTTACTTACTCTATTAATCTTATTGGGCACATCATCTCTAAGCTGGTCTTCCAATAGGAATTGGGCCTAGATGTGGGTGTGGCACCTAGGTAGAGAGACATGGTGCCTCATCCCTTTTGTTTGTGCTAAGTGTGTGTGTGTGTGTGGATGTAGCTTTCATCCTCCCCTATCCCATTTGGGATGTCGCAAACATTTATGGATAATGCACACTTAATACATTTTCCATTTTTTCTTTGACCCTTGTTGACCATTTGGATTACTTTGGAGTGAACCTTAGTCTTTGGGCCTATTTGGTCTACTGCCTTTGATCGTCTTTTGGCCCCTTTTTCAACTTCCTTTGCAGATCCCTTTGACCTTTTCCCTCTTTGGATCCCTACTGTGGCCGGTCTGCTAACTTAACCATATTCTAGCTTTTCTCCCTTGGCACTTCCCCACATTAAATGATCAGATTAATATGAGAAAATCATTTAGGAGAATTAGATATTGATTATTATGACATTACCTCTCTTGAAATCATAGTCGTCCTCGACTACCTTGTCTTCATGTCGGAGAATGGACTCGGGGGCTGCAGCACCTCTCGTGGTCCTCAATCTCCGGTGGGTCTTCAATAGTTGGTTCTTGAGGTGGCTCTCCTTTGTAAGGCTTTAAGAGGCTCACATGAAAAGCATTCTGTATGAGCAATGATTGGGCAACTTAAGTTGATAGGCCATCTCATTGATTGGCCTAAGAATCTGGAAGGGACCATAGTACCTTTTTGCTAGTTTAGCATAGTACTTTGGTGGCCCGTAGGATTTTGCCCGTAGTGTGCCTTAATCGAGCCTTGGGAAACTTTAACAAGACCCAATCGTTTTCTTTAAAGGTTTGGGCTCTTCTGTGCTTGTCAGCAGCAGCCTTTTGCCTTTGCTGTGAGATAGAGATAGCATCCTTAATCTTTGGAAAGATTCTTGTAGGTCTCGGCTATACTCATCTGCAGCGAAGATCTTCCCATGTACCTTAAGTAGCAAGGACTTTTTGATCTTCCCTCAATTACCTCGAAAGGTGCTTTTCCTGTAGAAGTATGTACAATGTTATTGTAAGCATACTCTACTAAGGGTAAGTACTTCTCCCATTGGGATCTTTGATCTACTTCCGTTACATAGGCTTTTAGTAGATCGAGAATAGTTAGGTTAGCTATTTCACTTTGGCCATCAGTTTGTGGATGATAGGCCGAAGAGAAGTTTAGCCTTGTTCCTAAATTCTCAAAGAGACCCTTCCAGAAATTACTGGTCATTCTAGGATCTCTATCCGACACTATGGACATTGGCAAGCCATGGTACTTGAAAATTTGTGAAATGAAGAGGGTTGCCATTTGATGGGCTTTGATAGTTTTTAACAGGTATAAAATGAGCTTGTTTACTGAACCTGTCTACTATCGTCCATATTCCGTATTCCCATGGATAGACTTAGGCAATCCAAAGATAAAATCCATGGATATGCTCTCCCACGGTGAATTAGGGTTGGCAAGGGTTGAAGCAATCCAAGTTGCTTCCCTCTATCAAATTTTGTCTTTTGACATACCACACATTTGGAAACATACTCATGTATGTTCACTTTCATGGTAGGCCAATAGAAATATGTTTCAATTCCCTTTAGGGTAGACTGAATCCCTCTATGCCCCGCATATGGGGGAGCATGAGATTCATACATTACTTTCTCACGTAGTGAGTTAGTAACGCATAGTCTATTGCCATAGAGAAGATAACCATCTTGTAAAGTAAATGGTTCTTCTTTCTTCCCTAATGCAAGGGCTGAAATCACATCTCTAAAATCGGGATCAATAGCATACTCATCTATCATTAAAGATAGATCATTGTGAGTTGCTATGGAAACCGCATTCACTCTCGGTCGTCTTGAGAGTGCATCGGCTACTTGATTATGCTTGCCAGCAATGTGAGCAATATGAAAATGAAATTGCGAAAGGAAATTTGCCCACCTCATTTGTTTGTCGGAGAGCTTGGTCTGCGTCATGAAGTACTTAAGACTTTGGTGATCCGTTCGCAGAATGAAAGGAGTCCCCAATAAATAGTGCTTCCATGAGTCTAAGGCATGTAGAACTGCAAGGAGTTCTTTTTCGTATATGCCTAGAGCTTGCTCAACAGGGTCGAGCCTTCGACTCTCATAGCCTATGGCGTGCCCTTCTTGGAGCAGAACAGCCCAAGGCAATCACCACAAGCATCACATTGGACCTCAAATGGTTTTGAGAGATCCGGTAGTGTAAGCACAGGTTGAGAGATAAGCTTTTCTTTAAGCTTTTCGAAAGCATTGTTCTCCTTAGCAGACCACGTATACCTAACATTTTTCTTTGTTAGGTCATGTAATGGTCCCGCAATTTGTGAGAAATTTTCTATGAAGCATCTATAGTATGCACACATACCTATAAAGCTTCTTAGTTCATGAAGATTCCTTGGTTTAGGCCATCTTTTATTACCTCTAACTTGGATGGATCCATTTGGATTCCATCTTGAGAGATAATGTGACCTAAATATTGAATCTCTTGCAAGAAAAATTCACTTTTCTTTCGATTAACATAAAGTTTATTCTCTTTAAAACTTGAAATAATATTACCTGGAGGTGTTGCTTGTGTTCCTCTAATGAATTAGAGTAGATGATAATATCATCAAAGAACACTCCAGTGAAGGTTCGATGAGGTCTGAACAGCTTCTCCATCAAGCGGTTAAATGTGGCTGGTGCATTAGTCAAGCCAAAAGGCATGACAATGTATTCGTAAAGACCAAATGTAGTACGAAATGCGGTCTTTACAATGTCTTGATCAACTATCCTTATTTGATGATAGCCACTTTTTAGGTCAATCCTACTGAAGTAGGTCGATCCTTGTAGCTTATCAAATAGGTCTTCTACCCGTGGAACGGGAAACCTATTCTTGATAGTGATCCTATTTAGTGCTCTATAGTCGACACACATACGATATGTGCCGTCTTTCTTTTGCACTAATAGCACAGGTGAGCAAAATGGAGATGAGCTAGGCCTAACCATGCCCTTCTCAATTAACTCATGCACTTGCCGCATAATCTCCTCTTGTGAGCTTGAGAACTCTATAAGGAGGTTTGTTAGGCGGTGAACTTCCTGGAAGAAGTTCAATTGCATGGTCGTCATTACCTCGTTTAGGAGGTAGCTCACAAGGGATGTCGTCAATAAAGACATCTTGAAACCCCTTGAGAAAAATTGGATAGCTCTAATTCCTTTTGGTTGCTTTTATTTTCTTTTGCTAAAGCTTAGGTTCATTTTGAGAATCTTTAACAAAAATCATGTACACGGAAATAGAGCTCTTTATTGACTTGTTGAAAGCTGGTGTATGTACAATGGGGATGGTGTTACCCATCTCCCTAGCATCTATATACATGTCCTTTTCCCTAAACTTAAAGGAGATTCTCCTTTCAGGAAATTTAACATGGGCAGCCAGACGGTCAAACCATGGTGCCCTAGGATTACATCCTCATGCTTGAGAGGAGAGATAAAGAAGTCCTCTTTGTCCACATAGCCTTGGACATGAAGCCTCAATTTCCCGATTAAGGGAGTGACTGAAGCTTCTTGCCCCTTGAAGGCACTGTCTGCGGGTAGGATATCTCCCATCTCGTAGGATTGTATGCCTAGCTTGGTGGCTAACTCCATAGATATGAAATTGTGAGTAGAACCAGGGTCAAAGAGAATAAAAGCATCATGTTCTCTTACCTTTCCCCAAGCATGGCAGAGAGAGAGATCCTTTGTGGTGAGTTTGGTGAATCTCCTCCTCTTGGATTTCAACCAAAGAAGCTCTAGGAGGATCTTGGCGGTTGTTCTTTTGGGACAAGCACGGTACGCATGCCCTTGTTCGCCGCACTTGAAACACCGGTTATCTTTACGATAATGCTCAAGCTCTTCAGGAGAGAGTTTATTCTTTCCTTTGTAAACTCCCTTCTCTTTAGCTTTGTTGGAATTGCCCTTAGGAGACTTTTGGACATTGTCCTTCCCCTTAGGCTCATTGGAACCCTTGTTTTCCGGGGGCTTATTATTTCTTTTACCCCCCGTTTGGAAATTGATTCGCGAGGCCACCATAGTATGGTGTATTACCGCCGATATGGTACGTGGCCTTTGGGAGTTGACATACTCCGCCATTTCTTCGGTTAACCCTGCACAAAATTGTTGCTTTTGCTCTCCAAAATCCAACTTTTTGAAGACAGTGGCTTTGAGTTGTAGGTCCCAAAATTTGTCTACATATTTGTGGATGGATTCATTGGGAGAGAGCTTTAAGCTTCGCCATTCGGTGAGTACTTTGTCTTTGGCATCGGTGGCCAAAAACTGCTTCATAATGGAAGCTCTTAAAGCCTTCCATGTTCATGGAGCTTCACCGTTGGCTCGTAGGCTAGACCACCATTGTCTGGCGGACTTTTGAAAGTGCATAGCTACATGGCGTAGCTTAGAGGACTCCGTGAAGCCCTCATCTCCAAACGCCGCATCGAATTGCTGGATAAAGGCCAAAACTTTGTCTGTAGCACCGAAGGTGCCATCATAGGTAAGGAAAGAGATGCTCTTCCCTCCCTCTTTGAATTTCTTCAGCTTGGACGACCTCTTCCATGCGGCATAGGATTTCCTATGGCCTCTTCTTTTGATGGTTCAAAAGTTGCACCATCACTTTCTTCAGAAGATGAAGAATTTGAAGAGGTGGAGAAGAGGGTGACCTCTTTCTCGCCCTTTTTCTTGTCTTGATCTTTGTTGTCTTCACCATAGCTTTCATAAGAGGAAGAGGATGAAGAAGATGGAGAAGAGGGTGTCCTCTTTCTCGCCTTTTTCTTCTCTTGCTTTTTATCATCCCTCTTTGAATTGTGGTGAGGAGAAGAATATGATGGTCTTCTCCGTTTTGGTGGTGATGGAGAGCGTTTAGCCCGCCGTCTTCGTGAGCCATCTCCGCCGAGGTGGCGGGAGACTCGCTTCTTTCTCGTTCTTCGGTGGAGGCTCTTGAGTTCTCCTTTGAGAAGGAGATGCATCATCAAGAAGTAAGTTCTTGAGCCTTCATATGGATTCTCTTCTTCTTCCCGAATCGGAGAGAGAACCTCTTTTGGTAGTCTCACAAGGAGGCTTCCTAGGTGTTCTCTCGTCATGGTGATGAGCTTGGAGAATCCCGTGAGCACGGAGCTGCCGTTGCACTTCACTTTGGAGAGATGGATTGCCATGGCTTGTTGAAGCCTAGAAACAAGATAGTTAACAAGCATTGAAGCATCATTAGTAGCTTGCTCATGAGCAAAATCAAAGTTATCAACATTAATTTCACTCTCTTTACTATTGTCAGCCATTCTAACAACTTTTAGGTGTAAACTTTTTAGGTGTACTTTGGCACTTCAAGCCCTAGTTGCTACTCCTCTTTACCCTTTAGAAAAAGCACTCAAGCTACTGTACCCGTGGCTTGAATACCATTAATTGCAAGGAATAGAAGAGAGGGTCTTTCGACACCAAAACAGCACCGGCTCCTGTCAAGCTTCTAATAGCTCAATAGTGGTTAAGCTGTAGGCAAGCCCCGTAGGACTCCACTATTAAGACCATAGCTCTCGACGGTGATGCCCCGTTAACTGCACAAAGGCAGGCGCACTGCAAGGCTGAAAAATCCCTATTCTACTTACTCACATGCAATTAATAATACCAACCATTTGTAGCTAGCTTGAGGACCTCCCTTCTTGAGCAAGAAAAGAGAACCTTGAGCTCTGATACCAATGTAACATTTAATGGCCTAAAATCTTTTGTGTAGCGGAATTTAGCATGAACATAGTGGGCATTTCATTAGAGTTGATTCCTAATGAGATTTACAAGAGTGCTTGGGTGGAGAGAGCAACAAAAAGATAACACCTAGTTAGATAGCATCGACAATACTTTCAAAAGAGAGAGCAATTAAGCTATTGACAACAGTTGAGGACGGATTTGCATGGAGCCGGTCCCCCCTCCAAAAGGCTTTGTATTATGGTTTCTCCCATCAAGAGAGACATTGTACAATACAATTCTTTGTGTTCCTTCAAGACTAGCTAGTGCAATGAAGATGGAAGCTTCATACACCAAGCAAAACACTTAATCAAACACAACTTGAATTATCCCCGTTCTCAGACCCAAGACCTCACACACCTTCGAAGATGGTGAGAGCTAGCAGGGTATGAGAGTAGATTGAGAGGAAAAAAAAGTATCTTACGAGAAAGAAGTACATCTCCTCACATAATCACTCATATTAGCATAGCTTAGCTTAGTAATTAGCTTGGTAGAGAAGATGAGCATGCATTGAAGCTTGGCTCTTGGTTGGATTTGCATCCACATGCCAAGAGAGTGTTGATGTAGGCTTCTATCTCACAAGCTTGGAGTAGGTGATGAGCTCTCCATTAAAGCTTGGGAGGAGATAGAGTATTTTCCCTTCACACATGGTCAAGTGTGAGAGTGTGTGTGTCAATGCCAAGCAAAAATCAGCCCCCCCTCTCTCTTGGGCGAGCCCTAGCTGCTAAGTAAGTCTGGCTTTTGCCTCATTGGACCTCCCCAGGTCAAGCCAATAGGGATTAAGCAGCATAAGTGATAGCCTTCTGACATGTGTCCCCCTTTCCCCTTTTGTGAGAGCTTTAGGTAATTAAATAATTAAACTAAACTCTCATTGGACCCCTTTGCCTCCTGGCCAATAGGAATCAGGCAAGCCATGGGGCTCCTGAATGCTCATTGGACCCCTTGGGAGACTGCCCAATAGTCTTCTAGGACACTTAATTCTTATTGGTTTCTTTTATTAAATGTTTTTAAATTAATTAGACTAGATTTACTCTAGCTTAATTCTCATTGGTCCACTTCAAGGGTCTTCCAATAGGAATTGGGCACACCTTGTGGGCATCTGGCCTAGGGAGCTGACATGGTCCCTCATTCCCTTTGTGTAAAGGGAGCCTGTGTGTGGTGTGTGTGGCTTTCTCTCTCATCCCTAGCTTTGGGGGCTCGCCCCCTCCCATGTATTAGGGATATGCAAAGACTTTTTGGGCACACACTAAGCATCCAATTTTCCCTAGGGTTGACCTTTGGACACAACCTTTGAATTTTGGAACCTTAGCATTTTGGAAGTCTTAATGGGCTGAACCTTAGGGTCTTTTTGGCCCATTGTTTCACATGGCTCTTTTGCAGATGGCCCCCCCTTTGGATCCCTATTTTCCCTCCTTTGGATCCCTACTGTGGCCGGTCTGCTAACTTAACCAATATTCTAGCTTTTTCTCCCTTGGCACTTCCCCACATTAAATGATCAGTTTAATATGAGAAAATCATTTAGGAGAATTAGATATTGATTATTATGACAACTCACTTCACCTGATTTGTAGGAGAGTAAGTACAAAATCTTTTTTGTGCCTATATCAAACTCATATGGTTCAAGACACCTAAAATATGTCTTAGCCTTGCCATTTGAGTATTCGTAGACTCCCACTACTCCTTGTTTTGTAGACACTTTCTCTACCTTTTTATCAAACACCATGATCGCATTAGGAAGATCTACCCTTGGTGGTATTTTTGTTGTCTGGAAGACCATCTTCCCCTTTGCAACATTGTCTTCATATTTGTTATAGTTTTTTGGATCCTCAACAATGAGGTAATGAGTTCCCTCATCGTCATGAACCTATCCCCATCATTAGATACAATAATGGTCTCCATTCCTTTAGCTGGCTTTTCTTCTATGCATATACTTCTCGTCCCCTTGCATCAACATATACTAGAGCTACATGGGCATTTCGCCCTCTTAGGAAAGGGTTGCATACCTTGGTGCATGAATGGAGTTTCTAGAGGTGCTACCTCCCCCTCCTTGTTGAAGTTAGTGAGCTATAGTATTTTGATCAGCCATGAGATAAAGGGATTGTTCGGAAGAGGTGTTTGTTTCACTATTGTCTTATATGTGTGGTGCCAAGGGATCAGTCCTTGATTGGATCACACTCTCTTCTATTGAAACTAAACTCACTTGATATCCAACCACTCTTGGTTCTCTTTGAATACACCTTATTGATCTCAAATTCATCAACTCTTCACACAAAAGACTATCAACCCAAACCCCTTACCTTAGAAGTTTGTTTGTAGTTGCTTCTTTGTTTTGACTTCCTTCCAAGCAGCTCTTCAATTTGTTGGAGTACTTTCCACTCTCAACAAGCCTCCAGCTTGCAAGATCCTTGGATCTGGCTATCTACACAAAAACCTTTCTTCTTTGCAATTCAATCAAGATGATAGCACTCACTTTAGCTGTCTACCATATTGATTGATATAATTGGAAGGTTAATCTCAACCAATAGATGTGTATATAAACTTGAATCTCTGTGTATTTCCCTTGCACATTTATACTATTTTTGGGCAATTGATCACTCAAATTGTGTGCAAATCTTGTTTTGAAAAGATGTTTGGTATTCTAAGGTCAAAAGGATAATTTTTGACTAGGCAAAATTGCAGTTTGGCCTTAGTCTATGCATGGGGACATCATATGTGTATGATGTCCTCTGGCCCAAAATCACACCAAACTTTAAGTATAGATTCTCCTTGATGTATTCTACTCAACCCAAGTCTCACTGTGATATTATAACACCCTTTGGTAGGTTTATCACTCCTTTTCTATCTCGAATGTTTGAAACTTCTTCAAGAGGTTTTTTGAGGCCGAGAGTGATCCAAATTAGATGAAACTTGGTTACTAGGATTATTTTGCAAGAATAAACACCCCTGTTATGTTAGATGTAAGTTTTGGTCACTGATTTGGGAGTTGAGACATCATACGTGTATGATTTCTTTTGTGGCCAAATGAAGTGACATTTGTTCTAAGGTTTATTCACCACTCCAAAAACTCTTAGAAATTTTCACAATTCAATTTCAACACTTTTACTACAAGCTATGGTCATTCCCAGCCTGAATCTTGCCAAGAAGAATATGTGCTCACAAGAAATTTTGGAAATCAAAATTGCACAAAATCACTACTATTCCACTTTTACCTCTTGGAATTGTAAAAATCATCTTACATGCTTAACTCCTCATTTCCAACCCTCTTGTGTGGTCAGAAGTGCACTTGAACTCTCAAATCTAGTCATGAGACATCATACGCGTATGAAGTCTACTAGCTTGGCTTTTGGAACTGTTTCTACCCTAGGTTCCCCTTGATGTTCACAACAAGAATTTATGGTCAAAGCACAGTTTGAAGCTCAAAAGTGTTTTCAACCATGAGGTTTTTTGTTTAACTCTCTATGGAGTGAAAAATCACAGTTTTCTCTCAAGTTATATGTTTAAATGGAAAACTTGGTGTATGTGCTCAACACAACATACAGGCTATGGGTTTGAAGTCAAAAGTTCAACTTGACTACCAAAATTACACTTTAGACATCATACGCGTATGATGTCTTTTGTTGAATTTTTATCTCTGAATTGGCCCAAACTCGTTTTTAAGGTGTCTCCACCTAAGTTTATGTCTTATCCTGTGTTTTCTCTTCTTCTCAAGTTCACACAAAACAATTTTTTCAATGATTACTATTTTGTTCTTGACTTTTGTGTTTTAAGTGTTGTAAGTTGACCAATACCCTGGTCTCAAGGTGGTCTTAGGGTAAAACAACCCTTTTGAACACTTTGGTGTAGTTAATTTTGTCAGATTGGGTTTCTTTTTGGCTATTGAGACATCATACGTGTATGATTTTACAGATTTGAGGTTTCTCCACACAAAACCCATCCAAATGCTCTTTTCTATGCCCAACTACAAGCAATCATGCAAAAATTTACTATGAACTCGTGTATTGCATTGTTTTCATTTGAATTCAAACTTTTTCATGATTCTAATGCAAACACACGCAAGCTAATGAATCAATGATGAATAGCTCTAGATCACAATCAGATGTCCTAGCTAAAGCTATTCCTACTCATCATGTAGGGTTTTGTGATTGTGATTTAGAAAAACGCTTTACTACCACACATGGACTAGTAAACACTTTTGCACCACAACAACCACTCATACACAAACAACTACTCTAAACTACAAAAATTGTCTATCGCAAAAGACCCAAGTGAGACACACGCTCCCTAGAACCTCTCAAAGATCTCAAGAATCCCCCTCTTGGATCCTATCTAAACTAAGATACAAGGAAATTTTGCAAACCAAACGGACTTTTACCTCGTAGGATTAGTCAAAGGTCACCTACCTAGGGCTCTCATCCCCACCGAGAACGGTGCCAATGTTGGCAAGCAAATACATTGGTCACAAACGCTAGCAAAGTGAGAACTAGGCCAACAAACAAGATGTCAACCAAGGACGAAGCTTGACCCGCCGCCGCAGGCGCATGCAAACACCTAGTGTGGAAAATGCATATGAAGACATGCCAAAAATTATAGGTCACCGATTCTCAACATACTTAGGTCTAAAGTGTAGTTCTACTCACCATGAATGCAATGACTTAAAGCAATCACAAATTGGATGCACGGTTAGAGAGAAAACTCACCTTGAAGCTCGTGGGAGAGCTCTTTGCAAAGAGACCAAAATCGTGCAAGCTTGGCATCAAAGAGTAGCTCTTGTCATTGCTAACATGATCATGTAGTCTCCTTTGCAATGCAACTTCCGTAGTACATGGAGGGAAGAGAAGAATCTCTCACTTACTCTCTCCACACAACACGCAAGCACGATACACTTAGTAGAGCTAAAAAAAGATGATTTATTCAAAAGTTGTCTTACGGTTACAAAAATTGGCTTTTATACCTCAGCCTTGGAGGTTCTAACTTTTCAAAATTAACTCCCACTTTCTACCGTGGGTTCAGTTAATCCACATATTTAATGGGTTACAATTTGGGAACTCAATGGAGTCCCGAAAAATAATTACAAATGAGCTCGTTGAGTTATATAATACAAAAATAGGCTCTCTTGTGCTCATGTGTTAACTTAGTGGATCCTAATAAAAATGAAAATCTAAGGTTCTGTGTAGATTACATAAAGCTCAATTCTTAGACCATCAAGGATCCCTTTCCACTCCTATTTTATAGATACACTACTTGATGAGATTGTAGGCCACAAAATGTGTAGCTTTATGAATGGCTACAATCAACTAAATATCACACTTGAAGATAGATCCAAAACAACATTTGTCAATGAATGGGAAGCATTCGTGTACCTAGTCATGCCATTTGGACTCTATAGTGATCTAGCTAAGTTTTAGAGGTGTAAGATGGAAATATTTAGTGAATTTTAGCACAAGTTCTTGGCAATATTCACGGATGATTTCACTATCTTATCCATTGAGGAAATGCATCTACTCTTCTTGGAATTGGTTTTTGATAGATGCCATGAGACAAGGATTTTCTTGAACCAATTCAAGTCAATATTCATTGTAAGGAAGGGTCAATTTTTAGGAAATATTGTCTCTAGGAAAGGCATTGAGATGGACAATGGTAAGATTAAGTGTGTTTAGCAATCTAGAGCCTCGACAAATGTGAATTTCTATCGAAGGTTTATCCATTTGTTTGCAGGCTTGTATGAGCTAACCAAGAAGGGAAATAAGTTTATTTAGACCCAAGAATGTGGACAAAGTTTTTAGTGTGTAGAGAAGGAAATCAGTAGTAGGAAGCCAATCCTTTTCCAAATAGACTCAAATGTCATTCTTTTTGGAATGTCAATGGGGGCTATAATGGCCTAGACTGATGGGAAGAAAGGCTATCTAGTCTAATTCCTCAGACACCATTTCAGCTCAATTGACTAGGGGTACTTCACTATAGAAAGGAAAGCACTAGGAATTGTCTCTTTAAGATTTTCAAAAGCATTGTTCTCCTTGGTAGACCATCTATACCTAACGTTTTTCTTTGTTAGGTCATGTAAGAGTCCGTCGGCAATTTATGAGAACTTTTCTGTAAAGTGTCTATTGTATGAACACATACCTATTAAGCTTCTTAGTTCATGCAAATTCCTTGGATTAGGCACCCCTTTTATTACCTCCAACTTTGATGGATCCATTTGGATGCCATCTTGAGAGATAATGTGACCTTAATATTGAATCTCTTGTAAGAAAAAATCACTTTTCTTTCAATCTATATAAAGCTTATTTTCTTGTAAAACTTGAAATATTATCTGGAGGTGTTGCTTGTGTTCATCTAATGAATTATAGTAGATGATTATATCATCAAAGAAAACTTTAGTAAAGCTTCGATGAGGCTTGAATAGCTTCTCCATTAGACGGTTGAACGTAGCTGGTGCATTGCTCAAGCCAAAAGGCATGACGATGTACTTGTAAAGACCAAATGTAGTGTGAAATGCGGTCTTTATAATATCTTGATCAACTATCCTTATTTGATGATAGACACTTTTTAGGTCAATCCTACTGAAGTAGGGCGACCCTTGTAGCTTATCAAATAGGTCTTCCACCCGTGGAATGAGAAAACTATTCTTGATAGTGATCCTATATAGTGCTCTATAGTTGTCGACACACATATGATATGTGCCATCTTTCTTTTGAACCTAACCATGAGCTAGGCCTAACCATGCCTTTCTCACCCAAGTCATGTACTTGCCGCATAATCTCCTCTTGTTGAGCTTGAGAAACTCTATAAGGAGGTTTATTTGGCAATGAGCTTCCTGGAAGAAGCTCAATTGCATGGTTGGCATCCCCTCATTTGGGAGGTAGCTCATAAGGGATGTCATCAATAAAACAATCTTGGAATCCGTTTAGGAAAATAGATAACTCTAATTCCTTTTGATTCCCTACATTTTCATTTGATGAAACATTAAGTTCATTTTGAGAGTCTTTAACAAAAATCTTGTACACAAAAATCTCTTTATGGACTTATCAAAATCTCTTTAACAAAAATCTTGTACACAAAAATCTCTTTATGGACTTATCAAAATCTTTCTTATGTACAATGGGTATGGTGTTACCCGACTCCTTAGCGTCTATGTACATATCTTTTTCCCTGTAACTAAAGTAGGTTTGTCTTTTAGGGAATTTAACATTGGCAACCATGCAATCCCATGGTGCCCCTAGAATTACATCCTCATGCTTTAGAGGAGAGATGAAGAAATCCTCCTTGTCCACATAGCTTTGGACACATGAAGCCTTAATTTACCAATTAAGGGAGTGAATGAGGGAGTGAATGAGACTTCTTGTCCCTTGAAAGCACCATCAGCAGGTAGGACATCTCCCATCTCATAGGCTTGATGCCTAGCTTGGTGGCAAACTCCATAGATATGAAATTGTGAGTAGAGCCAGGGTCAAACAAAATTAAAGCATCACGTTCTCTTACTTTTTTCCAAGTGTAGCACAGAGGAGATCCTTTGTGATGATAATCCTCTTTTGAACTTCAACTATGGAATCTCTAGGAGGCTCATTACACGTATTCTTGTGCGGGCAAGCACGATAGGCATGCCCTTGCTCCCCGCACTTGTAGCAACGATTATCCTATGGCCTCTTCTTTTGGGCGGTTCCGGAGATGCACCATCACTTTCTTCAAAAGGGGAAGTGGATGAGGAAGATGGAGAAGAGAGTGACCTATTTCTTGACTTTTTCTTCCCTTGCTCCTCCTCTTCTACACCACTAATTTCTTCAAAAGAGGAAGAGGATGAGGAAGATGGAGAAGAGGGTATCCTCTTTCTTGTCTTCTTCTTCCCTTGTTTCCTCTCTTCCCTCTTTGAATTAGGGTATGGAGGAATATGTGATGGTCTTCTCCGTTTAGGGGGCGTTGGAGAGCGTTTTGCCCACCATCTTCGTGGAGCCATCTCCACCAAGGTGGCAGGAGACTTTCCTCTTTCCTGTTCTTTTGGTGAGGGCTCTACCATTGAAACTTGGGCTCTCCTTTGAGAGGGAGATGCCCCATCGAGTAATAGGTTTCTGAGCCCTTGTACAAATCCTCCTCTTCTTCCCTTATTGGAGAGAGTCCTCTTTTGGAAGTCTCACCTGATGCTTTCATAGGTACTCTCTCTTCTTGGTGGGGAGTTTGGAGAATATCATTGGTGCACAATTGCTGTAGCACTTCACCTTGGAGGGATGGATTGCCTAGAGCTTGTTCAAGCCTAGAAACAAGATAATTTACAAGCATAGGGGAATCTTTAGTTTCTCTATCATTAGAAAAATCAAAGGTATCAACATTCATTTCAATCTCTTTATCCTTGTCAGCCATACTAGAAATTTTTAGGTGTAAATTTTTACTTGTACTTTGGCACTTCAAGCCCTAGTTTGCTACTCCTCTCTACCTTTAAAGATAATCACTCAAGAATCTATACATGTGGATCAAATATTATTAATTGCAAGGAATAGAAGAGAGGGTTTCACAGAGCCCAGACAACACCGGTTCCTATCAAGCTTCTAATGGCTCAATAATGGTTAAAAGCCTCGTAGGACTCCATTATTAAGACCATAGCTCTTGACGGTATCCCCTTAACTGCATAAAGCAAGCATACTTCAAGGATGAAAAATCCCTATTCTACTTACTCTATTGCAATTAATAACACCAACCATTTGTAGCAAGCTTGAGGACCTCTCTTTTTGAGCAAGAAAAGAGAAACCAATAGCTCTGATACCAATGTAATATTTAATGCACTAGTAACTTGTGTGTAGCGGAAAATAATGACATAGTGAGAATTTCATTAAGAACAAGTTCCTAATGAGCATAGAGAGAGTGCTTGGTTGGAGAAAGCAACATAGCAATTACACCTAACTAGTTTGGCATAGAAAAAACTTGAAAAGAGAGAGAAATAGAACAATTGACAATAGTTGAGGACCGGATTTACATGGAGCCAGTCCCCCCTCCAAAAGGATTTTCTATTATAGCTTCTCCCATATAGGGAGACTTTTGTACAATACAATATTTGTGTTCCTTGACAAACATGCATTGGTGCAATGAAGATGGAAGCTTCATGCACCAAATTATGATTGAAAAACACACATAGAGGACCTAGCGTCAGTCCCAAGACCTCACACACCTTCAAACATGGTGAGAGCTAGGAGGGAATGAGGAAAGACAAAGAGGAAGAAGATGTATCTTATGAGAAAGAAGTATTATCCTCACATAATCACTCTTAGAGCATAGCTTAGCTTAGTAATTAACATGGTAGAGGAGATGAGCATGCCATTGAAGCTTGGCTCTTGGTTCGATTTTCATTCCATAGCCAAGAGTTGTTGGTGTAGGCCTCTACTTCTCAATGCTTGGAGAAGGAGATGGAGTTCTTCTTTCACACATGAGTTGTGTGTATGTGTGTGTGTGTGTAGCATTGTGTTAGACAAAAATTCGGCCCTCTCTCTCTTCTTGGTCGAACTCTCTTGCCAATTACTCTTGCTGGCTTCCCATTGGCCCCTGCAGAGCTTAGCTAATAGCAATTAAGAGGTATAATGGCTAGCCTTGTGAAAAGTGTCCCCCTTTCCCCTTTTTTGAGAGCTTTAGGTAATTAAATTAATTTATTTAAACTCTCATTGGACATTTTAGTCTTTTGGCCAATAGGAATCATGCAATCCATTGGGCTGGCATTGGACCCCCATAGTCTTTTGAGGAGCTTAATTTCTATTTGTTCTTTCGTCAAGCATTCTAGAATTAATTTGACTAATTTTACTCTAGCCTAATTCTCATTGGTCCACCTCTATGGCCATCCAATAGGATTTGAGGGAAGATTGGGGGCAACTGGCTAGGAGTCTGCAATGTATCTAGTATTCCCTTTATGTAAAGGGAAAGCTTTGGAGTGTGTGTGTGTGTTTCTCTCTCCTCCCCTACTATTAGGTCTCGCCCCCTCCTTGATAGAAATGTGTGAAGACTTTTTAATCTTCCCAGCACCATCCAATTTTCCCAAGCTTTTGACTATTGGACCTTTTGATTAATTTTTGGAACCTTAGCCTATGGAAATCTTAATGAAGCTAAACCTTAGGTCTTTTTCCATTGATGCACATTGATCTTTTGCAGACTGTCCCCCTTTGGATCCCTATCTCCCCTCCTTTGGATCCGTGCTGAGACCCGTTTGGCAACCTTACCAATAATCTAGCTTTTACTCTCCTAGTACCTCCCCATATTAAATCATCAATTTAACATGAGAAAATCATTTGAGATAATTAGATATTAGTTTTTATGAAAAAACATAAACCCCATGGACAACATACCACGGATTTCCAAAGTGGTGGAAAAAAGTACTAGCTTGGGTGGTGGACCTTTGTTCTCTCTATGCTTCAATGGAACCTTAGCTGGACAAGTAGTGGAGTGGACATGGTAGACCTTAAAGTAATACTGTGCATGCTATAGCCATTCATATGTTGTGCACATGGTGGATCTTTAATTGTGTTAAATGCCTAGCTTGGAGAATTGATGGACCCTTGATTATCTCCATAAATCAACAAGCTAGGTTTGGACAAGTGATGTACTTAAAAACCAAAATCCCTATGCTACAATAGAGTATAAGTTAAAGATGTGGTGAAATTGGAGATCAAAAATCTTATGCTACTAGAGAGGATAAGTTGCACATGTAATGGAGCATTCTATCAATGTCCTATGCCTAATTTTAGACTATTGATGACTTTGAAACTAATCCCCTAGTCTACAAGAATACATAGATAGACCAAGAGATTGGGCTACCTTTATTGCATCAATGAATCCCATGTTTTACCACATCCTATAGGTTTCTCGGATGATTATTGGACCTTGTATCAATACTCAATGCCTAGCTTGGACAAGTGGTGGACCTTAGTTTTCTCTATGTATCAAATGGGCAATATATTGGAGACATGGTGTGCTATGTTTCTCAAATATCTTATTTCTGGAAACCTTTGGAAACCTTTGGAGGCACCATGTAAGAGGCACTCTAAGTCTTCCATATGATGGACATTCAATACTAGTTTCATCCTTTGATCTAGCCCTTTATTTAAGCATAACGTTTTTCCATTTCTTTGCAGATAAAAAGGAGTTGAATGACATAAAAATAAGGTGTATTTCACACTATGATTATAATGAAGATCCTTTTGGAACACCAAATTTTCCCATTTCCAAAAATACACTTTTTTATATTAATGGTGTGGCTTTTGAAGTGCGACTTTCATGTCTCCAAGGAGCTACTTATGGGCTATTTTTGCATACTGCCCTTGATAGTGGTGTGACTATTCTAAACCATGGAGGGCATAAGTATAGATTTCAAGAGTGGATAAATATATGAAAAATATTTTCAAGAGCCTCTAAATATTCTCTCCTAGAAGATCCAAATGTCAAAAAAGAGGAGATCAAGCATACATTCTTGGTTGCATAAAAGAAGGAAACATGTCGGGTTATATAAATAGCTCTCACGGTACAAGTGTCCAGTCAAATGTACACTATACATATGATCCAATTTTTCCACCTTGGCACAAATGCAAATCTTAACACATCAAATGAGAAGAGTGTGGCTATGTATGCATTGAGACTATTTGTAGGGTTGAAACAGGAGAAGAGTTTTTTGCTGACTATGACTTTACTTGATATTTTCAAGTATTTTATGTGGATGGAAATCTCAAATAAATCTATAATTTTGATTCTTCATGGACAAAATATCAACACTTAAGTATATATGATTGTTATTTACTTTATGTTCAGCTGGAATCTAGAGTGCCCTTATGCTTTATGTGTTGTCTAAGTTTTTTGAATACCTTGAACATACAATAATCTTGACTCTACTTAACATTTGTAGCAAATATTATCAAAATTCAATCAATATCTAGGTTAAAAACATGGTAGGGGCTCCAATATTAATTTCTTGTTTTGATAGATTTTATCTGAATATGAAGCACATCTTTACAACTTTTTGGTGTAGTTTGAAACTAGCTAGCTTAAACAAGTTGTGGCCCTTGGATCCAAATCTATGCCAAAGATTTAATTTTTCTTATAGCCTAGATTGGACATGTGGTGGACCTTGTGGCCGTGTGTTCTCGAACAAGTTTTGGCTTTTAGTATTCACTTACATACTAAAATTTAATAGAGCTTAGGCTAGACAAGTTTGCCACAATTGTTTCTTATAGCTTAGATTGGACATGTGGTGGATCTTGTGCCCATGTGTTCTTGAACAAGTTTTGGATTCTAGTATTCACTTCAGTACTAAACTTTAATAGATTTTAGGCTAGAAAAATTTGCCACAATAGATTGTAGTTTAGACAAGTGTGGTGCCTTGTGTACCAATGCTAATAATGATTGGAAAGATTCTAATATTCATTTCAGCTTGAATAAATTTCTTACTTGGAGCTCTACATGTAAAAATGGTGAATTAAATTGTAGTAACTTTTAATGAAACCAATGTTATGTGTGCTTTCTTAGATTCAAAGACTGGGATTGACAAAGCCCCTATAATTCAATCAACGGCTCTAGAATCCACTGATTCTCTCAGTTTTGAAGTGCCCAACCAGTGCTCCAACAATCCAACATCCTGAAACATCTACTCATGAGTCATATTCAATTGTTTATACTTCATCTAGTGTAGATGATCAGAAATCCATGCCTACAATTATATTGGATTTAAATGATCTATTATTGAAACCTTCCTCTTAGCCGTCCTCACACCATGAATCAATGCAGATAGTTTCAGAAAGATATGTTATACTCATGCCAAGTTGCATATGCCAGGTTGCGTACAATTCTTAAGACCATATTACAAAGATTTAATGTTTCAATCTGGTCAACATCTACTAGGGACAATGTACTTCAAATCCTTAGAGAACTAAACAACTTAGCTAGGGATACATTACCTTTCTTTGCAATTTGGTATCAAGAAGGTTGCTACACTGCTCAAAGCCAAAAATTATTTAGACTTGAAAATCCAAATGTTGAGGCAATGTTCAAGTCTTTGCCCAAAATGGCCATGGTGTTTGAATGTGATCCACAAAGAACATTACTTATTGATGACTCTCCTTACAAGCGATGTATTTCACCTGTAAAAAAAAATATTTTCCCAGCACAATTTGATGGTGAAAAAATGGTTGACAATGTGCTCTTGGGGGAGTTGCTTCCCTACTTGTTTCAACTTGATGAGAGAAGGTATGTGCACGATTTGGTTGCTTCTAATCATTATGGACAACTTGAAGTGACAAATAACAATGAATACAAAGAGATCATAGAGTATTGGAAGCATAAAAAATGATGCTTGGTTAGCTAGGGTGTTCTTTACAAGACTAATACCACTTGAAAAATATGACAAAGGTGTGAAACTACCCTTCAGGAAAAACTAGATCAAACAAGTGACACAATCCATTGCAATGAAATGAGATGATCCCAAATACAAGAAATATTGCCAAAGGAAGGTACACCCATTGAAATCATAAAGGCACCACAATTGATCTCTTTATCTAGGCAATTGGGTTGTAGCACAAAAGGACCATTGAAGGCAACCACTGCAAAGGCTTATATAAATAAGGTGAAAGCTAAGAACAATCTTTTAAATATGGATAGAAAAAAATTCCTAAGGTACTATTGAAATGTCCTAACCCTTGATACACATGCTTGAATATTCATATCCATGGTATCTAATCAATCTTTCTTTTTATTCCTTCTTACAGATACTCACAAAGGGTATATCTTGATGGGGCTCAATTGATACGAGCTTTGACATTTTTTTCAAAATGACAAAGCAACCACCTATATTTTGCTTATCAATTTTTCACTTTGTAATCATACAAATAAAAGTGAAGATTATGCTTCTTCTTAAGATCGCGTATTTAGGATTGTAAAATTTTCAATTGTCATTTAAACTTTTGCTAGCAATACTTTGTACTTATTTATTTTAATAAAAGGTCAAAGACCCAAGTTTTTTTTTATTTTTAAAAGTCATTGATTGCCTCATTTTTGTAGAGTTCTATTCCATTGAGGAAGTTAGAATCTATCACAAACTAATTAAGACACATTTGGAGCCTAGATTAGACAAGTGGTGTACCTTCATAAATTTATTAGATAAGTGGTGGACCTTCAAAAATTTATTATTGAGTTAGATATTAACCTAGACAAGTGAAAGACCTTCAAATCAACACTTGAATTTCCTACTTAGATCCTTTATTTGTCAAGTGAAAGCTAACATTCAAATTCCTTTTAGGATGACACATTAGTTATCTACTTATAACCTAGCTTGGATGACCGATGACTGCTACATCTCATTATGTTTCAATAAAGACTTCATTTGACTTCAAAATTACTAACTTTGGCCAATTTTACAACATATCATAAATGGTGGGAAAAATTACTCTCTATGATATAAGAAAATAGGGTTTAGACCAATGGCATCACATAACATAGGTTGGGACCAATGCTGTGAGACCCTCTTTTCCTTTCCTAGATTGTTCATCTATTGAATCTTGCTTATGTCTATGTTTCAATAGAGTCTAGCCTAGACAAGTGGTGGATCTTGCTTGCTTCAATTCTGTGTAGCTTGGACAAGTGGTGGTACGTGGGAATAACATTTAGCTATCAATTTTAAGCCAAAAATTTTTAAAAGTGTGGACATCCCTTATGTCCACATTTGAAAGAAGCCTCTAGTTTGGACAAGTGGTGGACCTTGAAACCAAATCCCCAATGCTATAGCATATCATTTGTTGGACAAATGGTGAGAGAAAATACCTTCCATGCTATAACATAACATAGGCTTGGGACCCTCTATCAATTTTCCATGCCTGGGTTTGTGGTTGATCTTGCTTCTTTGAATGTTTCAATAGAGTGTACCTTGGATAAGTTTTCAATATTGCTTCTATCTATGCTCCAATGAACTCAAGCTTGGACAAGTGGTGGAACTTGATACCAAAGCTCATGTGCTAAAATATAGCATATCTTAATAAAGAATCAATGGAACTTGTAATGGTTTTTATTGCTTAGTTTTGACATTTGGTGAATCTTGTTTCTCTCCATTTGCAACAGAGCATAGCTTAGACAAGTGATGGGCCTTGTTTATTTCCATGAAGAGAAGACTGGACATATGGTGGGCCTTGTTTCTCTCCCCCACAAAGAGACGATTGGACATATGGTGGGCCTTAGAACTAGAATCTCTATTCTACAATGAAATATAAGCTATACAAGTGCTATACCTTGAGATCAACTACCCATGCTCCTAGAGATGATAGGTTGGTCATGTGGATAGCTAAATCATTTACGCTAGCCAAGGAAAACTAGTAAAAGGTCCACCGTCCAATCTCACATCCATTGAAGTCCTAGTGAAGTATGAAGAGAAGCAAGGTATACTTAGTCCAATTGAATCCTGAATAAAAACAAGGCATATCACTAGATAATCCAAGGTATGAGAAATAATTTTAAGGTCCACCACTTATCCAACCTATACTATATTGTCGCATGGGGCTTACAAGATACCTTTTGGATTAAAATCCTTAAAGTTTTAAGAATCAAGAGAGGAAATGCCCATAAAGCATTGTCTATGCATTGGAAATTTTGTTAATATCCACCACTTGCCCAATCTTAGATCTATGAATACATTAAGAGAATCAAGGTCCATCACTTGTCCAAGGTTAGCTCCATTGAAACATAGGGATATCTTGGTTGTCTAAGTTAGGAATAGGGAATCAACACAAAATCCACCACTTGTATGACCTATGATATATTCTAGATGGTTGATATAAGGCTCACCACCAAGAGAAGATTTATTGAAACACAAATAGACATATACCATGGATGCAACCTTACTATCATAGGTTCAATCTATCATCTCTATTATCATGGTAGGTTTGGTCCTAAGCTCCACCACATGTCCAACCTATATTTGTTGTTAAAATAGAGATTTGGTTTTCAACATCACCACCTATCCAAACCCTAATCCATTGGTGCTTGAAGAGAAGCAATGTTCACCACTTCTCTAAGCTATGCTTCCTTAAAACACACAAAGAGTAAATTCCACAACTTATCCAAGGTTGAAGAGAAGCAAGATCCACCATTTGTCCAAGGTATTCTTCCTTAAAACGCATAGAGATTAAAATCCACCACTTCTTCAAGCTTTTTATTGTGAATGACTACAAGGTCCAGCACTTTTCCAAACTATCATCTCTAATAGAGTGTCTAGATGAGTAATGTCCAAGATTCCCCACTTATTGAATATTCTCTCCATTGATCATAGAGAGAGAAAGGTTCACCACCTATCCAAGAAAAGATTCATTGAAACATAGAGAGAAGAAAAAATCCACCAGCTATCCAAACTAGTTTAAAAAAACACTCTACAAGGTCCATTTCTTTTCCAGTTTTCCACTCTATTTTGTATCATGAAGAGTTTGGTTACAAAGTTTAGCACTCGTCACAAGCTAGCTCTAATGAGAGTGGAGAGAAGCAAGTGGTTTACTCATTTACTCACATGGCCCTAGCATGGATTGTTTTGGAGTCTTAAGACTAAATCCCCATTTGTATAATTGAGAATAGGTCCATGGACCTTATATTAATATCCCATGCTTAGGTTGAACAAGTAGTTCTATATATGCAAGATTGAGATGTAGACATTAGTAAAAACTATGTTAACTAATCAAGAATTGAAACTTTTATTTGACTACTTGTACAAGTGGTTATAAGTTTTTGTTTCCTTATCCAACCAGATCTTATATTGGAAAAGTGGTAGACTTGATTCCTAATCACCCATTCTAATGTAGATAATTGGTTGAGAACTTATGCACTTCAATCATATCTTTGACAAGTAGTACTTGACTTAGATCTAGTTGAACTTTATGACATTGAGACTAAGAGAGAGTTCAACATGAAGAAGTTTAAGTTTTCAATTTGACTTTGTTTATAGTAATGATTATTGTAATAGAAATGGCCTGATAACTTGTAGAGAAGCGGAATTAAGAGAAAGTATTTGATGAAATTACTTGGAGAGCATAATGGGTGAACCTCATTAGTGGTAGCAACATAAACATAACAGTTAATTAACTAGGCATGAACAATACTTTTGCAAGAGAGAGAGAATTAGAGAACATGACAACAGTTGAGAACCAGATTTATGTGGAGCCTGTCCCCTCTCCAATAGGCATTTGTATTATAGATTTTCCCATTAAAGGAGACTTGGTACAATACTATCTTTGTTTTCTTTCTGACCTATGTGATGCAATGAAGATGAAAATCTTCATGTACCACTAACATAGCATAAATTGAAGAAAGCATCAACTGGACCAACCCTCAGTCCCAAGACCTCAAACACCTTCGAAGGTGGAGAGAGCTAGCAGGGAATGAGGATAGGGAAGAGGAAGAAGAAGTAGTATACGAGAAAGAACTATTCCCTTACTTATCGTCACTCTTACATGATACAAAACAACTCATTAACTTTGATAAACCATAAGCCATAACTTCACATATATGCAAAAAAAAATAACTTTTTATCATTTTCAGGTGCATGCATAACATCTAAAAGGTTTCTTGATGAGATCAACTCGTATACTATAGCGTGGGAAAGCATGGACATTGCAGCTCCTATCAATGGCATGTCTATCACTGGCAGCAAAAATGGAAGATTCATAACACACAAATGAAAGTTTTTGACCTCAAACCAATGCATCGATCTCAGCTCCATAATATAGACTAACACCTTATCACATCACTTTGCCCATATGAGACTCGTGCAACAGACGGTAACACGAAAAGAAATCCACTTTATTCATAATTGCTTGTATGGTTGGGAGTGACTAACCATATACCCTCATATAAGTTTACCACTTGAAACCTTTAGCATAGCATAATAGATTAGTAACGATGAAGATGAAGAATGTGGCAAGCTCAAGATTTCAAGCATGTGTCTTGGTTGGATTTGCACTCCATAGCCAAGAAGCTTAGTGTAGGTTTACACTTCTCAACGAGCTAGAGAAGGAGGTGGATCTCTTGCACTAGCAAAGTACATAGTAATGAAAAAGTGAGTGTGTGTGGGAGAGTATACCCTCCAAGCAAGACCCTTGCTTCATGCTCGACCCCCTCTTGTAGCACTCTTCGGCATCTGATTGGACCTCCTCAAGCCTCGCCAATCACAGCCCAAGTGCATTCTAGGAAAGCTTGGTAATCTTGGGACTAGTGTCCCCCTTTCCACTTTGGGAGAGAGGACTTGATAAATGCAGAAAAAATAAAATAAATGTGATAAATTCTCATTGGAACCCCTTTTAGGCCTGGCCAATAGGATTCAAGCACCTCATGAAGTTAACATGGGTAGGGGCTTGACATGTGTCCTTGCTACCTCTCTAGGCCTGGGCTTACCTTGTGTGTGTGAGTGTGTGTTCTCTCTCTAGCCCTAAGAAAAGGGCTCGCCCCCTCAAGGATAGGGATATTATTGACTTTCTTGACCAAGCACCTTAGTCATGAAGCATGACTAAGCACTCTTACTAGGGGGTGTTTCCACAAGCATCTCAAGCAAGCATGTCCAAGCTTCTCAAGAACCTTAATCATGCAGCAGGTCAAGCACCTCAAGAAATTTAATCAAGCACCTCAAGCAGGACAAAGACCTCAAGCTTGAACTGGGTTCCCACCTCAAGCTCAAACCTAGCTTAACTATGGTCTTAGGTCTAAGGACTTTTAACACTAACCTTTGGATGTCTTAATGAAGCTAACCCTAAGGTTTTTTTTACGCTTCATTAGTAGCCTTGCTCTTTGAGAGAGTTCATCTCTTATTTGAGCCCTTTACCATTGGTCCCTTGTTGAGATAGATTTGAAGCACCTGTCTATATTCTACCTCCTGTTTCCCATTTATCTCTCCCATATTAAATGATGATTTCAATATGAGAAAGTATTTTTGGAATAGGTAGATATTAGATTTTATGACATTACCTCTCTCTTGAAATAATAGTCGTCCTCGACTATGAGGTAGAAGAGATAAAGTCTTAGTCATTAGTCTACATTACGTAGCGGGTAGAGGATCCCTTTTTACCCTACGACATCATTCCAAGATGGATGACTAATCCATTTGGTGCTTGGGAGACATAGCTTCCGCAAGCATGTTTTCTCTTTATTTGCTATCATAATGCCAAAGTAGAATGACAAGTTCTACTTGGTTCTTGAGAGAAGTCGTCAATCAAACATGATTCTAAGCATGCATACTACTTAAATTTGTGCACATAAAAAGAGAGCTAGTCTTATAAGACCAAAACATTGGTCATTAGAAAGAAATTTGTACATTTGATTACTCTAATGTAGCAGTTTAAGCATTGATAAGGTTCATACTGAGGCGGTCCGGGCGGGCAACAAGAAGACTGGCCTCTAAGCACTCTTCTAGGCTCCCGGGCTGCTCAATTGGGTTGGGGTTGGAAAAAACAACAAACACACACACAAATCTGCAACCTAACCCTACACAAATTTGGGGCACCACCTAGTTTTGGATGCGAACTAGGACGCGTAAAGCGAGAGAGAGAGAGAGAGAGAGAGAGAGAGGAGAGAGAGAGAGAGGAGAGAGAGAGAGAGAGAGAGAGAGAGAGAGAGAGAGAGAGAGAGAGAGAGTGTGTGTGTGTGTGCTTGGGATGCTTTGAAATGTGTCGTCAATGATGAAGCAAACACAATTATATATGTAAGAAAGAGAGAGAAGTGGGAGGGGGTGCTTGTTGCTTTAATACCTTTTTACAAATCTGTCATGACCAATCAAAGTGAGATTAGTATTTGTTCAACATAGCTTGAGTAAGTTACACCACAACACATTACAAGAAAAGCCACCCCAATCACTATCTTAAGGCCAGGGGAGTCCTCTCCACCATGTCGCTCTCTTACAGTATGTGGGATTTATGGCTAAATTGATGACAACACCCAGAGACAAGCTCTCAAGACCTATAAAAAAAACACCAAGAAACTTACACATCATTGTTGTCCATTTTTTCACGTTGGAAGAGAGACAAAATATCCAAGCTTAGTCCAAATCCACCCTCCTTGATTCATCAAATGTTGAGCTTATAGTAGTAGGAGAAATGATAGATTTCGTACTCTCAATTGAATGATCACTCTCTCTTACAATGACATAGCGTTCCCTTGCTAATCACCCCTAGTACAACACATGCATATGCATAAGACAATGAGCTTCATCTCAAGAGATCCTTCTAGAGAGGTTGAGCTTGGCTTCTCAAGCTATAGCATAGTGCTCTTGCTTATGGCTCCCCCTTTTTGTGCTAGCTACACCCTCCTTTTATAGCAATTTTGAGGGCTAGGGTTACTCCTCTAACCATGGTTGGGTTAGATTTTCAACACTTATCTAATTTGTTTTGCTTGGAATTATCAAGAAGTTGGTGGGGATAGATGAAGAAGAGAGAGAGGAGAGAAGTGGAGGTGATAGGACTTTTCATAGTAGGTTAGTGTTAGTAAATTAGTAGAGTAGTATTTTTATTGATTTACAAATGGAATTGGACATTTACAATGGGAGTATCCATGTAGGATACAAATAAGGAAGAAAAAAATCTTAATAGGTAAGAAAATATGGATTTCTTACCATGTTGATGCTCCAAGTGTCTTGAGTAGGGTCAATTTTGACCCTTGTTGACGGTCCACTAGCTCTGACAGTACATTTTTTCTCCACACTTGACCTTCCTTAGGAGCCAAGGTAATTGAATATGAGTAATCAATCAACATGGGGCTTTCTTTCAAGAGAAGAGGCTGAATTTTGTTGTTTTTTTGATAGATATGGGTAATATGGAAGAGGAAAAATGAGACTAGGTGGTCAATTTTGAAATGGAAGTGTGTGTAGGAGACATGAGTTCACCATGGTTTCTCTTATTCTTCAAGGTTGAGAAGAAGGTGAGTAGGGTGCAGAGAGGAGTGGTGAGAGAGAGGTGGGGATGATAAGTGGAGAAGTGTGTGTGAAAGAGGAAAATGATAAAGTGGAAGAGGGAGTATGGCTGCATAGCATGGGCAAACTGGGGTCCACCAATAAAATCATAGCTCACAGGTGGTAGCTCAAAAAAATATGAAACAATTTGAGGTAAAATTTCATCCCATGAGCTACAACTTTTGTTTGTATCACCTTTTCAAATTTAGAGAGAAAGTGACCTTTAAAAATTCAGCAAAACTGACTGTCTTTTTCCACTGCACAAAGTCCTTCTGGGGTCCTTCTTTGGATGATTCTTTTGAATGCCTCCAAGAGTGAGCCCTCCATAGTGCATGCATGCATGCCACATACCCTTGACCATATTTGGTAGGTCTATAATTGAAGATATTATTGAGATCATGATATAAATGAATAGTACAACTAAGGAAATCAAATATTGTGGAGTCTAAAAAAATATGTACATGTTAAATATAAATAATATAGGTAGAAATAAATCTCTCTCTTTATAAGTCTACCATAAAATGATGAATATTTTTGGTGTTTTAATTTATGAAAGTAATAGAGAATAGATGTAGGAAGGAAAAAAAATCACAATAGTGAAAAAATATACACATAAATAAAACTAGTTTTTTTGGATTTTTGTTGGATGGAGTTACACCAAAAATAAGAGAAGCTTGCATGAAATTATTTATTTATGGAATAAAGAGTATGGTAAGAAAAATTGTGGTAATGGTGAGTCAATGTACATAGCATAAATAACACGCGCCTAAGTATAAATATTTAAATAAATATCAAAATAATTATAAAAAATCCTTATATTTAGGCCATATATACAATGAAATATTTACACACAAAGAGACCATAATTTACCTTTTTTTAATTTTTTGGCTCAACTAGCCCAGTGACTAGCTAATTGAGGGTTTTTAAGAAAATATGGGGAAAGTCCCGTAACTCACACACGCCTATGTACAGTGAAATGGTAGGGATAGCCACAGTGTTTGGATGATTTTGGTAGGGTGAGGTAGCTCACTATGGCAATTTGGATAGCCAAAAAATGGCTATCATTAGCCCTCCCCCCGGATGATGGTATATTCATGTACCATCATAGAGCACCTTTTCCAAAGAGAGTGCTTCACAGTCCTTGACGAGATCTTCATTGTTTGGCCCCTTGGCATTTTTGCTCGAGTTACACTCATGCTTCATGGAACAATACTTACATGAGATAGCTGCCCTTTGACAGATCTTTGGTAGATCCTTTGGTAGAAGGCGACTCAAATAGGGCTTCAAGCGATAACCATTTACCTTCCTAGAGTGCTCTTTCCATTCAAGTCCATAAGTTGATAGTAACTTTAATTGAAAGCCTTCTTAACTATGTATGGCCCCTGCCATCTAGTTTCAAATTTTGCATCAAAACGATTATCGAGTTGATTGTCATACCTTAGCACAAGATCTCCTTCATTGATGCCTTTGTCCTTTAGTTTCTTGTCAAGCTTCTCCTTCGCCTGCGTAGCTTTCCTCTTGTAGCACTTGTATACTGCTTCTCTTTTCCACTCAAGCTCAGCTAAGGTAAGAAGTCGATCCATCCATGCTTCTTGATCATCTTGTGCTGCTTTGCCATGAAGTCGCATTGTTGGAATGTTGAGCTCAATTGGTTTTAAAGCCTCTTGACCATAGACCAAGTGAAATGGTGTAAACTCCATGGCTTCCCTATATGTGGTTTGATACGCCCACAAGGCACCATCCAAGAAGTCATCCCACAACTTTGTCTTGTTTCTCACCATCTTTCTAATGATGCGTGCAATGACACCATTAGCTTTTTCTACCAGACCATTTGACTGGGGATAGTAGGGTGTATTGTGATGATGTAGAATGTGAAGTTCTTCACAGACTTCTATGAGCAAGCCCTTTCTAAACCCTGGACCATTATTAGAAACAATCTCAAAAGGTGTGTCAAATCTACAACAAATGTGAGTGTAGATAAATTTGCTCACTGTCCTCTCATTTACCTTTGCCACACTTTGTGCTTCCACCCACCTAGTCATATAGTCTATAGCCACTAGAATTAGAGTTTACCATTTTTTGTCCTAGGCAGAGGACCCATAGCATGAATGCCCCACTTTTCAAAGGTCCATTTGCAAGCATGATTTGCCTTGGACCATAAACCAATCTTCTATTCCCATTTACCTGACAATTGTGACAACTTTTACACCAACGTTGGACATCCACATGCAGACTTGGTCAAACAAACCCCGCAAGCAAAATCTTCTTCACAGTTGAACTCTTGGGCAAAATGACCACCACATGCCTCTTCATGCAAACCTTTTAGAACGGCTGGAATTTCCTTGATAGTTGGTACTCTTCTGCACACTTGATCCTTCCCTCTTTGATAAAGGGATCCTTCTAGGAAGAGATACGTGCTTGCCTTCTTCATGAGTCTCCTCTTTTGAGCCTTCGTGAAGTCTTGTGGAAACTCCCCCTCCAAAATGTAGCTAATAATGGGAGTCAATGACTCCAATCCCTGGTATCTCGGTTGCTTGACAGTTGCTGCCACCATGATGACTTGCACTTCTTTCTCAACACATGTAACTACTTGCTGTGCAAGTAAATCGGCATCTTCATTCTGTTTCCTAGGAATATGATATAGTTGCACTTCTTCAAATTGATTAAACAATCTACGAATGGCATGAACTTTTTTCCTTAGCTTTCATTCTTGCATGCCCGAATGCCTAAAATTTGCTTCACAATGAGAAGTGCATCCCCTTTACCATGATACGTTGTATACCTCGGTCAATGCATATCTTTAAACCATGAAGTAGTGTGTCGTATTCTGCTTCATTGTTGCTAGTTGAACCTGGTAGATTCACCTTCTCTTTCATGACCACCTCCGCACTTGGGTTGAGCAACACTAGCCCTCTCCTTGATTTTCCTGTGGCTCGTTGAAAAGCTCCATCAAAGAACAAGGTAAATGCATTAGGAATATTTTTTGGTGGCGGCAATGGTAGGGTCTTTATTTCAGGCACCTTAATCTCCTTCTCATGTACCCTATAAGTAAGGATCCCTCCCAATTGTGCACGCGAGTTCTGCTTCTGTGTAGCCTCTCTCCAAAGCATTCATGACCCTACTAGCAAAGTAGATGGGTCGCATCCTGGTACTGTGGGGATCTTGTTGTAGCAACACAGCACCAATTGTTTCCCTTCCAACACTAGAGCTAAGAAACAATGTGTACTCCCAACAAGGAAGCATGAGTGTTGGTAGCTCTGACAAAATGACTTTAATGTTACAAAAGTACTCTTCAAGCTCATCAGACCATGCAAATTCTATTTGTTGTGTCAACTTTTGCAAAGGATGAAGCAACTCTGAAGCTAAGTGAATAAAGCGTGACATATACTTCACCTTTTGAATGAATGAGATGACCTCTTTGAGATTCTTGGGTGATGGGAGCTCAATAAGAGCCTTGGACTTTGAAGGATCCACCTCAATGCCTTTATAGGAAACCTTGTGACCAAGCAAGATCACTTCATCCTTACCTATGTGACACTTGTCGGGGTTGAGTTGACCTCCCATGTCATAGAGCTTCTTTAAACCTTCTTCTACCCTTTGTGGATGCAATGATTTTGAGCTATAAATGCAAAGATCATCAATAAAAACCCGAATAGACTTTCCAAAGAATGCTTGAAACACCATGTTCATGAAGCGTTGGAAAGTTGCAGGAGCATTTGTCAGACCAAATGGAATGACTCTAAAAGCATAACAACCCCAAGGAGTAGTGAAGTTTGTTTTCAACTGATCTTCCAATGTGATACCTATTTGAAAGTAACCCGAGTAGCCATCACACACAGTGTACTTCTCATGACCAGCTACCTCATTTAGTATCTCATCCTGAAATGGGAGGGAAAAGTGATCTCTTTTTGTTGCCTCATTGAGTGGTCGATAATCCACACACACCTCCACTTGTCGTTTTTCTTAGGAGTGACAACAACGGGAGAGACCCACTCTGGATTCTCCACTGGATAAATGAAACCTGCTACTAGAAGCTTTCTTACCTCCTTGAGTAAAGCCTCCTTCTTGATGACTCCTAGCTTTCGTAGCTTCTGAGCCTTAGGTGTGGCCTCTAGCTTCAACTCAATTTTGTGTTGAACAACATCTACTCCACGCACATCGGTGTAGTCTTTTGCAAAAAGCCTAGGAAATTTCCTTAACACACCTTTGAGCTCCTCTCTTTCATCCTTTGTAAGTGTTGTAGACAACATACCTTCTAACATTCCTTCATCTTGCACATTTTGGTTCTCTTGAGTACCTACCTCTTCCAAACCTGGGCAAGAGGTCTCTTGGTTGTTTGGCTTAAACCTTACCCCCATGACTTCAATGGAAAACTCCTCTTTAGTAATGCTACCGCTAATTTCTCCTTCTGAAGTGCTATTGCTCCAGCCTTCCTCCGTCTCACTTTGAGATGATTCTTCATGGAGCTCCTCTTGGCGTTGCTCCTTCATGTCAAAGACAACCTTCTTATGATTGTCATTACTACAAATCAGCTTTCCACACTCTCAATCCTACAAAGCTCGCATTTTCATTAGCCATGGTCTTCCTAGGATAAATGGGTAACCATTTCCTTTTGTAGAC
The DNA here is from genome assembly GCF_014529385.1 of Adiantum capillus-veneris. Taxonomy (NCBI): domain Eukaryota; kingdom Viridiplantae; phylum Streptophyta; class Polypodiopsida; order Polypodiales; family Pteridaceae; genus Adiantum; species Adiantum capillus-veneris. The sequence continues at coordinate 56,874,371 of NC_140931.1, forward strand.
ATGACATAGAAATCCACTACCTTCTTAATGCCAAAGGCCTCCACAAAAACATTTTTACAAATGCCTACGCACTTAGCTTTGCTATGGTTTGCCATCTTGACTTTAATTTCAGGTGTCTTATGGATGTGAATGCCTAGTCTCTGCATGAGCCCCTCTGTCATGATGCAAATTTGTGCACCCCCATCCACTAGACCTTTCCTAACCAATATTCCTTTGATGTAACAATCTAGCATAGGTGTAATATCCTAGTTCATTTTAGCATGTGCAATTTTTACAACAGGAACACTCTCTTTTACCTTTCTCCCAGTGCTAACTGCCTTTGTTAAATCCCTCCTAACTTGTGGGCATAATGCAAGAAACTGAGGCCATGAGATATCAGGACCCTTACCTTGCATGTCTTCCAACAGGTTGTATGGAGCCATACCATGTCTAAGAGGGAAGTCTTGGAGATTGATACGACGTCGAGTCCTCTTAGCTTCCTTGGTCTCCTTTGCCTTCTTGCCTCGTCCATGGTCACTCTGTGATGTGACACCTTCTTTCTCTTTACCTTTTCCTCGACCACGCTTAATGCCATTTGCTTCCATGTCAACCTCATTTGAATTTGTCACCTCTACCACATGCACATTTGGATCTGGCAAAGGTGGAACTCCTTCTACCCCTTGTGGAGGTGGTCTTGTTCCATTTGGCCTTTGTAGAAGCCTTTTTTTTGACCCATTCCTTCACTTGCATTCATTACTGGGTAGTTCATGTTAGGTCTCCCTGGCTCGCCACGGGGCCAGGGACAATTATACATCCCATGTCCAAACTCTCCGCAATTCCAACATTGCAAGACTCTCCTAGATCGTGGCTCTCTCTCTTCTGACTTCTTTGCTTGTGCCTTTGGACCTATGTCTTGTGCAAGGTGAATTGACAGGCTACTTAAAGATTCATTCAACTTCTCATTTACTTCAGCTGTTACCTCAGGAATCTCCCTAGATGTTGATTCTTGTGACTTACCTTTGGGTCTAAGACCTTCTATTGGAACCTCTCCTCTTAGACACTTGAGTTTCCTATACTTCTTGGAAGCTCTAATTTCAGCTGCATCATGGGTGGCAGGTGCATCCGCCTCCACCTTTACCTTAAGATCATGAAAGAGTCCAGCTATGAATCTCTCCTTCTTTAGAAATTCTGCACCATCACCAGGGTTAGCAACATTTCGTATCCAAAGAGGCCAAAGACCTAGAAACTCTTGCTTGTACAAGTAGTGGTCATCTAAATATTTTTTCTTATGAGAAACAATGTCTTGCCATAGTTTTTGAGTTTTTTGGGGATCAAAGAAGTATCTCTTGAAATGATTCAAAACTTCTGTGTAATTCCCCTTAACTTCCTCAGGCAAAGAGTCAAACCAAGTGCTAAAATCTTTCCTAAGGACCACCTCAAACATTTCTACGTTCTCTTGATCAGTTACTATCCTCTTGATACGGCAAGACATCTTGAAATTTGCTAAAAATAATTATGCATCCTCTCCAAGATCTCCAAAGAAAAGAGGATATCTGGACATTTGGCGTTGGCTTTTCACTTACCATGAAAGATTACAACACGAGTTGCAACAAGGGATACAATAGAAATTTAGAAACACTCGCCTGCAAATGAAGAAGTAAGAAAGTACCACTCTAGGTTTTCTTCTTCAGCTATCGAAGCTTCAATGAGGTCTCGATTTGTTTGATCAAAACAAAAAGGTAGACTATTTATGAGCTCTAATAAGGGTTTAAATTCTTCAAAGCTAAGGTGATAAACAGAAATCTCTAAAACTTCATTTTCTGGATCTAGAAGAGCAACCATGTCCCAAGTAATGAGTTGCACTTGCTCTACAATTCCCAATGCACAAGTGGTTTGTATAAAAACTAGATCTTCATGCTCATCGAAGGCTGTGAGAAAGTAGCAATTGACTAGGTGCTCCTTTCCTTTGAGTTCCACATAGTCGGAATGAGGCAACCTTCTCACAATTTCATAAAGAACATCCTCCTCAAGTCCAATCAAGCTTGCAAGATTTAAAGACTCCACTTGTGCTACAAAACTCCTGGAAAAAAAATCCTTACGATTATGGTTAAATCAATTATAAGCATCAAGAGATTTACAATGTCTCTATGAACAAAGTGTCATAGAAAGTAGAGAAGGATGAGAATTTATACAAATTTGCAATTTTCTCTATGCTCTCTTTATTAAGACAAGCCCTAAATAGCTCCCTATCTCCTTTGTTGAAAGTGAAAGGAAGACAATTAATAAAAAGAAAATGAGGGAAAAATTCACCAAATGTGAGTCTATGAAGCATGAACTCTGGCCACAAGTTTCCTGAAGAGTCTTCCTCAATGGTAAAATGCACTCGCCAAACACCAAATTTCACTCTATTTACCAATCTTAGGACACACACACTATTTGGATGAATGTGCGGTCTTCCTTAGTGCTCAACAGCAAAAGGAAAATGGAATCCACATGCAGGACCTTTCATCTTAGCTTCACCACCCTCTTGTTATGAGGGAGACATTTTACTACCTGCTCCTACAACTCAATCGGTAATAGAGCTAGATCTCTTAGGATTGAACTTTCACTGCACACACACTCCTTGTTAGAACGAGATGACAAAATGACAAAATCCTAAACTGCTGGGTGTGGACTAAGTAGTTAAAACAGCTAGCTGGGATAGGTGGATTATAGGAGATCCAGCATCGGACGCTGGCGGATCTCATCAATCTCCTCCATGGTCAGTAGTTTGACTGGGTATTGTGCATGTGGAGCCAAAGTGACCTGGATCCTCTGATGCAACCTCTGTCGATGTGGTGTAGTCCTCTGCAGTCGTGGGCGTCTGGATCTCTCTAGCTCAGTCGCTCGTTCGATCAGTATGCATCTGGTGTAAAGCGATGAGCTCTGTTGTGGTAGAGAGAGAGAGAGAGAGAGAGAGAGAGAGAGAGAGGAAAATAGAGATAGATAGATAGATAGTTCTATTATCGTCCTGGGAGGTCAAATATGACCTATGGGACCAAATGAACATGTCACGTGGTGTGAGTGGAGTTCATAAGTGACTCTCGATGCTCAAAAATGGCTGAAATGAGCGTCGCAATAGAGAGTCCACATCGTGGTTGGGAGAGGAAGGTATGTAGGGAGAGCTCATGGCTAAATATATGGGGAAAAGAGGACCTAATGTGGTCAAAAGCTGAGCACTCAAGTAGTGTGTGGTACTCACTCTCTCGCACTTGACGAGGGCATAAGGTGCAAAGTCGATGACACTCCTCGCCAGTGCCCCAACGTCCTGTCTCGCAGCGTAGAGAATGGGAGCTAAGACGAATGGAGGCAATGGTGCGGATCGCACTCAACGGGATGGGCTCAAGGATGTAGGAATGGGTTCGGTTACCTCGTTCCGAGAAGAAGAGAGATTTGTAGTTTGGGGCAACGTGTGTGGTGTAATGGCTGAAGCGAGAACCTCCGGATTTCTCCCAAGCCATGATACATTGGCGTTGTAAGAAGGCCTCATTAACTTGGGAGTCGATCGACGCATCCTTGACCAAGTGACATGCATCCCATCTTCCAAACCATTTCTTGATATCAAGCATCCACCCCGAACTTAGTATTTTGCTCTTGCATGTCTTTTGAACCTTTTGACTTGCTTCATATGCGATTCTAGGAAGTCGATGCAAAGGGCTACATTGTGTCTTACGCATGTACTCCACAACCCTTTCCATGCCCAAGACCTCAATGGGAAGCGATCCGGACTCAAGAAGTAAGAGCATGTAGGGTGTTTGTGTCTTGACTTGGAGAAAGTTGGTGAGAAAACGCTTTTGGACATTCTCAAACTCTTTCCAAGTAGACTTCCCGATGCTTCCACCCCACACCTCCACTCCATAAAGAAGCACCGGTGTCACCAATGTGTCAAAGAGGTAAGTACTTTTGAGAGCCCAACACTTGATCTCTCCTCCATTGCACATGTTCTCAAATGCATAATAAGCCCTCTTTCCGGCTTCGAAGCGACGCATTGCACAATCCTTCCATTTATGATTGGATGGAACCTCAAGGCCAAGGTACTTGAAGTGATCTACCACTTCAAGTTTCTCATTGTTGTATACAATGCATGGATTTTCGTCATTGAGGGTCTTTACAAGCATAACCTTGGTTTTGGATCCATTCACGATCAGCCCGCTATGTAGGCAAAAGCGTTCCAAGACACTCATAAGCTTTTGTGCATCTTCTAAGGTATGTGCCAAGAGCACTACATCATCGGCATAAAGCAAAAGCATGATCACCGCATTTCCAATCTTAACCTCTTCTATGCCTTCTTGCTGCATAAAATCAAGAACCATGTATTCCAATTCATCAATGAGTAGCCCAAAGAGGGTTGGGGAAAGTGGCATCCTTGTTTGACACCAATAGTGCTTGCAAAAAATTCTGAAATTCCATCTCCCATACGTAATCGACATATCACTTTTTGGTAGATGCGAAAGACTGCATGCATAAATTCTCTCGGCACTTGAAGGCTTTGCATACGTCTCCAAATTTCCTCGCGGTACCATGTCAAAAGCTTTCTTGAAATCCACAAAGCAACAATACAACTTTTTTCCTTTCAATCGAGACGCTTCCATAAGAACTCGAAGAGTGACAAGGTGATCAATAGTGCTATGATGCTTTCGAAAACCTGCTTGGCCAAGCGCACGTTTGCCATTCTTTTCAGCCCATTCACTTATCTTCATCTCCATGATACATCCAAATAACTTTGCCATCAAAGAACCAACCATTATAGTGCGATAGTTTTTCACATTGTTTACATCTCCTCCTTTGTGCAAAGGTTTGATCCAATTTGCACTCCAATCATGAGGCATGCCATACTGAAGTGCAAGGTTAAACATATCGCATATCCAATATCGTGTTTTCTTGCTTGTCCATTTAATCATTTCAGCCTTGACACCTTGAAGGTCACCTGCCTTGCGAGTAGCAAGTTTCTCAAGCGCGCGGCATACATCTTCAATGGTAAAGAAGGGAGACATAAATGGAAGGGAGCTACAACCCTCCATCTTATCAACATTGGGTTGCTCATAGAGGTTCTTACAATGCATATACATATCCTCAAGAGTCAAGTCACCAAAGCTCTCAACGCGCTTTCCTTTTAGATTTTGCCAAAACTTGCCACATGCATGTGCTTTCTCTTGTGCTAAAAGAAGTTGTTTTTCGACTTCCCACCTTCTCCTCTTCTTTTGAACAAGTGCTTTGTATGGTGTGAACATTCCAAGTAAACTTCCTTGTCTTTGATTGCATCCAATCTTAGCAAGTGTTTTCGGGCTTGGCTACATTCCATGTCAAACCATTTCTTCTTGGTGCTACCCTTCTTAGACCTTTTGCAAGACATGTGTTTCACCGAAAAGCATTCCTTCGCACAAGAGAAAATTACTTCTTTTGAAAACTTTCCACTTGCATTCTAATGTTTGGCTCCCTTGATGCTCTATCATGCTTAACATTTGGTCCACCATATCAGCATATATAAGTGCTCGTTTGAAGTCTAGACGTAGGTACAAAATGATTCACATCATGATTGGAGGCTACATGCTCGGGCCGTTTACCACACCTGAGGTCAATACATAACATCCTATGATCCGATTCCGGATTCCATTCACCAAGTGTAAAGCTTTGTATGCATTCTAGAGTGGCTTCTGAGAACAAACATATAGTCAATCACGCTAGCACCATTGTGCTTTCTACATGTAAAGTCATTGGTGCCTTGCCATAGAGATACACCATTTGCAATGAGCATTCCGGTACTATTGCACATATGTAGAAGTGACTTTCCATCGTGATCCACTTCTTTTGCATCATTAGAACTTTGATTATACATGTATGAGTCATCCACTCTTCTTGATACATGCGGCATGTCGACTTGTTGTGTGTCGTGTTGTAACATATTTGTGCGAGCATTCATGTCTCCAAAAACAATGACTTCACCTTGATCCTTGTATGAGCAATGTCTTCCTCTAGTTCAACAAAGGGCTGATCTCTATCCATATTCAAGCGAGCATAAAAGTTGGAGTCATAGTGAGGAATGTAGCAGCCGGCCACAAACATGACTTGACCATTTGGTGGGCTGATTTTCAGCCATAAGTAGCGTTTATACTTATCTTCTTTGACAATGGAAACATCTTTCAAACCCTTTTTGGTCATACATGCTACGCCTCCTTGGCCTCTTCGTTGCTTGCATTTTTGGCCCACATCAAAGAATGTACAATCGTATTTGTCAAATCCAAGAATTCGTTGCGCATCATGCTCCCATGTTTCGACAAGAAGTATCACATCGGAGTCATTGGTAAGCCTCATCAATGCGCCAATCCCGCATTCCATGGATACCCGTTACAATTCCAAAAGCTTATTCGCAAGCGTGAAGTTGGTCTCATAGATCATGGTGTCCCTATTTGTTGGGTGGACTTGCATCCTCCTCAAGTGACTTTTCTTCTTGAGATGATACCTTAACCTTCTTGCTTCTTTCCTCGTATGCTTTGCGACGTACATTTTGTTGCATAAGATCGATCCTTCATATACATTACAACCCGTTCCTTTGAGGTAGATCCAACCATTGTCAAGGATGATCTTTCTCTTCCTCATCAGCCATGGTACTTACAATAGGTCTTTCTCCCGACGAGGGACTCCTTGTTTTCCAACTCGATGTGGCACCATAAGCCATGATTCCTGACATGCCAAAGTGTGTAGCAAAAAACTCTTCAATAGCAACCGCAAGAGATTGGGGTGTTTCCATGCTTTCCTCCTTGATTCCACGAATGACGATGTTCTTTGAGCGTTTTTGTCGTTCTTGCAATTCTTGAGTGTCCACATTCTCTACATTCTTTGCTTGGACAACGGCTTGCGTGATAGGAGATGTAGAAACCACATTATCCTTACATATATCAGCCCATGATTTGGATGCATTTCTCATCTCACATACATCATGTCGTATTGTATCTATCGTTTCCTCTTTCAATACATGATCACTCTCAACTTTGCTCAAGCGCTCTTTCACTACATTCATGTCCACAAGAGAGCGTTTACATTCTTGAACTTCATTCTCAAGATGCATCAAGCGTGTTGTTTGCATTTCAAGAACCTTCTTGAGGTGCTCATTCTCCACAACGAGAACTCTTAAAGTACCATTCTCCATTGCAAGTGCGCGCAACTCTTCACCTTGCTTGTTGACGGTTTCTTGTAACGAGATCAAGTAAGCCATGATCATTGCTTCCGTTGTTGTAGATGATGTGGTTGGATTAGCATCCAAATTCCTTGGAGATTTTGCATCATTCTCCATGGCGAGTGTGGCTTTTCCACCCTTGCGAGTTTTGTCTGACATTGCCTTCAAGTCGGCAACAAAAACGCAAAGTTTTGACAGTTTTGACAGTTTTTTCAGTTCTGAGATGCTGTTACAGCAAAGCCTTTCATTACACAGAAAAATTCTGTCTTTACATCAATGCGTAGAGGGCTTCGTGCTCTTCGATTGAGGCTATAGATCACCTAAATCGGAGTTCGGATGAGCAAGTTATGGTCAAAAGAGTGAACTGCTGCCTACTAGGTCAAAAAACGGCTGTGTGTGTGTGTGTGTGTGTGTGTGAGAGAGAGAGAGAGAGAGAGAGAGAGAGAGAGAGAGAGAGAGTGATCGAGCATTGCGACGGCGAGGTGCTTGAGCGTGGCACGGCGATAGCTCCTTCTTCTTCGCGGCGAGGAATCCTCCACGAAGGCAAGCGTAGGGCGGTGAGTGATACACCCTTGCTCTCTTGAGCTTGTTAGAGAGAGAGAGAGGAGAGAGAGAGAGAGAGAGAGAGATAGGGAATAGAGAAGAGAGAGAGAGAGAGAGAGAGAGAGAGAGAGAGAGAGAGAGAGAGAGAAAGAGAGAAAGAGAGAGAGATAGGAAAGTGGAGAGCGAGATAGAGAGAGAGATAGGGAAATAGAGAGAGAGAGAGAGAGAGAGAGATAGGAAAATAGAGAGAGATAAAGAGATAGGAAATAGAGAGAGAGGAGAGAGAGAGAGAGAGAAAGAGAGTGATATAATATATATATATATATAATATATATATATATAATATATATATATATATATATATAGAGAGAGAGAGAGAGAGAGGAAAATAGAGAGCGAGAGCGAGAGAAAGAGAAAGAGAGATAGCGAGAGCGAGAGCGAGAGATAGGGTGCGGAGAGAGAGAGAGAGAGAGAGAGAGAGAGAGAGAGAGAGAGAGAGAGGAAATTAAATAGAGAGAGTGAGAGAGAAAGAGAAAGAGAGATAGCGAGAGCGAGAGAGAGAGAGAGAGAGAGAGAGAGAGAGAGAGAGAGAGAGAGAGAATAGAGAGATAGAGAGTGATATATATATAGATATATATAATATATATATATATAGAGAGAGAGAGAGAGAGAGAGAGAGAGAATTAACTAGAGATAGCTACAAAGGTAGAGAGAGAGAGAGAGAGAGAGAGAGAGAGATAGTAGATAGAGAAAGTCGGTGTGAAAGAATTACGTTGGCTTACCAATTGTGAAAAGGACAGAAACTTAGAAGAAACTATGGAACTAAAAGAGGCAAAGGGGTTTTGCCCGCTACATGCATTGCCATGTACACATGGGAGTGCACGTATGTGTCTACCCATATAGGATTTGACCAATAAAGATGAGATTTTGACCCGATGGTCTTGATCTCCGTACACCTCTGGACCGAGGTGTACGGAGATCGGGCAAGACTAGAGAATGCGAGGTAGTTTACATTGTGAGGAGTATATATTGATAGCCGTTTTTCGGCTTTCCATAATTGCCATAGTAAGCTACCTCACCCTATGAAATCACTCAAACATTGTGGCTATGCCTACCATTTCACTGAACATAGGCGTGTGTGAGTTAGGGGACTTTTCCCATATCTTCTTAAAAATCCTCAATTAGCTAGTCATTGGGCTAGTTGAGCCAAAAATATAAAAAATATAAGTATATTATGGCCCATTTGTGTGTAAATATTTTATTGTATATAGGGCCTAAATAAAATGATTTTTTATAATTATTTTGGTATTTATTTAAATATTTATACTTAGGTGTGTGTTATTTATGCTATGTACATTGACTCGTCATTACCATATTTTTTCTTACCATTTTGCATACTCTTTATTCCATATAAAAACAATTTCATGCAAGCTTCTCTTATTTTGGTGTAACTGCATCCCAACAAAAATCCAAAAAAACTAGTTTTATTTATGTGTATATTTTTTCACTATTATGATTTTTCCTTCCTACATCTATTCTCTTTTACTCTCATAAATTAGAACACCAAAAATATTCATCTTTTTATGGTAGACTTATAATGAGAGATTTATTTTGACCGCTTTATATTTTTTTCACCTATATTATTTATATTTGACATGTACATATTTTTTTAGACCCCTCAATATTTGATTTTCTTAGTTGTACATTCACCTATATCATGATCTCAACAATATCTTCAATTATAGACCTACCAAATAAGGTCAAGGGTATGTGGAATGCATGCATGCACCATGGGGAGCTCACTCTTGGAGATATTCAAAAGAATCATCCAAAGAAGGACCTCACAAGGACCTTGTGTAGTGGAAAACATAGTCCACTTTGCTGAAATTTTAAAGATCACATGCTTCCCGAATTTGAAAAGGTGATACAAGTAAAAGTTGTAGCTTGTGAGCTGAACTTTCACCTCAAATTTTTTCATATTTTTTTGAGCTACGAGCTGTGAGCTATGGTTTTATTGGTGGACCCCATCTTGCCCATGCTATGCAGCCACACTCCCTCTTCCACTTTATCATTTTTCTCGTTTATACACACTCCTCCCTCTCCTTCCCACTCCCAAACCTGCAACTCCCATGTCCTAATTCACCCTCTTCACCATTTCCACTTCTCTCACACCTCCATAGCCTTCATCCTCCATTTCTACACCCTATGTGTCCCCCTTTCTCTCTACATATATGTCCATATTACCATACTCTCTTCAGCTTTGTAAAGAGCTTCAAAAAATAAGCAAAAATCCAAGTTAACCTCTGCAAATGAAGGCTTTATCATGAATTTTCCAAGGTTTGAAGATAACGTAGCTTCATCAACACGCGTTACTTCGCCATGCTGACCGCTTCTTCTACCGGTGCTGTAAAGAGGTGAATGTCAACTTCTCCAAGCTTCAACCTTGCTTTACAAGCTTATCCCTTCTCTAACTTTCTCATCATATATCTCACCATTTGGTGAATGATTTTGTAAATATTTTTTAGTGATAATTACTAACTACTAACCGCTAACCTTATTGTAAAATGCACCCTCTACTAGAGTAGGCCCTCCAAATTATTCACTCAATCCCTCTCTCCTTTCATCCTCAATAATTCTCTTCCTTGAGCCCACATCATGTGACTCAAGGACAAGAGAGACCCACCCTCATAAAAAAAATAAAATTAATATGCATAATCTTTTATTCCTTCAAATAAACTTGATTAGGCCTAATCCAAATCGGGGCTTCTAAAACCTATAAATAGAGCCCTTCTCTCCCTTGTAAATGATCACATGATCACACTACACCACACCATTTTCAACACATAACACACCACTCTTCAAGCCTAGTTGTGTAGAGTGTGTGCATTGTGAGTGCTCTATTCCATCACTACACATAGGTGCTTTCGAGAAGCTTGAAGTTAGTTATACCATCTAGAGGAGTGGAGTGATACTATACTCTGCAATCACACTTGTAGCCTACTCTTGTCCATAAATAAAATTCATAGTTTTGGGTGCAATTGCATGCTGCAACTACGACTCTTCTCTCCAAATTGACTTGATAAGTTGGCTCATCAGGTGGTTGAAGATATATTGTCTTTGAAGTTTGTTGTGCCATTTCACGCTTGGTGGTTTGAGGGCTTGTTGAATTGTTTGCCTAAAAGGTAAATTGTAAGAGGGTGCTCGGTGAGAGGGCTCCCCAAACTCTAAGACAATTTGTGTATTGGCAACAAGGTCAAGTTTTGTGTTGTCTCTCTATTTCTCATCAAGCTTTGTGTGCATCTAGTCTTTAAGGCTAAGACTGATTTGCTCAAGTTGATTTGTGCTCTTTACCTCTCTCTCTGGCATGGTGAATGTTTGTGTTTGGTGTGTGTGGCTATCTTGCGTTCCCCTCTCTTTGTGCGTTTGAGTACAAGGAGATATCACGTGCGTCCTAGTTCGCATTTACAACTAGGTGGTGCCCCTTTTCTTGTTTGGTTTCTGGTTGTGGATTGTTGTTGTCTCTGATTGTGCTTACCCCAGCCCCAATTGAGCAGCACGGGAGCCTCGAAGGGTGTTTAGAGGCCGCTCATCTTGTTGCCCGCCCTGGACCGTCTCAATATATTAAAACAACATTCATAATCATTGTAGATGGCAACGTCATCAACTAACATGGAGGAAAAGATTGCATGCTTGTGCATGCTCTACAAGTATCAAATCTGTGCATGCGTAGGATATGTAATGAGCATGTGCACAAGTATGGAGAGTTTGCTAGAGAAATCGTACAGAATCTACGATACGACTCCTACGGAACGGGCATTGATTTTTATGACATAACACCTATATCTGAGAGAGAGAGAAAAAGGATTATGCATGAAGGTCTGAAGCAGAAAAGGGCTTACAGACAGAAGACGACGGCATGGAGGAGATGCTCGATGCATTCTTCCAGACAAGCGAGGAAAACGCTAACAAAGCAGCACCAGAATCCGTGCGCATATCTCTTGAAGACATGTTGAGGAAGTTGGCACGTCAACCAATCTATGAAGGCACCAAAATATCTGTGCTTCGTACTTGTGTGGCGTTTTTGAATCTTCAGTCAGTGTACGGGTGGTCAGATGCAAGCGTCACTGTTTTGTTTAGGTACGTAATTTACAAAAGAGATTTTCCGATTGCAACAGTGACGTGCTTAGGGATATTTTTAATTTAATGTGGCTTAAACAGGTTGTTGCAGGAGTAAATTCTCCCGGCTGGCAATGAAATGCCCCCCTCCAGGCCAGACACAAAGCAACTATTGACCTTAGTTGGCTTGGACTACAACAAGATTCATGCATGTCCAAATGATTGCATTCTTTTTTGCAATGAATTCACAGATTTTCTGTCGTGTCCTAAGTGCGGAGCAATGTGCTACAAACAAGCTGCGGTTGGCGAGACAGTGCCAGCTAAAGTGTTGCGGCATTTCCCTATTATTCCTAGGATAAAAAGCATGTTTTGTTGTGGTTCCATTGCAAAGTTGATGCGGTGGCATTCTACGAATAGATTCACTGACGCAACATTGAGGGTGCCCGTTGATTCAAAGGCTTGGAGGCACATTGAAGATACCTAGCCACATTTTAAGAGTGAACCACGCAATTTGCGTTTGGACATGGCAATGGATGGAGTCAATCCATTTGGCTTGAGAAGATAATCATGGAGCACTTGGCCTGTGTGCCTTATCAATTACAACCTCCCTCCGTGGCTTGCCATCAAGAAGGGCCATTTGATATTAAGCTTGATTGTACCTAGTAAGTTCAAGGAAAAAAACATGGATGTTTATCTAGCTCCACTAGTTGACGAGCTCCAGGAGTTATGGCATGGGATCGACATAGCAGATGCGGTTGAACCTGTAGGACAACAGCATGCAAGGATCCATGGACTTCTTGTGTGGACTATGCATGATTGTCCAGGATACGGAGAAGATTCTGGTAATGGTTCTTGATTTACAAAATTCTCTCTATTCGCAAGCACTTTGCCTTGGCCTGAATCATGCTTTAATATATGCAGAGCTTACAACTTCGGGATACAATGCATGTCCAATTTGCAGTCCGCAATTTGCAGTCCGTCTTTGGATGTACGCTATTCTGCCTCGGTTCGAAAGACAATTTATCAAGGCCACCACCGTTATCTTCCAGATGGCCATCACTTGCGCGAAGGTCGGCTTCGTCATGTCGAATGTTGTCCTATGCATGTACAAGAGTGGTGTCGCCGATGGGAGCAACATGAGGGGAACCCTGTTCCAGGAATGAAACATTTGTCCATTCTCCATACGTTGCCGTACTGGGGTGATCTACTAATTAACCATTTGCTGGATCCAATGCATATATTCAAGAATGTGGGAGACCTCCTCTGGAAGACAATCATGGGAACGAAAGACAATCGAGCTTCACGAGATGATTTGCAGTCAGTTGGAAAGATCGCAAAGCTGTGGCCTTTCACCAATGCAGCTGGCCAAACAAAGCTTCCAAGAGCGCCATGGGTATTGCTAAAAAGCGAGGAGCCACAAGTTAAAAGGGTGATTTCAGAGTTCAAGACGCCAACAGGATATATGCAATGTCTCAAGATAGCATTCACCCATGTGATGATCAACTGTCAGGATTGAAATCACACGACTGGCATAAGTTATTGCAATTCATTCTTCCAATTGCGATCAAGGGGTGCTTAAGGGAGGAAGTGCGGACCTGCATATACACAATTTCAGAGCTAGTGCGGTGGATCTCTTCCAAGGAGATACGAGAGGAATCTATTGCAGTCGCAAGGGCTAACTCCATTGAGGCAGTTTGCATGATTGAGAAGTATCTACCCACGAGCTGCCTAACTATCCAAATGCACTTGCTCGTCCATGTAGAGGTTGCAGTGGCAGGTACAGTCCACAGCCATTGGATGTTCTTTCTAGAGCGGTTCATGAAAATACTTAAGGGTTTTGTTCACCAAAAATCGCGTCCAAAGGGGAGCATGGTAGAAGGATGTCTAGTGCAAGAGTCTCTTGTCTTGACGACCAAATTTCTATCTGTTTCTGACCCAGAAATTCCTCGACTGTGGAGCGATGAGGAGGGTGCAAGACTGGTGGGAGAGAAGCCACAAGGGCAAGGGGTGCCAAAGAAAATGAACGACGCCATGCGAGAAAAGATCATGAAGTTTTGTATACTAAATTTACAGCCGATGCAAAAATGGCTTGAAAGGTACGGAGAGGAGAAAGAGAGACACAATAGGGAGAGACACGATTGGAGGCGAAGTCGAATGACTAGAGGCTTACCCTTGCCAGACTATCTCGCTCCTCTACCTGAATTCCCTACAATGGCATGGTTGGACAAGACAGTGAGAGCAGCTCGACAGATCCAAGAACCCATATCTCTAGAAGAGGAAGAGCTGGCTATTGGATGTGACTGGAGGTATCATACATACATGGCACTGTGGCCGCATGGAAATCATTTCAGAACACAACAAATTGACAGTAGAAGAAATACGTTTGACAGTGGGGTAATTGTTAGTTTCATGCAAAAGAGCAGGGCCAGTGCCAGAGACACGAATGAGAGCACTAGCAACTTGGATTACTGTGGTTTGGTGTCAGATATCCTGAAAGTCAGCTTCAGGCGGTTTGAGATGTTTTTGTTGGATGTGAAGTGGTTCAAGGTGATTACTTCTGGTAATTGTTAGTTTCATGCAAAAGAGCAGGGCCAGTGCCAGAGACACGAATGAGAGCACTAGCAACTTGGATTACTGTGGTCTGGTGTCAGATATCCTGAAAGTCAGCTTCAGGTGGTTTGAGATGTTTTTGTTGGATGTGAAGTGGTTCAAGGTGATTACTTCTGGTCGCAATGCAACGGTACGCAGAGATGGAAACAAGCTTGTGCAAATAGATTCTACAAAGGTTTGGACAGATGCGAGCAACACATTTTCTCTCCCCGAACATTGCGAGCAAGTGGTCTTTGTACCGGACCCTTGAGAGCGACAATGGTGGTTTGTGGTTCACGTTTCTCCAAGAAATAAATAAGTATTTGAAGGGCAAGAGCTCCTGGAGGAAAGTCGGTCAGACGACGCAGATACTATTGTGACATTAGATGAGATGGACGAAGGTATGGCAGAGGAAGCTGATAGATATACGAGGGATGACGTAGAAGAGGCAGATATGACACTTGTAGATGAAGATACAATGGATGAAAACAATCTGTCAGAACGAGTTGGGGTAGATTTATTTCTGCGATTAGAGATAGACGATGATACGGTGCAAGATCTTATCACTGATGCATCACTCCTCGAGGCCTAGGCCTATAAGTGTTTGTGTGAAGACGTTGATTTAAAATTAAGCTTAAAGTTAATTTAAACAAAGGTGTTCTGATGCTTTCTTTTACTTTCTTTGTGCAGGACTTTAATATGGCAGACCAGTTTTCAGATCCCGCTTTTATGAGTGCAGATGCATTTATGGGCTTCGTCACACGGATGACACCCAGTCATGGCAGAGGCGTCTCAGTACTGGGTAGCCAGAGGCAAGGAAACTACGCCTCCGGGTTTCCCACCCGAGGGTCCGACACCTATGGGGGGGGGGAACTCCTACGACTACGACTCCTGTGAGGTCTCCCATCATGGCCGCTTTGACACCTAGGGGTGCGGCAGAGGCGGCTACGTCCTCATTTCGCAGCATAGGTGCACTTGCCGATCTTGGTGATCATCAGGTGGAGGTGGCGGTTGCTGTGGAGGAGGGTCCACAGATGCTTCGACCCCTCCTCGCTCACGACCCCCGTCCTACCCAGGCACACCTCTCGACACACCTCTTAGCACACCTCCGACACCTTGGGGGGCACACGATCCTAGTGCCTCCAAGATCTATACTATACAGGCAGATGGTTATGTTGACATGGATAGATTCGGGACTGAGATGAGACAGCGGATTCGCCAGCTCGCGGAGCTGCAGTTTTTGACCAGCATTCTGATGCCTTGGCCTGAGCAGGATCACGACAAAATAGATTATATAGTGGAGACCACCATGAGAGAGTATCAGCCTGCTCCAGGTTCAAAGGATCTTCCGAGGAGGTGGATCAAGGGTGTTGCACGAGACACCGTGAAACATCAACGAGATGCAGCTTGGCAGGCTTTCCCACACGAGACGTAACAGCAGATCAGGGAGGATGAGCGGACAGCGAACACACGGTTCAGATAGCAACGTCAGGCCCTGTTGTTAAGGCGGTTACGCCGCTAGCGGAAGCTAAATAGCGAGAACTCAACCAACAACAGAATTTGTCAGACGAGGACGGAGCTTGACCCGCAGGCGCATGGAAACAACTAGGTGGGTGTCAAATCACCTACTCGACCTTCTAATGACAATCACTACTAAGGAAATCAAATCTAAGTTCTAAAATACGCAAGTGGCTGAAATCCGTACTACGAACGAATGCTATACGAAACAGGATCTAGAATCATTGAATCGATCTCAAACTCAAGGGGAAGTCTATACACTAGGTAAGAACAACACCCTAAAGACTTGAACTGCAAAATCAACCTATAACCACTCCGTGCGGCAAACGCGTATGAAGACAGGCCAAAAAATACAGGTGACCGAAACTTGACCCCGATGGTACTAATGTGTAGCTCTACTCGTTGTGGTTCTATAGATATGCTGCACGCTCTATTCCGACACACGAGTTGGAAGAAAACTCACACCGAAGCTCGTAGGAACTTACCACACGTAGAAGCCGATAGCGCGCACTCTTGGTATCTGTGCGTAGCTCTCACCGTTGCTAGCACAATGGTGGTGTCGCTTCTCCAATGGCGGCCCCGTAGCTCGCGTAGCAAGAAGATAAGACTCTCTCTCTCTCTCTCTCTCTCTCAGACACAGTCACGGCGCTCAAAAAACTCACTTTGATTAATTATTGAATCTCCTTTAGGTTACAAAACTTTGGCTTATATACCTCAGCCTTGGAGGTGAGAACATCTCTAATTATTTACATCAACAGGTGAAATTACTTCGGGATTACAAGCTGGAAACTCAATTGAGTCCCGTTACTTAATGAATGGCTCAAATCAAAATTAATTTCGGAAAGACATTTATTACAATCAATGGTTACAAAATGATGGGTGTGAGCAAAAATGTGGGTGTGATCCTCTGCTAGCTCAACACTCCCCCCCTCCGCGTTCATGTCGTCCATGACATGACTTTTAGGCTTGGTCAATAGAGTCCTGTCGTCTTGAGCATCTGCAAATGTGATTCGTAGCGTAGGTTGCCGATGGTCAAGGTTGGGCCGAATATTTTGCTTTCGTGAGTGAAAAAGCCGGTGTAGAAAGCTTCTTCGAATGTTTGCATGTGGAAGCTAGGCAAAAACATAATTCTTTGGTATAAGAGATGTAACACCTTTGGTGATGGCTGCAATGAAAGATCATACATCATATTCGTCACTGTGTCGGCCGTCGATAGTAGACTCGAGGTCGTGGCTTTATCTGGCGCGAACACTTCAATGCATGCTAAGAGAGTCCTGCAGATTTTCTTTAGCATCTGACACGAAAGGTCAGGAGAGCCAGTAAAGAGTTTGATGGTGCCCGTTAGGGTTTTCACCATGTAGGCTTTACCTATTCTCTCTCCTTCCTTTGGTCCTGGCATCTTGGGATAATTAAGCCAATTTGGCTTCTTTTCTGCAATCCTGCCATGCTCTTTCTAGTTTCTGACTCTTGGCACCGGGCAGAAGGTTGCATCCTCCCGAATCTCCTTTGGAGCCTCTACCAAGTAGATGAGGTAGGTTGGGTATTTGTTCAGCCAACCTTTCCTCCATCTAGGTTGAGAATCTACAATCTTCTTTGATTGTTCATCCTTTGTGATGTCGCCTTCGTAAAGAGCGACATACTGCTCCTCCTCTATTCTCTTTTTCGTCTTTATCACTTCAAATTTCATCAGAGGGAAAGGCAGGCTGGGTTGCATCCACTCTTCATGGAGCACTTTTGTGTCTAAACCTTGAAGTCTAATGGAGATGAGGAGTCTCCTTTCCCATTCCATTTCCGCCTTGGCACTTTCCTCTGTTGACTTTTCTATTTGGTCCTGGAGCCTTTGTTCTTCTTCTTCAGAGATTCCTGAAGTTGAGGCCACTTCTTGAACTGGGGCTGGATCTTCAATTGTGGTTGCCTCTCCAGTTTCTGGTAGCTCTATGGCTGCTCCCCCTGCTTCTTCTTGTGGTGTCTCTGTTTCTCTTCTTTGTTGCTCTTGTAGGTCTTGGAGCTGTTTGCGGAGGGCCTCATTTTTTGTCCTTAGTGTTTGGTTTTCTGATGTGAGCCTCTCCTCTGCATCCAATGATCCCTCCGCCATGTGCAATCTTTGCACTTGCTCTAACCTTAGCTCTCTTTGCAAACTTCTGACCTAATCTTCCAGAGCTGGTACGAGGGCTCCCTCTTGTTCTGTTCCTGCTCTACTAGCTCTAGGGGTGGTCCTGAGTCTCGTGATTGTCCTTTCTTGAAGTTCGACTCTTTCCCTTAGCTCAATGAGCTCATCCTTGGCTGCCTCCAGCTCATCTTCTATTCGCTCCTTTGCTTCCTGTGAACTTGTTACCCTCTTGAAGCTTCGGCTAGTTGGAGTATCAAGCCGTCTCTCTCGTTTTCTGCGTCGTAGAGTGATGCTTTATGACTTTCAGATTCAGTCATAGCATTCTCTAACTTCTTCTGCAACTTTGCTTCCTTTTGTTTTGCTGTCTCAATTGCTACTTCCTTTGATCTGGATCTTTCTTTAATCTTGTTGAGCAGTTCATGCACCATGTGCATGTCTTTTTCATCTTCATCTGTCAACTTGACAGCTCTTTCTGCCACCACCTCCAATGGCTTCGGCTCTTCTAGTATGTTCTGTTCGTCTATTTTCTCTTCACTCTCCATTGTACCCTTTGTCTTTTCCTTCGTCCCTTTCCGATCATCTTGTTTTCGTAGGGATATCCCATAAACTGCCTCCAGGGCCTCTTCTTCACTGTATCCGATCGCTACCAAATCCTCATAATCATCTTTCTTTTGCTGAACTGGATCTATCTCCTTTTCCTTGGTCCCGACCTCCGGCTTTTCCATAACTTCTGTTTCTATTTCTATTGTGGTCTTCTCCACAATAATTTCCGTCTTCTTCTGGCTTGGTACATCAGTAAAGGAGGGCTGATTGTCCTCAGTCATCTTGGCTTTCCCTTTGTTTGCTTGCCCGTCTTTCTCTCGAAGTTCAGTAGACTCATCTACTTCCTTCTTCTCCTTGTCGTCCTTTTTCAGCTCAGCTTTTAAAAGCTGTACTTCCTCTTCAGTATAAGGCTCGACAGGTTGCTGCTCCAGTATGGCCTCCGACTCCTCATAAGCTCTAATATATTGATCATATTGATCAACATGTGGCCTCACTGAGCTGGTTCCGACTTTAGTGGGGTCTGGCACCCACATTTCTTCAAAGTCCCCCTTTAGATCTCTTTCCGCTCTAAACTGCTCCACCAGCCTTTCCATTCTTGCGGCTTTTTGGCTTTTGGTTTGCTTGGGATCAGCCTTCTTCTTCGCTTTCTTCTTGAGCGGCTCGTCCACAGCCTCTTCAGGTTCTGAAACTATTTCTAGTTTTCGGCGTGCTCTTGTGGACGCCCTCTTGGATACTTCTTGCTGTTCTTCCTCCTCATCGGCTCCTCTAAGCCACTCATTCTGGGAGGGAACCCGTGGCCCTTGATCTCTGGCTCCAATAGCTTCATAAGCTATTCTTGTCAGAACTTCAGCTCCTACTATATACTTTGGCTTCTCGTTGTGCATGGCGATTACTTGCTCGTGGATGTATTGAGCATAATTCACCTCTTTTGGCATGTTGCTCTTCAGTGCCCATGTGATGGGAGTTGCTATGGCATTGGGCGGTTTCGTATACTTTTGCGGTCTTTTACTGCAAATATGGAGAAATTGGTTGTACAGTCGGCAAAGGGTTGCCGCTCTTTGGTCTGCCATATCTCCATAAGTTGCATTCTGTTTCTTGGACCATAAACCTCTATAGCCTCCCTTCTTTCCCTGACAGAGCTCCCTTTGTTTTTCAGCTTCAATGCATCTGCAATGAGCCGTGGAGTGATCTGTACTTCTACTTTCTCTCCATCCATGGCTGTCAATGTGGCTTTCCCATCCTTCTGAATGGATGTTGCCAACTCGTACACTCTTCTTGTATCCACACCTGATGGTCTCGAGGTGAGGAACCTGTGTAAGTCAGCCCTTTCCAGGTATCTGCTGATGTTCTCTGATCTGCTATAATCCACTAATTCTCGTGGGATCATAGGTACATCGACCGATTGCCCTTGAGGATCTCTGAAAGTCCCCTGGTAGATCTTTATTCCCTCTTTTTCTAGTACTGCTTCCTCCACCCAAGTCTTGGTTGGCTTGAGGGTTTCTGTTGGAATATCAAAAGGTTCTGCTTCTGCAAGAGCATCCTTGATGGTTGGTCTTTTTCTCTTAGTTGCCGATGACTTAGCGGAATCCATGGATCCTGTAACTCCAATTTCAGAAGTTAGCGTCTTTTTAGTACTGAAAGCCGAAATGAAGCTTTTAACTATTCAAATGACTTGAAAATTGAAACATGAGCTATTTAGGGCCTAAGGATGCAATGTAGGTGAAAAAATATGCAAACTGGGCTCAAAATCATGTTGGAGACATCATACGCGTATGATGTCTTTTGTGTCAGAATGACTTCATATTGGTTGTGCTTGTAGCTGATAGTGTATACATGAGTATTATATGCTTGGATTTGAGTTTGGATCCCATTTGGTCAAGTTTTGGCCAGTTTAGTCCGGTTCAGGCTCTTGGCAAAATTTTGAAAGGGAATTGGATTTTATGATCCAAATTGGGTAAAACTTGGTGGATTACTTTCAAATGGCATGTAGAACACTTCTGTTTGGTGGTTGAAGCCCTGAGGTGCCAAAATCACATAGTGAGACATCATACGCGCATGATGTCTTTTAGTGCATTTTTGGACCAATTTTCTCTATAAGCTTGGTTTTGGCTTTAGATAGGCTTATTCAGTGGATTTATCAAGTTTGGATAGAATTTGGACTAAAAATGGCTCTGGAGACATCATACGCGTATGATGTCTTTTTCATCAATTTTTCATGGGATTGGTTCTGTGGACTCTCCATGTGCTAGTGAAGGACTGTTTATACTCAAATCTTGGTTTGGACTTGAATATGTTGGATTTGGGACAAAAATAGGCTTTGTATGAAGGATTTTCTCTTAATTGGGCTAATGGGGTGATCCACTTGACCAAATGGTTCCAAACTTCATATGTAGCATGTATTAGATATATATAATGGATGTATGATGACAAATGAGCATTTTTGGCTCTGTAAGTGCAAATAGACATCATACGCGTATAATGTCTTTTGTGTCAAAATGGTGCTTTTTGGTTCCAGATAGCTTGTAGATGTGTTAATCAACAATCCTACAAAGTTTCAATGAGTTTGGAGTTATTTTGACAAAATTAGGACCAAAAATCAATTTTATGGCCTACTTTGCGTCTTTTTGATTTTCCTTGGGTTTTCTAACTCCAATTCTCATGATACTTGGTTCATAGGATGTGATTAACATGTGGAATGAGGCTATGCACTCAAATGTTGAAATGGATGTGAAAATCATGCTGTGAGACATCATACGCGTATGATGTCTTTTCTTGAAATGTTGGTCTTTTTGTGCAAAGAATGCTTTGTGCTAGTGCCCTAAGCCCTGCTAACTAGTTTTCAACTTAAAAAGTCATCAGTTTAGCTAAAAAGCCCCCTTATAGGCATTTCAGTCTCCGAAGTCGTCTTTTTGCCTTGGAGTTGAATTTCTTCAACTTTTCTTCTCGAGAGTTGCATTTCCAGCTCATTGGATATGTTGTGAAGCCACCTATTTGGTTGAACTTGACTTTGGCTCCCCGTTCTCCATCTTTCTCCATTTGGTTGCCCGAAAGCGTCTTTTTCACCATCGGTAAGTGAATCAGCTTTCTTTTGGGTTTTGCTTGCAAACATAAGTCATCCATGTATATTTGAAGCTGCTTGTGAAGTTTCATGTCATTTGGTCGTCAATTTTAGCCGTTATGCCAAAATGACGCTGTGAGCGGGATGAAAACACACACAGCGCCTCTATAACGACCCGACACACACTCTTGGGAAGATACACACACACACTATGGGGCACCACTCGGCTTAGACAACACACCTGGCCGAGACAGGGAACACACCTCAGGAGTGAGAGGAGAGAGACTATCCACTTGCCCACTCCACACACACACACACACACACACACACACACACCCAAAAAACTCAGCTCAAAAGAGGAGAATTTCTGATGTTTAGATACAATTGATCTTGGGCCAACACCAATGGGGCAAATAGCTCACACAATATGGGTAAAATAAGCCAGATACAATCACAAATTGGAGAAGAAGCTTCACTCACCGGAGAAGATTACACAGAAAAACAGCAGAAAAAGAGTGAGGAATTTGGCAAAATGGACAGCGCCATCGCGTCCGGAACGGGCCAAAACCCCATTCTACAATGTCAAAGTGCTCAAATCCGACTTCGAATGAGCAGTTTACGACCAAAACAGGCTCCAAAAACCCAAAAAACACACCTGCGACTGTTCCTCCTCTCTTCTCCACGTTTTTTGGTCTTCTCTCTGTTTTTTCAGTTCCCACACTTAGATTTTTTAGTTGGGCACCCTTGTCCTTTTAGATGACCTCAAACGGACCCCGAATAGGCCAAAAACTGACCTCGCAGTGCATAGTTGTCACCCTGCTGCATCCATGCGCACACCTGGCACTCAGCTTTTTCCAATAATGCATCTCGCCACCACGTGAAGTGGCCCCAAAAGTGGTCCTAATGATGACCTTTCTGCATAACTCTCACAAGAAAACACCCACGTTGTGTCCGTCCTCATCCGCGTGCAAATATTGACCTCGTTCGCCCTCCTGACGCCACTAGATGCCATCTGACGCACTTGCTGACCTCACGTCGTTGGCCCGCGGATAGCTTCCTCGAGAAGTTTTACGCGCTATAAACTCCTCATTATTGTAGAAAAAACATACTGGTACTGGTGATAGTGAAAATCGATGAACTATGTACATGCTGTCCTACCTGTACACATGTGGGCCCCACGTAACCACCTGGCTATGGAAATTGGGCAATCCTTTATTTGATGCACCATGCATGTATATGTACATATGCGCAATCCCTTGCTCCAAAAAACTCCTGACAACGCTTTGTGTGTCCGTCGCCGAATTGGTTGTTCCGACCTACTTTTGGTGATCCAAACCCGGAGATACTCCATGGTTGCATTGCCCTCGATGTTGTTAAGCTTCCTGAGAAGTTTTGTGTCGTTCCGACAACTTTTTTTCTGTTTGCCTCTTGCAGGCTCTGTTGACCTAGGGTTTTTCCAGTCGTTCTTTCTCGAGCTTTGAGTGCTAGAAACTCATCTCCTATACTAGGGTAACCCACCTCTAAGTTCTTGCAAGGTTTGGTTAGGCGGTTGTGCCCCTACCTAGCGTTCCTCCCCATTCCCCGTCTGCTCTTGTTTCTTGGTTTTGGTGAGTTTTCGCGACAAAATTTAACGATAAGCATCAAAAGCTTATGGCAACGAGTCTACCTCTCATGTCTGGTGTCCTCTGAGCTCTCGTAGCAGTCGTAGAAGGCGGTAGAAGGTCGGATGCTCCTGTGTGCTCTTTGCTCTCTCCAAGAAGGTAATAGTGGAAATGAGCTTGATAGTGAAGTGAAAAATACTTATCTTCAGACTTCTCGGATCACTTGTTACCAAATTTGACATGTGCTCCTATCTCATCGTGAAATGCACTTTAGGATTTGAAATTTCTCAATTCGGACTCCGTTTGACTTGTTTTTGAGAAATCTGTCCACTTTGCCAAAATTCTGTCATTTCGGGCTTTCCGCAACTTTTTCAGAATTGTACCCCATTTTTACCATGGGTTGTCCTTGTCATTAGGATCATCACCGTCTATTCTTTTCTTTTTTCCGATCTCATTTCACCTGCTTTTTTATTTTTCTTTTATTTTTATTAAGAAAATCATAAAAAATAAAGGAAAATAGCAAATTGAAGCCAAAAAATTCCAAACATACACGATAAATAGCTGGTAACCCTGTGTATATGAATATACACTTCTTTGTGATTTCTGGACTTGGATTACCACTTTTTTCCACTTTTTAGCTCCAAAAACACTCTTATTTAGTGATATTTACACATCTAGAGACCCAAATTCATCATTTGATCTCTTCTTGTTGCAAAACAAGGTATATAAGGGCATAAATATTATCAATATCCGCAATCAAACATAAAAACTTGCAAAATCATGTAAGACACTGCCCTTGTAATATAATTTTTGTTTATCTTTGTTTTTTCCGCTTGTAGCTGCTTTGTAGCTCCTGTATACCTCCCCCCCTCCTAGTCTGAGTCCTCCCGGACGACTATGAAGTGTCTGTGGGCGAAGCCTTGTAGTTGTTTTGGTCATAAATTCCCAATGTAATTGTAGAGCGACGATACAACATTCTTTCCAATAAAGCTGCTCTTTGTTTGATTGATGGATTGGTGGTCGGGTTTTGGGTTGGTTTTGGCAATTTGGTAGTAGAATCAGTAGATGGATTCTTCGTTACCTTGTTGTCTTTTTTCACAATCCAAATCTGCTTCCGCTTTGCTTGCCACAAACTCTTTGCGACCCAAACCTGCTTTGTTCTGTGTGTTGATTTCCTTGGCTTGAAATACCTAGGAGTTTCCGTGGCTTGTACTGAAGGGAGTTCCTGTTTACAAATCTTTGGGATCCAAATTTGCTTGCTATAGCTTTGTGCTATCATGAACTTCTTTGGAATCCAGATCTGTTTCACTGTCCTTGATTGTCTGGAATCACTCTGTTGTCTGGTATTGAAGACTCTGTTTTCCACCTTTGTGTTCTCTGGCACGGCCTTTTTTGGTCTCCATACCAACTTTGACTCCATTTTTTTCCAAGGTTGAGCTGTTATATTATTGCTTGTCTTCCTTATCCACTGTTGAGAATTCCTCGTCGAAGAGTAATCTGGTTGTATAGAAACTTTTGGTTGCCATTGCTTCTTCTTTTTCTCTGGTTGTTGTTTATCTTTGTCTTTGGATTCGTCCTTTGGAGTTGGCTGTTCTCCTTTGGTGAACTTAACTGATTGACTTTCACCTTCGTATTTGATAAGCACTGAATTAGAACTCCAGTCAATCATTGCATTATATTGCTTCTACCATGGTTGTCCTAGCAATAATGGATGTTGTGTAGCTTTGTCTTCAACCACGTAAAACATATGAGGATACACATATTGGTTAATCTGTATATGTAAAACTGTGCATCCGACAGTTTTGATTGAATTCTCAGAGTAACTCTTTAACTCTTTCTTGGCAGTAGTTTAGTGTCATTTGTCAATTGTCTATACAAACTGAGTGAAAGTAGGTTAGCTTGAGCTCCTGAATCCAATAGTGCTCTGGCTTTGATTTGGTTGGTTCCTACTTTGCATTCAACGATGGGTTCTTCTTTGTCATTATCCATTTCTGTTATACTGACTGCGTTTATTCGTATTGCTCCTTCATTGCGCTGTTTCTGACGTAGTAGTCTTCTTTTCTCCATTCTTTCCTTCGCCTCGGCTTGCGCTTCCTCCTCAATCTTTTTCTTTTTCTGGATAAGCAGCTTTTCTTGATGTATTTTGAGAAGCATGTCTTGGGTTAGCGGCAAAAGATACTTTTTCACTCTGCATCCACTAATCCAATTGGGCATTTCTTCTCCGTCTAATGTAGCAAGCTTGACGGCTCCACTTGGTGATAGATCTTTAATCACCAGAGGTCCCATCCCTCGCTTTTTAAGCTTCTTTGCATGCTGTTTCAGAGTGTAAACTAGGACATAGTTCCCAATTTTAAACTCTTTAGTCCGCACATGCTTATCAAAAAATTCCTTTTGTCGCCTTTTTTGAGCGTAGATAGAAGCTACTGCTTTTAGGCGAAGCTCGTCTAGCTTTTCCAGGTCTTCTATTCTATCAGAAAGCTCGTGCTCTGTCCTGTTATAATAATCAATATCTAATTCTCCTAAATGATTTTCTCATATTAAACTGATCATTTAATGTGGGGAAGTGCCAAGGGAGAAAAAGCTAGAATATTGGTTAAGTTAGCAGACCGGCCACAGTAGGGATCCAAAGGAGGGAAAATAGGGATCCAAAGGGGGGGCCATCTGCAAAAGAGCCATATGAAACAATGGGCCAAAAAGACCCTAAGGTTCAGCCCATTAAGACTTCCAAAATGCTAAGGTTCCAAAATTCAAAGGTTGTGTCCAAAGGTCAACCCTAGGGAAAATTGGATGCTTAGTGTGTGCTCAAAAGTCTTTGCATATCCCTACATGGGAGGGGGCGAGCCCCAAAGCTAGGGGATGAGAGAGAAAGCCACACACACACACACAGGCTCCCTTTACACAAAGGGAATGAGGGACACATGTCAGCTCCCTAGGCCAGATGCCCACAAGGTGTGCCCAATTCCTATTGGAAGACCCTTGAAGTGGACCAATGAGAATTAAGCTAGAGTAAATCTAGTCTAATTAATTTAAAAACATTTTTATAAAAAAACCAATAAGAATTAAGTGTCCTAGAAGACTATTGGGCAGTCTCCCAGGGGTCCAATGAGCATTCACGAGCCCCATGGCTTGCCTGATTCCTATTGGCCAGGAGGCAAAGGGGTCCAATGAGAGTTTAGTTTAATTATTTAATTACCTAAAGCTCTCACAAAAGGGGAAAGGGGGACACATGTCAGAAGGCTATCACTTATGCTGCTTAATCCCTATTGGCTTGACCTGGGAGGTCCAATGAGGCAAAAGGCAGACTTACTTAGCGGCTAGGGCTCGCCCAAGAGAGAGGGGGGGGGCTGATTTTTGCTTGGCATTGACACACACAATCTCACACTTGACCATGTGTGAAGGGAAAATACTCTATCTCCTCCCAAGCTTTAATGGAGAGCTCATCACCTACTCCAAGCTTGTGAGATAGAAGCCTACATCAACACTCTCTTGGCATGTGGATGCAAATCCAACCAAGAGCCAAGCTTCAATGCATGCTCATCTTCTCTACCAAGCTAATTACTAAGCTAAGCTATGCTAATATGAGTGATTATGTGAGGAGATGTACTTCTTTCTCGTAAGATACTTCTTTTTCCTCTCAATCTACTCTCATACCCTGCTAGCTCTCACCATCTTCGAAGGTGTGTGAGGTCTTGGGTCTGAGAACGGGGATAATTCAAGTTGTGTTTGATTAAGTGTTTTGCTTGGTGTATGAAGCTTCCATCTTCATTGCACTAGCTAGTCTTGAAGGAACACAAAGAATTGTATTGTACAATGTCTCTCTTGATGGGAGAAACCATAATACAAAGCCTTTTGGAGGGGGGACCGGCTCCATGCAAATCCGGTCCTCAACTGTTGTCAATAGCTTAATTGCTCTCTCTTTTGAAAGTATTGTCGATGCTATCTAACTAGGTGTTATGCTTTTTGTTGCTCTCTCTCCACCCAAGCACTCTTGTAATTCTCATTAAGAATCAACTCTAATGAAATGCCCACTATGTTCATGCTAAATTCCGCTACACAAAAGATTTTAGGCCATTAAATGTTACATCAAGAGTGCTATCACTCTCTTCACTTGAACTCTCTTCCTCGTCCATGGATGAGGAGCATCCACTTGAGCTCCACTCATCAGCTGACGTCTCTAGTTCAAGGTTCTCTTGTCGCCCATTCTTTAGGTTATAAACCACCTTCCGACTATGGCCACCCATGCGAGGCCTCAACTCCAAGTCTCCTGTTGCCCAATCTTGCCTAGCTCCTATACCCATGAGCCAAGGTCGTCCTAAAATAAGAGGGTATCCTTCTCCCTTTACTGGCATCACATAAGCATCAACCTCTGTAGTGATTCAAAAATAGAAACTCTCAAAGCTTTCACTACACCCACACAAGTGACAGAGACATTATTGGCCATTTTTGCCCTAAAGTTTGATGATTCCATTACCTCTAAACCCAATTGATGCATTAGCTTTTCTGTCATGACACAAACCTCTGCTCCACTGTCAATGTAAGTTTTGGAATCCGTTGTCCCTTGATTTGAGCCTCCACCAAAGGCACTATATCCTTGAGACCATATGCTTTGATTACACTTACTAGCTTACTTCGCTTTGCCCTCGTGCTCACCATTTTTTACCATTGTGTTGAAGCTTTGGGGAGATATGAAGTAGTAGTTGTGGCCAGTAATTTTGGTCCTTGAGAACTCACATCAGCTGTCAAGTCATAAGGTTGTGTCCGAGATCCCATAGGGAAATCAGAGTATGTCAATTTGAGACCTAGTACGGGTCTTCCTCTTCTTGGCTTCATCTTTAGTTGCCCGAGATGTACTTGCTTCATTGCTTGCATCCTTGCTTGTTTCTTTACCTACTTCATCTTGGGCACGCACACGTTTGATAGGCATTGTAGCCACTTCATCTATCTTCATCTTCCCTTTAGCTATTTCTTCCTGGTTGCTTCTGCCCTTGAGGACCTCCTCCATCCTTATGATGCTCACATTTGGTTGAGTAGCAGGGGCTTGAGCTTGAGCACGAGGTGGCTGCAAAATTTGAGGTTGCGGTTGCTCTTGTGCTTGAGCTCTAGCACGGGGTGGACTTACTTGTTGTCGAGGACCTCTGACAGGGTAGTCATATCTTCTGGGATGAGGGCAATTATACATGCCGTGGCCAATTTCCCCACAATTGTAACACAACATTTCCCTTGCTTGACGTCGCATTGGTGGCCGATTCCCACCATTTCCCTCAATAGGCCTTCTTGCACCCTGCACAAGATTTACTCTCAACCCCTCTAGCTGGTTTGTGAGATTGTTTATTTGTTGGAGCATATCTTCTTGTTGACCTCTATTGAGGTCTGGTGCATTAGGCACATTTGGAGGTATGTGAGAAGCTTCCATAGTTGTGATATTGCCTCCCAAAGCTAGCTGGCCAGCTTGGGCTTGATAGAGAATCTTTCTATTCTTTTCCCTAGCAATTCTTAAGGCATCTTCAAAAGCATTTGGAAATTTTCCCTTTACCTTCTCCCTTAGCAAGGGGTACAAACCTGAGATAAATCGATCCTTTTGGAGGCAATTGGGAGCTCGCTCACCAGGGTTTAGTGAGTCTGACCATTGCCCCCAAAGTTTCAGAAAACCTTCCTCATAGGTTGCATAACCATGAGGGTCAACTTGATGAAGGGACAGAAGCCGTTGCCATAGTTCTTCTGCCGAATTGGCTCGTTGAAATCTTCGTAGGAAAGCCACCTTCAATCCCTCCCAATCAATTCTTTGGGTTGGTCTAGAGTGGAACCATACCCTAGCTTCTTCTTTGAGCACCAAAGGAAAAGCTCTCAATTTCAATGCTTCGTCATCCCTCCCGGAGACAAGGAAAGCCATCTCCAAGTTATCCAAAAAATCCCCAGCATTTTCCCCACTACGCCCAAAAAAATTTGGGAAAGCCATCATAAAAGTGGGTTGCCTTCCTCTCAATACAGCACAAAGATGAAAACGTCTAGGCCCAAATCATATCTTATTAAGGGTAGAATAAATGGATTGATAGATGCATTAATCTCAGCTAGACGATGAGGGCCTAGTAAGTCCCTTATGATGTTTTGGAACCTAAGCTTTGTGCTAGCTATTATATGCACAGTTTGTCTAGCAAGAGGTTGGAAAGGTCCATATAAATCCCTATGATTCATGGAGTATGCTTAAAGCAAGATGAAGATGTGAACATCAAAAGATACATTATACTCCAAAATGGGAAATATTATAGGGTCAGGGGACAGCAATATCTCTCTCAACCTCTCAGCTCCAAAATAGAAGACCAATCTTTGTTGGAAAAAAATCTTTCTATCAATGCGCACATTCACCCTAATATTCTGAACTGATTGAAAGTTGTAGAAAATGGGATTATTCATTGGTGCATTAATTACAAACTTCCATGAAGCACTTCATTGAAGTTGAGCTCTCTTGGATCCCACCATTTGAGAGATGCGAAGAATTTGCTCACCAGTGATTAGCCTAGCTTTGGTGTGACCATCTTCAGCTTTGTAGAGTTCATAGGGTTCGATGGCTACCCTCTCAACCACCTTGAGCCTTCTTGCTAGTAGTAGTTGGAGTGCATCACCATATGTAGCCTTTTGCCAATACCGCACCCCATTGATGTGTAGCTCCCCCTCCAAAAACTTGTTAATACCCAGTTTGAGAGTGCTTTCACCACCTGAAGTCGAGGCTTCAAAGGGAGTGTCTTCACACTAGCCACAAAGCACTCAACACAATTTTTTGACCTAGGGACTTGATGACTACAAGATTTTCCTTGAAGCAAAGAAGGGTGTGTGTAGTTAACTCTCTTTACCCGCATACGTGCCGTTTGTCGATAAAGACGCTTCTTTTCTCGAGCTTCTTGGGGAGACCATAGTGGAAGTCTCGGAGGATTTGATGGATCTTCCTTCATAGGATTGATAGAGCGCTGCTTGAGAACTCCTCCGTGGGGGCACCAATTTATGACGAAGGAAATTTGGAATGGCGGCCTCTACACCAAAACAAACTCCATTGCGCCACAAGGGAAATGAGATGAGGGCACCACCTAGTCTTGGAAGCGTGGACTAGGACCGCTACAAAAAGAGAGAGAGAGAGAGAGAGAGAGAGAGAGAGAGAGAGAGAGAGAGAGAGAGATCACTATGAATGAAGCATTAACCGTGGTGTGTGTACAAGGAATGGATGACTTCAAACACTCCCAA
Source organism: Adiantum capillus-veneris (assembly GCF_014529385.1). NCBI lineage: Eukaryota > Viridiplantae > Streptophyta > Polypodiopsida > Polypodiales > Pteridaceae > Adiantum > Adiantum capillus-veneris. Next base: position 56,904,874 of record NC_140931.1, read on the forward strand.
CACAAATAGCATATAGATTACCAAACAGTCACTCAAGGATTAGCCAAGATCACATCAAGCACTCTCACACGCATATAAAACATTTCTCTTAATTAACATAAGTAAGAGGAGGAGAGGTTACTAGCATGAAACAATTTGCACTCTAGGATGCGCAAGAATAGAGTGAATGAATGAGCTTATGGGCTCATGGTGAGTGATACAAAGGCTCAATGGGCTGAGGGAGGCTTGGAATTACAAAGGGGAAGGCTTCTTTATATAGGAAAGAGAGTGATTAGGAGTGAGGTTAAGATACAAGTGTAATTTGTACAAATGAAGCTTGATTAGGGACATTCAACCAATGAAGAAGCTCCTTCCAAGTGATTTGTTGACCAATTAGCTCTATCATCACTTGTGTTGTCTTCACTCCTTCCTCCATAGCTTGAGTCCAAGAGCTTCCTTATTTTAAAATGTAAATAATCTACATAAAATCAATACATATCTAGTAATAATAGAAATGGGTTGAATGAGAACTTATGAATTACAACAAGATTAAGCATGACTTGAGAGGTGATTAGAAGAGGAACTTTGATGGGTTTTTGAGCTTGAGAGAGAGGAGGAAGGAGAGGAGGGTGAGAAGACTAATAGCTGATTTTAAAGAAGGTCTCAATGTGGAAAAGGAAGGTGTGTGTGTGTGTAAAGGTAGGGGGGTGGTCTCCACCACAGTTGAAAAAACTGGCGTCCACCATTTTGGCCATATCTCCTAGACCGTAGATGCAAAAATTATAAAAAAAATATGGCCAGAATCTTCAGCTCGTCAGTTACAAGTTTGATGAAGACAACTTTTCTTGGATCGGAGTGGAAGTATTTTGTAAAAATTCAACAAAATCATGTGCCTGGTTTCTTCCTTTACCAAGTCTTCCACTTGGGTCCCATTTGTTTGAATCATCATATGGCTCCAAAGCCATGATGATATGAGCCACTCATGACCCTTGAATCATGGGTGCATGGCTCCACAACCACATCATATCTTTTCTTTTCACATTTACATATTTTCCCTTCCCTTTACCACTAGGTTCTCCCTCTACCTTTCACCTCCGGTGAACTAGTCAAGAAAAAATCATTTTTTTTAAATTTTTCCAAGAGGTTGTTCTCACTCTTTCTTTTATTGTAAACCTCTAGAAGCAAGGAAAACCAACAAAATATGATAAACAAAAATTTGTGATAGGCTCGGATCAGCGTATGATGTCTTTTTTCACAGATTTTGACTATTTTGGTTATGCTCACTCTCAGTGGCCCCTTTATGCTCTGTTCACTCACAAAATTCAGTTTGAACTCTGTTTGAGCAAGTTATGGCTAATTTAGGCTTTTCTTGGCAATTTTCCGCTTTTGACTTGTTTTTTGGGTCAATTGTGATCCAAATGGGATGAAACTTGAAATATAACCTCTAGACAGCTATTACAATGGATCTGTGTTAGCAAAGTATCAAAATATGTCCAAAATTAGGTCAAAGACATCATACGCGTATGATGTCTTTTTCATCAATTTGGGTCCAAACCTGATATTTATGCTTCCTACAGTGCCTGTAACAATCTTGTCAGGTCAGATATCAAAAATAAGCAGTGGATGTGCCAAAAGACATTATACGCATATGATGTCTTTTTTCACAGATTTTGACTATTTTTGGTTTTAAGCCTTCTCCAATGTTTATAATTGAGTTTCAAGTGTTTTTGTCAGGTTTGAATGTAAAAAACAAGATTTGAATCCAAAATTTCCTATTCTTTGCGTTTCTTGGACTCCAACTTGTCTTTTTGGGTTTCTTTGAGTGTTACTGCTCTTGTTTTAAGTTGATCTTAGGGTAAAACCCCCTTCTAAACACTCTGGCAATGTCAAATTTTCAATTTTAGTCTCTGTTTAGGTCCTAAGACATCATACGCGTATGATGTCTAAAGTTGCAGATTTCCAGTTTTTCAGCACAGAACTCTTCCAATAGCTCTTTTAAGTGCTCAGCAACAATCAGCTACACAGAAAATTTTTCTGAACTTTGTTTATTGCATATTTCACTACCAAAGCGACTTTTTCAATTATCTAACATGCAATCAAACACATCAAGCAAATAGAACACCAATTGATAGCTCTAGATCAGGATTAAATCAGGCCCTACCTAAGCTACTTCTAATCATAAAATGGATTTTTTGCAATTGAAAATATAAAGAGATTTACTACCACACAAGGAGTAGCAAATGCTTTTTATGTCAACAACCACTTAAACACCATCAAAAACAATCTAATCTAAGCTAAACTAAAAATACTGTCAACACGGAAGACCCAGGAATACCCCACTTCCTAGTATCTCTCGAGACCTTCGGAGTCCACCACTCCTAGATCTTTTCTAACTAAAGTATACAAAGTAGTTTATACGACTCACCTCATAGGATTAGTCTAAGGTCACCTACTTAGGGCTCTCGTCCCCGGTAGCGGCACCAAATGTTAAGGCGGTTACGCCGCTAGCGGAAGCTAAATAGCGAGAACTCAACCAACAACAGAATTTGTCAGACGAGGACGGAGCTTGATCCGCAGGCGCATGGAAACAACTAGGTGGGTGTCAAATCACCTACTCGACCTTCTAATGACAATCACTACTAAGGAAATCAAATCTAAGTTCTAAAATACGCAAGTGGCTGAAATCCGTACTACGAACGAATGCTATACGAAACAGGATCTAGAATCATTGAATCGATCTCAAACTCAAGGGGAAGTCTATACACTAGGTAAGAACAACACCCTAAAGACTTGAACTGCAAAATCAACCTATAACCACTCCGTGCGGCAAACGCGTATGAAGACAGGCCGAAAAATACAGGTGACCGAAACTTGACCCCGATGGTACTAATGTGTAGCTCTACTCGTTGTGGTTCTATAGATATGTTGCACGCTCTATTCCGACACACGAGTTGGAAGAAAACTCACACCGAAGCTCGCAGGAACTTACCACACGTAGAAGCCGATAGCGCGCACTCTTGGTATCTGTGCGTAGCTCTCACCGTTGCTAACACAATGGCGGTGTCGCTTCTCCAATGGGAGCCCCGTAGCTCGCGTAGCAAGAAGATAAGACTCTCTCTCTCTCTCTCTCTCTCTCTCTCTCTCAGACACAGTCACGACGCTCAAAAAACTCACTTTGATTAATTATTGAATCTCCTTTAGGTTACAAAACTTTGGCTTATATACCTCAGCCTTGGAGGTGAGAACATCTCTAATTATTTACATCAACAGGTGAAATTACTTCGGGATTACAAGCTGGAAACTCAATTGAGTCCAGTTACTTAATGAATGGCTTAAATCAAAATTAATGTCGGAAAGACATTTATTACAATCAATGGTTACAAAATGATGGGTGTGAGCAAAAATGTGGGTGTGATCCTCTGCTGGCTCAACACGTGCAGATACGACAGATGATCAGGGGGACATCTCATCTTGACAGCGAAGGCTTCGACACCTTTCACTATGAGTTTGTGAGTTTCCAATCCAATCCTAACTATGGCGTTTTTTTAAACGTGATGAATCATGTATTCTTATTACTTTGATTTTTGTATAAACGCGGAATCTTGCAATGCATCGAGCCCCGATACGCCAGGAGGAGACATATGGATATCGCAGAGGTATCTATGAAGTATTGAATGATCTTGATGCTTTGGGAGAGCCTGTAGACTGGGAGGCCTTAAAGTCTTGCTGATCGATTGAGGTGAGAAGTTAATATGTGTGAGTTGATTTAATTAAATAAGTATATGTGAAGTATATCAATACTAATTTTGTGACTTGTCCTATGTGCAGGTTGTGACACCTAGTCATCAGTGGATTTCATATATATGTTTTGTGAGACACAGACACGCTTCTGTGTCTCTTTTTTGTATAGACATGGTTATCGTTATTGTTTTCCTTATGGTTATGGTTATTGTCATTGTATAGACATGGTTATGGTTATTGTTCTTGTATAGACATGGTTATGGTTATGGCACAGGCCAAGCTGCCTGTCCTCTGCCCAAGAATTTTTTTTTCTGTTATGGTCGTCGCAATGTGCGTCACTAGGCACGTCGAAATATGCGTCAATAAGAGTACCTTTCGACGCATATTGCGACGTTTTTGTAGGGATGCGTATTTCGACGGTTTTTTCGATGGAGAGCGTCGAAGGCCCCCTTTTTTGTTGTAGTGCAGCCAAAAAAGGGAAGGTAACTAAACACGTATTACATGAAGCCGATGATTGCATACGCCATACAACAGGTTGGGATGACCATGTGGACTCTTTATCAGTGCATGCCTATCTTGCAAAATGCTATAACAATGAAGCAATTGTGGAAGAGAAGTGCATACGTGAGAATGGAGATGCAGGTCCTTCTACTTCAAAGAGGGTTACAATAGCTAGTGGAAGAAAGGATCCAGAACCTTCTTATGAGGCTCCACCACATGTGCCTCCTCCTCTTGAGATTCCAATGGAGGAGGCATCTACAGGAAAGAAGAAAGAGAAAGGAGAAGCTAAAGCAAAAGTCCCTGCATACAAACTACAATCTGAAATTGAAGCTGCCACAAACTTAAACCAGGTATTGGAGGAAAGGATTTTGAATAGCAAAGTTGAGTTTACCTTGGGTGAGGTTCTTGGCATTGCTAAATGCGAGTTTCATGAAGAAATTATAGATATCATAAAAAGAAAGGGGAAAAATCTCACTGAGTCTATTCCTCCACAGTCTGAGGGTGAAGGGGAGTCACTTAAGGCACATGGAATACATGTCCAAGAGAGTGATTGTGATGAAAATATGATAGGATGCTACCAGTGTTCTTGAAGAGATGCACATGCTCGATTTGCAGATGATGATGATGATGATGAAGCCTCCTATAAACCCACTACTCCAAAAGTCTTTGGGCAATAGCTACAACAGAAACCTTAGTCAAGGTGGGTGATCTTGAGGAGCCATATGTTGCATTGATAGATCATGGCGCTAAGATCAATCTTATGTCCAAAGAGTCTTTACACGAAGGGTAAGTGGCCGATAGACACAGACCATGGGTGGATGATTAGAGCTGCAAATAACTCATCACAATAGCTGTATGGGGCTTGTCCAAATGTTAAAGTGATGATTGGTAATGTGAAGGATGAGCAAAATTTATTTGTGCAGGAGATGTCTACCTATCCTCTTATCCTTGGGTATCCATACATCACAGCCGTTCACATGGAAACAAAGGTCTTGGATGATGGTTCTGCTTATGCTAGGGTAAAGAGCAGAGATGGAAAGTGAGATGCGCAATTTTTGATTGTGTGTGTGAATCACGAGAGGAACCGCAATAGTCTTCGTGAGTATCCTCTCCAAAAGCGAACAAAGAGTTCAAAGAGTACAATGAGACAAGGGGTTTTGTCCATGTACCATTGTGAAGCAAGATTGCAATGGTACAAGAAGAAAAAGATTCTTGCCTGACCCAAAGCGAGAAGAAGCTTTTTCTATAGGTTTCGAGGGATTAATAGAGCATGGATCAGTATGTTTTATGAAGCTTGATGATATGAAAAGAAGTGCGCAACAATATGTATATAGTGTACATAAATACATGAAAGAAAATGGTTTCATAAAGGATACTGAATATATTTCAAGTTTCTTGGAACAAGTTTCTCATGTAGATACTATGCTTGAGCTTGAAGCTATAATGGATTCTAGCATGCAAGATGAAACCCACATTGTGGAAGTATGCTCTATGGAAATGTATGATGTGATTGAGGCTTTTGAAGATCAGAAAGATTTCAATGCTAATGAAGGACCGGAAGTACGTGTGGAGACCAAGTACAAAACGGTGGCTAAGAAAGTGAGACTAGTGGCCTTACCTTTACCATCATATTGCAGGAAAAATCTAGAGCAAGCTTCTTTGCAGCCGAGTCTTAGGGATCCAAAAAGAACTGGACACAAGTTCACAATGGAATCCCTAAAAGAGATAAAAGTTGGTTGTGAAGAGTTTTTAATAGAAGAAGAGAAAAAGATTCTTAGAGAAATTCTTTCAAGACATGGTAAGGCTTTTGCTTTCCCGCCACATGAGATAGGGTGTGTTGATCCTAATGTTGTTGCACCTATGGTGATCTTCACTATCCCTCACGTACCTTGGAATCTACGCCCAATTCCTGTTCCAAAAGAACATTTGCCAAAGTTAATGGAACTAATCAATGAAAAGATTAGCATGGGTATCTTGGAGCCTTATTGTGCACCATATTCAAGGTGTTTTACTGTGCCTAAGAAGAATGGAGCTTTGCGGTTCATACAAGATATGCAACCTGTAAACAAGGTTACCATCAGGAATGTGGGTACAGGACCTATAGTGGATGAATTTACAGAGGCGTTTGCAGGAGTAGAGATCTGACAACTATGAAAACACCTTTGGGATTGGTAAAAATGTGTACCTTACCTCAAGGAGCAACAAATTCAGTTGCACACATGATGAATGGGATTAATATGGTTCTACGTGACTTCATACCTCAAATCACAATGCCATTTCTTGATGATGTGCCCATCAAAGGATGTGAAGACAAAGATAAAGATGAAGCTATGGATTCAAGCGGTGTCGTAAGTTTGTTGCAGACCATATCGAAGATTGTGAGAAGATTTTGTCAAAGGTTGAAGAATTTAATATTACCCTATCAGGGCAAAAATCTGTATTTGGTGTTAACGAAGTGTTGATTGTGGGGCATATGTGTGGTCCTTATGGTAGAAGACCTTGTCCAAAAAAGATGGATGCAATCAAAAACATGAAAGAAACATGTACAACTATAACTGAAGTTCGAAGATTTCTTGGTGCTTGCGTCTTCTATCTTATTTGGATACCACATTATGCACATGTAGTAGATCCCCTTTATAGGTTGTTGAGAAAGAATCAAAAGTTTCGATGGGAAGAAGAGCACACAAAAGCCATGAGAAAGCTAAAGAAGCTACTTCTTTCATCGCCAACCTTGAGAAAGGTAGACTATGCATGTGAGAGACCTGTCATTGTGACAATGGACACGAGTCCTACAGGGATAGGATGGGCAGTAGGGCAAGATGATGATGAAGGAAAAAGGTATGTGGTGAGATCTGGAGCCAAGATTCTGAGTTCTTGCCAACGCGATTATGCACAAGTAAAAAGGGAACTATGGAGCGTGGTTACAGCATTGAGGTGTGACAAGGAGTACTTGATAGGGGCATCAGTGGTTGTGGAAACTGATTGTTTGCCTCTTCTTGGAATGATCACAAATTGTTTGAGTCCTGATATTGCAATGCTGTGATGGATAGCCTACATAAAGTCCTTGAATCCTGAGTTCAAGCATATTGCAAGTAAAGACAATCCAATGGCAGATATGCTATCTAGGGCAAGGTATGAAGATGAACATGACATGATTATTGAGGGAGATGATGTTGGCACAAAGTTTTACACTATTGATCATGCAAAGAGTAGTCATGCATGTTTTTTGTCTTCACTTGAGTACTTTTCAGAGGAACTATATGAGGATGAATGGCTCTTGATAGGTTGCTACTTAAGTACTCTGCAGAAGCAGGATGATTGGACTGAGCAAGAATTTAAGAGATAAGAAGAAAAGCATACGGATACTTCTTGAGGGATGGCTACTTATGGAAGCATCCTAAACAAAGAGATGGAACACCATTGCGCGTAGTATGCGATAATGTTACTCAGCAACAATTCATCAAGATTCCATGTGAAAGTTTATGGGCAAGACATCGAGGTGTATGGGCAACATTTACCAAGGTAAAAGAAAGGTATTGGTGGAAAGGAATGTATAAGGATGTGGCTGATTTTTTGGAGTCTTGTGTGACATGCCAAATGTACGGCATCGTGATGGACTACATCCTACTTATCCATTAGCCATGCATTACAAATGGGTTGTGGATTTGGTTACAATGCCTTTGGGACTTTGGCAAATGAGGTATTTGGTGCTTGCAAGAGAAGATTTGTCTAATCAAGTTGAAGGGCGAGCATTGAGGACAAAGAATACACAAGCTGTATGTAAATTTCTTCTTGAAGATGTGATCTGTCGCTATGGGTGTGTGGGAAAGATAACTGCAGATAGAGGAGAATTGGATGCTGATGAAGCAAGCAAATTATTATCTAGAATGGGCATCAAACTAGCTTTAACTTGTGGTTATAACCTAGAGGGGAATGGCAAAAGTGAAGGAGGACATCCTCCAATAAACAAAGATTTAGCTAAGGCTTGTGAAGGTAATCTTGGAGAGTGGCCAAGGTTACTGCCATTTGCATTGTGGGCTGGCCGTACAACACATAGTTCAGTTATTACTAGCTATATGCTTGTTGAATTGATGTATGGTCAAAAACCTGTGACACCAATTGAAAATGTAGTTCTTACATGGAATGTATTGCCATGGGAAGATGGAATGAGTAGAGAAGACCTTCTTGCATTGTGCATACGGAAATTGGAAAGAAGGCCTAAAGACATTGAGCTTGCAAAAGCTCGACTAAAGAATGCAAGGTTGAAAAACAAAGAGAGATTTGACAAGATGCATAGGCTCATACCAAAAGACATTGAAGAAGGTGATTGGGTGTTGGTGTATGATAGTAGCCTTGAAAACTAGCACTCTACAATAAGGAAGCTTGCAAAGAGATGGTTTCCTTATGTTGTCAAACATGTGCATGGAAATGCAACTTACACCTTGCGTGAACTAGATGGGACTGAACTGAAAATTCCCATTGCAAGAAAAAGAATTAAATTATTCAAAAGATGAGGGGATTCTGATCCATTTGATGCACAACCAAGTGAAGAGGATGATGAAGCCAACTATATGCAAACTAAGGATGAAAGTGAGAATATGGCGTCTGACCGTGAGTTTTAATGCTCTACAAATGTTGTTGTGGCACATACCGAAGGATGTCCAGGTTCAGAGGGATTGGATGTCATCCGTGGCACGTACATAGTGTGAAATAAAACATTCACCTCACTCTTGATACTTCTCGATGTATGCAAATAAAAGCAATCATGTACATATTGTGCTATATGTTGAAGTGTCTATTGTGGTCATTATCATGTACATACCTATCCGAAAGGTCGTGGCCCTGGATGTGGCACATTTGCATGCTCTTCCACTTGATAAGATGCTTAATTTGGTTTTACAATGTATATATTCCAAGTGTTTCATGGTGGCACACTCATCTCGCCTATAAAGATTGATGCGGGTAAAAATTGCCAAAAATAGCAGCTAACAGGCATCGTTGCAGAATAGCATGTAAAGTGATCCAAAATGGTATATTGATGGAAAATGATGCTTATCTATGCTTTTTATGCCTAAACAAGTGATCCCACAAATTTAGGGATTTTTCTGACTCCGTTTGGGATTTTTCGCATCAAAAATGGCATTTTTTTTGTCAAAAATGAGCTGGAAATGGCCTAGTTTTGGTCCAAAATGGAAAAATGTCCTAAAAATTGACACATCAGCTGAAAATGCCGTGGGGAAGAGAGAGAGGGCTGCTTTTTACAGAGAAAAAACCAGCATTTTTTCTCTACTGTGTAATAGCTTCCATGGTTGCCCAATCTATGTATGCTGCAGTCCCGCCTCTTCGCAATCTTGTAACTGAGCTTGTGAGGGAGTGAATTAGAGTTTCCCCTTATCAAATGGTGTTTGGGATTCAATATAGAAGCTCTTAAATCTCTGCAAAATCAAAAAATGGTCGCCAAGAAGGTGGAAGCTTGAGCATTCCTTTCAACTATTTGATGCTACGACTATGTAATTGGGGGCGAGGCTACATGATACCATGAAAGAGGTTTGGGTTTTGATTGAGAATTGTGCTTGTATGAGCATCAAGGTTTCATGGCTGAAACATTAATGTTTTTTGATGGTCTTTTTAAGTGAAATTGAATGTGATTTGATGATCCTCTCATCATACTCTCGACTACGAAAACAAGCAATTTCCAAGCACGATAGGAAAGAAGGTTTGTGACTTTGCTGTCACGAACGCTCTTAGATTCTCTATCACCCTTAGAAAGAGGGTTGGTGATTCTCCACAAATGGTTTCTTGCAAAGGGTTTGTGACTCTCATCACGGACTCTCACAGCCAGAGGTTCTGCACCTTCCCAGCTAGACCGCACACTTTTCGACAACGTGTCAAAGCAAGGTACTTATGCGCGAGCCACAAATGGCTGCAAGCACACAACCGGACTAATCTAGCAAGCTCAAGAGAGCAAGGTTTTGTCACTCACCGCCCTACACTTGCCTTCGTGGAGGATTGCTTGCCGCGAAGAAGAGGGAGCTACCATCGTGCCACGCTCAACTGTCTCGCCACCGCCAAGCTATCGCAATGCTTGATCTCTCCCTCTCTCCCTCTCTCTCTCTCTCTCTCTCTCTCTCTTGCATACACACACACAAGGAGATGAGGAAGAAGATGGAGATGGAGCAAGAGCACTCTTCAATTGCACAAATGATAGAATGAGTGATTTTTAGGTTTAGGTGACTTTTATATGAGCTCACCTCATTCACACTTGGGCGCCCATGCTTAGCCAACTAACCCTTAAATGTTACAGTTAGAGTGCGCCTCTCATCGGTGATCACTCTTACCCTTTTCCTTTGTCCCTCACTCGCTACCTATCTATCATTTTTGGATTACTGGTGTGGCCGGCCACTATAGATCCTTCCATAGTTTTCTCTCGGGCTCTTGTGGAACCCCGTATTCATGGTATTGCGCCCCTTTATGATAGGTATGCACAGGTTGTTTTTGGGTGGTGTGGAGTGTGGTTGGCTACAGAGGTTTTGTTTTTTTCGGTTTTTCTCTCGCAAAGTGGCACATCGTGTGGTTCTGATTGCCTCGGGCTGTGTGTCATCTTCAATGCACCAAAATAATTACAATCATTGGTGGGATGGGTCTATAAATATTTCCTTTCTCTTTTCCTACTTAGTACCCCTGTCGTAGCCAGTGCTTTCAAAGTAACCTCCTCTTTTTCAAAGATTTGTTTGTCTCCTTTTACAAATGGATCCCTTCAAGATTGAGATAGAGGAGGAGTTGCCTTGCTCTAATGAGGATCCGAAGGAAAAAATATTCCATTTTCTCTATCGAATTGTCCTTCAGCAGCAGTAGTAGGAGCAAGAAATCAAGCCAATCTTTAAACCTCACTTCTCATTGCAAGAGTGGCTAGCTTCTACAAGACATTTTCTTGAAGAGTTTGAGCAGGCATATGAGCAACAGACGGTCGAGGGCACTTTTGAGTTTGAGGACTGCCGATATGTGCATGTGAAGGATATATGTTTCAACCGCTCCAAGAAAGATGTTATCTACAGGAGCAGCCTCAAGCTTCCAAAGAATTTACATAGGAATGACATCAAATGTCCTGTACATAGACGAAAGTGTCATGTCGTGGAATACTATGCTAGACTCGTACTATATTTGAATGTCAATTTAAATGACCACCGGGACACAGCGGAGGAGGCAAAGCAGCCGGGGCCTTCCGTCACTAGTGATGAGATGGCGCCACTTTAAACTGGTTCTTTACGTGTTTTGGAGGGTGTTCAGCTCCCAAAGGGGGATTTGCCAACAAATGTTCTCCCTACCATCCCGATCGGTGATCACCATTATGTTATGCTAAATGATATCATGGAGTTGTTTGACTTGAGAAAGGACTATTGCCTTGCTATAGTTTCTAAGAATCTTCAAGAGGATGTTAGTATAATCAACCCTGTTGACAGGAAGAGACATATCGATGAACAGCTCCTTGCTTTAGAACGTGAACCGACATTGTTGTTTGATGCTTGGTTAGAAACACTGAATATGGATGAAGAGGACTACCTCCAAGCACTTTGCATAAACATAACAGATCCAACACTTCTTTTTAAAAGAGACCCCAAGGACATTTTCACAAATAACTTCAACAAGAAACTTTGTGCATTATGGGATGCAAATATTGATATTCAATTTATTTTCAATGGACACTGTGCAGCTGCATATTGCACATCATACATGACAAAAAATGACAGCTCCGTAAGCAAAGCAATCAAACACGTGGTTGAAGCTTGCAAGAAGAACAACTTACCAACGTTGGAACGCTTGAAAAATATTGGTGGCGCATTGATCAACGCACAAGAAATGACATCACAACAAGCATCATACATTGCATTGTCGCTACCTTTGCATAGTGCTAGCAGAGAATTTGTGTTTATAAATGCTGATTGGAGCGCCGAGAGGACATTGTTGTTGAAAAGAAGAGCCATGCTGGATTCTTTGCGGCTTGAGGACACAAATATATTCTTCGATGACCTAGTCACAAAGTACGCACGCCGTCCACCTAATCTACAGTGCTTATGCTTGGCTGAATATGCTAACAACTACAAGCTCGTTCATGGCTGTCCTCAAAAGAACAAAAAAACTCGCATTATTAGGTTTATCAATTTCAAATTGGAGAAGGACTCTGAGAGACATTATCATGAGCTTTGTTTATTGTTTTTACCATTCATTGGTGAAGAGTCACAACCTTTGAACCGACACCTAGCTCTTGGAGAGAGAAATATATCACACACTCTCAAACAATAAATGAGAACCGTCAAAAATTCTCAAGCTTGGAGACCACAACTTCAACCATTGTGGAGTCCTCAATGAACACTTCATCAAGTGTAGAAACAATGGAAATTCACAAATACAATCTAGATCTTGATCTTCAAGGACCTCCACTTGCAGCGAGGTCGCTCCCTCTTTCTAAGAAGCTCGCACTACCGAACGAGCAATACCATTCATTAGTTGAAAAATTAAACATTGATCAACGATCCCTTTATGATGACATTTTAACCAGGAATTGATTGAAGCCAATGAAGCCTATTCATCTTTTCTTGACGGGAGGTGCAGCGACAGGGAAGACTTTCATGCTGCAAACTATAGTCCAAGGGTTGATTCGACACTACAACTTGGCGATTCAACTTGACATTGAACTCCCCACAGCTTTACTAATGGCATATACTGGCAAAGCAGCATTCAATATTGAGGGGACAACAATTCACTCTGCATTGCGTCCACCACTCGTGCATCAAGCTTATGTCAACCTCTTTTCTAGCAGCCTTGCTGAACTTTCACAATTATAAAAAAACCTCAAACTAGTTATGTTTGATGAGGCCTCCTTGATAGGCAACAGACTTCTAAGAATCATAGATATAAGACTTCACAACATCAAGCATAACCACATTGAACCATTTGGTGGTTTGGACGTAATTTTTTGTGGAGATCTTTGTCAAGCTAGCCCAGTTCGGGATCGTTGGATCTTTTGCGAGCCACAAGAACCAATTGAATTGCTCACACCCTCTTTTTGGCACACACATATCAAATGCCATGAGTTAACACAAATAATGCAGCAATTAAACACAAAAATTTTATTTATGTTCTCAACAGAATATGGAAGGCTCAACAAACAGACAAAGATTTGCTCTATGTGAACTCTACTCTTAGAAACAAATTGTTTGACAAATTCATGACACCTCATCTATTCTACACAAACAAATTGAAGAACGAACATAATCAACTTATTTTCAATGGCTTGGCTACCCAGACATACATAGTACACGCGAAAGACACTTTCCACAAAACATGCTCTAAAAATCTTGTCGTTCCAAATGATCCTCAGATGACTGCGGGTTTGACAACCACCTTGGAGCTAAAACGCGAAATGATAGTTGAGGTTTCTAGTGGCAACATCAACATAGACGATGGTCTAGTGAATGGTGCAGATGGTATTCTCAAAACACGTAGAAAAAAGGAACAATTTGCATATCGCATGGATACATTTCTTCTTTTGGACATTTCAACAGGGGCAAAACAACGAGCTGAAAATTCACGTCTCTACACTCAATCTATAGAACACCCATCTTTGAAACAACAAAAGAATTCCAGGTTGGGAAGAACTTGCTGAATAGCGTATCCAGGACACAGCTCCCCATTCAAGCAGCAAATGCACGAATTATTCATAGGTCACAAGGCTTGACAATGCAAGCGGTTGCATTTGACCCAACAGCAATCAATGCGCATGGCTTGGTTTACACATCTCTTTCTCGATTCAAGGATCCCGTTAATCTTCACATCCTCAAACCAATACTTGCAAACCAAATCCAAGTTGATGCAATCGTGCTCACTGAGTTGGAGAGACTAAAAAACAACGCCAGATGGGAACACTTGATCTCCTTGCTTTCCCACTTCCAAGAGACACACTACATCATTCAATCCCTAAATGTTGTCTCCATCCAGAAGCATCTTCACCAAATTAAAAGTGATCCAAATTTAATGATGTCAGACATTCTATGCCTCCAAGAAACAAGACAAAACACTTTCTTTAACCCACTTGCACCAGATTTCAACCACATTCATTATTACAACAAATTTGGTATGTCAATCTTTCACAAGGACCATGTCATTGTTCACTCCACAAAGAAACTATCAGCCCTTGGAATTGAAGTCATTGAAGCTTTCATTTCTATACACGGAGAACTTTTGCTCCATGTAGCCTCAGTTTACAAATCACCAAAAATTCCATTGGATTCCTTGCTACTAATACTAAAGAGTGTGATCCATGCAGCTGCCGACATTGAAGCAAGCATCATCATTGGCAACTTCAACATTGACAACAACCTCAAAAATACTCACTATCAACACTTGGAAAGGGAACTACACTCTCATGGATACAAACAACAAATCCATGATGTGACCACAGTGTACAACTCGAAGCTCGATCACATTTGGCCAAAAACTCTTATGCCATCCACAGTATCAGGGACGAGATTTTTCTTTTGGTCAGATCACTCTCTATACATCTTTTGCTCCCAAAGTAAAACCCCTCTCCCTCCCCCCTCCCCCCCTCTCTCTCTCTCTCTCCCCTCCCCTCCCTCCCATTAAACAAAAGCAAAAACACATGAAACTACAACATTCACTTCCTTTGCCAAGCTTTTTCCAGATGTATACACAAGCGCAAGATATTTTAACATTTGATATTCCTCTTTATCACTTGCGAATCTTTTCCTGTTGTCTTGATTTCATATATGCACGCCTCGTGAAATTTTCACTCTTTTCAATAACTACAAAGCTTGGGCTAAACACAATTGAGTATGAAATATGCTTTTTTGAAACTCAGTGAGAAAGAAGAGCAACTCTACTTAAATTTGAGACAGAGAGTGCCGATTTAGTACGAGAGTTTTTTGTTCATCCATCAAGGGCAGGCCTCGTGATTTTATCACTTGTTTAAATACAAAACATTTAATCTAAAGTGCAAAAGTGAAGGAGTAAGACTTGTATACTGGGGCACTTATGGGACGGTGACAACAAGAGTTGGAAAACCATTGACCGTCTAGTTACCCACTACCAACTAAATAGCTTGGAGGTCTTGCTGGTCCACAAAGTGAGGAAAGAGCTTGACAATATAGTGACGCCTATCTGTGATTCGGAGTTAAACGGGAATGCCTGGAAATGTCCCAGAAGAAGTCTCTTCTAGAAACCCCATGCTAAAGACATCTATCAGACAATGATACATAAGAAGAATTGGTCTAGCCCCTTAACAAGATATGGAAAAAACAATGGCCGGATGAAAGGTGGGAGCAAGTAATGGAGAACATCTGGAAGCCAAAGGTTCCGCAGCACATGAAGGTATTTTTGTGGAAGGTAATCTAGGGTGCTCTACTGACGGGGGTGAAGATTCAGGAAAGAGGGATTGGGTCAGATCGATGCTTGGGATGCAGGTTGGCTAGTGAAGATCTGGCTCACCTCTCATGGATTGCCCAACTATCAAAGGCCTCGTAGGGAAAATATGTAAGTGGTTCCAAAGAACATGGAAAATTAGTTTTTACAAGACTGATCTCTTCCTTGGAGGGAAGAATTCGGGTGATCCTAACATCCTCATCAGCACTCAGATCGTCAGATACGTCTTCTTACATAATGTATGGCAGACAAGGAACCGCCATGTGTTTGAAGGAGGTCTTGAGGTGGCAAGCTTCGCAAAAATTATACAAGAAAGCAAAGTGCTAATATGGACGCTCGGATGCAAGCAACACTCGGAGGATTGGTCTAGGACTACTTGGGCTTTGTTGACAGTAGAGGGCACGCCTAGGACGGGGGAAAATCTTGGCTATCGGTAATTAAAAGATCTCAAAAGAACATGATAAGGGACCCTTTGTATCAAGGATAAGGGGGCGAGTTGGGTGGGATGGCTGCCTTGATAGCCGTTGTAATTATGATCCCTAGATGATGTCATGGCTTAACACGAGCATGACAAGACCTTGTAATTATTTGGGTTGATAAATAGAATTCACTCACAATTGTGAGTTTTGCTATTAAAAAAAAAGGGGGGGACTTGTGGAATGACCTCCTTTTGACAATGAAAAAAAAGATTTACTTTCTTTCTTTTGCCAAAATACTTTTCACTCTACATAAAATATGTCTCATACAAAAAAGTTAAATTGGAGGGGAATTTTACTCCTCAATGCAGATTTGACTTTTGAATTTGAAGATATATTAGGATTATTATTTTCAAGGGGATTTTTTCAAGATCAATATTGATATTATTTTAATAAATTCTATAATTTTGCATTTTAAATTTTTGAAAATTACTCTAAAGAGACACTCATATACTTTTTCTTAAAGTTCTAGAAAAATTGACATCTCCACAAGTCATGAGGAAACATGCTATCCCGTCCCCTCTCTCACCAAGTTGTTGATTTTTTGCGATGATTGTGTACGCACATGAGAGAGAGAGAGAGAGAGAGAGAGAGAGAGATTAAGGAAAACTCAAAATTTGAGTATCTTTCTATGAATAGAGGGGGGGTTTGCTTGCTTATTGTTAAGTTAAGCCAACCACATGCCAACTCCAAATGTAGTTCACCAGAGAGAGAGAGAGAGAGAGAGAGAGAGAGAGAGAGAGAGAGAGATCAGAGGGCATCAATCAATGAGAAGAAGAGAGTAGATAGAGGTTGTGTGTGTTAAAAGAGAGATCCAATCAACGAGAAGAAGAGAGCAAAGAGACGTTGTGTGTGTGATATATATATATATATATATATATATATAGATATAGAGAGAGAGAGAGAGAGAGAGAGAGAGAAGGGGGGGGGAGGAGAGAGCCACTGATCAATGAAAAGAAATAGGTGGGGGGGGGGAGAGGAGAGAGAGAGAGAGAGAGAGAGAGAGAGAGAGATCATAGAGGCGTTGATTTTCAACGACTACTCACATTAAAATATCCTCAGTTTTTAGTAAAAGATAGATAGATAGAGAGAGAGAGAGAGAGAGAGAGAGAGAGAGGATGAAGAAGAAAAAGAAGATTAGTTCTACCTCCAGTAAATTTTGAACTCTAAATCTGTTTCTTAGAAGGGAATTTGGATAACCAATCTACTATATGTAGGCAACAAAAAGGAAATTTTAATTGCTCTCTCTCTCTCTCTCTCTCTCTCTCTCTCTCTCTCTAAAAAAAAAGCTTATTCGTATTATTTGAAAAATCCCTGAGAATTCACCCATGGGGGAGGGAGAGAGAGAGAGAGAGATCAGAGGGCATCAATCAATGAGAAGAAGAGAGTAGATAGAGGTTGTATGTGTTAAAAGAGAGAGCCAATCAACGAAAAGAAGAGAGCAAAGAGACATGTGTGATATATATATATATATATATATATATATATAGAGAGAGAGAGAGAGAGAGAGAGAGAGAGAGAGGTCGGACAATATAGAGCCATTGATCAATGAAAAGAAATAGGTAGGAGAGAGAGAGAGAGAGAGAGAGAGAGAGAGAGATCATAGAGACGTTGATTTTCAACAACTACTCTTCAGTTTTCAGTAAAAGATAGATAGATAGAGAGAGAGAGAGAGAGAGAGAGAGAGAGAGAGAGAGAGAGAGAGAGAGAGAGGATGAAGAAGAAAAAGAAGATTAGTTCTACCTCCAATAAATCTTGAACTCTGAATCTGTTTCTTAGAAGGGAATTTGGATGAAGAAGAAAAAGAAGGTTAGTTCTACCTCCAATAAATTTTGAACTCTGAATCTGTTTCTTAGAAGGGAATTTGGATGACCAATCTACTACATGTAGGTAATAAAAAGGGAATTTTAACTGCTCTCTCTCTCTCTCTCTCTCTCTCTCTCTCTCTCTCTCTCTCTAAAAAGGCTTATTCGTATTATTTGAAAAATCTCTGAGAATACCTAGATGATGATGAATTTGAGATAACTAGATCAACAAATTGGAAATGTGAGAAACAAGTACAACTAGCTACATGCACAAATTAAAAAACCAAAAACTACAAGAAAAGCCTCTCCTAAAGATAGTAA
Source organism: Adiantum capillus-veneris (assembly GCF_014529385.1). Classification (NCBI taxonomy): domain Eukaryota; kingdom Viridiplantae; phylum Streptophyta; class Polypodiopsida; order Polypodiales; family Pteridaceae; genus Adiantum; species Adiantum capillus-veneris. The sequence continues at coordinate 56,923,133 of NC_140931.1, forward strand.
AATTTTCCATGGTAAGCTAAATGGAGAGAGAATGACAAGAGCTTTGAAAGGTAGGCCTTTCCACCAAAACCACACTTTGCAATCCATATATATGCACACACACACACACACACACACACACACACACATACATATATACACGTGAAGAGTAAGACTGTATGAATGAAAATCCTTTTGACAATGAAAAGTTAAAAAACTTACTTCGTTTTTGTTTTTACAAAAATACTTTCTACTCTACTAGGATAAATCATAAAAAAAGATAAGTTTGAGGAGGTTTTTTCTACTCAATGCAAATATGGCTTTTAAAGATATATTTGAATTTTTTTTCAAGGGAATGTTTTAAATACCAATATTGATATTATTTTTACAAATTGTGTAATTAATATTTTTAAATTTTTAAAAATTAATCTAAAGAGGTACTCCTCTACTCTTTCTTAAAGTTCTTGAAAAATTGACACCTCCATGTGTCACGAGCACCCTCGTCCCCTCCCCCCAGAGTTGTTGATTGTTGCGATGAGTGTGTATACGCATGACGTGTATTCAGCACGCTACACAAAAGAGAGACTAAGGAAACCTAGAGGGTTGAGTATGTTTCTACAAATAGAGGGGGATTGGTTTGCTTATGGCAAAGTTAATCCATCTACATGCCAACTCTAAATGTAATTCAAGTTTTTCGCGGGGTGGAGAAGAGAGAAGAGAGAGAGGAATAGGTTTTGTGAAAAGCCATTATTAAATTCAACAAGAGTGCATTTGATTGTGTGAATCCTCTTCTAAGATCATGGCTAGGCCGATGTCAAACCATGGACATGTGTGTGTGTGTGTGTGTATGTATGTGACATGTTTGTGTAACATATATATATATATATATAAATATATATATATAATATATATATATATATATATATATATGATGCCACCTTCGAAGAAGGTGAGGGAGCAGAGTGCCACAATTGCTTCTTCTCAACCACATCAATGCACGGGTCACATACTAATGTATATATGTACATGCAGCCACCGTTAGGGGAAGGTGGGGGAGGAGAGTGCCATGATTGCTTCTTCTTAGCCGCAGCAACGTGCGGGTCACATACTAGTGTTATTTAAAGGGGAATAATGAATGTGTAGCTTGTGTTTAAGTATGGACTCGTTCTACAAGGTTGAAATCATGACTACAAAAAACATAGTGTGTGTGTGTGTGTGTGCGCGCCGCAGTGTGTGCGTGTTTTGTATGATTTATTATCCGTCCCTTACGCACCCACCCCCATTTTGGGCGCGCCCCTGCTCGGCCAAAAGTATGCTACTGCTCACTATTCGTCATGATCTACAGATTGCATAGTTTGGACTCGAATCTATGGCACAATTGAGAGGACTAGTGCAACCCTAATGGTATGAGTGGTGTCAAAGAAGGCCACTAGCAAGTGTGCCTCATATTACATATTGAGTACTGGGTCCAAATTGCATCCATTAATTAATTTCCTATGAAGATTCCTTTCCACTCCTTAACTTTTAAAACAGACCGCTCAAATATAGTCGGTTCCCACGGTCTTGCAACTAGCCAATCCATTCCTGCAGCAACGAGGGCACTTCGCCTTGCATCCTCGTCCCTCCGGCTTGCCTTTTGTCGAGCGTAAGCTCTCTCCCCCCTCCAAGCATCTAGGCTGCCCAAACCAGACAGACAAAACCTGTGCACTCAACTCAGAGACAGAGAGCGTCCCCTCCAGATGAGCCGCGCACCACCATTCTGCTCCATGGAGTCGACGTGTGTCATGCACGCCGATTGCAGCTTTGATAAGAAATTGCAAGCTATCGATGAGATCGCAAGCACGAGAACTCATAATTAAACAAAACAGAGAGAAACATATTTAATGAAAGCTCTCTCGAAGTGCAACTGCCTTCCTCTCTCTATCTCCTGCATGTGTGTCTCGATTTCCCTTCAGCACACTAGTATGGGTGTTGAGCTCTATGCTCCAAGCCTTTCTCCCATAGGCTTCTACTCCCGCTCCCGCAATCGTCCCTACACAGAGAGCACGGATCCTAGCCTTCAGTCCAGCTATCACAACTCGAAATTGCAACATAGCAAGGGAAAGCAAGCATAGACCATCCAAAAATATCCTTCCCTTTGTCTTCCCCTCGTCACCATAGATGGCATCACTCCTATAGTCTCTCGCTTTCTCCTTCATGCGTGGTTTCCTCCATTTTCTCCTCCAACATCACACGAGCATTTGTACAGATTCACGCTAATCTGACACATACTGCTGGTAGCCATCGCCATCCGGCCAACATGTTCCAAGCTCTAGGCCAAAACCTCGACTCCAACCAAGAGAGAATCACCATCCCTTTCGCTTCTTGCCTCCAAACAACTGGGTTTTGTGCTGTTTGAGAGAGAGAGAGAGAGAGAGAGAGAGAGAGACTCGAATGCGCGGCTTGTTTCCCTTTCCATCTCTCATGTGCCGCCTGTCAGAGCGCCCGTCGCCGCTGCTCGTGACACCTACCAGGGAAACGAAGGAAATGAAAGGCAAAAGCAAAGGAAGAGCAAATTCCGTTAAGCCTAGTATGGATCCCTTGGGATACCCCCTAATCAACCCCAAAAACTAAATTGTAAGGACATACTGATTTCCTTCGAAGATTCCTTGAACACCTTAACTTTTAAAACTAGGCGTTCAATTGGAGGTGATGCACGCGCTCCCTTCTATATGCCTGTTTTCCCCTTGCCCCCCGCCATGCCCTGTGGTCTTGTGACAGTCAACCACTCCTACTGCATCAGAGACAATCAACCCCAGCATCTCACTGGCCTTGTTGGGTGCATGAAAACCTGCAACAAAGAAACGGACACACAGTACCATCGTACTCCTCCCTGCAACCTCGTCCTCGTGCTGATACTCCTCCGTGTCCAGCCTGCCCTCTGTCAAGTGTAAGCTCTCGCCCCCTCGTCGTCCTCGTCCTCCTGCCCATCCTCTTGCTCCACACTCCCCTTGACTTGTGTTCCATCGTGGGTGTCCCATCGTGGCAGTGGAAGCCATGGTCTGTTGTACACACACACACACACACACACACACACACACACACACACACACAGAGTCCTCCATGTGTCCACCCATATCAGAGAGAAAAGAGAGACACACGACTAGCTATGCGTGCCAGCTACCCTCTCAATCTGATCAGTCTGACTTGAAATCGACGTTGAACTCATCGCTACAGACCATGAAGGGCAGAGAGGGAGACAGAAACTCCACACTCGCATCTGTGGCTTCTGGGTCCTGCACACGAGCATGAGAGAGACGTGAAGGCAGGATCGCTTGCACGATTCCACTGCTCCTCATCCCTCCAGCGAGTCATCTGGAGTAAGGCAAAATTTTCGTGCCGTGGTCGCTATGCTATGCAGTAAAAGAGAATCTAAGGTTGCCTCGCATTGCTCATTGCCACCCCGATGCACCGCAATCCACCATCTGGGCCCTGAAGGCGTTCCCTTCATGACAGTTATGGCCTGCCACCTGGTCTCTGCATCGTGCATCGCCCTGTCACGTGGCTCCCTTTCATTGACTCAAAGCTCACACTCGCTTTCACCATTTTATTTTGCTTCGAAAGGGTATCTTGTTAAGATACCTATTAATAAGACCCGTTTACAAAATCGGGGCCACATACTAGGAGAGAAGTTCCATAGAAAAGTTTAAATTGATGGGGATTCTTGGCAAAATTAAACTTAGAGAATATGGAGCGAGGCAATCTCATCATAGACACCATTCACATGGGCATGGAAGAATCATGGGCTGACCTTACCCATAAGTGAAGAGCTAAATCGGTAAACAAAGAAAGGTGTGTAAGTTTGTGTGTGCACACGGCACCCAACTTGAAGTGGGGGAGATGGACAAAAAATCTAGTGTTTAAAATTGTTTTTTAATAAATTACCTCGTGACTTTTTTATGAAACTCTTTGGATGACATTTTGGTACTCCTTGCGAGGTGTGAAAATCATTATGAGAGAATGTGTTTGCATATTGCACATGCTCGAAATAAACCTGAAATTTACTGTCAAATTAAACATTTGAAGGTTAGACGACCTCTTAAATGGTGGAAAATTAAATCTAAAAACCTTCAGATATACTCCGTATGACTCTTATTTGTAGGTTTTTCAAGTTTTGAAAAACAACGGTGTGCATTTGCTCACATGCACGCATCAAAACGAGCAAAGACCTATAAGAGACGACCTCTGAAATTGTGGAAAATAAATCTAAAAACGTTCAAATATACTCAATATGACTCTTATTTGTAGGTTTTCCAAGTTTTGTTAAACACGGGTGTGCGTGCACGCGCTTGCCTCATGGGCTGTGAATCAAAGAAGGCATTGGGCGAGCAAGATCAAAAAGAACAAAGACCTATAAGTTAAAGACGGCGTGTGACTTTGCTACTCTTAAGCCAATAGAAGGCTTAGCATTTGTTCAACCGGTAGTGACATGAGAGAGAGAGAGAGAGGGGAGGGGGGGGGGGGGGGGGGGGAGGGGGGGCAAAACCAAAAAAATGGTATGACAATGACTCCATAAACATTTCAATAAAAGAACCACCTGTTTGCTATCTGACAATCTGGCATGAATGGGTCTTCTCTCTACCCGAATCTTAGTTGATTGCCATGATCACAACTACCTACAATTGTAACCAAGCAATATAAGCATTTCAAACAGTTGAAACGTTGTCCAATCTTTGATAAATATGTGGAAACAATGCACCAACATTTTTTGCAGATCTCATATATGCACTTTGATTGAAGATATACCTTGCTACTCAAGAAAAAGGTTTGAAATGGAGCCCCACTTTGTCATAGGAACAATAAAGACTTCAAAGAAGCTGACATGAAATTCAGAGTGGTGATTATTCCTCACAGAGTTTCAGGTGCCTCCTCCACACACTTACTCAGACCCGTAGGAAAACTTTTGGTGTAGCATTTAATTGTGTGTAGCAGAAAATAGCATGAACATAGTGAGCATTTCATTATAATAGATTACTAATGAGAATAACAAGAGGGCTAGGGTGGAGAGAGCAACAAAAAGCATAACACCTTGTTAGATAGCATGAACAATACTTCAAAAGAGAGAGAAATTAAGCTAGTGACAACAATTGAGGACCGGATTTACATGGAGCCGGTCCCCCCTCCAAAAGGCTTTGTATTATGGTTTCTCCCCATCAAGAGAGACATTTTACAATACAATTCTTTGTGTTCCTTCAGTACTATCTAGTGCAATGAAGATGGAAACTTCATGCACCAAGCAAAACACTTATCAAACACAACATCAATTCCCTCACGGTCTCAGACCCAAGACCTCACACACCTTCGAAGACGGTGAGAGCTAGCGAGGTATGAGAGTAGATTGAGAGGAAGAAGGAGTATTCTTACGAGAAAGATGTACATCTCCTCACATAATCACTCATATTAGCATAGCTTAGCTTAGTAATTAGCATGGTAGACGAGATGAGCATGCATTGAAGCTTGGCTCTTGTTTGGATTTGCATCACAAAGCCAAGAGTTGTTGATGTTGGCCTCCCTTCTCACAAGCTTGGAGTAGGTGATAAGCTTTCCATTAAAGCTTGAGAAGAGAGAGAGAGAGAGAGAGAGAGTCTTCTTTGCTTCACACATGAGATTGTGTGAGTGTGTGTGTGATAATGCCTTGCAAAAATCAGCCCCCTATCTCTCTTGGTCGACCCCCCCTTGCTAATTACTCATGCTAGCATCCTATTGGACCTCCCCAGGCTTAGCCAATGACAATTAAGCAGCATAAGTGATAGCGTTCTGACATGTTTCCCCCCTTTTGTGAGAGCTTTAGGTAATTATTTAATCCAACTAAACTCTCATTGGACCCCTTTGCCTCCTGGCCAATAGGAATTAGGCAAGCCATTGGGCTGTTGAATGCTCATTGGACCCCTTGGGAGACTGTCCAATAGTCTTCTAGAGAGCTTAATTCCCATTGGTTATTTTATTAAGTGTTTTAAATTGATTAAACTAGATTTACTCTAGCCTAATTCTCATTGGTCCACCTCCAAGGCCATCCACTAGGATTTGAGTACACCTTGTGGGCATCTGGGCTAGGGAGCTGACATGTGTCCCTCATTCCCTTTGTGTAAAGGGAGCTTGTGTGTGTGTGTGGTGTGTGTGTGTGTGTGTGTGTGTGATCTTCTCTCTCATCCCCTACTTGCAAGGCTCGCCCCCTCCTATGTAGGGATGGATGAAGACTTTTGGGGCACACACAAAGCATCCAATTTCCCTAATGTTTGACATTTGGACACAACCTTTGGATTTTGGAACCTTAGCATTTTGGAAGTCTTAATGGGCTGAACCTTAGGGTCTTTTAAGCACATTGTTGCACATAGCTCTTTTGCAGATGGGGGCCCCCCTTTTGGATCCCTATTTTCCCTCGTTTGGATCCCTACTGTGGCCGGTCTGCTAACTTAACCAATATTCTAGCTTTTTCTCCCTTGGCACTTTCCCATATTAAATGATCAGTTTAACATGAGAAAATCATTTAGGAGAATTAGAACTTGATTAGTATGACATTACCTCTCTCTTGAAATCATAGTCATCCTCGACTATGGTGTAGAGAAGATAAAGCATATTCATGAGTCATTTTTCTTAGCGGGTAGAGGATCCCTATGTTACCCTACCACATCCTTCGAGAATAGATGACTAGTCCATTTGGCACTTGAGAGCCTAAGCTTCCGCAAGCATGTCTGCACATTAGTCCTATCAGTCTTCCATAGTAGAGTGACAAGCTCTACTTGGTGTTCGGGAGACGTTGTCTCCACAAACTTGATCTAAGCATGCATACTACTTCATTTTTGTGCACAATAAAGAAAAAGAGAGTCTTATAAGACAAAAACTTTGTTCATTTTTAACATTTGTACATTTGCTTAATCTTGGGAAGTATTGTAAGCATTGACAAGGTTTAGGTTATCCTTTAATTGTATGCCTTGCATCCATCTAGCATCTTCAAAAGGATAATTCTTAAACTTAATAAGATATCGTCGGATAGTCTTATCGCTTCTTAATACCTTGTCTTCATGTCGGAGAATGGACTCAGGCTGCAGCACCTCTTCTTGGTCCTCGATCTCCGGTGGTTCTTCAGTAGTTGGTTCTTGAGGTGGCTCTCCTTTGTAAGGCTTTAATAGGCTCACATGGAAATAATTGTGTATGAGACAGTGATTGGGCAACTTGAGTTGATAGGCCATCTCATTGATTGGCCTAAGAATCTTTTTGCTAGTTTAGCATAGTACTTTTGGTGTCCCATAGGATTCTTGCCCGTCGTGTGCCTTAGTCGAGCCTTGGGAAATTTTAATAAGACCCAATCATTTTCATTAAAGTCTTGGGCTCTTCTGCTGCTTGTCAGCAGCAGCAGCCTTTTGCCTTTGCTGTGAGATAGAGATAGCATCCTTAATCTTTTGAAAAGATTCTTGTAGGTCTCGGCTATACTCATCTGTAATGAAGATCTTTCCATGTACCTTAAGTATCAAGGGACTTTTTGATCTTCCCTCAATTACCTCAAAAGGTGCTTTTCCAATGGAAGTATGTACAGTGTTATTGTAAGCATACTCCACTAAGGGTAAGTACTTCTCCCATTGGTATCTTTGATCTACTTCCGTTACATAGGCTTTTAGTAGATCAAGAATTGTTAGGTTAGCTATTTCACTTTGGCCATCCGTTTGTGGATGATAGGCCGAAGAGAAGTTTAGCCTTGTCCCTAAATTCTCAAAGAGACCCTTCCAAAAATTACTGGTCATTCTAGGATCTCTATTTAACACTATGGACATTGGCAAGCCATGTTACTTGAAAATTTGTGAAATAATGAGAGTTGCCATTTGATGGGCTTTGATAGTCTTTTTGGCATGTATAAAATGAGCTTGTTTACTAAACCTGTCTACTATCGTCCATATTCCCGTATTTCCATGGATAGACTTAGGCAATCCAAAGATAAAATCCATAGATACGCTCTCCCATGGTGAATTAGGGGATGGCAAGGGTTGAAGCAATTGAGGTTGCTTCCCTCTATCAAATTTTGTCTTTTAGCATACCAAACATTTAGAAGCATACTCTTGTATGTTTGCTTTCATGGTAGGCCAATAGAAATATGTTTCAATTCCTTTTAGGGTAGATTGAATCCCTCTATGTCCCGCTATCAAAGAGTTGGCGATCTTGCCAGGAAGGTACCGGGCCTCTAGCTGTGAGGGTTTGTGGGGAGACTGTGAAGGCTTTCACTTAAGCAAGCTTAGTGTTTGTAGCAAATACATTGTGTGTAGCCATTGGAATCTTACACGCAGACACACACATACGCACAGGTGAAACCCTCAAAACAAAACAAAGATGAAAACGTCAAGGCTTTGATCATATCTAATCAAAGGTAAGATGAAAGGATTCACTGATGCATTTTATAGCAGCAAGTCGTTGTGCTCCAAATAGACTACGAATGGTTCTTTGAAACTGTAACTTAGTGCTTACAAAGATGTAGATGTTTTGCCTAGTGATAGGAGTGAGCCGTGTGTACAAGTCTTCTTGGTTCATAGTAATATTAAGAAAGCAAGGCTCAACCCCTAGAGGAGAATAAATATGTGCACATCGAAATAATTAGAGTAGTCTAGTAGTGGCAGATAAGAGGACGTGGAGAAAGAAGAATTTCTCGCAGTCTTTCCGGCCCAAAGAGTAACACAATTCTCTGTTGGAAGTGGATTTTATGGCTAATACAAACATTAATCCTAATATTTTGCACAAAGTGAAAGGGTTGAAAGGTTACACCATTGGGATTATTCATCTAAGAAAGATTAGAAAGCAATCAAACAACACAAAGACCCACACAAGCTTAAGCCAAAGAAGTGAAGCACACCTCAAGACTTTGTGGTCTTGTAGCCAACTTGATGAAGTAGAAGATGAGTAGTAGTACCCAACACCGTTTGAGAGCCACCAACAATGCCTCCTTATCGATGAAAGAAGGTTTCATAGAGTGTATGAGTACTACAAGTGAGGAGATAGAAGGATTGAGGCATGAAGTAGCAAGCTAAAGATTTGTTGGGCTGAAATTGAGAGAAAGTTTCACTCAAGGAGATGACTAGGATGTTGGGTAATGGCTTGATACAGTGGCTTGATTGTGAGGATTGCTTGAGCACTTGATTGCCTGATGGTTTTCTTGATGCTCAAGAGAGGGACAAGAGGCTCTATTTATAGGTGAATTTTCCCCTTGAAGAACATATTTTCTTAGAAATATCCAAGGGATTTGTGTGACAAGTATCTATCTTTTCAAAATATCTTGAAATTATCTTCAAAGTTTCTAGATCTTTCTCTTCAAGAAATATCTAGAGGTTCTTCTAGATCTTTCTCCAAATATCTTCTCCTTGCCGCCACATGTCAAGGGTTAAGCCTCCAAGAGTTGTTGAGCTATGGTGGGAACATGTGCATACAGTATCTTCTTAAATAATGATGAGAGAGAGCTTTGCATACATCATGGATGACATCAAACAAACTCGTAACCACTTTTCTAAGGATTTTTCTAGGTCATAGTCACTCCAAAGTGTGTACCTACTATGTGTGAATGACACCTTCATGGGGTATACTATGACTAAGGCCACTTTTGGCCATGCTACACATGGCATATGCCACCTAGGATGCCTAGTAGATAGGAGGTATGTTTTATAGGCTTATTTCATCATGGCTCCAAGAAGAGGTTCACAAAGAAGCCCAGAATTATAGGACAAAGCCCATTCCCAACAAGAGTGACACATCAGACTTCGACTAGCTTTTTCCATGCTAAATAGAAAATGCATATACTTATGCACACTTAAGGCATACACATAAAATCCATAATATTGTAGGGCTTAGCTTCCGTTCCCACTATGCACGTGCCACAAGCACGACATCCACCCCCTCTAAACCTGCACATCCTCCGGTATGTGCCACAGTCAATATTTGCAAGTTTGACTCTCTTGGAGTTTCTTTTTCATCATCTTCACTGGGTGATTCCAAAACTTCATTCTCACTTACTTCATCAGCCGGATGACTATCCTCTCTTCTTTTGAATACCTTGATTCTCTTTCCTGCAATGGGTATCTTTATCTCTGTTCCATCCAATTCAGCCAAGGTGTAAGTGGCATTGTCATGTACATACTTGACTATATACGGTCCAAACCATCTTTTTGAAACCTTTTGCATGACAGTATGTTGGTTATCAAGACTATTGTCATACACTAAAACCCAATCTCCTTGCTTAATTACCTTCCTTCTTAGACTGTGTCGTCTATCAAAGTAGTCCTTGCTTTTCAACCTGGCATTCTTCAATCTTTCTTTTGCAACCTCAATATCTTCAGGCCTTCTTTCTAGCTATCTTATACGTAAGGCAAGGAGATCTTCTCTGCTAAGCCCATCTTGCCAAGGTAGCACATTCCATGTGGGAATGGTCTCTTCAATGGGCATTACAGTCTTTTGACCATACATCAATTCTACAGGCATGTAGCTAGTTACTGAGCTGTGTGTCGTGTGATCAATCCATAGAGCATATGGCAATAGTTTTGGCCACTCACTAATTCTCCCTTCACAAGCTTTAGCCAAGGCTTTGATGATTGGCGGATGCCCTCTTTCACTTTTCCCATTGACTTCCGGATTGTGAGCGGTGGTAAGGGAAAGCTTGATTCATATCCTAGAAAATAATTCCCGTGCTTCCTCAACATCCAGCTCTCCTCTGTCTCCAGTTATCTTTCCCACACAACGATAGCGGCATATTACATCCTCAAGGAGAAATTTACATACTGCCTCTGTAGTCTTTGTCCTTAAAGCTCGCCCTTCAACCTGATTAGTCAAGTCTTCTCTTGCAAGAACCAAGTACCTCATTTGCCAGACTCCTATAGGCATGGTGACTAGATCCACAACCCATTTGTAATGCATGGCTAGTGGATAAGTAGGATGCAACCTATCATGATGTCGCACATTTGAATACATTTGACATGTTACACATGATTCCACAAAGAGGGATACATCCTTGTACATACCTTTCCACCAATATCTTTCCTTTAGCTTTGAAAAGGTTGCCCGCACACCACGGTGTCCAGCCCATAGGTTCTCATGAAACTCCTACATGAGCTTTACTTGACTCTGTTTGTTACATACTACCCTTTGTGGTATAGCACCCCTCTATTTTGGATGTTTCCATAAGTAACCATCCTGCAGAAAGTACCCATATGCTTTTCTGTGTATCCTCTTAAACTCATGCTCAAACCAATCACCCTGTTTTGTTAAAGTACTCAAATAATGACCATAAGCAATCAATCTCCTTCATACCCTTCTTCTAAAAACAACTCAAGTGCACTAGGTGTGCCAACATCATTATGCTCAACATGATTAATGGATTAGAACCTTGTGCCTACATCTTCACTATCATCTACCATGTCTTTCTCATCCTCATACCTTGCCCTTGATAGCATATCTGCTACGGGATTGTCTTTTCTTGTAATATGCGTGAACTCAGGATTCAAGGACTTAATGTAGGCAATCCATCTTAGCATGGCAATGTCTCGTGTTGAGCAGCTTGTAATCATTCCAAGGAGTGGCAAAAAATCTGTTTCCACAACCACATATGCTCCAATCAAGTACTCCTTTTCACACTTTAGTGTTGTGACCATGCCCCACAACTCCCATTTTACCTGTGGGTAGTTCCTTTGTTGAGTACTTAGAACCTTGGCTCCAAACCTTGCCACATACCTATGTCCCTCTTCGTCATCCTGCCCTATTGCCCATCCAATTCCTATCGGACTCGTATCCACTGTCACTATTACGCGGCTTTCCACACTCATAGTTTACCTTTCTTAAAGTCGGTGCTTGTTGTAGCAAATCCTTTAGCTTTCTTATAGCCCTTGCTTGTGCGTCTCCCCAATGAAACTTTTGATTTTTCCTTAACAACTGGTACAAAGGATCTGCTACATGTGCATAATGTGGAATCCATATAACATAAAACACATATGCACCAAAAAATCTACAAACTTCACTCACAGATATGCATACCTCCTTCATCTTCTGGATTGCATCAATTTTTGCTGGACAAGGTCGTCTCCCATTGGGACCACACATGTGCCCAACAATAAACACCTCCTTCACTCCAAACATAGACTTTTGTCCTGAGAGGGTAAGGTTCACCTCTTCCGATCTGGATAGGATCTTGTCACAATCATCTATGTGTTGTGCCACAAAGTTGCATCACCCCTTGGAATCCAAAGCTTCATCTTTATTACTTACTTCACATACTTTGATAGGAACATCATCAAGAAAGGGCATAGTTACTTGGGGAATAAAGTCACGTAAGACCTTATTCATACCATTCATCATATGTGCAACCAAATTGGTTGCTCCTTGTGGTAAGGTACACATCCTTACCAAACCCAAGCGTGTCCTCATGGTAGTCAAATCCCTGCTTTCCATTGCTAGTTGGAACTGATCATACCCTGAGTACAAATCTCCCATAGAATATATTGCCCTTCCTGCAAATGCTTTTGCAAACTCATCCACAATTGGCCTTGTACCCATATTCTTGATTGTGACTTTGTTGACCGGCTGCATATCTTGGATGAAGCGCAAAGCTCCATTCTTCTTTGGTACTGTGAACCACCGGTTTGAGTATGGAGCACATGAAGGCTCCAAAATACCCATCTTGATCTTCTCATTTAGCAGCTCAATTAACTTTGGTAAGTGAGCCTTTGGAATGATATTGGCCGTAAGTTCCAAGGTACATGAGGGATGGTAAAGATCACCATAGGAGAAACAACGGGAGGATCTACACATCCTATCTCATGTGGCTCAAATGCAAATGCTTTTCCATGTTTAGAGAGCATCTCTTCAAAACATTCCCTTTCAACCTGTGTCAAGGAGTCCTCATTCCCAATCTTCAATTGCTTTAGAGACTCCTTTGTAAACCTATGTCCAATCCCTTTTGGATCTCTGAGACTAGGTTGCAAAGAAGCCTGTTCTAGCTTTTTCTTGCATTCCTTTGGCAAAGGAAGTGCCACTTGTTTTACCTTCTTTGCCATAGTCTTGTACTTGGTGTCCACCTTTACTTCATGTTTTTGCTTCCTATCCTCCTGTTCCTTTTGAAATGCCTCAACCACATTGTACATTTCAAGTGAGCACACTTTCACTATCTCATTTTGGTCATGCGAAGGATAATCTACTATAGACTGCAGATCCTGTAATGTGTCCACGAAAGAAAACTCCTCAAACACACCTATTATGTTTTCATTGTTTCCTAGCAAACCATGTTCTTTCCACTCCTTTCGTAGACTATGTACATGTTTGCAGGAACCTCGACTCAAGTTCTCACATTTTAGAAAAGAGACATATCCATATTCTGTTAGACCTGCAAAACCTGTACAGAAAACCTCCCTATGTGAGAACCTTTCCCTTTTTGTACCATCATAATCCCGCTCTACAATGGTAACTGGCCAAAACCCATTCTCTCTTGATGATCATAAAACTCTTTACTCAATATGGGCAATGGGCGCTCTCGGAGACTGTCACAATTTCTTTCATGATGCACACAGACAGTGAGAAATTGAACAGCATGTTTTTCATCTTTACTTCTTATCCTAGCATAAGTAGAACCATCATCCATTAGCTTTGTTTCCATTCTAATCCCTACAATGTAGGGTTGTCCAAGGATGAGATCATAAGAAGATGTGTCATGTACAAAGAAATTATGCTCTTCCTTTACATCTCCAATAGTCACTTTCACACTAGGACAAGCTGCATATAAGTCACCTGATGAATTATTTTCTACCTTAACCATCCAACCATGATTTGTGTCCATTGGTAATTTGCACTTGTTGAATAAGCTCTTTGACATTATGTTTATTTCTGAGCCATGGTCAATCAAGGCAACAAATGTCTCTGGTAGATCACTCACCTTGACCATTGTCTCTATCGTAGCTCCTTGCCCAATGATTCTTGGAAAAGTGACTTCTTGGAATGGCTTCGTACTCCTCATCTTCATTTGAAAACTGTACTTGCTTTGTTCTTCCAGAAGAATGGTAGCACCCTACCACATCCTCATCATGGTCTCTGTCTTCCACTTGTATTACATGTGTCTTTAAGCTTTCTCCTTCAGATTGCGGGAAAATGGTGTCAACAAGAGTTTTCCTCTTCCTCTTGATGATATCAATGATCTCCTTGTGAAAATTGCGCTTGGCTATGACAAGGACCTCCCCCAAGGTAAACTCTATTTTGCTATTCAAAATTCTTTCTTCTAGAACTTTCTTTAAGTCTGTCGCAGCCTCAATATCAGACGGTAACTTATAAGTTGGAGTTTTAGGCTTACCTTTTGATGACTCCTTTTTCCTCCCAGTTGTACTTTCTTCCATAGTCGCTTCAGTTGGGGGTGCTTCCTGTGTCGGAGGCGCTCGAGGAGGTATTGTGTCGCTTCTTTTAGTAATTATTTTTTATGGTCCTTCGTCACCACTCTCTCGCCTGCGCTTTTCTTCCACAAACACTTCGTTGTTTTGGCATTTTGCAATATAGGATGCACTGACAAGGAGTCCATAGGGTCATTCCATCTTGTTTCTAGACAAATACAGTCACCTGCTTCATGCAGGACTTCTCTTGTAAGTTTCCCTTTCCTTTTACAACTTACCAATTTCTTCAAAACTCCTCAATGGTTCAATCTTGACTGTGTAAGTAGATGCCTCAGATGCAGAGATGGCATGGGTAGTGGCCATATCCTCTACCAAACTCTGCATTCCTCCTTTCCCAAAGTTAGCCCTTAAGGGTAAACCTGTCTCCCTTAAGTGAATCTTCCCATCGTTGAAGGAGACAAGATCTTTTCTCAAAGATTCACTGAACATTCTCTCCTAGCATGCTCTGTGCTGTCACACCATATGCATCTATGAACAAAACCTTCTTTAGGTTGTTGTTTTTGCCTTGAAGATGGTGCCAATGGTTGCCCTTTATCTTCAAGCTTTGTGAGTTTTACTTTTAAATCCCTCATACCTTTCACAAGCTCATCTATTACAACGTCATCAACTTTTGGAATTATAAAGGAACAAGGCTTTACCATCTTTTCAGAAGCTGTGGAGGTAGATGGTGCACTACCAACAACCATCTTATCCCGTCTCCTTTGGTGCTTGGCAAGTAATAAAACATCAGCTTCAACTTCGTTCCAATCTGTCTTCAGTCTCTGCTCAACATCTTTGTCCTCAAGAAGTAGCTTCAATTGCTCCTTGAGCTCCTTTCCTGTTGCTTGTAAGAAGAGATCTGTCTTTTCTAAGTCGAGTGTGGCCTTCTCTGTCCTTGTGAGTTGAGCATATCGTCGCTCAAACTCCCTGAGTAGCTCTATTGGAGAGAACCCCTCCTTCGGCTTGGCTACCCACTCCAGGAAATTTCTCTTTGTTACTCTCTCAGAGTCCTCCATGAAATACTCCTCCTTCATCGCTAGCTTGAACTCCTCCCAATTTCTTCCATGCTCATTCTTGATTCCTCTCACATGCTCCCTAATCTCGGGATTCACAACAAGGTCAAAGCTTTGGAGCATCTCATCTTCTGGCACACGATGCAACTCCATCCCCTTTACATAGCCACGAAGATACTTTGTCACATCTTTCCCATTGAATTGATCCATTTTGTGCACCACTGCTTGAATAGCTTTGGTTGCTGACACTTCTCGTCTTTCTGTAGCATGTGTTGTTGCATAAACAAGGCAAATTCTTGAAACATTTGCATTGTAGTGGGATCAAAAGGCATACCTTGCTGCTGCGGATGATGATCACCCATGGTTGAAGTAGCTTGCAGATCCCCATTAACTCACCCTGACAAACTTCACGTCGGGTTCACCAAAAGTGTGTCAAAGAGTTGGCGGTCTTGCCAAGAAGGCGCCGGACCTCTAGCTATGAGGGTTTGTGGGGAGACTGTGAAGGCTTTCACTTAAGCAAGCTTAGTGTTTATAGCAAATACATTGTGTGTAGCCATTGGAATCTTACACGCAAACACACACATATGCACACGTGAAACCCTCAAAATAAAACAAAGATGAAAACATCAAGGCTTTGATCGTATCTAATCAAAGGTAAGATGAAAGGGTTCGCAAATGCATTTATAGCAGCAAGTCGTTGTGCTCCAAATAGACTGCGAATGGTTCTTTGAAACTGTGACTTAGTGCCACGGGGTAGTCACTTATCAAAAGACCCCTATATCACGTGCGTTCAAGAGGTAATTAATAATACCCCAATATACATACTATACTTACACTGTGAGCCTATTTAAAAAACCCCCACCCCCCTCTGTATGTATACATTTTTATACATTTTGGTCTTTTAATAATCCTCTCCGATTAACTCACGTGATATCATACACATTCTAAAAAGTGACTGCCCCGGGCTTGGTGCTTACAAAGATGTAGATGTTTTGCCTAGTGATAGGAGTGAGCCGTGTGTACAAGTCTTCTTGGTTCGTAAGGCTCAACCCCTAGAGGAGAATAAATATGTGCACATCGAAAGAATTAGAGTAGTCTAGTAGTGGCAAAATAAGAGGACGTGGAGAAAGAAGAATTTCTCGCAGTCTTTCCGGCCCAAAGAGTAACACAATTCTCTGTTGGAAGTGGATTTTATGGCTAATACAAAAATTAATCCTAATATTTTTCACAAAGTGAAAGGGTTGAAAGGTTACACCATTGGGATTATACATCTAAGAAAGTTTAGAAAGCAGTCAAACAACACAAAGACCCACACAAGCTCAAGCCAAATAAGTGAAGCACACCTCAAGACTTTGTGGTCTTGTAGCCAACTTGATGAAGTAGAAGATGAGTAGTAGTACCCAACACCGTTTGCGAGCCACCAACAATGTGTCTTTATTGATGAAAGAAGGTTGCATAGAGTGTATGAGTATTACAAGTGAGGAGATAGAAGGCTTGAGGCATGAGGTAGCAAGCTCAAGATGCGTTGGGCTGAAATTGAGAGAAAGTTTCACTCAAGGAGATGGCTAGGAGGTTGGGTGATGGCTTGATAGAGTTGCTTGATTGTGGGGATTGCTTGAGCGCTTGATTGCTTGATGGTTTGCTTGATGCCCAAGTGAGGGACAAGAGGCTCTATTTATAGGTGAAGTTGCCCTTGAAGAACATATTTGCTTAGAAATATCCAAGGGATTTGTGTGACAAGTGTCTATCTTTTCAAAATATCTTGAAATTATCTTCAAAGTTTCTAGATCTTTCTCTTCAAGAAATATCTAGAGGTTCTTCTAGATCTTTCTCCAAATATCTTCTCCTTGCCGCCACATGTCAAGGGTTAAGCCTCCAAGAGTTGTTGAGCTATGGTGGGACATGTGCATAAAATATCTTCATAGAATAATTGAGAGAGAGCTTTGCATACATCATGGATCACATCAAACAAACATGTAACCACT
Source organism: Adiantum capillus-veneris (assembly GCF_014529385.1). NCBI lineage: Eukaryota > Viridiplantae > Streptophyta > Polypodiopsida > Polypodiales > Pteridaceae > Adiantum > Adiantum capillus-veneris. Next base: position 56,940,521 of record NC_140931.1, read on the forward strand.
TTTCTAAGGGATTTTTCTAGGTCCATAATCACTCCAAAGTGCACCTACTATGTGTAGAATGACACCTCATATGGTATACTATGACTAAGGCCACTTTTGGCCATGCTACACATGTCATATGCCACCTAGGATGCCTAGTAGATAGGATGTATTTTTTATAGGCTTATTTCATCATGGCTCCAAGAAGAGGTTCACAAAGAAGCCCGGGATCATAGTACGAAGCCCATTCCCAACAAGAGTGACACATCAGACTTCGACTAGCTTTTTGCATGCTAAATAGAAAATGCATATACTTATACACACTTAATACATACACATGAAATCCATAATATTGTAGGGCTTAGCTTCCGTTCCCACTATACACGTGCCACGGCACGACACCGCATAAGGAGGAGCATGAGATTCATATATTCCTTTCTCATGGAGTGAGTTAATAACTCATAGTCTATTGCCATAGAGAAGATAACCATCTTGTAAAGTAAATGGTTCCTCTTTCTTCACTAATGCAAGGGCTAAAATCACATCTCTAAAATTGGGATGAATAGCATACTCATCTATCATAGAAGATAGATCATTGTGAGTTGCTATGGAAACTGTATTCACTCTCGGTCATCTTGAGAGTGCATCGGCTACTTGATTATGCTTGCTAGCAATGTGAGCAATATGAAAATGAAATTGCAAAAGAAAATTTTCCCACATCATTTTTTTGTCGGATAGCTTGGTCTGCGTCATGAAGTACTTAAGAGACTTTAGTGATCCGTTCGCAGAATGAAAGGAATCCCCCATAAATAGTGCTTCCATGAGTCTAAGGCATGTAGAACTGTGAGGAGTTCCTTTTCATATATGCCTAGGGCTTGCTCAATAGGGTCGAGCCTTCGACTTTTATAGCCTATGGTGTGCCCTTCTTGGAGCAAAACAGCTCCAAGGCAATCACCACAAGCGTCACATTGGACCTCAAATGGCTTTGAGAGATCCGGTAGTGTAAGCACAGGTTGAGAGATATGCTTTTCTTTAAGCTTTTCGAAAGCATTGTTCTCCTTAGCAGACCATGTATACCTAACGCTTTTCTTTGTAAGGTCATGTAATGGTCCCACAATTTGTGAGAACTTTTCTATGAAGCGTCTATAGTATGCACCCATACCTATAAAGCTTCTTAGTTCATGAAGATTCCTTGTTTTAGACCATCCTTTTATTACCTCTAACTTTGATGGATCCATTTGGATGCCATCTTGAGAGATAATGTGACCTAAATACTAAATCTCTTGCAAGAAAAAAATCACTTTTCTTTTTATTAACATAAAGTTTATTCTCTCTTAGAACTTGAAATATTACCTAAAGGTGTTGCTTGTGTTCGTCTAATGAATTAGAGTAGATGATAATAGCATCAAAGAATACTCCAGTGAAGGTTCGTTGAGGCCTGAATAGCTTCTCCATCAAGCGCTTGAATGTGGCTCGTGCATTGGTCAAGCCAAAAAGCATGACAATATATTCATAAAGACCAAGCGTAGTGCGAAATGCGGTTTTTACAATGCCTTGATCAACTATCCTTATTTGATGATAGCCACTTTTTAGGTCAATCCTAGTGAAGTAGGTCGATCCTTGTAGCTTATCAAATAGGTCTTCTACCCGTGGAACGGGAAACCTATTCTTGATAGTGATCCTATTTAGTGCTCTGTAGTTGACACACATACGATATGTACCGTCTTTCTTTTGCACTAGTAACACAGGTGTTATGGAATTGATATTTATCCATTTATTGCAGCTGACAGGTGGCAAAAGCATTAGCAGATAATGGATTATGCAGAAGGATATTATATTTTATGTATATTTGATTATTCAAGTGCTCTTTATGAGCTTTGGCCATTTATGACCGACCGACCAGTTTGTACTCACAATTGACCATTTAAGAAATCTAAAAACAAATACGTGCAAGAGGAAAATGGTCACTCTTGCACTGGGGGAGATTGCATCCAGTGTCCGTCTCATTCTCCTCTCCTCTCTTCTCTTCTCTCTCGTCGTGCCAGGCGTAGCACTCCGCTCTAGGAGGTGCGCATGCGCATGTTCTCTTTCTCTCTCTCGCTCGTTGTCTCTCTCTGTTCGTGTACAACGTTGATTATGTGCTATGCGAGGCGTCAGGTATGCTGATTCGTTCATTTATGATTAGCAGCATGTTGTCTCGGGTATTGTGCAGGGCACCTTCCGTTTGTAGCAGTGGTATCAGAGCGTAGGCTACGCTCCAAATATTAAAGATAATCAACAGCTAAGTACCTTGTTTCTTTTATGGTTGTAGAGTTTGTTATTTGATTTCATTTGTAGTAATTAGTGTGATTGAACAAGACAGTTAGGGGTATTTGAACTGAAAGAGAATCCCTTCTTTGTTGTCGTAATATCTTGATTAGCAATATAATTATGATAATTAAACATAATAACATATTAAAACTTAATCTTATGAGAATACTCATAAAAAGAAGAGCTCGAATGATTAAAGCTAAGTTATTTTTATTCGTTATTTCATGATATAGGAATGCATGTATGAGTATTTTGTGTGGGAAAAAAATATGATGTTGAAATGGAAACTTCTTAAATTACAAGTAGAATGAATACATAAAGATGAATTATTTTTTATTAGCAAGCATGGCAGGGCGATTAAGATTCTCGATCTTGCATCATGCGTATATTGAGGGAGTGTGTAATATACGAAGTAATTGCATAATATGCACATTGATGGAGACATAACATAAGAGGTAAAAGAAAATAAAAATAAATAAAAAATAAGATAATAAGATTGTATTTTAAATTTATTTCTTTTTGACAAGCTGGGATGAGGTTCATCTCTGATAAACATGCGTGAATTGAGACGAGTATTCTTACTTAGTGTGGGAAACAACCCACTCAGAAAGATCTCCACATTTTATATATATATATATATATATATAAATTAATATATATATATATATAATATATATATATAATATAAAAAAAATAATGGTGATCTCCGAACGATGGTTATCTCTCCAATTGATGATTTCTCAGTAGCACCTGCATGCCGTATAGTCGGTGACCACCAAATTGGAGCATCATTTGATGGCAGACATTGCCTATCGATGGCAGACATTGTCCAGGCCGACTCGACGATTCTGTGGTGGCGGAGACAACCAGTAGTAGACCACATCAGCACGCATGGCAGCCTACTCGATTCGCTATCCCCATCTGCAGGTTACAAAATCGATGGACTCAAAGAGCCAACCAGTTCTCTCTCTCTCTCTCTCTCTCTCTCTCTCTCTCTCTCTCTCTCTCTCTCTCTCTCTCTCTCTCTCTCTCTCTCTCTCTCTCTCTCTCTCGACTCTCTCTTAGCCGCCAAAACGTTCTTTCTCTCTTTGTCACAACAGGCGACGGCCTACACTCAGCTCGCTCTCATCCCCACACGTCACCAACTGCCATGCAGAGTCGCCAACCCCAACCAACCCCCTTCTAATCAACACACACACACGCAGTCTTTCTCTCTCTGACCTCCTGGCGGGCAGTACCCGTTTCTCTCTCTCTTACTTTCTCTATCTCTCACTCTCATCGCCACTGTCCGCCGCCAGAGAAAACGACACTCTCTCTTTCTCTGTTTTTGTTCAGCCGCCATCTCTCTCTCCTACGGTGACGAAATCTCCCTTGGCTGCGGTGCAGGAGCTGCAACAACCACCCATTATTTATTTCTCTCTCTCTCTACACAGTAACTAAACCCAAGATCTCTCTCAACCACTTATCAGCCACTGGTTGTTTTGCCCACCCGCCTACGTCCATAGCCATAAACAATTTAATGCTTGCATGCAACCACTGGAAAGAAAGTGATAAAGCTGCTTCCATATGATCTCAACGTCTCATCGCTTAACCACTTCAATCTATCTGCACTGACGTCGAGCAACCCTCCCCCCCCCAGCAGTGGCATCACAATCAACTAGAGCCGCCAACAACATCTTACGAGGGGTGGCTACACACCACATTTGCATGCACAGCCTGAACCCGTTCTTTCTGCGTGCACAAACCAATAACCTGCAAAGTCTTATATAGCTCGTCCTCCTCATCACCTCATGACTCCACTAGCACTAGATCAGGCTGATGGGGGCTTTTCACAAGCCAAGCTCCCATACCCCTCTTCTCTTGTCCCCACCCCATGAAAACCCCCTCGTAGGGAGGGAGTGATAAAAGGCATTGGAAAAAGTAAGAAAAAAATAAAGTATGATTATCTAAATATATAAGAAAGGTAAAATAGGCCACCTCATGCCTGCGGGGTAGCCCATCCCCACCTTGCCTCCTTTTTCTTCACCTTGCCCCGCCGTGTGTCCCTTTTCCTCTCCTCCACTCAAAAGGTCAACCCCCTCTCTCTTCCCCTTGTCCTTTCTCCTTTCTCTCTCCCCTCAAGCTACCCCACCTCTCACCAATAATGCATTATAACTCACCAATAATGCACCCTAACTCACATGCAACTTACCCTATCTTCCAAAATAGTATACCCCACCCCCTCTTTCTCTCTCCTATCATATCCCATGACCCAAATACCCCCCTCTCTCTCTAAAGGGAGCCATGTCTCTTGTCTTGTAGCTAAATAACCTCCCCCACACTTACACACACTCAGTTTCACTAAAAAAAGTGCCCACAGACCCATCCCCACCCGGTGGTTACCTGATTTTTCTTGTGTTCACACACATCTGCACACAGATTCACCTCTGAACACACTCCCCTCTCTCCCCTCTTGTAATTACTTTATTCTCCATGTCACCTCTCACTTTTTTTCATCCACCCATCTCTCTCTTAGTCTCTCTCTCATGAGACTGCTGTTCTGGCACATATACACACAGCCAGACAAGTGGGGCCCACAGTCACATGGCCTATGTAGATAATGATTTCTTCATTTCATCTAAATTCTAGAATTTCTCCCCCCCTCCTCCCCTATATAAAGAGGGGTCACCATCACACTAAATACACACACAACATCACCAAAGAACACACTATGCATTGTGTGTCCTAGTGCACACACACCACACACACACACCACACACACACCATCACCATCACCGCAATCACCATGCTTGTCTTGAGCATGACCTCTACACCCTTGGCTATGGAAGATGAAGGGCAACTAAATGAAGGATGATGGCCATAACCCTCGTGCGAGTCTTCGCCATCAACTCCCACCTATCCGCCATGTGCTCTACCACTCTCTCTCCCTTCTCATTCCCCTACCCTATGCTCCCCATTTCATCGCCTTATTCTCTAAATAAAGCTTGAGGTTTTGTGAGTATGTTTTCTTGCAATGTTTTGCCCATGTGAGGTGTGCGGAATTGCCACCTAATCTTGTGTTTGGAGTGAGCTTGTGTATGTGTGAAGGGTGTGCGGATTCGCCATCCTTTTGTGATGCCTAAGTACTAAGCCGCTATACCCCCTCCCTCACTCTCTCTCTCTCTCTCTCTCTCCTCTCTCTCTCACACACACACACACACACACACACACACTGATCTCATTCCGTTTCCTCTCTTCATCATTACTCCCAAGCATCCATCTCTCTTGGATGAAAACTTTGTTATGGTGGTGTGTTGTTTGCGTTCTAGCTTTGAAGCTAGGTGGTGCCCCTGTTTGCTTTACCATGACAGGCTCGAGGCGCTCCATTCGGTCCCCGGTGTTTTAGAGGCCGTCGAGGGTTCGGGGTTCGCTTTGCTCCCATCATTTGGTGCCCCCACGGAGGATCTTTTCATGAAACCCTTTAGTTTACAAAACTGAAACCCTTAAGCTATTGTGAATGGATGAATGGCTAGCAAGATTTGCTAATTGGACGACAGAAGAAGAAGAGCTCCAAGCACAACTAGACAAACTCCGCATCTCCATCGAATCTCGAGTGCCTGCGTAACGGTAATTGATTTGCAGTGGGAGAGTCAACCAACACGCCAAACCCAGTGGATATACATAGGCCAAGTGCCAAGAAGAAGAAGGAGAAGGTCGAAACCATGTCCGCAACCTACAACCAACCCCAACAACAAAAAAATGGAAGGAGCTCTACACAATAGAGAATCAACACTATTCTACTTTGAGAACCGGTAACTCAAGTCACCGAGGTAATTATCACAGTCAGTTTTCAAGTCGCACCTGATGCTGCAGCACAGATAACGGAATCATTGGCTCACACTCTCACTAGAGAAACTAGGGATCTACTGAGTTTGTTTCAGGAAAGAACACCACCCTCTCCCACAAGCTTGGACAGTGACTAAGCACCTCTAAGCTTCACATGAATCAGTACAACCTACCTCAAGACAGATCACACATACCAACACGTGTACGCTCAATCAAGGTGATATTGGATTTGAAGTCTCACTACCAGCACGTCATTGACACCATGGTGGGTGGGGAGCGATTTTTTGAGGTTCTGGCATCAGATCAACCATTTGTCCTACCTTTGGTACAAGGCAATGTACCGTTTGAAGTTTTAATCTATGTCCTAGTATAAGAGGGTATACACGCCTCCTTGTAAAGAAGAAAAAAACTTTTGCAAGTTAAGCAGTGTGTCTTTCTAGCTCTCTCTCAGTAATCATGGCAAGTGTAGCATTTCCAACATTTAAAGGAAAGAAGGGGGAGGATTTGGTAACAGACTTCCTAGATGACTTTGAAGTAGCATGTGTAGTGAGCAACAAAGATACGGATGAATCCCGGGTTAGAATCTTTAAGCATCTCATGAAGCTAGAAGCTAGATCATGGTACAATGCACTTCCACAAGCAACCAAGGATGACTGGGAACCCTTAAAAACCGCTTTTAAGAGGCGCTTTGGGGAGGTACCACTTCAGAAAAGTTGTGGACAAGTTGAGAGACTTGAAGCAGGAGGGTCTTTTAGAATACCACCATGAGTCCAAATTTGTGATTTGTGGGAACGGTGGGTTGAGTCACTGGCAAGGGGGGAAGCTGCACCCGATCCTTCCTAAAAAAAGATCGGTTCACGCATGGCTTATGCCGCTTCTCAAGGAGAAGGTGAAAGGTAGATTCCCGGCTACGTACGAGTTAGCCGTTGAGATTGCTCGCCTTAAGGACAAGAAGCTGCGAATGAAAGCCAAAGAAACCGAGTCAACAGAAGCAGGAACATCGCGTCGATCAGCAACTACGACAACCACCATACCACCACCACCTGCTCTTGGGGTAAGAGATGACCAACAAGATATGTTGGCCCATATTACTGACCAACTGCGGAATTTGTCTGTCCACTTAATACAACAAGGAGGATCCAAAAGAGATCAAGACCCTGGAAGAGCACGACGACAAAAAAGGGAGTATCATCGCTACAATGCGGAGAAAGACGTTCACGGTATGTACTACTGTCCCAAACCACGACAAAACTATAATAGAGGAGGTAGGAGGAACCAATGTCACCCCCTAGAGAAAGAACACCCCCACCCTGAGCACCAACCCCACCACACAAATTCTACGTCCACCCCAGACACCACTACAAGCATCCATCCCACCTCTTCCACCAGCCCCACCACCTGATCGCTCCTGTAAACATCATAAGGCTAGATGAGAAAGGAAAAGCCGTAGTAGTGGATCCACCCAGAGCAAAGGAGAGGGACAAGGTAAGGAAAGGTAACCTTTTTAGAACCACTTGAGGCCATGAATGTGAAAAGAGCTAGGAGGGAGAAGGCTACACAATCAGATGATGAGAGAAGCATGAGAGGAGAAACTAGCAAGAGGCCATCCAGGCCACGACGGAAATTGGGCATCACCGACTTCCAGCTAGGGGAAAGTTCTAAGCCCTATGATCTAACATTGGATGTGGCAGAGCAAGGACCGAAGATTACATGGCCACATTTGCTACCTCTTGTACCTAAAGTAAGGTGACAATGGTCTAAAATGGTAAGTACAAGATGCTCCAAAACAAAGGTAGCCGGAGCAATTTCGGGATGCAACATGGATGACATCCTTCCAATTGTCGACGTAAACATAAAAGGATAGAGGTTGGAAACACCTACATTGATGGAGGTGCACAAATCTGTGTAATGAGCGACGCTATGATGCTTCCATTAGGGCTCGAGGTTGACAGGCCTTCTCCATGCAAGGCAAAGATGGCAAACAACGCAAAAGTAAAGTGTGTGGGTGTGGTAAGTCCGTGAAAATCAAACCTTCAACACTGAGGTAGAGTAGATGATTTTTTGTAATGCCTACTAAGGGGGAGGGCTATCCACTATTTTTGGGAAGGCCATGGCTGATGGCCATGAAGGCAAAACAGGACTGGGGTACTGGCCTTCTACGCATGACCGGTAAGAAAGGGGAGACAATCTACTACGACATGAGGATTGGCAAGCAGAAGCAAATGAATCTGGAAACATAGGCAGATGAAACCACTAGCGAATCTTCCAGTTCTAAGGAGGAGACCACATCCACCGACGAAAGTGACAGTTCCATTGATGTGATGGGTATCATTATGAAGGATCCACAAAGGGTAAGCACAACTGGTGATCCATCACCAAAAGGGCAACCCAATGAAGAGGAGAGCAAATCACCTGGCCTAGGAGGAAGTAGGTTGAAGGGTATGTTGTCTACGAAATTAACACTTGAGGAGAAAGATAGTTTTTTGCAAATGTTGATGGGATTTCCTAACCTGTTCATTGACAACTATGAAAGAATCACAGGCATTACAATGGTGGAACATCATATTAAGCTGAAGGAAGGGGTAAAACCATTTGTGCAAAAGCTACGACGACTGGGTTCATACAAAAAAGGCACTCTTGGCCGAGGTAAGGAAACTGCTGGAGGTGGATTCATCTATCCTGTAGAAAACTCAGAATGGGTGTTTCACCCGTAGTAGAGGGTCTGTGTTGACTACAAACCACTAAATGCAGCTACAAAGAAGACCACTTTCCTCTCCCTTTCTTGGATGAAATTCTGAATGAAGTAGCGGTTTTGAATGCTATACCGTCTGTGATGGTTATATCAGGATACTTTCAAATACGCATAGCCTGGAAGATCAGCTAAAAACCACTTTTACACGCCATGGGTTGTTTTGCATACAGGTTATGCCATTTGGTCTCACAAATGCACCTGCCACATTCCAAAGATATGTCACATATGTTTTTCAACGTTCTTTGGAACATCCATAAGAGTGTTCATTGATGATTTTTGTATATATAGCTCCCGTATTATCACATTTAGAAAAGGTAACTGAAGGTTTGGCCAGGTTGCAGAGCCTAGGTGGGCAATTAAATGTGGATAAATGTCACATTGGGGAGAGTAAAGTCATTCTACTAGGCCATGAAATTTCAGCAAGAGGTATCAACGCCGACCCAAGTAAGGTGTCCGCACTCATAGCCCTACCTTCACCAACGACCGCACGTCAACTGGTCTCTTTTCTACAGAAGGTAAGGTACTTAAGTAGATTCATACATCTACTATCACAACTTGTCTACCACTGCAACCACTCTAACACTCAAAGATCAACTTTCACTTGGGATGAGGAAAGCGAACAACACTACAACAAGGTAAAGAGGTCTTAGCCACTCTGCCCAACTAACTCACCACCTAAGTGGAGGAAAAATTCTATGTCACCTCAAGTGTTGGTGATGACTCATTGGGGGCTGTGCTACTCCAAAAGATAACGACGACATCTTTCATGAGGCCAATCTACTTCTCTAGTCGAAATGATGACAGCAAGAGAGAAAGTTTCACCCATGTGGAACACTTAGTCTTAGCTCTTAGATTTGCAACTACAAAGTTTAGGTCATATTTGATGCCTAAGCAATTTGTGATTCTAACCACGGATGAAATAATTCCCTATTTTTTAACAACCCACATGGATAGTCTGCTAGGATTACTAAATGGCTAGTTCATCTGCAAGAGTTTGACTACACGGTACAGGTAGAAAGCACGACAAGGGCAATGTTTGGTTTGTCCATGACCGAAGTTTGGGGGGACTCATGACCTACCAAGTCTTTGAAAGGGAGGAGAAGCAATCTAAGGAAGGAGAAGTCCGATTACCTCCAGTACCACCGATGGTAGAAGGAGCACACTCTCTCTACTTTGATGGAGCCTACAAGCGAGCGTCCGACAAAGCAGCTGCAGGCATAGTGGTCTTTGATGACAAAGGGACAAAGGTATTTTTGTTGGGCCAATTGTTAGATTCACATTCTAACAATGAAGCTGAGTATGCAGCACTAACCAAGGGTCTACAATGGTGCGTCTCGCAAGGTGTACAACGCCTTAATGTATTTGGGGATGCTCTACTTCTGGTAAGGCAAGTAAATGGAGCATGGACATGCAAGAATCCTAGTTTAAGGACTCACTTAAGTGGTGTAAAAACCTTGTTGGGTAAGTTTGAAGAAGTTCAAATACACCATATCCCAAGCTCAAAACCAAGAAGCAGATGCCCTAGCAAGTGAAAGACTACAGGAAGTGGTGGTTGGAGCAATAAAACTAAAGCTCCCTCTATTTCAAGGAAGTGATGCCTTGCCTGACATCATGCTTTTTTGAAAACAGGGGAATGCCCATCAGATTTAACAAAGGGACAGAAGCAATGGCTGGCGGAAGGCCACAAGGTATCAACTCATCAATGACGGTTTGTACTGTAAGGGTAAGGACCAAATACTCAGGAAGGTCCCTCTCTCTCAGGAAATCAAAGGAGTAATTGCTAGCTGTCACGACGGGGTTTGTGGTGGTCACTTTGCCCTAGACATAACAAGTAGGAAAATCTTGCAGGCAGGCTTCATATGGCCTAGCCTCAACCGTGATGTACACCATTGGTGCAAAACGTGTAAGTTGTGTCAAAAGGCCAGCACTAGGTCACTTATGCCTGAACCACAGACACCTATTCTCTCATATGGCCCATTTGAAAAATGGGGTATCGATGCCATTGGGCCATTACCTAGGGCCAACTCAGGAAAATTCTACATTATCATGGGGGTCGACTACATGACTAGATGGGCAGAGGCTACAGCCACCACTAGAATCACAGCGGTAGAGGTAGCTAAATTTATCTACGAGCACATATGCTGTAGGTTTGGCACACCTTTAGAGATCATCTCTGATAGAGGGCCAGGTTTCAGAGCAGACTTGGTAGGAGAATTAATGCGGAAACTGGGCATTACAAGGAGGCACTCTTCACCATATTACCCTCAATGTAATGGCCTAGTTGAAAAGGTAAATGGAATGGTTTCTAAAATTATTACCAAGCAGGTAAACAATCATCCTGGAGACTGGGATAAGTATCTACTACCAGCTTTATGGGCCTATAGAACTTCATTTCGTACATCCTTGGGATTCACACCATATCATCTAGTATTTGGTAAGGAAGCAATCTTGCCCATTGAAGTGCAACTACAAAGTCTCAGAGTAATGGCAAGCCAGCTTCAACAGCCCAACATGCATTTGAGAGATCACATCATCAACTTGGAAAGACTGCAGCTGGACAGAGAAGAAGCAATAAATTATTATGCAGCACAAGCAGAGCATAGACGGCTTAGCTTTAACGAGCATCTCCGGAAAAAAGAATTGAAGAAAGGAATGTTGGTGCTCCGCTACGACAATCGCTTCGACACGCGCAAGGATAAGAAACTCCTGCTCCGATGGGAAGGCCCTTTCATCATCAGGAAAAAGTATGCCAATGGAAGCTACCAGCTTATGGAGGCTGATGGAAAACTTCATAAAACCAGGGTAATTGGTTGGCGACTTAAACCTTATTTTCTTCGATTTGACCAGGCTCCACCAATTGACATTCCAGATGAGGACACACCATCAGCCGCCACCTCCGACGATAATGATCAAACAGATGAGCTAGAGACATGAATGCCTCTAGCCAAAAGGGGAGGGCTAATGATGGGGCTTTTCACAAGCCAAGCTCCCATACCCCTCTTCTCTCGTCCCCACCCCATGAAAACCCCCTCTTAGGGAGGGAGTGATAAAAGGCATTGGAAAAAGTAAGAAAAAAATAAAGTATGATTATGTAAATATATAAGAAAGGTAAAATAGGCCACCTCATGCCTGCGGGTAGTAGCCCATCCCCACCTTTGCCTCCTTTTTCTTCACTGTTGCCCCGCCGTGTGTCCCTTTTCCTCTCCTCCACTCAAAAGGTCAACCCCCTCTCTCTTCCCCTTGTCCTTTCTCCTTTCTCTCTCCCCTCAAGCTACCCCACCTCTCACCAATAATGCATTATAACTCACCAATAATGCACCCTAACTCACATGCAACTTACCCTATCTTCCAAAATAGTATACCCCACCCCCTCTTTCTCTCTCCTATCATATCCCATGACCCAAATACCCCCCTCTCTCTCTAAAGGGCGCCATGTCTCTTGTCTTGTAGCTAAATAACCTCCCCCACACTCACACACACTCAGTTTCACTAAAAAAAGTGCCCACAGACCCATCCCCACCGGTGGTTACCTGATTTTTCTTGTGTTCACACACATCTGTACACAGATTCACCTCTGAACACACTCCCCTCTCTCCCCTCTTGTAATTACTTTATTCTCCATGTCACCTCTCACTTTTTTTCATCCACCCATCTCTCTCTCTTAGTCTCTCTCTCATGAGACTGCTGTTCTGGCACATATACACACAGCCAGACAAGTGGGGCCCACAGTCACATGGCCTATGTAGATAATGATTTCTTCATTTCTAAATTCTAGAATTTCTCCCCCCTCCTCCCCTATATAAAGAGGGGTCACCATCACACTAAATACACACACAACATCACCAAAGAACACACTATGCATTGTGTGTGCCTAGTGCACACACACACACACACACACACACACACACACACCATCACCATCACCGCAATCACCATGCTTGTCTTGAGCATGACCTCTACACCCTTGGCTATGGAAGATGAAGGGCAACTAAATGAAGGATGATGGCCATAACCCTCGTGCGAGTCTTCGCCATCAACTCCCACCTATCCGCCATGTGCTCTACCACTCTCTCCCTTCTCATTCCCCTACCCTATGCTCCCCATTTCATCGCCTTATTCTCTAAATAAAGCTTGAGGTGATGTTTTCTTGCAATGTTTTGCCCATGTGAGGTGTGCGGAATCGCCACCTAATCTTGTGTTTGGAGTGAGATTGTGTATGTGTGAAGGGTGTGCGGATTCGCCATCCTTTTGTAATGCCTAAGTACTAAGCCGCTATACCCCCTCCCTCACTCTCTCTCTCTCTCTCTCTCTCTCTCTCTCTCTCTCTCACTTGATCTCATTCCCTTTCCTCTTCATCATTACTCCCAAGCATCCATCTCTCTTGGATGAAAACTTTGTTATGGTGGTGTGTTGTTTGCGTCCTAGCCATTGAAGCTAGGTGGTGCCCCTGTTTGCTTTACCATGACAAGCTCGAGGCGCTCCCCGGTGTTTTAGAGTCCGTCGGGGGTTCGGGGTTCGCTTTTCTCCTGTCAAGGCCAAGGGATTCTCTCGCGTGCGCTGTGGCAAACCGCCAGCAGATCATCTGTCTCTCTCCCTCCACTATGACTGCGTACAGTCCTGGATATTGCCGAAGCTCTACAGCAGCAACCCCGACCACGTCATCCATCCTCAGCTTTTATTTTACTTCATTTTATTTTGTATCGAAACATTGTATGGAATCCATAAAATTCTATGAGTTCCCATCCCCCTTGTAAAGCCGGTTCATATAACATTTCATTTCATTTCTCGCTCTCCCCCTCGTCTACTGCATCTACAGAAACGGACATAGAGGACGCTCTTCCGTGACCACAACAATACTTTCTCAGTCGACGCCCAATGTAGAGCATCCTCGAGCATTGACGTTGATGCTAATGACCATTTGTTTTTTTTCCATTCTTTTATTGTACTTTGTTTTATTTTATACCTATCCATTGTATTAGGATCCATAATGAATGTATCAATTGTTCTCATGGGATTTTTGCAGACGGTTAATCTATTAACGACGTAGTGGTGTCCTTCGTACAAATATGTGCTTGTATCTTTGATCGTCAACTCGGCGTCCTGTTGTGGCATCTTTTAGGCGTGGTCGCATAAACTAATTAAAAAAAAAACAAAAAAAAAAAACACACAACACGATATTGAACTGTAGCAAACCATTATTACAATTTTGGCTAGGTAGTGATAAGCTCCTCATTACTGGTTTTGGATGATGTAGTTTCCCTTCTTGCCACATGTAGTCAACAAGGAATACATTTAAATTTTTGCACTTCTTGCCCAAAATAAGGCAAAGAATCGTCTGATATTGCTGATAGGTCCTTTTTTTTGTTTTATAAATAGTCTAAATTATCTACATACGTACCATTTGTAAACCTTGAAAAGGGGAGACCCTTGTCGCTTCAACCAAGTGAGATACCTCGTGCTAATTGTCCAAAACCACCCCATTTTATTGTTTAATTTCAACCAATGCAAGGAGTGCATGATCTTGGTGTTGTACTTTTGGTATTCTTCTTAAGATCACTCTTAGCCTAGACTCTTGTTATGACTAGGCAGACTCTGGTCACTCTTAGTCGAGACTCTGGTTACGACTATGCAGACCCCTACCATTCGGAGTGAGTGTCACTTGTTAATGAATCTCTACCTTGCACCCCAATTCTAATCATCAACTTACCCTACCTTCATTTCACAAATGGGCCATGTTTTCTCTCGGTTATCACACGTATATTGGCACTTTATCCACAATTTTACGATACAATTTTGTTAGTCATTGTGATATATTCATGTTGTATTTAGTGTTTTACAAACATTTGTTGCTACCAGATATCATAACTGTTGAATAATTTCATTTGCTTTTTAAGTCGATATTACAGTTGATTATTGCGAAATCTCTCCTCACACTACAATACTGATATTTTTTGTGCTTATTTTGTGAAACTTTGAAACTCTCACCCAAAAAATGGGCTGCGTATTCTAATAAGGCATCAAAACTTCTTTCTTTAGTTACTTGGACGGGTGCAGGGATGATGTTTGCATCGACTCTACTTATGCGGCCGTACATTTCACTCGTACACTCATTCTTAACAATTTTAAAGATAAATTGGATCGTTGACCTTCTGATTTTCAGTATGGTATAACAAATGATGTTTACAAGCTCAAGATTTTAAGTAGTATGAGAGTTACATTGTTAAACACATGAGTTAAAGTAGTACAAGAGCCTCATGATCACCACACATATAGGTACATACATTTTCATATGCAAAATATTCTCCAACTCCTCATTTGAGATGGGATGCTCTTGGATATCGAGCCACAGTTTGTAAGTGCTTTGTTAGTAGAACATATTCTAATTTAGTGTCTACTAGGTGGTAAATGTTTTCTTTTTATGCCTTGCTTGGTCCATTGGTCACAAGCACACAGATTCGCCGATTTAGGTAGTGTGTAAATACTCATCTTGGTGCAGATCCGCCGATTTAGGCAGCACATTGATAAATTATAGATCCATGATTTTTAAACAATATCAAATGTAGATTCGCCGATTTAGGCAACATTAGTGCAGATTCGCCGATCTAGGCATCGCGTCTTATTGGTGTAGATTCGTCGATTTAGGCAACATCGATCACAAAATCATGCTGCAGTGGCTGGCCACCACTGCAACTGGTATGATTTTGTTACCCGGGTACATAATGAAAGTGATTTGGATTTGGACTTATATTGTGGAATTGGAATTGGATTGGGATTTGGTATCTGGTGATTATTATGGCATGTTTATGTGATGAGACTTGACATTATGAGATTGATGATGAGTGTGACAGGTGAGAAAAATGGAGATGAGCTAGGCCTAACCATGCCCTTCTCAACTAACTCATGCACTTTCCGCATAATCTCCTCTTGTTGAGCTTGAGAAACTCTATAAGGAGGTTTGTTAGGTGGTGAACTTCCTGGAAGAAGTTCAATTGCATGGTCATCATTGTCTCATTTAGGAGGTAGTTCAAAAGGGATGTTGTTAATAAATACATCTTGAAACCCCTTGAGAAAATTGGATAACTCTAATTCTTTGTGGTTGCTTTTATTTTCTTTTGCTAAAGCATTAGGTTCATTTTGAAAATCTTTAACAAAAATCATGTACACAAAAATAGAGCTCTTTATTGACTTATTGAAAGCTTGTGTTTGTACAATGGGTATGGTGTTACCCATTTGCTTAGCATCTATGTACATATCTTTTCCCTTGAGCCTAAAGTAGATTCTCCTTTCGGGAAATTTAACATTGACAGCTAGGCGATCAAACCATGGTGCCCCTAGGATTACATCCTCATGCTTGACAGGAGAGATAAAGAAGTCCTCTTTGTCCACATAGCTTTGGACATGGAGCCTCAATTTCCCAATTAAGGGAGTAACTGAAGCTTCTTGCCCCTTGAAAGCACCCTCTGTGGGTAGGACATCTCCCATCTCATAGGTTTGTATGCCTAGCTTGGTGGCCAACTCTATAGATATAAAATTGTGAGTAGAACCAGGGTCAAAGAGAATAAAAGCATCGTGTTCTCTTACCTTTCCCCAAGCATGGCATAGAGGAGATCCTTTGTGGTGAGTTTCCTCCTCTTGGATTTCAACCAAGGTAGCTCTAGGAGGCTCATGGCGGGTGTTCTTTTGGGACAAGCGCGGTACGCATGCCCTTTTTTGCTGCACTTGAAACACTGGTTATCCTTGCAACAACGCTCAAGCTCTTCAGGGGAGAGTTTTTTTTTGCCTTTGTAAACTCCCTTCTCTTTAGCTTTGTTGGAATTGGCCTTAGGAGACTTTTGGACATTGTCCTTCCCCTTAGGCTCATTGGAACCCTTTTTTTCCGAGGGCTTAGAATTCCTCTTAGCCCCTGTTTGGAAATTGATTCGAGAGGCCACCATAGTATGGTGTATTACCGCCGATATGGTGCATGGCCTTTGGGAGTTGACATACTCCGCCATTTCTTCGGTTAAGCCCGCACAAAATTGTTGCGTTTTCTCTCCAAAATCCAACTTTTGGAAGACAGTGGCTTTGAGTTGTAGGTCCCAAAACTTGTCTACATATTTATGGATGGATTCATAGGGGGAGAGCTTCAAGCTTCGCCATTCAATGAGTACTTTGTCTTTGGCATCGGTGGACAAAAACTGCTTCATAATGGAAGCTCTTAAAGCTTTCCATGTTTGTGGAGCTTCACCGTTGGCCCATAGGCTAGACCACCATTGCCTGGCAGACTTTTGAAAGTGCATAGCTACATGGTGTAGCTTAGAGGACTCCGTGAAGCCCTCATCTCCGAACACCGCATCAAATTGTTGGATAAAGGCCAAGACTTTGTCTGTAGCACCAAAGGTGCCATCGTAGGTAAGGAAAGAGATGCTCTTTCATCCCTCCTTGAACTTCTTGAGCTTGGACGACCTCTTCCACGCGGCATAGGATTTCCTATGGCCTCTTCTTTTTTATGGGTCAAAGGTTGCACCATCACTTTCTTCAGAAGGTGAAGAATTTGAGGAAGATGGAGAAGAGGGTGACCTCTTTCTCGCCTTTTTCTTGCCTTGATCTTCGTTGTCTTCACCATCACTTTCATAAGAGGAAGAGGATGAAGAAGATGGAGAAGAGGGTGTCCTCTTTCTCGCCTTTTTCTTCTCTTGCTTTTTGTCATCCCTCTTTGAATTATGGTGTGGAGAAGTGTGCGATGGTCTTCTCCGTTTTGCAGGGGATGGAGAGCATTTAGCCCGCTTTCTTCGTGGAGCCATCTCCATTGAGGTGGCGGGAGACTCACTCCTTTCTCGTTCCTTCGGTGAAGGCTCTTGAGTTCTCCTTTGAGAAGGAGATACATCATCAAGAAGTAAATTCTTGAGCCCTTCATATGGATCCTCGTCTTCTTCCCAAATCGGAGAGAGGCCTCTTTTGGAAGTCACACAAGGAGGCTTCCTAGGTGTTCTATCATCACGGTGGGGAGCTTGGAGAATCCCATGAGCACGGAGCCTCCGTTACACTTCACTTTGGAGGGATGGATTGCCCATGGCTTGTTGAAGCCTAGAAACAAGATAGTTAACAAGCATCTGGGCATCATTAGTAGCCTGCTCATTAGCAAAATCAAAGTTATCAACATTAATTTCACTCTCTTTACTATTGTCAGCCATTCTAACAACTTTTAGGTGTAAACTTTTTTGGTGTACTTTGGCACTTCAAGCCCTAGTTGCTACTCCTCTTAACCCCTTTAGAAAAAGCACTCAAGCTATTGTACCCGTGGCTCGAATACCATTAATTGCAAGGAATAGAAGAGAGGGTCGTTCAACACCAAAACAACACTGGCTCTTGTCAAGCTTCTAATAGCTCAATAGTGGTTAAGCCGTAGGCAAGCCCCGTAGGACTCCACTATTAAGACCATAGCTCTCGACATTGATGCCCCGTTAACTGCACGAAGGCAGGCGCATTGCAAGGCTGAAAAATCCCTATTCTACTTACTCACATGCAATTAATAATACCAACCATTTATAGCTAGCTTGAGGACCTCCCTTCTTGAGAAATAAAAGAGAAACCTTGTGCTCTGATACCAATGTAGCATTTAATGACCTAGTAACTTGTGTGTAGCGGAAAATAGCATGAACATAGTGAGCATTTCATTAGAATAGATTCCTAATGCGAATAACAAGAGTGCTTGGGTCGAGAGAGCAACAAAAATCACAACACCTTGTTAGATAGCATGAACAATACTTCAAAAGAGAGAGAAATTAAGCTATTGACAACAGTAAAGGACCGGATTTACATGGAGCCGGTCCCCCTCCAAAAGGCTTTGTATTATGGTTTCTTTCATCAAGAGAGACATTTTACAATACAATTCTTTGTGTTCCTTCAATACTAGCTAGTGCAATGAAGATGGAAACTTCATGCACCAAGCAAAACACTTATCAAACACAACATCAATTCCCTCACGGTCTCAGACCCAAGACCTCACACACCTTCGAAGACGGTGAGAGCTAGCGGGGTATGAGAGTAGATTGAGAGGAAGAAGGAGTATTCTTACGAGAAAGATGTACATATCCTCACATAATCACTCATATTAGCATAGCTTAGCTTAGTAATTATCATGGTAGAGGAGATGAGAATGCATTGAAGCTTGGCTCTAGGTTGGATTTGCATCACAAATCCAAGAGTTGTTGATGTAGGCCTCCCTTCTCACAAGCTTGGAGTAGGTGATAAGCTTTCCATTAAAGCTTGAGAAGAGGGAGAGATAGAGTCTTCTTTGCTTCACACATGAGATTGTGTGAGTGTGTGTGTGATAATTCCTTGAAAAAATCAGCCCCTCTCTCTCTTGGTTGACCCCCTTGCTAATTACTCATGCTAGCATCCTATTGACCTCCCTAGGCTTAGCCAATGACAATTAAGCAACACAAGTGATAAGCCTTCTGACATGTGTCCCCTCTTCCCCTTTTGTGAGATCTTTAGGTAATTATTTCATCCAAGTAAAATCTCATTGGACCCCTTTGCCTCCTGGCCAATAGGAATCAGGCAAGCCATTGGGCTGCTGAATGCTCATTGGACCCCTTGGGAGACTATCCATTGTCTTCTAGAGAGCTTAATTCCCATTGTTTCTTTTATTAAGTGTTTTTAAATTAATTAAGCTAGCCTACTTCTCATTGGTCCACCTCCAAGGCCATCCAATAGGATTTGAGTACACCTTGTGGGCATCTGGGCTAGGGAGCTGACATGTGTCCCTCATTCCCTTTGTGTAAAGGGAGCTGTGTGTGTGTGTGTGTGTGTGTGTGTGTGTGTGTGTGTGTGTGTGTGTGTGTGTGTGATCTTCTCTCTCATCCCCTACTTGGAAGGCTCGGCCCCTCCTATGTAGGGATGGATGAAGACTTTTGGGGCACACACAAAGCATCAAATTTCCCTAATGTTTGACCTTTGGACACAACCTTTGAATTTTGGAACCTTAGCATTTTGGAAGTCTTAATGGGCTGAACCTTAGGGTCTTTTAAGCCCATTGTTGCACATAGCTCTTTTGCAGATGGCCCCCCTTTTGGATCCCTATTTTCCCTCCTTTGGATCCCTCTTGCGGCCGGTCTGCTAACTTAACCAATATTCTAGCTTTTTCTCCCTTGGCACTTCCCCATATTAAATGATTAGTTTAACTGGGAAAATCATTTAGGAGAATTAGATATTGATTATTATGACACTTTATTTTATTTTTGTACCCAAACATTGTATTAGATCCACTACCAAGATTGTATCGGTTTGATCTCATAGGCCATTTTGGCCTTTTAAAGACATTTAATATAACATTTCATTTCCTCTCTCTCTCTCTCTCTCTCTCTCCTCTCTCTCTCTTCTCTCTCTCTCTCGCAAGGCAGCACAGGAGGCAGTGCAAGGAAAGTTGCAAGCAGAGAAGAGAAGACGCGAGCAGGGCAGGGCAGGGAAGGCGCGAGCGAGCAGAGCAGAGGAGGCAGAGCAAGACATCCTACACGTAGGTGATCGTACATCCTACGCATAGTTGAGAAGACATCCTACGTTAGGAGGTTTTTTCTTTTGAGATGAAGCACCCTTGGCATGAAAAAGTCCACAAAGAAACAATAAAAGCACCTTTTTTAGCGGCCATAACCCTCTTTGCCAAAAGCAGCCTTCAAACCACCCATTTCATTTCTGAGTCCTCTAACGTTTGCATGAGGCATCCACTACAAAGAGGGATAGAATGACACTCATGATAGATAATTAAACAATTGTATTTGATTCAAAATATCTTGTCCTTTGTTCAGGTAGATCTCTGCTTCATTATTGTCATCTTGACCAAGCTCAGGCCTTACCACAAAAGGCACAATTGCAAGGGCTTGTTCCTAAGGAACAAGCTCAGCTGGAACAAAATCACCACACTAAGTGACACCTTCTGGATTAGGTTGACTTTCTCCATCTTCGCCTAAATCCTCTGTATCTTTAAAACTTGTCTCCACCTCATTACTAACTTCACCCAAAATTTGACTACCTATTGGAATATCTTTCTTTTTGAGACTCTTGGTCGCTTCATTTGCTTAGATGAACAATATGGACTCACAAGACTGCAAACACCACAAAGCAATTTTAGATCACAACACTAGAAGCAATCGAATGACTATCATGTTGTCTCCCATCCTAAAAAGATTTAAATTTGGTAGCCAAAAGAATTAAAGTGACTAATTAACATTGAAAAACTACAATCTTAGGGAGGGCATGTCATCGTGCCCTCACTCAAGGATGAAATAGGGAAAGAGAAATTCAAGTCACTGGAAGGGCACCTCAACGTTTCCTCTGAGAAATTTTGATATTTTCCTTTCCATATTTCATCATTGGATGAGGACACGTCGATGTGCCCTCCCTGAGATTAGACTTTCCAATTGTAAATTTATTGTTTGGAGGAGGGCATGTCGGCATGCCCTCCGTGAGATTGCTGCAAATTTATTGCTTGGAAGAGGGCACGTCGACGTGCCTTCGCTTAGATTGCAATTAGACTTGCTGAAATTCAAGATCGCAATCATGCCTCTCTCTTTTGAACGGTGAGATGCTGTGCTCATTAAATTCTCATGTCATATTAATGGCTCACAAACATCAGCAACAAGGTTGCATTGGTACCTCTGCTAGGCACATAATATTTTCATCACCATTTACGCTCACACCATAACCTTTGAATGTAATGAAGCATGTGGGCATATGGCATTGTTATCAACACCATGTGATTTGTCATGTAGGCAACAATTTGGATTTGCCCCTAATACTTGTATGTCTGTCAATAGAATCAATGTTGGTACAACACCTATAAAACTTATGCTTAACAACCCCCTCGCAGGGCTACCCTCACACCTGGGGGAGGGGGGAGGGGGGGGGGGGGGGGGGGGGGGGGTGTGGCAATGGCGAAGAAACTAGGATTTTTTACTGCGCACACACACACACACACACACACACACACACACACACACACACAGATCAATTATCGTCCACGAAGGTGAGATATGACCTATGGGACCGAAAACAAAACATTAGAGAGAGGTCTTCGAAGCGAGGGGATTGTGAGATACATCTCAATTAACGACTAAGTGTCCATCAAGGGGAAAATAAAAGGAAGATAAGTTGAATAAAACCTATGGAGAGAGGAACCCCCCCCCCCCAAAAAAGAACGAAGTGCCACTCAGAAAAAGACAAACTTCAACAAAGATGATGCATTGTGTGCAACTAGCAAGGCTAGCACTCAACTGCAAAGTGCGAAAATCATTATGAGAGAATGTGTTTGCATATTGCACATGCTCAAAATAAACATGTAATCCCACCTACCAAATTTGACATTTACTTTCGAGTTAAACATTTTGAAGGTGAGACACCTCTTAAATGGTGGAAAATTAAATCTAAAAACCTTCAAATATACTCAATATGACTCTTATTTGTAGGTTTTCCAAGTTTTGGAAAACAAGGGTGTGCGTTCGGGCACATGCACACATCAAAACGAGCCAATACCTATAAGAGACGACCTCTAAAATTGTGGAAAATAAATCTTAAAACGTTCAAATATACTAAATATGACTCTTATTTGTAGTTTTCCAAGTTTTAGAAAACACGAGTGTGCGTGCACACGCTTGCCCCATGGGATGTGAATCAAAGAAGGAATTGGGCAAGCAAGATAAAAAAGAACAAAGACCTATAAGTTAAAGACGGCGTGTGACTCTGCTACTCTTAAGCCAATACAAGGCTTAGCATTTGTTCAACCGGTAGTGACATGAGAGAGAGGGAAAGGGGGAAGGGGGGGGGGGGGGGGGGGGGTGCAAAACCAAAAATAATGGTATGACAATGACTGCCATAAACATTTCAATAAAAGAACCACCTGTTTGCTATCTAACAATCTGGCTTGAATCAGGCTTCTCTCTGCCCGAATCTTAGCTGATTGCCATGATCACAACTACCTACAACTGTAACCAAGCAATATAAGCATTTCAAACAGAAACGTTGTCAATCTTTAATAAATATGTGGAATCAATGCACCAACATTTGTTTGCAGATCTCATATATGCACTTTGATTGAAGATATACCTTGCTACTCAAGAAAAAGGTTCGAAATAGAGCCCCACTCTGTCATAGCAACAATAAAGACTTCAAAGAAGCTGACATGAAATTCAGAGTGGTGATTATTCCTCATAGAGTTTCAGGTGCCTCCTCCACACGCTTACTCACACCCGCAAGAAAACTTTTGGTTTCTATCCCTAAGCTTTGTGTTGCTCCTTCTGAAGGCTTTCTAACACCTACAAGAAATTTGGCTGCTTGAATTCTAATAAAGCTCTTTCAACCTCATCAGATGGGGTGAGACCTTGGGCAATCATCCGATCTCGCATGGACTGAGCCTCCTCACGATCGTTGCCATCCAGCAATGAAACAATCATTAGCTCATAAGTTGAAACATCAATCTCAACCTCCTCAGCGAGAAGAGCCTTCACCTTATCAACGGAAGTTTCTCTAGCATACACTGAAAAAAGACTAGCGTAAGGTTTGCAATCCGAAACATCGCCTTTATCTTTGAGGTTCTATCAAGAGTTTTTGCCTCCTGAACCAAACCCTCTTTCCAAACCATCCAATTAGCGTCATAAGAGTCTCCACCCCGAGCCTTATAGCCATGCTTTCTAGCTTTAGCAGCACATCTACCGCCCTTTGAAACTAATTTTTTTCTCAAAGGCAACAATTAGCATGTTGACTGACTCATCTGGAGGAGAAAATCCTGAATTCATCATATCTTCAATTTTCAGGAAGCAGATGGTAGCAAATTTGAGTGAATATAAGCATTCATAAGAGCTGAGTAGATATCAGGACTCATTTGTGGCCTTAAGAAGGCATCCTCATTCTTAATTGAAAAACATTTTCAAGGCCTATACAGCTTTATCTTGTTTCACATAGCATTAAGAACCATAAGGTAAGTATCAACAGATCCACGTAGCTTTTCCTCCTCCATTTCTGCTAGCACTGTTTCTCCCTCTTTCAGGATTTCTAGTTTCACAGTGAAACTCAATCATCTTATCGCATGCACCAAGATCAGGCATGTAACCCCATTGAACGTATTCCATCGAACATCTCTCTAGCTTTATCAACCCTCTACAGTTTGCAGTTCATATCAAGCAACAAGGTGCATGCTACAAAATCAGGGGAAAAGCCCTTATCAAAATTACTCATCAACCTGTCTACATCATCATAACGTTCTAAGTTCATGTATTTTACTAGAATTCTTTACAAATCCTGGCTCAGCTGGAACAAAATCACCACATTGAATGACACCTTCTTCACCCAAATCCTCTGTATCTTTAAAACTTGTCTCCACCTCATTACTAACTTCACCCAAAATTTGACTACCTATTGGAATATCCTTCTTTTTTGAGACTATTGGTCGCTTCATTTGCTTAGATGAACGATATGGACTCATAGGACTGCAAACACCACAAAGCAATCTTTAGATCACAACACTACAATCAATTGAATGACTATCATGATGTCTCCCATCCTAAAAAGATTTAAGTTTGGTAGCCAAAAGAATTAAAATAACTAATTAACATTGGGAAATTACAATCTTAGGGAGGGCATGTTGACGTGCCCTCACTCAAGGATGAAATAGGGAAAGAGAAATTCAAGTCATTGGAAGGACACCTCAACGTTTCCTCTAAGAAATTTTGATATTTTCCTTTCCATATTTCATCATTGGATGAGGGCACGTCGACATGCCCTCCCTGGGATTGGACTTTCCAATTGTAAATTTATTGTTTGGAGGAGGGCATGTTGGCATGCACTTCCTGAGACTGCTGCAAATTTATTGCTTGGAAGAGGGCACATCGACGTGCCTTCCTTAGATTGCAATTAGCCTTGCTGAAATTCAAGATCGCAATCAGGCCTCTCTCTTTTGAATGGTGAGATTCTGCTCATTAAATTCTCACGTCATATTAATGGCTCACAAACATCAGCAACAAGGTTGCATGGTACCTCTGCTAGGCACATATTATTGTCATCACCATTTAAGCTCACACCATCAACCTCTGAATGTAATGAAGCATGTGGGCATATGGCATTGTTATCAACACCATGTGATTTTTCATGTAGGCAACAATTTGGATTTGCCCCTGATACTTGTATGTCTGTCAACAGAATCAATGTTGGTACAACACCAATAAAACTTATGCTTAACAACCCCCTCGTAGGGCTACCCCTCACACCTGGGGGAGGCGCAGGTGGGGGGGGGAGGGGGGGGGGGGGGGGGGGGGGGGGACTTTTAATGGCAAATAAAATAGGATTTTTACTGCACACACACACCACACACACACACAGAGATGGTCTACTAGAAAAATAGGTCACTTTAGTGTCTCAGGAGACTTGAGTGTCCATTATAGAACTAGTGTTAACCACATCGTATACAACATTTTATCTTTTATGTAGCATTTGAAAATTTTGCTTGAGTGAAGAGTTATGGTTAAAATATACCTTGTTGCCTTTTGCACTCAAGGCAACTTTTTGAACCCCAAGATCCATGGAGAGCCATTATATGCATTCATCTGATAGGAAAATCTACTAATACTTGATAAATGTATTTAGATCACCATTATCATTCATGACTGTGAGTTATGAATTACTTTTTATGTATAGGTTAAGAGGAGTACCATATAGAGTTGTAGGTTTGATGTGAGGTTCATATATGTTCTATGCGCTATTTCAAGTTCTCATGTCCATAAACTTATGTGTTGATGTATGTTTAGCCAACACAAGTTGTATGGATAGTTTTGCACAAAAGGCTTTCTTTTCACATCATGATTGATCATATGAGTCCCGCATGGGTGAAATGACATGGTAAGGTGATAATATATTTTGTAGAGCTAAGCTTGATTCATTTTGGTATGCTATCAATCACTCCCTCTTTTATGTCATGTATGCATCCAAAAAGAAAAAATTGTTTTGCACTTAAGTGTGAAAAGTATACTATATGATATCAATCACTCCCTCTTTTATATCATGTGTGCATCCAATAATAGGAAAAGTTGTTTTTGCACTCAAATGTGAAGTCATACTATACAACTGGTCAAAGTGATGGGGGTATTTTGTATCATGATTAAGGTTATGTGATGATATTAAATGATGCATGAAACCTCAAAGGATAGCTATGGATATCCCACCTACATGTGTGTACTGCTTTCCATCCTTCTATGTCAAAAACTAGCTCTATGTGCAAGGACAGTGATGTGTGGTTGTGGTGCATCACTTGTATATGGTTAAATTTTCATAAAATCTAATATCTACCTATTCCAAAGACTTTCTCATATGATAGAAAAGAAAATTGATAGCTTTGATTTTGCACATGAAGGTGTTAATGATAATGCCCCCATGTTTGTTAACTACCTTGTTACTAGGTTGCAGCAAGCCATGGGTAACCCTACCTTGCAAGCCGAAGTTACCCAACAACTTCGTGCTTATGGGATAACCTTCCTCTTCAACAGGAGAGAGAACTTAGGAGGCCTCTTGATGAGACTCCCAAAAGAAGACTCTCTCCCATTCGAGAGGAGGAATCCAAGGAACGAGAAAGCACTGAATCCCTAAGTTCATCTGAAGATGTGGCTCCAAGAAGACGGTGGTCTAGGTGATCGCCAACACCTCCCAAGAGGAAATCTTCAAACCATAGTCCGTCCCCTTGGCACTCCAAATGGGAAGAGAGGAAACCAAGGAAGAAAAGGGCAAGGAAGAGGTCACCCTCTTCTCCTTCTTCTTCACCTTTCTCCTCTTCTGATGAAAGTTATGGTTATTCTCCTAGAGAATACAAGAGGGGAGGACATCGCAAATCTTACCTTGCCTGGCGAAGGTCACAAAAGCTAAAGAAGTTCAAGGAGGGAGGAAAGAGTATCTCTTTCTTCACCTATGATGGCACCTTTGGTGCTACCGACAAAGTGTTGGCCTTCATCCAGCAATTTGATGCAGCTTTTGGGACGAGGGCTTCCACAGAGTCCTCCAAGCTACACCATGTAGCTATGCACTTCCAAAAATCAGCTCGTCAATGGTGGGCTAGCCTTCGTGGAAATGGTGAAGCTTCAAAGACATGGAAAACTCTACGAGTTTCCATCATGAAGCAATTTCTTGCAAGCGATGCAAAGGACAAAGTGCTGACTGAATGGCGTAGCCTAAAGCTCCTCTCTCATGAGTCTATTCACAAATATGTAGACAAGTTTTGGGATTTACATCTCAAGGCTACTGTCTTTCAAAAGATAGACTTTGCGGAGCAAAAGCAACAATTCTGTGATGGACTACCCGAAGAGATGGCTGAATATGTCAACTCCCAACAGCCCGGTTCTATCCCCGAAGTAATCCACCATACCATGGTTTCTTTGCGCATCAATTTCCAACAAGGGGCTAGATGTAATGTCAAGCCCATGGAAAATAAAGAGCGAAATGAAGCAAGAGGGAAGAGCAATGCTCAATGCTCTTCCCAAGGCAACTCCAACAACAACAACAACAACAATCGGTCCAAGGAGAAGGAAGTGTATAAAGGTAAAAACAAACTCTCGCCTAAAGATCTTGAAGCTTTTCGCAAGGACCACAAATGCTTTAAGTGTGGCGAGCAAGGACATACCTACCATTTTTGCCCCAAAAGAAATACTCCTGATGGGACTCCTAGAGCTTCCGCCATCGAATCTCTAAAAGAGGATGTTCATTGCAAAGGAACAGCTCCCTCCTATGCATGGGGAAAGATAAGAGAGCATGATGCCTTCATCTTGTTTGACCTTGGCTCTACTCACAACTTCATATCAACAGAGTTGGCCACCAAGTTGGACATTCAAGCTTTTGAGATGGGAATATTGTAACGGCCGACGCAGCTTTCAAGGGACAACAAGCCTCTTACCATGATAGCATACCAAAATGAATCAAGCTTAGCTCTACAAAATATATTATCACCTTTCCGTTTTTTTTCTTTCTTCTTTTTGTTCTCCCTTTTTGTGTGGACTATCGTGCCCTAAACCATCTCACTATCAAAAACAAATTCCCCATCCCCTCGGGTAGAAGATCTGTTTGATAAACTACGAGGCTCTACCTACTTCAGTAGGATTGACCTTAAAAGTGGCTATCATCAAATAAGGATAGTGAATGAAGATATCCTAAAGATCGCGTTTCGTACAACGTTCGATCTTTATGAAGATCTAGTCATGCCTTTTGGCTTGACCAACGCACCAGCCACGTTTAATCGTCTAATGGAGAAGATCTTTAGACCTTATCGTAAATTCACTGGAGTGTTCTTTGATGATATTATCATCTACTCCAAGTCTTTGGAGGAACATAAGCAACATCTCCAAGTGATTTTTCAAGCGCTAAGGGAGAATAAGCTTTTTCTCAATCAAAAGAAAAGCAAATTTTTCCTCCAAGAGATTCAATACTTAGGTCATATTATCTCTCAAGATGGTATCCGAATGGATCCATCAAAGTTAGAGGTAATAAAAGCATGGCCTAATCCAAGGAATCTACATGAGATAGAAGATTTATAGGTATGTGTGCATACTATAGACTCTTCATAGCAAGATTCTCTCAAATGGCAGGACCACTACATGACTTAACAAAGAAGAACATTAAGTATTCATGGACTGCTAAGGAGCAAAATGCTTTTGACAAGCTCAAAGAGACAATGCCTATCTATTGTTTTTTATGGTTCTTACAGGAAAGCACATGGTGAAGCTTCAGGAGGTGTTGTAATTTATGATCCTCAAGGTGCTTTGGTAATTAAAAGGAGTATAAAGCTTATGGCACAAAGCAACAATGAAGCTGAGTATGCTACTTTGGAGAAGGGACTCAACCGTTGCCTTGAGCTTGGCATCCATCATGTAAGGGTAAGAGGTGATGCTCTTTTGGTGGTCAATTAAGAGAGGAAGAACAAGCATTGTATGCAAAGGAACATAGGTGTTTCATTGCCACGTAGTAGGTCACATGAAAAGGGAGTGTCCTAAGAAGGAATCTAACAAGGAAACCTCGGTCCTCTACTGCGTCGGCTTTTGATGCTACCCCTCAAGTGAATGCTATGAGTGTGGGAGAGCAAGAAGGTAAGCAGGAGGGGATTTTTGAAGATGATGAACTCATAAAATGTTATGGAGATGTGACTGGTCAAAGGGTCATTGTGTTGTTTGATTCTAGAAGTTCTCATGATGTCATAAGTGAATCTCTTGTGAAACGTGCACGTCTTCAAACTTCTCCTATTCCCACCCTCCTGGTGCAGGGGTTCTCTGAATGCATGGATGCTTTGATTTTTCAAGAATGTGATGATGTCAAGTTGATCATTCAACAAACCCAATTTACTCGTCATTTTGTAGTCTCTAAACTTGCAGGATGTGACATTATTTTGGGCATTAAATGGTTTCGTATGTTCAAGCCCATTATCGATTGGGAGAAGCTCATGTTTCAATCAAAGATAATGTGTTGCAGCCATTCCTCGTTCGAGGCGAGAACAGTATTCCCTCTCTCCCTCTCATCTCGCACGTCCAGGCAAATAGGGAATTGCGTCAAAGAGCCCAAGAGGCGGTCATCTATGCCAAGCCCACATCAAGGAACTCGGGTATTCCTAAGAGGTATAGTGAAGGGTTTGTCAAAGTCAATTTGTGTTTTCCCAGGATCATCATTCCCCTACTCACCATCCCCATCGACCTATGGACATTGTCTCGACCAATTGCATGACGAGGAATATGTAGGTAAATTTTTTTCTCGATCGGATAAAGAGAAGCCAAAACCAAGTGATGTCTTGTTTAGAAGGCTTCACCCTCCCAAGGTATGGTCTTTTGGGTTACCAGTTCTCTTTGTTCGTAAGAAACGAAACTCATTTCAGTTTTGTGTGCATTTCAGGGCACTCAAGACACGGATGGTCAAATTCTAGAAGCCGAGACCTCACATGGCCATTCCTTTGGAGCGTCTACAAGAGGCACATCGCGTTTCCAAAGCGGACTTGTCAAGTTGCAACCACAAGGGTGGCCTTTCAAGGAGCAATCCAACAGAAGAACCACCAGAGATTGTTGTCACCAAGTCGAAGTGTTTTTGAATGCTTCCCATTTCAACTTGCGCAATAAAGGCAAGGAATAGCTCGGGCAGCAAACATTTCCTCAGAATTCAAGGATGGTCTAAAACGAGGGACACATTTCATGGATCTTGGGTGAACAAGGACTTGGCTCATGCTTGCACTATTCCAGATTTGCTAACCTAATACAAGGAGCTCCAACAGATCGAGATACGTGGGACCCCATTCACCAATCACCTTAAGCAAGAAGGGATGCAGATGGTATAAGACGAAGATCATCTGGCGACTGGCTCTGTGTGTCCACGTGGTTATGCTTCATTGACTTCCATAGGCATGGCAATTTTCCTTCTTCCTAGATAGAAGTGTCTAGAATCCTAGGAGGATTAGTACCGGCAATTTTGTGAGCCTGTTCACACGACCTGCATGTCCGAACAAGTCCATTAATTAGGTTTTTTTGTTTTGGAACCCTCTTGCTTAATATGTTTTGTATACGCGTTTTGACAGGTGGTTATTACACTACGATGGGAATCTAGGCATGACGTGATGTAGTTTTTAGGTTAGAGGAATCCAACGAGCCATTCCCCGTGTCGATCGAATTCCTAGGTGGGCGGGTGTGGCAACAAGTGTACCTAATCTAGAACCCCCCAACCCAATTTTAATAAAATCAATTTATTGATTTAATTTGTTGGAAAAGTTGGTGACAACTCTTTTGTTTACCAAAAACACAATCTTCACAGAACTCTAAGTCCACTTCTTTCAAACCTGATAGAAGCTTCTTTCTCTGAATTCCTTTGGCACTCATATGCCTAAGCCGATAATGCCACACCTCCGCACTGTCAACTTCTGTAGTTGCTGCACAGGCTGAAGTGGTGTGCTAACAGTACACAAGTAAAGTGTACCGACCTTTCTCCTTTGGCAACCACCAAAGATCCCTTTGAGATCTTCCACCGTTTGTTTCCATAATGCGATGTTGTGACCTTCATCGTCCAATTGTCCTGTAGAGATCAAATTTTTGAGAAGAGAAGGAACATGCCTAACATCTTTTAAGCTTCCAATCATTTCCGTTAGTAGTTTTGACAGAAACTGTACCTTTGTCGACAATCTCACAAGCTTCATCATCTCCCAAGTATGCATACCCAAAATTACCTTTGTGTAATCTTGGAAATGTTGCTTGTGTGGTGTTGCATGGAATGAAGCCCCAGAATCTACTATCCAGGAATTAGACACATTGTCTAATGAGAGAATTAGAGCATCTTGCTCTACTTTACCTGCCACATTGGCCTCCGATGTTGGCTTGTTGTCTTGAGACTATGTCTCCTTCTTCTTCTTGGACCAGCAATTCCTTCTTGACATGGCCCTTCTTGCCGCGGTTCCACATTCAAGAACTGACTTTGTGTGTGACTTGCTCTGCCTTGAGCAATCACGACCCTTTTTGGTTTTTGAACTCTCCTTAGGCCTTCCTCTTGTTTCCACTGATAGTGCAGCACTTGATGATTCTTCTGTGCTTCTCCTTCGCATTTCCTCGCTTAGGAGAACACCCACAACATCATCAAATTAAGAGTATTTGTGCCAAAGATAGAATTACTTATAGCCATCACAAGGCTGTCCTAACTATCCGGTAGAGATGATAGTATAAGGAGAGCTCGCACTTCATCATCGAAATTTATTTTCACCAATCGAAGTTGACTTATGTTTGTGTCAAAGTAATTTAGGTGTTCTGCAATTGAACCATTCTCTGCCATCTTTAGATTGAACAAGCGCTTCATAAGAAATACCTTATTGGATGCCGATGGTTTCTTGTAGAAGTCGTCAAGTGACTTCATCAAGTCCTCCATGGTCTTCATCTCCAAAATGTTGAAGGCCACAGTTGACGCCAAGCTAAACCTGATTGTTCCCAGTGCCTTTCGAACAAGGACAATCCATGCTTCATCTGCCATTGTTGCGGGCTTCTTCGCAAGACCGCCTAGTGGCAAATAGAGGTCCTTCTGGAGAGATAGTCTTCAATCTGCATCTTCCAATGTTGGTAGTTTTTGCCGTTGAACTTCTCAATCTTGAGCTTCCTTCCTCCGCCATAACTCCCACTCAATTCAAGGAATCCTTTCCTTGAGATACTTTAGCTACGAGCAAACCTTGCTCTGATACCAGTTGTTGGGAAATAAGACGTAGCTAAATAGATATTTGAGTAGATTACTTAATCTATCTCTTCATAAATCCAACCTTATCTATCTACTCTCTACCGAATCTCTATCTCTACCTTCTCTCTATCCCCACAAGGGAGTATTAGCCTTCATGGTTTAAAATTGATCCCTGTTTGTGAAGAGGTGAGAACATCTATGAAACACACAAGAGATTATAGAGTAGAGAGAGAGAGAGAGAGTACACACATATACGTGGTTGACCCAATGTGGGCTACGTCCACGGGAAAGCAGCCACTCAATGGCTTTAATACTTCAAAACAAGAAGTAGTTTACAAAGGGATTATACCCTTAATAGAGCTCCCACCTTGCTTCACTCTCACCACCTCACACTCACCTTGTTGCATCAACTTCACACTGTCTAATGTGTCTAGAAATGGCCTCCATTTATAGGCCAAAAGGGCTACCCTCTCTCATGAGAGGCAGCCATGTGTAGCCGCCCTTGTGTAGATAAGTCCAAATCGGACCCTCCAATCCGCGCATGTGTGGCCGCCCTTGAGAAGACAAGTCCGCTTTTGAATTCGGCCACCCGCCACCGACCATTGACTTCCGACCACCGGCCACCAGCCATTAACTACCGACCAACCGGCCAATCGATGGATCGTTTTCCGATCACTTTCTGGCCACCGTCTGGCCATAATATTTCGGGGAAAAGGAATATTCCGGCCAAGGGAAAAAAAAAGTCTCGGGGCCTGATTTTTTACCGTGAAAATTTTGGTTTTGGGCGAGTGATTTTCCTTCACACACGATGGCTTCTCCTCATAATGGGGGCCTTACAAATGTGCACTTTTACCACAAAAAATTACAAGGGGTAAATCAGGCTCCATACTTAACATAACTTGTACCCAGCCTCAGTCGCAAGACCTCAAAAACCTTCAAAGGTGGAGAGAGATATAGCAAGGAATGAGGAAGAAGAAGTAACATACGAGAAAGAAGTAGAGCATTGAAGCATGTCTCTTGGTTGGATTTGCATTCCATATCCAAGAGGTGTTGGTGTAGGCTCTCAACTTCTCAAGCTTAGAGAAGGAGATCGAAGCTCTTGCACTTCACACAATGAGAATGTATGTGTGTAAGAGGGTGTGTATCTCCAAGCACACCCCTAGCTTGCCTTGGTCGACCCCTCCTTGTAGCTCAAGCCTTGATTTGATTGGAGCTCCTCAAGCCTAGCCAATCACATGCTTTGTGCATATCAAGCAACAAGGGTAGCATTTGGACAAGTGTCCTCCTTTCCCCTTTGAGAGAGAGGGATTGAATATTGCCTAGATAATTAGTTAATCAAACTAAATTCTCATTCGACCCCTTTAAAGCCTATCCAATAGGATTCAAGCACACCATGATGGGAACATGGGGAGGAGCTTGACAAGTGCCCTTGTTGCCTCTTGTGGAAGGGGTGACCCTTGAGAGGATATAGGTGATATTCTCTCTCATCCCCTACTTGTAAGGCTCGCCCCCCTCTTTTTAGGCCTTGGTTTGACTTCAATCTTCTCAAGCATTTTACTCATCAAGCATGACAAGCACTTCAAGATTGGGCAGGGTTCCCACAAGCACCTTAGTCAACAACCACCTTAGGAAACAAGCACCTCAAGCACCTTAGTTAGCAAGCACGACAAGCACCTCAAGCTTGGTGTTGGACGGGAGAGACTCACACACCCATGAAGTGCATACAAACACTACCTAGATCAACATAATGTCAATCGAGGACACAGATGACACGATAGGCACACGGAGGAAATCTCTTAAGCTTGTCACTATCGCTACTATCCTCATTTGTCAATTGATTTGAGTAGCATTTCCTGATTTTTGATGTAGAAGGAATATGTACAAGAGTATGGTGATAGGTGTCTTTAGATTAGGGTCTAAAACCTGGATGACCAAAGGGAAAAAAACCCGGTGGGAAAAAATGCCTTTGGTATACGCTCTTATCGGAGTTGAGCAGTTGAATGTGAAGTACATGTTCATGAAAGGTGAGTGCTTGAGTGAAATATAGAAAGAGTGTCTGATGCAAGTGCCAATTATGGGACACTCTATATGCATATGAAAATTTGTCAACAAAAGCATGCAATGTGAAAGAAGGAGATGATGGGTGTTTCGAGGAATAAATGTAGCACATGTGACATCAAAAGATGTCTCAATAGCTTCCACCTTTCCAAGAAGGGTTTTCGATGTAGAAGTTTCTCCACTCGTATCTCACAGTGCTCAGTACGTGAGTGTCTTTTGGACCTTCTCCTTCACCTCACCAGACTTAAGTATAGTAGGCTTCGACTCTTTTGCTCACCTATACCAGCATGAGCGACACAACTTAAATATGCTCAACTCTTCCAGCTTGAGCAGTACCTAGAATAGCTAAGATGCTTAGACCACAGAGAATATCACTTGAAGCTTTGGGACTAACACCTCACTCATTTTGTGGCTTAGCTACTCGACTCTGACTTGTATGACTTGTCGGTTGCATATTGACACTGCTTTGTGACAAGTTCTTCGGCTGTTGTAGTGGCTGCTGAGACATACTTCATGAAGTTTCATCGTTTTCCTGTACCTTCTTCTCCTTGTAGTGCTCAGGCCTCTCGTCAGTCTTTTCTTCATGTGGATTATGGATTTTTTTATTTTTTTCTTAATAATAAACAAAGAAAATCTTAAAACAACTCAACAAAAGAAAAATCATTCAAATAGAAATCTAAATGCTATGTACACTATACACATGTCCCTAGGGGCTCATATATGGATTTTGTCCCCATACTCCTCTGTAACACTACTATGAGGGCATATACTCTAAATTTCGTCAAAAATTATCACAATAAAACGCAAAAATTCAATGCATCTCACAAAACATTGCCCTCTAATAGTTATAATATTAGGTCCGCATTCAGAATGCCTCCCCCCTTCCTATTTGGATTCATCCTTTACGACAGGGTATCGCAAAGGGTATGTGTTGTGCTTGGGCAATTAAAAGTTGTGCCTATGCAGGCCTTGTAATGTAGCCCTATTATGCATACACAATCAATGCATGGAAAAGATTTATGTTGTGCAAGATGTGGGTATAAACAATTTGCTTATTGGCATTTGTTGGCGAGGCTTCCTATTCTAAGCAATGTAATGGTCTTTGAAGCTCCTGTATCGTTGCTTGATTGAAGTGACTTGCTCTCTTCTAACTGTACTGTAATCGTAGGAAGAATTGTAAGAATTCAAGCGGCGATGCACTGACATCAGTTTTGTTGTTCTTCTTTGGGACCCATTTCTTTGCGATTATTGGTGGTTTTGTTGCTAACGCTCGTTTGGGAACCCATACTTGCCCGTGCTTCGTTTGTGTTTGAAGAGACTTCTTTGGGATCCACCTTTTTGTTGTGTGAGTCAACAGTGGTCTTTGCTTCAGCCCTTGTACGCTTGGTTGGTGATGGGATTCAGGCTTTGAAAGTTGATACTGTGGTTGTTTTGGAATCCAAATGAATTCCTGACTTTTTTGTGCTTGAATCAACTTCTTTGGAGCCCAAACCTGAGTTGTGAAAGCTTGCGACTTTGTGATATTCTTACCCGTTCGTGCACGCTTTCCTTGTTTTTGTTTTGGTGTTGGATCTTGTGATTTGTCATTAGAGATCTTTGTCTTCTTGATCCATATCTGTTTTTGGCCGATCTGGCTTTTTGGTATCCAGATTTGTCGAGCTTTTTGGCTTTGACTTGTTGTCCTGTTCTTTTGACCTGTCATGGTTGTTGCTGAAGGGGTTGGTGATAGTGATGGCCTGAGTTGATGATAGGGGATGTCGTAAGATTCACCACTATCGCTACAATCCTCAACAAGGTTGACTTCTTGTACTTTCCTTGATTTTTTGGCTGGTAGTGGAAAGTTACTGTCTGTTTGCTCGTGGGTGGTAGTTTCTTGGAGAACTTTTCTAGCCCATTGATTAGAGCATTGTTAGCTCGTTGCTCTGGTCGTATTCCTCCTAGCTGAGTCTTTGCATCCTTATTAGGAGCCATGTATGAGGATGCTTGTGGTGGTTGTGTCTTCACGGAGGACTTTGGAATCCACTTTTGATGCACTTTATTCGTGTAGCGATGACATTGATTCCCGGGTCGTTGATCTTCTTGAAGCTCGAAGTGTTCTACAGAGTCATAGAACTCGTCGTCTTCTTCATCTTTTGATTCTCCACATTTCTTTGTGTGCTCTTTATTTCAAGAGCTTGTTGATGTCTGTTTCTCTTCGTTTTCCTGGATTACACTCACTGCAAAATAAGGAACGACATCATAGCCATTTTCATCACAAAAATTTGTTGTGGGAGCATCCTCAACGGCGCACACGTCCAGAGTAGCCAAGATGTGTTCCCATCCAAAAGGCTTAACGCTTCTTCAGGAAATGGTTCTGGTGATATAGTCCCTATCCTCTATAACACGCTCTAGGATACATTCCTCACGTTTCAAGCTACCACATTGTGAAGCTCCACACATCCACAGTTATTTAGGCTTACCTAACCAAGCTGGAAGTTCTGATCCTGCTACTGTGGCGAAATCAAACTCCTCAACCGGTGTTCTCGTCACATCCCTATAGCTATGGTCCCTCAAGTTTATCTTTGTTATGGTTCCCATATGTCTCAGGTATATATGGTCATAACCCGAATCTTGGACCATTTTCAATTGTCGCATGAATGGTCTTCCCAGAATGATGTCATAGTTGTTCTTCTTGCCAAAGTCAAAAACAGCAAAAGTGTGTTCATATTCAATGCCACAAGAAGTAACAATTACTTTTTCTAGCAGTCCTAGGGGCTTTTCCTTGCGTCCGTCTGCAAGCTGCAGGGTCATTCGTGTGGATCTCAAGGCAGGTTTTCCCCATTTTTTCCAAACCTCTTTGGTTGCAATGGCCACACCAGCTCCACTGTCAAGGATTGCCATGGTTTTTACATTATTGAATTCCACAGGAAGGGTGGTGTTTCCATCTTCTCCCTCGTAATACTCGCCTACCTTGTTTAATGGCACTAGCCTAGTATTTAGTTGAGGCATTTCAAGCTCTTTGATGCCTTCCTCAATTTGAGTCATTGGGGTTTTTACACCAAATTTCTCTAGACATTTACCCACATTAGCCCACATGTTTGGTCTTATTCTGAGCAACTCGGCTAACACTATTGTACATGTGACTGGGGTAGATAGAATATCTACTAGCCCCTTTGAATCGATGGCCTTGTTGGGAGACAGTCTCTGTGATGGGACTAGAACCACATCTGACTTGGTCTCGTACTCTCCCATGTAGGACGGTAGTGTTCTTAGCGAATGGGGTTGACTATCCATAGATTGTACAGATCCTTTGTTGCCCCAATACGATCGCACGTCTAGATTCATTTGAGATCCAGTCTCAAATTCCTCTATTGGTGGTAGAAACACTTCTCGTTCATCACCAGTCTTGTCTACTCGTCTTCTTAGGTCATCGGCTTCATTGGCCTCACTGACTTGTTTCCACAATTCGTCAAGACCATCTATCTCTTTACAATCCTCAGGTATAGCTTGGTGAATTTCCCTCGGAAGAGTTATCCGTGGTATTCAGTACTATCCTTGGTTCTAATGCTGGGTCTTTGAGGTTTGGTCTGTGCTCATGACTAGAATCTGGCTCTTTTAGTTCCTGGTTTGGTGGGATTATTTGTGTAGGCATGACACGGATCACATCCTCAGGTTTTGCAACTCGTGCTTCTAGTAAAGCTTGGGCTGTTTGAATCATTTTCTTGCACATTTCAAACCTTTGCTTTTCTAGTTCCGTACAGGGATATGTCATCCACCTTTGTTCTTGGGTTTGATTGTTTTTGAGCCTCGCATCATAGGCTTTCAAGAGGGCATCTAATGTCTCATTAACCTTCTCTACCAACACAGATCCTCCTGAACTAGCACTTCTCGGTTTCTCATCCGTGGATGGTACTTCTAGAGGTTTAACATCTGTGTAAGAGAAGGTGCCTCCTTTTCCTCATGTTGTTTTATCTTCTCCGCAGCTTCGGTAAGCTTCTCAGCTAGGGATTTTTGCTCTCGTTCCCTGCGTGCTTTCATCCTAGTCTTTCTAGCTTTCCAACTATTTCATTTGCTCTTGGTTTTCTGACTAGGTGCGTCTGTCTTTGGTCCATCATCTGTCTTTGGACTCGTGTCACTTTCCGTGTTCTTTGTCTCTGGATTCTCATCAGCTTTCTTTTGAGCTTGTGCTCTCGTAACCACTTGAACTGGTACAACATTTTCATTTTCTGAGCTACTAGGGAGTTGAACAATCCCTGATACATTTGTCGTGATTTTCCTAATTTGGTTTGGGTTTTTCGGGCAATCGGGGATCAAGTGAGTGATGCCACACTCAAGACAATAGGCATTTACTTCAGTGATCTCCGTATGAGGACATTGTTTGACCAAGTGGTTGTCACGACTTTTGTGACAATCTGTCTCTGGTTGAGGAGATTCTTTTAGCATTTCCTCTTGGCTATAAGCAAGCTTTGACCTAGATAAGCCGCTATTTGCAATGAATCGCAATGTCCTTTCGTCCATTTCATACCTTCTTTCTTTCGACTGAAACCCGGGAGGTGGAGGTTGTACCGGCCTCACCACTCCATGTGTTTCTCTCACCTTTTGTTGCTCCGAAGGGTAGTACCTACTTTGGTTGCTATACCACATTGTAGCTGGTACTGGCATTGGTTTATTTGATGCTTCCATCATTGGCATGTATCTCATGTCTACCGGCATTCTAGCACCTGGCAGCGGAGGTTGTTGTCCTAAGACAAGCTGTGGCCTTAAAACTCCTACTGGTCCTGGAGCATTTCCGTAATGTATCTAGGTGGAGTAGGTGCTTCTAGAACAGGTTGTACATACCTCTCCCTAGAATTTTCCATGCTATAATAGCACTCTTCCCCGTATGGTTCGTCCATTTTCTCTCAATTTCACACCACTTCGGCTCTCCTGAATCAACCTTACAAGAGGAATCAACCTCTTGACCAAGTCACCGATAAGCTTTTCTTGATCAATAGGTGCCGTTGGCTTGGCAATGGACTCACTTATCTGTGAAACACTGTGCTGAGAGGATGTGTCATCTCCTTCACTCTTTAAGTCCTTTTCTTTGTATGCCTCACAGTTATCCACTAGATAAAGAGCTTCTTTGATCAACTCGTTTAGCGTCATCCTCCTTATCATATGCAGATCCTTCTGAAGGCCCGCATGTCTCATTCCCTGGATAAAGATCAGCATCAATCCTGCTTGCGTAGGTAATTCCGCTCTCGGACAGAGCTTAACATATCTCTTGAGCCGTAATGATGCTTTGCGTACTGATTCATTCTCTTTCTGTTTGAATCTATGGATTTGCGAGACCGTGTTGTGAGCAATGCCATTTGGCGAGAATTCTTCAATAAACTCCTCAAACAGCTCATCTAGGGTCTCAAAATCCCATTTTTCCACCGAGTCGAACCATGTAGCTGCATCATCTTCTAGATTCAATCCAAATCCGGCAAACTGTGTCGCAAAATCTGAAACTTCCTCTGCTCTAATCACTCTTCTAAAAGCCACTACGTGATCTCTCGGATCTTTATCTCCGGAGTATTTTCTGTTTACCCATTTCTGGACTTGGGATGGTCTAACTCGTCGATTGTCTACAAGTCTAACCAGAGACTCTCCCAATCCTTCTCTCGTTATCGCTCTTGAAGGGAATCCTGGTGGCTCTCTTCTTGGAATTCCTATAGGAATTCTCGTCTTTGGTGGAGGCATTTGTGGTCCTTCATTGACCAAATATCCACCTCTTTCTAGTACAATTTGTGGATTTGTGCTTTCTACAACTTTGTATTCTCGTCCATACTTGTCAACAACTATAGATCTCCATTGACAGTCAACTCCGTATGTGTACACATATAAGAGCTTGTAATCCGTTATCTCTTCTAGGTATGGATCTGAGCACCTATAAAGATTGACCTCGTTGTCATCAATGTTTCTATATAGTCCTTCACTCTCATGATCGATCATCCAAACTCTCTCAACAAGATGGGTCTTTATCAATTGCAAGTTTGGAAGATCCATTGTGGGAGGATATTCCTCTATCGTCGGGATCTCCAAGCTTGTGTAAGCTGCGTTTGAATCTAGGGTAGACATGATTTCTAGGCTTAAGAGCTTTTTCTTGGTTCAAGTAGACTTAGTCCACTGTGTTCAAGTGCTTTGGTTAGGGAAAAGTCGAAACTATGTCCAAAACCGCAATCGTTTCGTCACAATTCTTGTAAATTGTCGCTTTTAGACACCCCTGACTTCCGGATGAATTTTGAGGCCTCAAACGACGTTTTTTTTTTCAAAGTTGAACTAAATGTTTCCATAGGCATACATTAAGTTCAAATTTTGCTCTAAGATCTGTAGAGCCGCTCTCAGGCTACGTTTTGATATAAAAACTTTTCCGATCCGATACCGTTTGTGAAAGTTATGGCCAAAACAGTGAAATGCAGTTTAGAATGGTCAAAATGAGTCCAAATTCAATTTTGAAAAAAGATTTGGGATCTCTGTGACACTGTGAACACTTCTGTGTGGTCAAAAGCACAGTTGGACCCTAAAACTGGCCTGGAGACATCCTCCGCGTAGTATGTTTATATGCTCAGAATTTAACAAAATTTGGTCCAGAGACTCCCCTTAAGTCCAGCAACACAATGGTATGCTCAGAATCTCATTTGGATTTAAAAATGGCCTTGAGACATCCTACGCGTAGGATGTCTTTTTGCTCAGAATGACTTGAAATTTTCACCCCAGCTTCTCCTTGATGTGCTGATCACAGTGGTGTGCTCATAGGTTGATTTGGAGTCCTAAATCAAGCTGAAGACATCCTACACGTAGGATGTCTTTTTACTCTGTTTCAGCTCAAACTTGCACTGTAGCTTCCCCTTGATGTGCTAAACTCACAGCTATTTTTACTTTTTGATTCTGACACCTATAGGGTGGTCAAATGATCAAGAATCTGTTTCAAAAGCCTGATGTCTGTTCTGATGAATTCCTAAGTCAAATCAGCTCCAAATTGGACCAAATTTGACTAGGAGGCTTGCCTAAGGCTATATGACAGCATGGTATGGTCACAGTAAAATTTTGGTTTCAGAATTATGCCTTAGACATCCTACGCGTAGGATGTCTAACTGCTCAGAATTACCCCAAATTTGAACCACAGACTCTCCTTAAGGTGCTGATCACTGTGGTATGCTCAAAATTAAGTTTGGAGTGCAAAATCACACATATGTCATACTACGCGTAGGATGTCTTTTTGGCCTGTTTGACCCCAGACTTGACCCAAAGCTTCCCCTTGATGTCAGCAACCCAGTGGTATGCTTAGATTTGAGTTTGGATCTCAAAAGACCCAAATTTTAGCTGTTCTTGCCTTTTTCAGTCAAAAGTGTTAAAGTCCGCTTTGAACCCAATTTTCTCACCCAAATGAGGTGAAAACTCCCACATGCACTCAAAACATCATGTATAACATGCACATGAAGTCATCCTATGGTTTGGTCTCTAAAATTATGCCTTGGACACAATTTGGATAGGATGTCTGGCCATTCTCATCTTTTGGTCTTGATCTGTCAAAATTTGGTCAAACTTCCACTTTCTAGGTGAAAATAGGGTAAAATCTACCTTCTAAACACACTTGTAACCTCAGATTTTCAAAATTTCCACCAGATCACCCTGTAGACATCCTACGCGTAGGATGTCTACTACTGATTTTTTCAGATTGAAGTGTCCCTGATGCTTCCTTATGCTCTCAGCAAGTGCAAGTATGCTTCACAATTGCAAAAACATGCAAAAATCACTCAATTAGGCCTTTGCTAAAATTTTGCGTTTTTTGACTCCACCTTTTGGCTTTTGGTCAACAAAAATAGGGAAAAACACCCAAGTCAATATGTTACTAGGGTAAAACCTACCCTCTTAACCCACTGGTGCAGTCAGAATTTTCAAAATTGGTCTCCAGAACCCCCTTGAGACATCCTACGCGTAGGATGTCTATGTTTACAAAATTGCAGGTTTTCTTCACAGAACCCTTGCAAATGCTCTTTTATATGCACAACATCAGTTAGTCATACAAAAATATCCACAAAAACTTGTTTAATGCATTTTTACCCTCAAAAGCACACTTTTTCGTGATTTCAAATGCAATCAAGCACTTTAGCAAATAATTCAATGATGAATAGCTCTAGATCAGAATCGAATCACTTACCTAAAGCTACTCCTACAAACCATATGGGGTTTTGCATCTATGAGTAGAAAAACGCTTCACTGCCACACACGGACTAGTAAACGCTTTTATCACCTCACAAATCACTCGACCACCAACAACTACTCTAATCCACATATCCTAACTAAACCTATCTAGTCGCAGACCCTCGGCAAGACACACGCTTCCTGGCTATCCACTTGATCGCGGAATATCCTCTTCCGGATCCACTTAAGAAAAACGTTTTTTTTTAGCCGAAACTAAATCAAGCAACCATCACACAAGTGTTAGTAGGAAACCTACTTAGGTCCTTGTGTCCCTGGCAGCGGCGCCAATGTTGGACGGGAGAGACTCACACACCCATGAAGTGCATACAAACACTACCTAGATCAACATAATGTCAATCGAGGACACAGATGACACGATAGGCACACGGAGGAAATCTCTTAAGCTTGTCAGGCTGAGACCATCCTACACATACAACACTCAGGAAGGCCAACTAAACCACAATCAAGAACCTCACTGCTCTCAACTACACCACCTAGCCACATACACACATGCGGAAGGTAACTCACCTAATCATGCCAGATTCATACGAAACTTAAGGAACACTATCCCCTCACTAGGATACACCTGTCCATAAGCTTCTACACTCAAAACCCTCACTCTAAACCCATCTGTGGAGAACGCGTAGGATGACAGAGCCGAATTTTGAAAGTGCCCGAAACTGAAATTTATGAGTACCTATGCGTAGCTTATGTCGCCACGATTCTATAGACTACTAGCACACAAAAAACAGACATCGTTTGATACACTTACGGCCACAAATAGCTAGTAGATACGTCGGCGTGTGCGCTTCGTCTCGCGTGGAATGCTTGGCGTTGTCGCGTAGCTCTCCTCGAGCCTACCGCAATGGTGCAATCGGATCTCCAATGTGTTGAGCGAGCCGGGCGTAACGGGAGGATGAAGCTCACACTCACTCTCTTTCTCTCTCACACACAGTAGACGGCAGCGCTAAAACTTTGATTATGATTAAAGTCCTTTTACAAAATGACCTAGGTACCTTATATACTAAGGCTACCTTAGGTTTAACCAAAAATGGGGTTGAAAGGGTCAAATGGCTTTGTATTTACAATCTTGAAGTGCCATTGCACTCCGGCTTCTGAAACTAGAATAACTACTCATTACAAATGACGTTTATAGCCATAATCCGCAGCATTTCATAACTCGCAAAAGATAAGACTTTGG
The DNA here is from genome assembly GCF_014529385.1 of Adiantum capillus-veneris. Classification (NCBI taxonomy): domain Eukaryota; kingdom Viridiplantae; phylum Streptophyta; class Polypodiopsida; order Polypodiales; family Pteridaceae; genus Adiantum; species Adiantum capillus-veneris. The sequence continues at coordinate 56,984,038 of NC_140931.1, forward strand.
TACGAAACTTGAGTTATGTTGTGTTGTTGACCCAGCGGTCAACACTTGGGTAGGGTTCCCACCTCAAGGTTATTCCTACCTTGCCTAAGATCCTAGGTAATAACTTTTAACACTAACCTTTGGAGGTCTTGAATGAAGCTAACCCTAAGGTCTTTTGAGCTCCATTATGTGCACATGTCTATATTCTACCTCTTGTTCCCATTCATCTCTGCAATATTAAATGATCAGTTTAATATGAGAAAGTCTTTTTGAAATAGGTAGATATTACATTTTATGACATTACCTCTCTCTTGAAACCATAGTCGTCCTGGACTATGAGGTAGAGAAGATAAAGTCTTAGTCATTAGTCTACATTTCTTAGCGGATAGGCCATCTCATTGGTTCGTTTTAAGATTTGGAAAGGACCATTGTATCTTTTTGATAATTTAGCATAATACTTTTGATAACGGGTAAGATTTTTGCTCGTAGTTTGCCTCAATTGAAAGCCTTGGGAAACTTGAGTAGGACCCAATCATTTTTCTTGAAGGCTAAGTCCCATCTGTGCTTGTCAATAGCAGCTTTTTGCCTTTGTTGGGAGATGGATATAGCCTCAATCTTTTGAAAATATTCTTGTAGGTCTCGGCTATACTCATCACCGCGAAGATCTTCCCATGTACCTTAAGTAGCAAGGGACTTTTTGGTCTTTCATCAATGATCTCAAAAGGAGTCTTCCCTGTATATAGTGTTATTGTACGCATACTCTATAAGGGGTAGGTACCTCTCCCATTGGGAACGTTGATCTACTTCCGTAACATAGGTCTTGAGTAGATCTAGAATCGTGAGGTTAGCTATTTCACTTTGGCCATCCGTTTGTGGGTGATAGACTGAAGAGAAATCTAGCCTTGTAACTAGATTCTCAAAGAGACCCTTCCAAAAATTATTGGTCATTTGAGGATATCTATCCGACACGATTGATGTTGGCAAGCCATGGTGTTTGAAAATTTGGGCTATAAAGAGGTTTGCCATTTGGTGCGCCTTAATAGTCTTTTTGACAAGTATAAAGTGTGTTTGTTTGCTAAACTTGTCGACTATTGTCCATATTTGCATATTCCCATGGATAGGATTGGGTAATCCAAAGATAAAATCCATGGATATACTCTCCCATGGTGAATTAGGGATTGGTAATGGCTGGAGTACCCCAGGTTGCTTCCCTATATCATACTTTGTCTTTTGGCATACGATGCATTTTCAAACATACTCTTGTATGTCTACTTTTATGGTAGGCCAATAGAAGTATGTTTCTACTTCTCAAAGAGTAGGTTGCCCTCTATGCCCCGCATAGGGAGGAGCATGGGATTCATACATTACTTTGTCATGAAGAGAGTGAGTAACACATAGCCTATTGCCATGGAGAAGGTAACCATCCTGCAAGGTGAATGGTTCTTCTTTCTTCCCTAAGGCAAGGGATGAAATTACATCCTTCAAATCGGGGTCAATAGCATACTCATCTATCATGGAAGATAGATCATTGTCAGTTGCTATGGACACCGCATTTCCCCTTGGTCATCATGATAGTGCATGGGCCACTTGATTGTGCTTGTGAGCAATATGAAAATTGAATTGTGAAAGAAAATTTTCCCACCTCATTTGTTTGTCGGAGAGCTTGGTTTGCGTCATGAAGTACTTAAGACTTTGGTGATCCGTTAGTAGGATCCCCAAAAGATAGTGCTTCCATGTGTCAAGGGCATGTATGACAGCTAGCAACTCCTTTTCGTAGATGCCCAATACTCGCTCATCGGAATCGAGTCTTCGACTCTCATATGCTATGGCATGCCCTTCTTGAAGCAAGAGTGCTCCAAGGCAATCTCCACAAGCATCACATTGGACCTCACATGGTTTTGAGAGATCCGGCAATGTAAGCACAGGTTGAAAAGTAAATTTTTCTTTGAGCTTCTCAAAAGCATTTTTTTCTTTGGCAATCCATATACTTAACATTCTACTTTGTCAAGTCATGTAATGGTCTTGCTATTTGTGAGAATATAGCTATGAAGCATCTATAGTATGCACACATACCAATAAAGCTTTTTAGCTCCTGTAGATTCCTTGGGTTATGCCATCCTTTTATTACCTCTAACTTGGTTGGATCCATACAGATACCATCTTGCGAGATAATGTGACTTAAGTATTGAATCTCTTGAAGGAAAAATGCACTCTTCTTTTGATTAATGACAAGTTTATTCTCCCTCAATGCTTGAAAAATTACCTAGAGATGTTGCTTATGCTCCTCAATAGATTTGGAGTAGATGATGATATCATCGCAGTAAACTTGCGGCAGGGTCTGAAGATTTTCTCCATTAAGCAGTTGAATGTGTCTAGAGAATTTGTCAAGCCAAAAGGCATGACAAGGTATTCATATAAAGACCAACATTGTGTGAATGTGGTCTTTACGATATCTTCATTCACTATCCTTATTTGATGATAGCCACTTTTAAGGTCAATCCTACTAAAGTAGGTCGAGCCTTGTAGCTTATCAAACAGATCTTCTACCCACAGTACAAGAAATCTTACTTTGATAGTGATCTAGTTTAGTGCTCTGTCACATTAGCAAAAATATGAACCCCAAAAGGGCCTTGTAAGGATCCCTAATTTTAAGGGATTAAGGCAAAAAAATGTGTGTGATTTAGGAGAGAAGAGCATTCAATGAGGGTTTTCTCATAGGATTTTTTTAGGGTTGTCATAGGCTTTTTGTAGGCTGAAATAGAGCCTGGGGGGTATTAGGTACATTCTCTCTCTACCCAAAAGAGTGGTGGCCGTTATGACAATAACTACCCTACCCCCTTTCTTTTGCCACATCATCAAGGGCGTCCATAACCCCCGCCCTTTTTCAAGAAAAATTCAAATAAACCTCATTTTTACTCAAAACTTCTCCCCAACCTATATGCATACCCAAAAATCAAATTTTTCTCTCAAAATCTCACTGCTAGACCTGAAAAATGTCAAACTTTCCACCTTTTCTCAGTTCCCTCCAAAATCACTCCCCTCTCTCACACTCCTCTCCCTCTCTCTTCTCTCTTCTATTTTTCATCACAAACTCTTTCTCCTTCCCTCTCCTTGTTGCAGGTCCACTCCATAGCTCTACTGCAGCTCTCCATCCCATAGCTCTCCTCTCCACTCCGTAGCTCTGCAGCTCTCCATTCCATAGTTGTCCACTCCATAGCTCTCCTCTCCACTCTGTATCTCTGTTGTAGCTCTTCATACCATAGCTCTCTTGCTTGATGCCAACTTTATCCCCCTTTCCATGGAGCTAAGTGACATTACAAACCTCCCATCCGCAGCAAGATCTCCAAGTTCAAAAATGGTGTCTCTACATGTTCGACTGCCAAAGGACTTCGCACCCTTAAAACGTCAATACTTGTAAATTGCACAACAACACCATGATACATGTCACACCAATGTGGACCTTTGGGTGCATGGTTGCCTCTACCCTAATGATCAATGTGTATTCAACATTCAATAGCCTTGCTTATTCTTACAATATGTAGAGAGGGGAGCAAGGTCTTCTTGGTGGACACTGCAAGTGATTGTTGACTATTGGAGCTAATAGCACACAATGGTCTTTGCATCAATGCCAACTTCTTTCCCATACCACTAGTGGATTGCGCGAAAGGATCATTCATGCAGAGGAGGAAGTGCAAACTGCTAAGCTACACGTGGAAGAGAAAAATGCTAAGATTGCAAAGCTTAAAGATAAGATCCTGCATCTTAAAAAGACGCCCTTAGGTGCAAGGAAACATAAGAGGAGCTTCTCATCCATAGAGACTTTAGCCCCCGAAGGCGATGCTCAAAAAATAAGGGTTACAACTACAAGTTGCATTTTGCTATGCTCCAATACATACTTTAAATTTCTTCTGTGGTAATGTTTTGTCCCTTCTTCTAGGAATTTTATCCAAGAGCTGTGTGGACACATCCAAGAGGATCGCATCCATTTGTTGAGTTTGTGCCTCAAGAAATCAGATGTCGTAGCCCGTTTACAAGCACCAAATATAGAACATTCTATTTCCTTGTCAATGAGGATCCCTCCTTGGAGGAGATGGAGATCCCGCATCTGGCAATGGGTGGGGTGCTGCCAAATAGTAAAGATCCCACGCCCGCCCCTATAGATGTCCAGAGTGAGCAAAGATTGCAAGCCGTCAAATATACCCACTTCTTGGAAGGGGAAATTGCAGTGAGAGAGCATATTTCTGGCACCTTCGAGGTGCCCGACCTCAACAATCGTGACCCAGCTGCAATACCCAAAGTGGAGATCAACTGCCTAAACAACATAATGATTGAAGATGAAGAGTATCTATTCTTGTATGATCTGGAAAAGGCTTTTGGTGAGCGGTTAGATGAGTGCTTAAGCCTTATATGCACAAAGATGGAGTTCCCTCTTGATCCTGCACCAAAACATACAGATGACAAGTTGCTTCCATTAAGGGACTCTGTCAGAGCAAAGTAAAGTCACGAATGAGGAGTTTGTTGCAATAGAAGCAGGATTGTTGCCAACCAAACTCCTATCCGCCCTGACTTGTCTGGTTCGCACAATCCCCGCACAGTTGATGAGAGCAAATCCTATATCAACCTTGAAGCCACACCAAGTATGGATGATGAGGATAACGCCTCGCATGAAATAAGGCCTCGTTCATGAGAGTAATACTCATCCTTTCTAGTCTTTGTTTCTTCACAATTTGACACTCGTCTAGCTAGAGCACACACGTCAACTTTGATCCTAGCGCTACAAAATGTCAAAAATAACATATGAAAAACCATAATTTGGAAAAAAAAACTGACTACGCATTGTTGTAGCCTCATCATTAGGTGGTACACCATAAAAATGTACCATTGCCATTTGAAGCTTTCTCAAATCAACAAAAATATTATTTGACATTGAGTAAGGAAATCCCTTGTCCACTCTGTCTGCACCGACGCTTGCATTGGTATGTTTTCTTACTCCTTTTGACCTCTTGGTAAAGGTGGATGAAGACATTATCTCCTCTATGTGCAAATAGCCCCCTATTCAAAAGTACACATCCTAGTTCAAAGCCTTCTTAGCAAGATTGACCTTAAATGGTATAGGAAAAACATTCTTAGTAATTCCTCTTTCCCTTAAAGCATCCTTAAGGAGACCATATAAGGCAACGTAGCCCTTAGTACTAATTCCCACTTCATCACAAGTGGCAATGTTGGACAAGAAAGATTGCCCAATTTTGTGCTTCTTGAAGGAGTCTGCAACTTCCTTTGTCACTTGGAGGAAGTGGTTTGCCTCTTTTGCAATCACCTCAAGCAGGCTAGTCTCTTTGAAAATGCAGTGTCCCCCTTGTGGATGTAGCAAAGCAGGTCACATGGCAACCACAACATGCTGTTGTCTTCAAAGCTCACAACATACTTGAGTATGTGCACATGCATATACTCAATGATGGTGTGAAAAGTGTCATTGTGGAGTTGCATAGGTTTTTGTAAATCGATTGTGCAAGTGAAGAAGCCGTGAAGATCATTGCGTCCAACGTATTTGGTGTCCTCTAGGAAAGAAGGAACCGCAAAAGGGGGGTGTGTGGCTCTTTTGATGATGTTGCTGCGTGGGAGGAGCATGTGTTGCCATGGTGATCTCTCTCTCTCTCTCTCTCTCTCTCTCTCTCTCTCTCTCTCTCTCTCTCTGAAAGAAGGAACCGCAAAAGGGGGGTGTGTGGCTCTTTTGATGATGATGCTGCGTGGGAGAAGCATGTGTTGCCATGGTGATCTCTCTCTCTCTCTCTCTCTCTCTCTCTCTCTCTCTCTCTCTCTCTCTCTCTCTCTCTCTCCAATGGTGATAGACAAATAAGCATCTTATATACCCCCCCCCCCCCCTTTGCAAAAAAAAAAAAAAACCCAAAGCTCTTTGAGATACACACAAACACACATAGGTGCACACACAAACACTTAAACAAAATGTAAAAAATTTAATCAATGGTAGTGATACTATAACGACAAAGAAGTTTTGTGTTTCCATTAAACAAAATGCTTTACAACGTGGCATCAAAGCCGATCACATTGATCTATCAGATCAACGTAAAGACAGTGCACTGCCAACCCTCCACTCCTCTTGCACTTCATGGTTGCCTCCATCCGCCTACCGATATGAAACAACAAAAAAGCTTTTAGAAGACTAGCATTGGGATACATGTAGACAACATAAAAATCTAACTGACTTTGTACCGATTGAGACGAAAATAGGCATCTTTGATATCTTCATAGCCCAAGATAATCAAGTGTTCTCGTATGTTGGAGAGAATCCAATGGTCATTGACATGCACAATCTCAAAAACACCATTTGACAAAGTAATGGGTATGTCAAATGTCACAAAATCAGCAACACTGGATTGTAGGGTATCCACTTTCCACTCTTACACATCCAATGCTCATAGTGGAAGCGTAGGTACAAATTAGTGGCTCAAAAAGAATAAGGGCATCATGCTCTCTCACCTTTCCCCAAGCATAGGAGAGAGAGGATCCTTTGCAATGGGTGTCCTCTTTTGGAGCTTCAACCATGGAAGCTCTAGGAGTGTCATTACATATAGTTCTTTTGGGGCAAGAACGATAGCCATGTCCTTGCTCCTCACACTTAAAGCATTTATGGTCTTTGCAAAAGGCCTCTAACTCTTCAGGAAAGAGTTTATTTTTACGTTTTTAAACTCCTTTCTCCTTTGCCTTGTTATTGTTGTTGTTGGTGGTGGTGGTGTTGCCTTGGGAAGAGTTTTGAGCAGTGTTCTTTCCTTTAGATTCATTTCGGTCTTTGTTTTCCATGGGCTTAGTATTCCTTCTAGCCCCTTGTTGGAAATTGATCCTTGAAGCAAACATAGTGTGGTGGATGACTTCGGTGATAGTACTAGACCGTTGTGAGTTGACATACTCGGCCATTTCTTCAGGTAATCCCGCACAAAATTCTTGCTTTTGCTCGACAAAGTCTATCTTTTGAAAGATTGCAGCTTTGAGATGTAAATCCCAAAATTTGTCCACATACTTGTGGATAAACTCATTGGAAAGTAGCTTCAAACTTTGCCATTCAATGAGCACTTTGTCCTTGGCATCGCTTGCAAGGAATTGCTTCATTATGGAAACTCGCAGAGTTTTCCATGTTCTTGGGGCTTTGCCATTCTTGCGGAGACTAGTCCACCATTGACGAGCAGATTTTTGAAAGTGATTCTTCACAAAGAGGATCAAGGGCATTTAAAATTACCTTGACATATCTTTACAACAATGCCCATGGTGTCAAAATCTATGAAGATTCACTGGATAGGACTTGTGTTAAGATAGAGGACACACAAACCAACTTCCAAGCGAAACCCATGGTAAATTACCAAGGATATCGATACGTAGGTAGGGACGGGGCTATGTACTTAGCCATGGACAAGCCTAACGAGGTCAACAACATGGGAAGATTGGTTTCCAAGAGGCGTGCAATGGACATTACTCCAATACATCTGTGCGCTCCTTGCCGCACTGTCGAAGCAAGGGACTTGCCAATACACCGTGTGCGAGCCACAAATGGCTCCAAACACACAACAAGCCTAAACTAGCAAGCTCAAGAGAGCAAAGGGTGTGTCACTCACCGCTCTACGCTCGCCTTCGTGGTGGATTCCTCGCCGCGATGAAGAAGAAGCTGTAGTCGTGCCGCGCTCAACCGCTTCGCCATCGTCGTGCCTTCGTAATGCTCGATCGCACACACACTCTCTCTCTCTCTCTCTCTCTCTCTCTCTCTCTCTCTCTCACACACACACACACACACACACACACACACACACACAAGGAGGTGAAGAAGAAGAAGATGGAGATGGAGATGGAGCAAGAGCACTCTTCTATTGCACAAATGAGAGAATGAGTAAAAATTAGGTTTAGTTGGCTTTTATATGAGCTCACCCCATTCACACTTGGGCGCCCATGCTTAGCCAACTAATCCCTTGAATGTCCCAGTTAGAGTGCGCCTCTCATTGGCGATCACTCTTACCCTTTTCCTATTGGTCCGACAAGCCCGGTACCTGACTCTAAATAATACAACGTTTATAGATCATAGGGTGTCCGTGTGCCGTGAGGGTTAACATGCCCCCCTTCCTGATGTAGATTCCGTCCTCGGAAGCTATTGAGTTGAAGCTGGTTCGTCGAGGTGGAAGAGCATTTGAGATGAATGTCCTTAGCCTTCTTCAGTCACTGCAAAATCAAACAACATTGGCACAGTAATGGCATTCTCTTAAAAAGCATATGCAGTTTTAGGTAGACACATTGATTGGTAAAAAAATTTCAAACAATTTGTTAGCAATGAACATTAAATTGCAATGTAATCAAATGCATAAACAGATGTAAAGGTAAAAAATTAAACAAGTCTGGGGTCGCTAATTTGACGGTCGAAAGGCACTAGAGATCGAATATTAATACCATGGGTAAGCTTCTTAATTATATGTGGTCAATTAAGTTGTTTAATCGCGAGAGCCAAGTATTCATGTTCGAGGGCTGACTAGAGGCTATATCTAGAAGACCTTGTAGTTAAGCTACCATAAAAGGAATTTCTCATGAAATCATCGCCTGACTGATTACTTTTTCATTGACCCCCCAAAGTCTTTTCACATTGATTCAATTATGATGTGTGTGCTTATTTTGTATGCCTTGGGTTTTTTGCTTTTCAAGGAAAAGCGCCCACACTGGGAACCTCTAGGGCTCTAGTACCATAGGCGATACATGTGAGTGAAGTACCAATTTAAGCAGGGATTTCTCTTCCAGCTTAAAATTTTACATTGTGGCACTTTGATTTTTTGTTTGTTCATTTTCAGCATTTTAATTTTGTAACTTTGGGGGGTCATATAACACTCAGGCTCATCACATTAGTAAACTCCCTTTATAATGCTTAAGCTAAAGGTCACTAGGGTTAATCCCACTAGAAAGCCCTAGTACATTTCATACAATGTTGCCTAAATCGGATTAAGAACCTAAGTAACCATTGCTTATTAGGAAGGCATTCCCCATGGTATTAAGAGAATATCTCTAACACCTAGCTTGGTCAAACTAGCTTAGTCGGACTGCTTGATTTTTACACCTAGACAAGTGATTATGACAAAACATTACATTGAATTAAATGTTTGATACTACGCCAATGCGCTGAATATTATGCTACCAATCACAATCAAAGCAGACAATCATAGATGCAAAAAGATAAGGGCAATGCTAATGGACATAAAACACCTGTTTGTGTCGATGGTCACGCTTGATTTGAAGTGTGAACGAGAGAAAGATTCCATGAAGGTCCAAATCCTATCAATAGCAACACGCTCCTGTACACACTAGGAAACAAAAGGAATACCTCCAGGAGGCACATTAGTGGAAAAAGAGAACTTCGCTAATCACTCAACTCTAAAACAGAAACACTCCTATCGTACTAATCTTACCTACCCTCCATCACTCAAGTGATGAGGATCAAATGTGTTTTATGGCATAGGTTTCTGTTTCACTGTACCAGATGTGACATGTGTAGGTCTGAGTCAATGTTTTGACTTTTAATGTGCATACTCGTTTGCTAATTGCTCTTGCTCTTTATTTTTATTTTTTTTGTTTGTATGAGTATAAGGCTTTATATGTACATTCCCTAAGATTAGGAGATATAGAGGTCAGGGAGAAAGGTTGAGAGGGAAACAAATGAATGATGACAGTCAGCAAACACTCCCCCCTTCCTTGGGTAGATCATACCATTTGAAATGAGCTTGTCACCCTTTGAAACCAATTGTTCCAGTTGGTAATAGGTGAGGATTTTTGCCAGTAGTTTTCTATTACCCTAGGTGCCTCGTCAAGTTGCAAGGGTGGTAAGGTACTCTCCCAGGATCGAACTTGAAGTGGTTCATCAAGTGATTCTTGAACACTGGGAGGTGTGGATTCTTTTGTAGCTTCATGGAGGTCCACTTCTATGGATGGAGGCTGTGTAGAAGCTTTTACCTCTATGGATGTATTACATGAGGAGCTAGAATCTTCATGGGACTCCCCCCTTCCTGAGCTAGGTGGAACAAATCGTTCTTTCTTTGGTACCCAAACTAGCTCGGGAGCGGGTGTGTAGCATTCTGTGATTTTTTTCTTTCCATGATCATTGATTCGTTTTGGAGCTACGGGATTGGGCTCACTTGGGTCAGGTGATAGGTAAGAGCACAATCTACGTTTTGGCACCCAGATTTGATCATTTCCTTGATAGTAGCCTTGGGCTTCCAATAGGCGTTTAGGGATCCATCGCAACATTTGCTTACTTTTCTTGGAGCGAGTGGTACGTTTCTTACAAGGCTTCTGTTTTTTAGCACTAGCTATGGTCACTAAAGAAGCTTTAGGGACCCACTTGTATGTTTTCTTCGTTACATTAGGATGAGTCTTGTCGGAAGCGATATGCATTGCTTGTAGCATATTTAAGGGTATAGGCATTTCATCCCCCTCAGGTGTTACCCAGGTCGTCCCCCTATTTCCCCAAGTGTCTATGGTTGATGCTATGTGGACCCAATCCACATTGTCAGACTCAGTCATCCCAGGTAGGATATCCATATAAGGAGAATCTTGGCCAATGTCTGTATCCTTCTTACAAGTGTAACAATATTGTAGTGGGGCCAAGTGAACTGTGGTGTCAGAGCGATGATCAATAATGGTTTTACTCCCTAAGGGGTGTACCTTACCAGTCACCAAATCCACTCTAAGGACAGAGTCTTGGAATTGCAAATAGACATGATTTTTAGACCAATCATGAACCATTTGTGCTTCCCTCATGAATGGTCGTCCTAAAATCATTTCATATGACATAAGGTGTTTAGAGAAATCCATTACAATGAACGTATGTCGTACCTTGTATCCTAGAACTTTGATCTTAAGATCCTTGAGCATCCCCATAGGTTTGGCTATGGTACCATTTGCCATCTTTACCACAATGTTAGTAACACTGAGGCGGGGTTTTCCCATGGATTCCCAACAATCTTTTGTAACGATGCTAACTCCCGCACCACCATCAAGAATTCCCTTTATAGTTAATCCCTTGGTAGTGATGGGTAGGGTCGCATTAGACTCGTCGCCTTCAAAATACTGCCCTAATTCGTTAATGGGTACCTCGATCACGGACTCGTGTCCATCTAAGTCAAGTGATTGCACATGATTTTCCTCATCAATCATAATCGAGTCAGGCCTATTTGGTTGCGCAAACTGCGGTAATCCCGTTCGTAGCTCTCCGTTAAGGAATGCTCGAAGTGCAAGGAATAACTCAGGATCTCCATACAGCTTTGCTATGATCGTGGTTCGGACCTCAGAAGACATGAAGTCCACTAGTTTGGCAACATTCATTGGCATTTTGCAGGGTGTAGGTCCTTGACTAGGAACTGGTGAGGATGGAATCTCATATTCCTCAATGGGATCGGGTATTCCTTCGTTAAACATCCTTTCCAACAAGAAGGGTGTATGCTCACTTTCTGATGTCCCGTCCTCACTCCCTTCTTGGATGATACTAGATATGGCTAACGGTCTATGGTTCATGTGGGGTGGATGAACTTGCATGGGAAACACTGTGTCATGAATTTTGACATGCATGGGTTCTGGTTCTAGTTTCCTTTGAGTCTCCTCCACTAAACCTCTTAGATGTTTCACCTGCTCAATCTCATCTACTGGGTTTGGGTACGTCCCAATCTTCTTGTTACGATTCTTCCCTTTTTGCCCCTGCGGTTTATCTTGGGGGTCTTGGATTGGATTTGGAAACACTTGTGGTGTTTTCAGAGGCTCTCTATGGTTTTCTCTTATTCGGTTTTCATTTGGTTCCATGTTACGGTTTTCTTTGTCGGTCTTTCCCTTTGTGGTATTGGTTCTAGTCTCCATTGTCTCGATTGAATCTGAATCATCCTCGAGGTCATTCATATACACGGGGTCATCTCCTGTTCCTATGTTTGTTTTGGAACTTGGCTTTGAATTTTCCGTATTCTGCGACCTCGTCCTTCGTGTCTTCTTTTTCTTTGCTTGGATAACTGACGCAGTATCTCTCTCTTCGAGGATATGGCCTGGCCCTTGAAGCATGGACCGTGTAATCGCATAAGCGAGTGCGACGGGTGGTATTGGCGATGTCACACTAGCAATTTCGACCAAATTTAGGGGTGTGATTTTAGGCGCATTTGGGTTATAGGGGCATTGGGAAATCAAGTGATCTATGCCACAACAATTACATGTGAGTATTGGCATTGCAGACGTGCTCCCTTGATTCATTTGCATCTGTGCAGCATTCTTTTGCAGCCTAATAGGGCACTCCGCTGCCCGATGTGGTCCACCACACTCGTAGCATTGAAGAGGTGGCCTCCTAGCCTGGGTGTTGATATTTTGACCTCTGGATGCGAGAGCAGCAGCTTGATAAACCGGCTTGACTTGCCCCCAACAATCTTCCATGTAGTATATAGGACACTCTTCCAATGTATCAAGTCCGTAGGCAATACTAGTGTCTATTTCCTCCTCACAGCCATCTGCATAAGCATTTGATGGCTCGCAACCCACTTGGTTCATAGGGGCGACTCTTGGATGCGGGGGCTGCGGTCCTAGCACAGGAGGTGGTAGCGGTGTAGCTTGTACAACATTTTGAGATCTAGGGACCATGTGTTGCGGTAGTTGCTCAACAGGTGGAGCAGGCATCAATACAGGAGCTTGAGGTGCATCCGTCCAGGCTACAGGTGGTCTATTTGCCATAATACGTTTGATCATTAAACAATCCTTAGCTTGGTGACCATACCTACCACATGCGTTGCAAGTTCCATTAAATTTTACTCTAAACGTAGGGCACTCACTAGTGCTATGTGGACCTAAGCAAATGGAACACCATTGTTGCTCCCTTCTTGGATACATGTGACTATTTTGAGGGGGTCGATTATCCTTAAGAGACTCTTGGATTGCCTTGGTGAGGTCTGCCAAGAATGTCTCAAATACCTTTGGCTCATTGGCAATGGGCTTTGCAGTCATGGGTTCATACTCAATGGCTTGTGAGCTAGTGGATCTCGTGTCAGTAGACACCCTCATGCCTGCTATCATCAAGTTGTCCTCTAATTGGATTGCATTGGCAGTGACATCTTCCCAGGTTGTGATACCTCTAATCACTAGTCCATTATAGATTCCTTCATTCCTCAACCCTCGAATGAATCAATCAAGCAGTTGGTTATTGTTGAAGCGCTCATTTACAGGGCAGCGAGAGTTTAAGTGCTTTAGATGACTAATGAAGTCCCTTACTGACTCTCCTTCCTTACGTTCGGCCTTCTGTAGCTGAGATGCTACACCCCAAAGCACACCTTCTCGTATGTACTCCTTTAGAAACAACCTTCGAAGGGTAGGGTAGATTGTTTTCTCGTCCACCCTTAGGGTTCTATACCAATCTCCAGCCTTCCCACTTAATGTCAAGCTTAAGGCATTGCACTTAGGTAGTTCGTTGCGTTCCCCTAAGGAATCACATACTTGTTCAAACACTTCAATGTATTTTCTAGCATCTTCGTCCCCATTGAATTTTTGCGTGAGTTTGGCAATTTGTACTGCCTTACTTCTAGGCTCTCTATCAGATGCATGACGCATATTTTCCGCGATAGATCGACCTATGGTTTGAGCAAATGCTGCCAAGTCACCTATGTGAGGAGGCAGGGCCGGTGGAGGTACTCTTGGAATCATATGTGGGAGAGGAACGGGTACCGGTCTTGGCATATGTGTGGATGATGCAGGATATGGAACATAACCGGACATAGGTCCACTCGGATAAGGGCTAGGGAGCGGCACTTGAGGAGCATAAGCAAGTGGTACAATTGGAGGTGTGGGGGCCATGTGTGCAGAAGGGGCTAGAGGCACATACGGTCGAGGCCCTATATTAGGTACTACGACACTAGGTAGTGGCATTGCGCTAACCGTAGATGTCATCGGAACATTCTCTGTCAGGCTTATCCCTGGAGTGAGCACTGTGTTTTCCTTAATAGAGGGGGTTCAACCAAGTTAGGGAAGCTAAAGTTGTCGCTCGGAGGCTCAGATTGCATAGAGACCCCAGGTGAAATGACGTAAGATGGGTCCGTGGGGCTCATTAAAGGAGTCTCCATTTGTGATGGAGTAGGCTGTTGAGCCTTGCTCGTATCCAGAAATCTCATGGGGCCATTTGAGAGTATATTTACCCCTCGGTTTTGCCTTTCCGATTGATTAATGCCATGGATAACATTACATATCATTTTCTGTTGATCTTCGATGCTCGTGGCACTAGAGGTGGATTGTACAATCTCTATCCATCCTACATGGTAGGCGTGGCCAGAGTGTAGATCTGTCAACACCTCAGTGTGGAGGTCGTATGTCCAATGATCATTAATGAACAATCCTTCTAGAGTCGACGTGTTAACGATTCCTTGTGAGGTAGAACCAATGTTGCTCCCCGTGGTTTTACTTGTCACCAACAGTACTCTAGAGGGAACTTCTGAAGGAGGCAGCTCAACAGGGCCTTCTTGGTAAGAAGTTGGCAGGATATCCACCTGGACACTCTTTGGGGGTGTGGGGTCCACGTGCGATGTGAAAGGAGAGTCCACTTCCCCACCCCCTTTGTGTGCTTCATTTGCATCAGGTTCCGAGCGAGTAGCTCTACCTAATGTTTCCATGAAACGGCTAAACATACTAGTACTAGGCTGTGGAGCTTCGGGAGGTGCATGGCCTTCTCTCTCAGTGTTTTGGGTAGGGTATGCTTCCATGATTTCTGAGTCGGAGGAGGAATCACTAGCGGCTATTTTAGGGTCTTGGGTGGTGCTACCTTGTGTCCCCGCTGAGGGTCTAGAGCCTATCGTGGATGGGTAATGGGTGTCCGTATGAACAGAGGCACTACCAATGGGATCGTGCTCTAAAACTCGTCCAGAGCGTAGGTTCATATGACTTGATCCCCTAGAAGTGTTAGTGAGTGCCCGTGAAGGCTGCTCACCTAGTATTTTTGGGTGTTTTGCAACCCAAGTCTTTCCTTAATTTGAATTTTTGGTCCTTTTTTTTTGACCCGGCTATAGAATAGAGCGTATGATAGCTCAAAACGAGCGTCTCGATCAGAGGGTCGTGCCGTGCTTTACAGCCCTCCGTTTGGTCACTCTATGCCCTCGGAATCCCTAAAACTGTCAATTTCCAGTAGGGAACTAGGCCCAAACTAGAAAGTCTAAGGGTGCAAGTGGGAAGAGAAAGGAGGAGAGTGGAGGACTTGCCCCACATGCTCTCATTCTCTCTTGAGGGAGTAGGGTATATATATAAGAGTGAGTCTAGTATATATCATAGGACTGAGGCCTGGGCTTGGGCCTGGGCCTGGGCCTGGGCTTGGGCTTGGGCTTGGGGAAGTGATCCCGATCCCGATCTATCTTTTATACAAACCAACCCGTCCGTTTTAAAACTCACGTTTTTTATTTTCGAAAAATTTAACCTCCCCCTCACTCGCGTTTTTATTTTTCGGTTTTTTTTTCCAGGAAAATGCAAAAATTGAAACTTGACAGAACCAGAAAATGCAGAAAATGCAAAAAACGCAAGAAATGCGAACTGTGCTGTGCAAACCAGAAAAACGCAAAAAAACAGAAATCTCCACACAACTACACACACTCATTCCCTGCCTTTCCTATGATAGAAATTGCACCACAAGAAAGCGTAAAGTGCTTAACCGAGCTTAGTGTAGGGCATTTCCCCGACAGCTGCGCCAAAAATGCGCTCCTTGCCGCACTGTCGAAGCAAGGGACTTGCCAATACACCGTGTGCGAGCCACAAATGGCTCCAAGCACACAACAAACCTAAACTAGCAAGCTCAAGAGAGCAAAGGGTGTGTCACTCACCGCTCTACGCTCGCCTTCGTGGTGGATTCCTCGGCGCCGCGATGAAGAAGAAGCTGCAGTCGTGCCGCGCTCAACCGCTTCGCCGCTGTCGTGCCTTCGTAATGCTCGATCGCACACACTCTCTCTCTCTCTCTCTCTCTCTCTCTCTCTCTCTCTCTCTCTCTCTCTCTCTCTCTCACACACACACACACACACACACACACACACACACAAGGAGGTGAAGAAGAAGAAGATGGAGATGGAGATGGAGCAAGAGCACTCTTCTATTGCACAAATGAGAGAATGAGTAAAAATTAGGTTTAGTTGGCTTTTATATGAGCTCACCCCATTCACACTTGGGTGCCCATGCTTAGCCAACTAATCCCTTGAATGTCCCAGTTAGAGTGTGCCTCTCATCGGCGATCACTCTTACCCTTTTCCTATTGGTCCGACAAGCCCAGTACCTGACTCTAAATAATACAACGTTTATAGATCATAGGGTGTCCGTGTGCCGTGAGGGTTAACAACATCCACCGGCCATGGAACCACTGACCCCAGTAAATCAGTAGGCCAAGTATGTGAACTCGATACTTGTGAAAAGAATCATGATTGATGATACCTCAATAGGAATCTACTACATGGATGATACAAAAGCTCACGTAAGAGTATTTTATCGCACAACGTATCCATCCATGAGTTCTTTATCCAAAACAACGATTTTGTGTGTGTATGCTGACGATGTGCCACTTCCTAATGTGACATTCCAAGACATACATAGGCAAAATTTTGAAGCCATACCAGAAGGTGAAGCCCAAAGGTACACGTACCAAGGTTTCCCAATGATGAATAGATTTTCTACTATAGGAAAACCACGAGTAATGCCGCAAGATTTGCAAGGTTTGTCAACATGTGGGGGCATACCTAGACAAAGGTCTTCCAAACCCTTCCAGATCTAGCACCTATAGGAAGCACATTCTAGCAACTTGGAATGCAAGAATGAAATGGTTTTTATTTGGCCATGCAAGGGCCATACCAACCACAAACACCTTATACACAGAATTTGATCCAACCACCAATAGGGTATCGACCATCTTATGTACAGTATCAAATACCAAACCAACAAAAGATGGTTTCAGACCCTCCCAAGTGCAAAAATGGGTCAAAAAAACTTTCAATGGGAATGGAGATCCCTATGAACATGTTGCTCTCTACAGGCAAGTGATAAGAGCAGAACATGTTATGAATTTCAGACCATAGTATGAGGGCCTTGGGAGCGCTCCATACAAAGCAAGACTTGTTGCAAAGGGATTTAAGCAACAACAAGGTGTGGACTTTGAAGAGATATTTACCCTTGTTGTTAAGATGACCACTATCATAAAATCTAATATCTAACCAACCCAAATGATTTTCTCATATTAAATTGATCACTTAATGTGGGAGAATAAATGGGAACAAGTGTTAAGATATAGATATATGCTTATAGATCTATCTCAACACGGGGCCAATAGTAAAGGGGCCCAAATGGGAGATGGTCTATCAAGAGCAAGGCTAACCAATGGAGCATAAGACCTTAGGGTTAGCTTCATTGAAGACCTCCAATAATGTGTGTAAAAGTCCTTTGACCTTAGGTAAGCTAGGGCTGAGCTTGAGGTGGGAACCCGGCCCAAGCTCGAGGTGCTTGACCTGCTTGAGGTGCTTGTCGTGCTTGAGGTGTTTGTCCTGCTTGAGGTGCTTGATTAAGGTGCTTGAGGTGCTTGAATTACTCCATGCTTGAGGTGCTTGACTTGCCGCTTGATTAAGGTGCTTGAGGTGCCTTGACATGCTTGCCTGAGATGCTTGTGGGAATACCCCCTAGTCCAAGTGCTTTGTCATGCTTGATGACTAAGGTGCTTGAGCTCCTAAAGTCAAAAGCATCCCTACAGAGAGGGGGGGCGAGCCCTTTTCCTAGGGATTAGAGAGAGAACACACACTCACACTCACAAGGGAAGCCCCAGCTTGAAGAGGCAGCAAGGACACGTGTCAGGTCCCTACCCATGTTACCTTCATGTGTTGCTTGAAGCCTATTGGCTAGGCTTCAAAGGGGTCCAATGATAAATTACTTGAATTATCTAATTGTTTTTGAATTTATCAAGTCCTCTCTCTCAAAGGGGAAAGGGGGACACTTGTCCCAAGGCTATCCCTGTTGCTTGTAATGGCTTTTGCTTGTGATTGGCTAGGCCTGGAGGAGTCCAATGAGCTTCAAGCATGAGCTACAACGGGGGGTCGACCCAAGCAAGCTAGGGGGGTGCTTAGGGGGTATACTCACCCACACACACTCACAAACACTCTCATTGTGTACTATGCAGAGTGCACGAGCTCCCTCTCCTTCTCCAAGCAAGTAGAGGTTGAGAGCCTACACCAACACTCTTGGCTATGGAGTGCAAACCCATCAAGAGCCATGCTTCATGCTTTAATCTTGCCATCTCCTTTCTTCTTCATTCCTATGCTATAATGTTGCTAGCAACAAGAGTATGATAAGTGAGGAGGAACTAATTCTTCTCCTACGAAATGGTTTCTTCTTCCTCTTCCCTACCCTCTTTCCTGCTAGCTCTCTCCACCTTCGAAGGTGTTTGAGGTCTTGGGACTGAGGCTTGGTATAGTTAAAGCTTTCTTCAAGTTTAGGTTATGCTATGATGGTGATGCATGAAGCTTTCCATCTTCATTGCTTCACCTAGGTCACAAGGAACACAAAGAATGTATTGTAACAAGTCTCTCTTTATGGGAGAAATCATAATACAAATGCCTATTGGAGGGGGGGACGGCTCCACATAAATCCGGTCCTCAACTGTTGTCATGTTCTCTAAATTCTCTCTCTTGCAAAAGTATTGTCTATGCCAAGTTAACTAATTGCTATGATTATGTTGCTATCTTCAATTATGTCAACCACTATGCTCACAAAATCATTTCTTGAAAGTACTCTCATTAAATTCCGCTACTCTCAAATTGAATAGGCAAATTCCATTACATTGGTATCAGAGCATTTGGTTTCTCTTTTCTTGCTTAAGAAGAGAGGTCTTAAGTAGCCTATAAATGGTTGATGTTGTTAATTATAATAGAGTAAGTGGAACTGGGATCTAATATCGGTTTTGTTAAGCCCACTATGTGGGGGATGGTGCACACCTTGGGAGCTTTGGACTCAATAATGGAGTCTTTTTAGACTTGCCTACGGCTTTACCATTATTGAGCCATAAGAAGTCCGAAAGGAGCTAGCCCTTGGCAACTCTGCTATGTTAGACCTACTCCTCTACTCTCTATAATTAACCACTTTGAGCCGTGGGTGTAGATACTTAAGAGCCGATTTTCAAAGGCTAAGAGGAGTGGCAACTAAGGTTTTGTATTGCCAAAGCATACACTAAGTATAAACATAAATTTTGTTAACATGGTTGACAATAATCAAGAGAGTAGAATGAACATTGATAGCTTTGATTTTGCACATGAAGGTGCTAATGATGATGCTCCCATGTTTGTGAATTATCTCGTCACTAGGTTGCAACAAGCTATGGGCAACCCTATTTTGCAAGCCGAAGTTACTCAACAACTTCGTGCTTATGGAATTTCCCTTCCTCTCCCAGAGGAGAGAGAGCTTAGGAGGCCTCTTGAAGAGACCCCCAAAAGAAGACTCTCTCCCATTCGAGAGGAGGAATCCAAAGAGAAAGAAAGCAATGGCAGTCTAAGTTCTTCTAAAGATGTGACTCCACGAAGACGGCGGTCTAGACGATCGCCTACTCCTCCCAAGAGGAAAAGAGCAACCTATAGTCCTTCTCCTCATCACTCTGAAAGGCAAGAGAGGAAACAAAGGAAAAAAAGGGCTAGGAAGAGGTCACCCTCTTCTCCTTCTTCTTCACCTTCCTCCTCTTCCGATGAAAGTTATGGCTATTCTCCTAGAGAATACAAGAGGGAAGGACATCGCAAATCATTTCCTGCATGGCGAAGGTCACAAAAGCTAAAGAAGTTCAAGGAGGGAGGAAAGAGTATCTCTTTTCTCACCTACGATGGCACCTTTGGTGCTACCGACAAAGTGTTGGCCTTCATCCAGCAATTTGATGCGGCCTTTGGGGACGAGGGCTTCACAGAGTCCTCCAAGCTACGCCATGTAGCTATGCACTTCCAAAAATCAGCTCGTCAATGGTGGGCTAGCCTTCGTGGCAATGGAGAAGCCCCAAAGACATGGAAAACTCTACGAGTTTCCATCATGAAGCAATTTCTTCCAAGCAATACCGAATGGCGCGGCTTGAAGCTTCTCTCTCATGAGTCTATCAACAAGTATGTAGACAAGTTTTGGGATTTACATCTCAAAGCTACTGTCTTTCCAAAGATAGACTTTGCCGAACAAAGACAGCAATTCTGTGCGGGATTACCTGAAGAGATGGCCGAATACATCAACTCTCAACGGCCTGGTACTATTACCGAAGTAATCCATCACACCATGGTTGCTTCACGCATCAATTTCCATCAAGGGGCTAGACGTAATGTCAAGCCCATGGAAAACAAAGATAAAAATGATTCAAAGGGGAAATCCAATGCACAAAATAATTCCCAAGGCACTTCCAACAACAACAATAACAACAACAACAATCGGTCCAAGGAGAAGGGAGTTTACAAAGGTAAAAACAAACTCTCTCCTAAAGAGCTTGAAGCTTTTCGCAAGGACCATAAATGTTTCAAGTGTGGGGAGCAAGGACATGGCTATCGTTCTTGCCCCAAGAAGAATACTCGCAATGAGACTCCTAGGGCTTCCACCATCGAATCTCCAAAAGAGGATGCTCATTGCAAAGGATCATCACTCTCCTATGCTGGGGAAAGGTAAGAGAGCATGATGCCTTCATCTTGTTTGACCCTTGCTCTACTCTCAACTTCATATCAATAGAGTTGGCCACCAAGTTGGGCATTCAAGCTTTTGAGATGGGAGATATAGTAACAGCTGATGCAACTTTCAAGGGACAACAAGCCTCCATTACTCCCTTGATGGGAAGTTGAGGCTTCATGTCCAAAGCTATGTCGACAAAGAAGACTTCTTCATCTCTCCTTTCCAACATCTGGATGTTATCCTAGGGGCACCATGGTTTGATCGCATGGCTGCCAACATGAAGTTCCCTGAAAGGAGAATTTACTTCATCTACAGGGGAAAGAACATGTATATAGATGCTAGTGAGCGTGGTCGTACTATTCCACTTGTAAATCCTCTTTCTTTTGATAAATCAATGAAGAGCTCAGTTTCTGCGTACATGATTTATGTCAAAGAGTCTCTAAAAGCTAATAATGTTTCATCAAATGAAAATGATAGGAATCAAGAAGAGTTAGACTTGTCTACTTTTCTAAAAGGATTCCAAAATGTATTCATCGATGATATCCCTATGGACCTACCTCCAAAACGAGGGGATGATGACCATCGTATTGAGCTCCTTCCAGGAAGCTCACCGCCTAACAAACCTCCTTATCGAGTCTCACAAGCTCAACAAGAGGAGATTATGAGGCAAGTACAAGAATTGGTAGACAAAGGGATGGTGAGGCCTAGTTCCTCTCCCTTTTGTTCTCCAGTTCTTTTAGTGCAAAAGAAAGATGGTACATACTGTATGTGTGTGGACTATCGAGCACTAAACCATATCACTATCAAAAACAGATTTCCCGTGCCTCGGGTAGAAGATCTGTTTGATAAGCTACAAGGCTCTACTTACTTCAGTAGGATTGACCTTAAGAGTGGCTATCATCAAATAAGGATAGTGGATGAAGATATCCTAAAGACCGCGTTTCGCACAACATTTGGTCTTTATGAATATCTAGTCATGCCTTTTGGCTTGACTAATGCACCAGCTACTTTCAATCGTCTCATGGAGAAAAATTTTAGACGATATCGTAAATTCACTGGAGTGTTCTTTGATGATATCATCATCTACTCCAAGTCTTTGGAGGAACATAAGCAACATCTCCAAGTGATTTTTCAAGCCTTGAGGGAGAACAAACTTTTTCTCAACCAAAAGAAAAGTGAATTCTTCCTTCAAGAGATTCAATATCTAGGTCATATTATCTCTCACGATGGTATTCGTATGGATCCATCAAAGTTAGAGGTAATAAAATCATGGCCTAACCCAAGGAATCTACATGAGCTAAGAAGCTTTATTGGTATGTGTGCATACTATAAACGCTTCATAGCAAAATTCTCTAAAGTAGCAGGACCACTACACGACTTAACAAAGAAGAACGTTAAGTTTGTATGGACTGCTAAGGAGCAAAATGCTTTTGAAAAACTCAAAGAGAAGCTTACCTCCCAACCAGTCCTCGTGCTTCCGGATCTCTCAAAGCCATTTGAGGTCCAATGTGATGCGTGTGGTGATTGCCTTGGAGCGGTTTTTCTTCAAGAAGGGCATGCCATAGCATATGAGAGCTGAAGGCTCAATAGTGATGAATGAGTCTTGGGCATTTATGAGAAAGAGCTTTTAGCTATTCTACATGCCCTAGATACATGGAAGCACTACCTATTGGGGACTCCATTTATCCTACGAACCGATCACCAAAGTCTCAAGTATTTCATGACGCAAACCAAACTTTCCAACAAACAAATGAGGTGGGCAAATTTTCTTTCGCAATTTAATTTCCATATTGCTCACATAGCTGGTAAGCACAATCAAGTTGCCGATGCACTTTCACGACGACCAAAAGTTAATGCGGTGTCTATAGCTACTCACAATGATCTATCCTCTATGATAGATGAGTATGCTACTGACCCTGACTTTAGAGACATAATGTCAGACCTTGCTTTGGGGAAGAAAGAGGAACCATTCACCTTGCATGATGGTTATCTTCTCCACGGAAATAGGCTATGTGTTACTCATTCCCTTCGTGAGAAGGTTATGTATGAATCCCATGCTCCTCCATATGCAGGGCATAGAGGAATTCAACCTACTCTCCGAGGAGTAGAGACGTATTTCTATTGGCCTACCATGAAAGTGGACATACAAGAGTATGTTTCAAAATGTGTAGTATGCCAAAAGACCAAGTATGATAGAGGGAAGCAACCTGGATTACTCCAGCCATTGCCTATTCCAAATTCACCATGGGAGAGTATATCCATGGATTTCATCTTTGGATTACCCAAGTCTATCCATGGGAATACAGGAATATGGACAATAGTCGACAGGTTTAGCAAGCAAGCACATTTTATTCCTGTCAAAAAGACTATTAAGGCACATCAAATGGCAACTCTCTTCATATCTCAGATTTTCAAGCACCATGGATTACCCACATCCATCGTGTCAGATAGAGATCCTAGAATGACCAGTAATTTCTGGAAAGGTCTCTTTGAAAATCTAGGAACAAGATTGAATTTCTCTTCGGCCTATCACCCACAAACGGATGGCCAAAGTGAGATAGCCAATCTTACGATACTCGATCTACTCAAGACTTATGTTACCGAAGTAGATCAACGCTCACAATGGAAAAAGTATTTACCTCTAGTAGAGTATGCCTACAATAATATTGTACATACTTCTACGGGGAAAGCACCTTTCGAGATCATAGAGGGAAGACCTAAAAGTCCCTTGCTACTCAAAGTACATGGGAAGATCTTCGCCGCCGATGAGTATAGCCGTGACCTACAAGAATCTTTTCAAAAGATTAGGGAGGCTATAGCCATCTCTCAACAAAGGCAAAAAGCTGCTGCTAATAAGCACAGAAGAGCCTTAATGTTCAAAGAAAATGATTGGGTCTTACTCAAATTTCCTAAGGCTCGATTAAGGCAAACGACGGGCAAAAATCCTACGGGCCATCAAAAGTATTATGCTAAACTAGGAAAAAGATACTGTGGTCCTTTCCAAATCTTGAAGCCCATCAATGTGATGGCTTATCAACTCAAGTTGCCCAACCATTGGCTTATACACAACGCCTTTCATGTAAGCCTACTTAAGCCCTATAAAGGAGAGCCACCAACTGAACCAATTATTGAAGACCCTCCCGAAGTTGAAGACCAAGAAGAGGTGCTACAACCCGAAGCTGTCCTTTGGCATGAAGACAAGGTACTACGACATGGTAAGATAATCCGACGGTATCTTATTAAGTTCAAAAATTATCCTTTTGAAGATGCTAGATGGATGCAAGGAGTACAACTTAAGGATAGTATGAACCTTGTCAATGCTTACAATGCTTCCTTAGAGTAAGCAAATGTACAAATGTCTTTTAAATGACTCATGTTTTTGTCTTATATGACTAGTCCTCTTTTTAATTGTGCACAAATTTAACTAGTATGCATGATTAGAATCATGTTTGTGATGATGACGTCTTTCAAACACCAAGTAGAATTTGTCACTCTACTTTGGGAGAATGAAATGGACTAAAGAGCAGACATGCTTGCGGCAGCTATGTCTCCCAAGCACCAAATGGATTAGTCATCCATCTTGGAAAGATGTCGTAGGGTTAAAAAAAAGGGATCCTCTACCCGCTAAGTACGATTGACTAATGACTGAGGCTTTATCTCTTCTACCTCATAGTCGAGGACGACTATGATTTCAAGAGAGAGGTAATGTCATAAAATCTAATATCTAACCTACCCAAATGATTTTCTCATATTAAATTGATCACTTAATGTGGGAGAATAAATAGGAACAAGTGTTAAGATATAGATATGTGCTTATAGATCTATCTCAACACGGGGCCAATAGTAAAGGGGCCCAAATGGGAGATGGTCTATCAAGAGCAAGGCTAACCAATGGAGCATAAGACCTTAGGGTTAGCTTCATTGAAGACCTCCAATAATGTGTGTAAAATTCCTTTGACCTTAGGTAAGCTAGGGCTGAGCTTGAGGTGGGAACCCGGCCCAAGCTCGAGGTGCTTGACCTGCTTGGGGTGCTTGTCGTGCTTGAGGTGTTTGTCCTGCTTGAGGTGCTTGAGGTGCTTGACTTACTCCATGCTTGAGGTGCTTGACTTGCCGCTTGATTAAGGTGCTTGAGGTGCCTTGACATGCTTGCCTAAGATGCTTGTGGGAATACCCCCTAGTCCAAGTGCTTTGTCATGCTTGATGACTAAGGTGCTTGAGCTCCTAAAGTCAAAAGCATCCCTACAAGAGGGGGGGCGAGCCCTTTTCCTAGGGATTAGAGAGAGAACACACACTCACACTCACAAGGGAAGCCCCAGCTTGAAGAGGCAGCAAGGACACATGTCAGGTCCCTACCCATGTTACCTTCATGTGTTTCTTGAAGCCTATTGGCTAGGCTTCAAAGGGGTCCAATGATAAATTACTTGAATTATCTAATTGTTTTTGAATTTATCAAGTCCTCTCTCTCAAAGGGGAAAGGGGGACACTTGTCCCAAGGCTATCCCTGTTGCTTGTAATGGCTTTTGCTTGTGATTGGCTAGGCCTGGAGGGTCCAATGAGCTTCAAGCATGAGCTACAACGGGGGGTCGACCCAAGCAAGCTAGGGGGGTGCTTAGGGGGTATACTCACCCACACACACTCACAAACACTCTCATTGTGTACTATGCAAAGTGCAAGAGCTCCCTCTCCTTCTCCAAGCAAGTAGAGGTTGAGAGCCTACACCAACACTCTTGGCTATGGAGTGCAAATCCATCCAAGAGCCATGCTTCAATGCTTAAGCTTGCCATCTCCTTCTTCTTCATTACTATGCTATTATGTATGCTAGCAACAAGAGTATGATAAGTGAGGAACTAATTCTTTCTCCTACGAAATGTTTCTTCTTCCTCTTCCCTACCCTCATTCCCTGCTAGCTCTCTCCACCTTCGAAGGTGTTTGAGGTCTTGGGACTGAGGCTTGGTATAGTTAAAGCTTTCTTCAAGTTTAGGTTATGCTATGATGGTGATGCATGAAGCTTTCCATCTTCATTGCTTCACCTAGGTCACAAGGAACACAAAGAATGTATTGTAACAAGTCTCTCTTTATGGGAGAAATCATAATACAAATGCCTATTGGAGGGGGGACCGGCTCCACATAAATCCGGTCCTCAACTGTTGTCATGTTCTCTAAATTCTCTCTCTTGCAAAAGTATTGTCTATGCCAAGTTAACTAATTGCTATGATTATGTTGCTATCTTCAATTATGTCAACCCGCTATGCTCACAAAATCATTTCTTGAAAGTACTCTCATTAAATTCCGCTACTCTCAAATTGAATAGGCAAATTACATTACAACCACTTTGCATTGTGTTCTTGCCTTAGCTACCAAAGGGGACATTTAACTTGTCCAGATGGATATTAAGACTAAATTCTTACATGATGATCTTCATGAGGACGTATATATGCAGCAACCACAAAGGTTTTTGGAGAAGGGTAGAGAGCACTTGGTTTGTAAGATCAAGAAGAGCCTTTATGGCCTTAAACACGCACCAAGAGAATGGTATCATAAGTTTGATTCATTTATGCTCTCTCAAGGTTATAGAAGAAGTGACATCGATCATTGCCTCTATACTAAGCGAGTTAAGCAAAGCATGGTAGCTTGTTGGTTTTTATCCTTTAAGTGGATGACATGTTACTTGTTGAAAATAACATTAATGAGTTAGCTTCCTTGAAATAAAAGTTGAATGATAGCTTTGACGTGAAATATTTGGGGTCATATTTTGGGCATGCACATTGTGCGAGATAAATATAAGAAGTTGCTTTACTTATCTCAACAAATTATATTGAAAAACCACTCAAAAATTTCAATATGGAGAGAGGGAAGGCATAGAATACTCCACTGCCTCCATATGTGAAACTATGCCTAAATGATAGTCCCAAATTTGATGTAGAAAAGGCTAAAATGGCAAAGGTGCCATACTCTTTGCAGTTGGTAGCTTAATTATGCAATGATATGTACATGATTAGATATTGCTTTTGCAATGGGAGTGGTCAACCAATACATGTCAAATCCTGGCAAGAAACATTGGGGGGTAGTGAAAGGAGTCATGAGATATCTGAATCGTACAAAGGAATTGTGCATTTGGTTTGGAAGAAAATAAGCACATGTACTTGGATACACTAATTATGCATGGGATATGGACAAAAGGAGGTCTACTTTAGGTTGCGTCTTCATTTTTATTGGTGGTACTGTTTCTTGGTGATCTCATTTGAGAGTTGCACATCCATGTCAACCATCAAAGCTGTGTATATTGCAGCATCAAAGGCTTGCAAGGAAGCTATATGGCTTGCTCGACTAGTGAAAGACTTGGGAATTTTTGTTGAGGTGCCTACATTACACTGTGATAGTCACAATGCTATCATGTTGGCAAGGAATCCAATGTTTCATGTGAAGATAAAGCATACAAATGTTGTAATAGAAATGGCCTAATAACTTGTAGAGTAGCGGAATTAAGAGAAATTATTTGCTGAAATTACTTTGAGAGCATAATGGGTGAACTTCATTAATGGTAGCAACATAAAAATAATAGTTAATTAACTAGGCATGAACAATAATTTTGCAAGAGAGTGAATTAGAGAACATGACAACAATTGAGGACCGGATTTATGTGGAGCCGGTCCCCCCTCCCCAATAGGCATTTGTATTATAGATTCTCCCATTAAAGGAGACTTCGTACAATACAATCTTTGTGTTCTTTTTTACCTAAGTGATGTTATGAAGATGGAAAGCTTCATGCACCGCTAGCATAGCATAATCTTTGAAGAATACATTAACTGGACCAAGGCTCAGTCCCAAGACCTCAAAACACCTTCGAAGGGGGAGAGAGCTAGCATGGAGTGAGGATAGGGAAGAGGAAGAAGAAGTAGTATACGAGAAAGAGATATTCCCTTACTTATCATCACTCTTCTTTAGCATAGCATAATAGCTTAGTAATGATGAAGATGAAAAGGATGGCAAGCTCAAGCTTTGAAGCATGTCTCTTGGTTGGATTTGCACCCCATAGCCAGAGAGGCTAAGTGTAGGCTCACTCTTCTCAAGGAGCTTAGAGAAGGAGATGGAGCTCTTGCACTTGCCAAGCACATAATGAGAGTGAATGTGAGAGTGTGTGGGTGAGTATACCGTGCAAGCTAGGCCCATGCTTCCTTGGTCGACCCCCTCTGGCCAATCACAGCCTTAGTGCATATCAAGCAACAAGGGTAGTCTTGGGACAAGTGTCCCCCTTTCCACTTTGAGAGAGAGGACTTGATAAATGCAAAAGCAATTAAATAAATGTGGTAATTTATCATTGGACCCCTTTTAAGCCTAGCCAATAGGATTCAAGCACCTCATGAAGGTAACATGGGTAGGGTCTTGACATGTGTCCTTGCTGCCTCTCTAGGCTTGGGCTCACCTTGAGTGTGTGAGTGTGTGTTCTCTCTCTACCCCCTAGGAAAAGGGCTCACCCCCCCTCTTGTAGGGATATTTTTGACTTGCTTTGATCAAGCACCTTAGTCATCAAGCATGACTAAGCACTTGGACTAGGGGGTGCAAGCATCTCAAGCAAGCATGTCCAAGCACCTCAAGCACCTTAGTGATGCAGCAGGTCAAGCACCTCAAGAACCTTAATCAAGCACCTCAAGAATGACAAGCACCTCAAGCACCTTAATCAAGCACCTCAAGCAGGACAAGCATCTCAAGCTTGGGCTGGGTTCCCACCTCAAGCTCAGCCCTAACTTAGGTCAAAGACTTTTAACACTAACCTTTGGAGGTCTTTAATGAAGCTAACCCTAAGGTCTTCTAAGCTCCATTGGTAGCCTTACTCTTTGACAGACCATCTCTCATTTAAGCCCCTTTACCATTGGCCCCTTGTTGAGATAGATCTGTAAGCACATGTCTATATTCTACCTCTTATTTCCATTTATCTCTCCCATATTAAATGATCAATTCAATATGAGAAAGTCTTTTTGGAATAGGTAGATATTAGATTTTATGACATTTCCTCTCTCTTGAAATCATAATCGTCCTCAACTATGAGGTAGAAGAGATAAATTCTTAGTCATTAGTCTACGTTACTTAGCGGGTAGAGGGTCCCTTTTTGTTAGGAAATAAGACGTAGCTAAATAGATAATTGAGTAGATTACTTAATGGAGAGAGACAAATTTACATACACGAGATTATAGAGTAGAGAGAGAGAGAGAGTACACACAATATACGTGGTTCACCCAATGTGGGCTACGTCCACGAAAAAGCAGCCACTCAATGGCTTTAGTACTTCAAAACAAGAAGTAGTTTACAAAGAGATTATACCCTTTTGGAGCTCCCGCATTGCTTCACTCTCACCACCTTACACCCATCTTGTTGCATCAACTTCACACTATGAAATGTGTGTAGAAATGGCCTCCTTTTATAGGCCAAAAGGGTTGTCCTCTCTTATGAGAGGCAGCCATGTGTAGTCGCCCTTGTGTGAATAAGTCCAAATCGGACCCTCCAATCTGCCTATGTGTGGCCGCCCTTGTGTAGACAAATCCACTTTTGAATTCGGCCACCGGTCACCGGCCATTGACTTCTTCCGACCACCGGCCACCCACCGGCCAACGGCCAACCGACTGCTTTCCGGTCGCCGTCCGGCCATAATATTCCGGCCCCTGATTTTTGGCCGTGAAAATTTTGGTTTCCGGCAAGTGATTTTTATTTCCGGTGAGTGATTTTCCTTCACGCACGATGGCTTCTCCTCATAATGGGGGCCTTACAAATGTGCGCTTTTACCAGAGAAAATTACAAGGGGTAAATCTGGCTCCATACTTAACACTTTTTACCCTATGACATCATTCCAAGATGGATGACTAATCCATTTGGTGCTTGGGAGACATAGCTTCCGCAAGCATGTATGCTCTTTAGTCCATATCATAATGCCAAAGTAGAATGACAAGTTCTACTTGGTGTTTGAGAGACGTTGTCAACCAAACATGATTCTAAGCATGCATACTACTTATATTTGTGCACAATAAAAAGAGAACTACTCTTATAAGACAAAAATATTGGTCATTAAAAAGAAATTTGTACATTTGCTTACTCTAATGTAGCATTGTAAGCAGTGATAAGGTTCATACTATCCTTAAGTTGTACTCCTTAGATCCATTTTAGCATCTTCAAAAGGATAGTTTTGAACTTAATAAGATACCGACGGATAATCTTACCATGTCGCAGTACCTTATCTTCATGTCGAAGGACAGCTTCGGGTTGTAGCACCTCTTCTTGATCTTCTACTTTGGGAGGGTCTTCAATAATTGGTTCACTTGGTGGCTCTCCTTTGTAGGGCTTAAGTAGACTCACATGAAAAGCATTGTGTATGAGCCAATGGTTGGGCAATTTAAGTTGGTAAGCCATCTCGTTGATTGGCTTCAAAATTTGAAAAGGGCCATAGAATCTTTTTTCTAGTTTAGCATAATACTTTTGATGGCCCGTAGGATTTTTGCCCTTCGTTTGCCTTAATCGAGCCTTGGGGAACTTGAGTAAGACCCAATCGTTTTCTTTGAACGTTAATGCCCTTCTGTGCTTATCAGCAACAACTTTTTGCCTTTGTTGAGAGATGGATATAGCCTCCTTAATCTTTTGAAAAGATTCTTGTAGGTCACGGCTATACTCATCAGCAGCGAAGATATTCCCATGTACCTTAAGTAGCAAGGGACTTTTAGATCTTCCCTCAATGATTTCAAAAGGTGCTTTTCCTATAGAAGTATGTACATTATTATTGTATGCATACTTTACAAGAGGTAAATACCTTTCCCATTGTGAGCATTGATCTACTTCTATAACATAAGTCTTTAGTAGATCAAGTATTGTAAGATTGGCTATCTCACTTTGGCCATCCGTTTGTGGGTGATAGGCCGAAGAGAAATTCAATCTTGTACCTAAACTTTCAAAGAGACCCTTCCAGAAATTACTAGTCATTCTATGATCTCTATTTGACACGATGGATGTTGGCAATCCATGGTGTTTGAAAATCTGAGATATGAAGAGAGTAGCCATTTGGTGTGCCTTAATAGTCTTTTTGATAGGAATAAAGTGTGCTTGCTTGCTAAACCTGTCAAGTATTGTCCATATCTCCGTATTCCCATGGATAGACTTGGGTAATCCAAAGATAAAATCCATGGATATACTCTCCCATGGTGAATTAGGGATTGTCAATGGTGGCTGGAGTAATCTAGGTTACTTCCCTCTATCATACTTAGTCTTTTGGCATACTACACATTTGGAAACATACTCTTGTATGTCCACTTTCATGGTAGTCCAATAGAAGTATGTCTCTACTCCTCGGAGAGTAGGTTGAATACGTCTATGCCCCGCATAGGGAGGAGCATGGGATTCAAACATGACTTTCTCACGAAGGGAATGGGTAATACATAGCCTATTGCCATGGAGAAGATAACCATCCTGCAAGGTGAATGGTTCCTCTTTCTTCCCCAAAGCAAGGGCTGACATTACGTCTTTAAAGTCAGGGTCAGTAGCATACTGATCTATCATAGAAGATAGATCATTGTGAGTAGCTATTGACACTGCATTAACCTTTGGTCATCGTGAAAGTGCATCAGCCACTTGATTGTGCTTACCAGCAATGTGAGCAATATGAAAATTAAATTGCAAAAGAAAATTTGCCCACCTCATTTGTTTGTCGGAAAGCTTGGTCTGCGTCATGAAGTACTTGAGACTTTGATGGTTGGTTCGTAGAATAAATGGAGTCCCCAATAGATAGTGCTTCCACGTGTCTAGGGCATGAATAACAGCTAAAAGCTCTTTCTCATAGATGTGTAGGACACGTTCATTTGTGTTGAGCCTTCGGCTCTCATATGCTATGGTGTTCCCTTCTTGAAGCAAGACTGGTCCAAGGCAATCACCACAAGAATCACATTGGACCATAAATGGTTTTGAGAGATCCGGAAGCATGAGGATTGGTTGGGAGGTAAGCTTCTCTTTGAGCTTGTCAAAAGCATTTTGCTCCTTAGCAGTCTATGAATACTTAACGTTATTTTTTGTTAAGCAATGGTCCTGCTATTTGAGATAATTTTGCTATGAAGCGTCTATAGTATGCACACATACTTATAAAGCTTCTTAGGTCATGTAGATTCCTTGGATTATGCCATGCTTTTATTACCTCTAACTTTGATAGATCCATTCGGATACCATCTTGAGAGATAATATGACCTAAGTATTGAATCTTTTAGAGGAAAAATTCTCTTTTCTTTTGGATGAGAAGAAGATTATTCTTCCTTAGCGCTTGACAAATCATTGTTATGTTCCTCCAAAGACTTGGAGTAGATGATAATATCATCGAAGAACACTCCAGTTAATTTACAGTAAGGTCTAAAGATCTTCTCCATTAGACGATTGAACATGGCTGGTGCGTTGGTCAAGCCAAAAGGCATGACTAGATATTCATAAAGACCGGACGTTGTACGAAACGCGGTCTTTAGGATATCTTCATCCACTATCCTTATTTGATGATAGCCACTTTTAAGGTCAATCCTACTGAAGTAGGTAGAGGCTTGTAGCTTATCAAACAGATCTTCTACCCAAGGCACGGGGAATCTATTTTTGATAGTCATATGGTTTAGTGCACGATAGTCCACACACATACGGTATGTTCCATCTTTCTTTTGCACTAAAAGAACGGGAGAACAAAAGGGAGAGGAGCTAGGCCTCACCATACCTTTGTCTACCAATTATTGTACTTGCCTCATGATCTCCTCCTATTGAGCTTGAGAAACTCAATAAGGAGGTTTGTTAGGCTGTGAGCTTGCTGGGATAAGCTCAATGGGATGGTCATCATCCCCTCGTTTTGAAGGTAAGTCCATAGGGATATCATCATTGAACACATCTTGGAATCCTTTTAGAAAATTAGACAAGTCTAACTCTTCTTGATTCCTACCATCTACTTTTGATAATCATTAGAACCTTTTTGAGACTCTTTGACAAAAATCATGTACGCAGAAACTGAGCTCTTCATTGATTTGTCAAAAACAGGAAGATTTACAAGTGGAATAGTGCGACCGGGCTCATTAGCATCTATATACATATTCTTGTCCCTGTAAAGTGAAGTAAATTCTCCTTTCAGGAAACTTTATGTTGGCAGCCATGCGGTCGAACCATGGTGCCCCTAGGATAGCATCCTCATGTTGGAGAGGAGAGATGAAGAAGTCTTCTTTGTCGACATAGCTTTGAACATGAAGCCTCAACTTCCCAATCAAGGGAGTAACGGAGGCTTGTTGTCCCTTGAAAGCTGCATCAGTCATTACAGTATCTCCCATCTCGAAAGCTTGAATGCCCAACTTGGTGGACAACTCCGTTGATATGAAGTTGTGAGTAGAGCCAGGGTCAAACAAGATGAAGGCATCATGCTCTCTTATTCTTCCACATGCATAGGAGAGAGCTGCTCCTTTGCAATGAACATCCTCTTTTGGAGCTTCGATGGCGGAAGCTCTAGGAGTCCCATCGCGAGCATTTTTTTTGGGGCAAGAACGGTAGGTATGTCCTCCCCTCTTGTATTCCCTAGGAGAATAGCCATAGCTTTCATCAAAAGAGGAGGAAGGTGAAGAAGAAGGAGAAGAGGGTGACCTCTTCCTTGCCCTTTTCTTCCTTGGTTTCCTCTCTTCTCGTTCAGAGTGGCAAGGAGACGGCCGGCGGACTATGGTTTGAAGATTTCCTCTTGGGAGGTGTTGGCAATCGCCTAGACCGCCGTCTTCTTGGAGCCAAATCTTCATATGAACTTAGGGATTCAGTGCTTTCTCGTTCCTTGGATTCCTCCTCTGGAATGGGAGAGAGTCTTCTTTTGGGAGTCTCTTCAAGAGACCTCCTAAGCTCTCTCTCCTATTTGAAGAGGAAGGGTTATCCCATAAGCACGAAGTTGTTGAGTAACTTCGGCTTGCAAGGTAGGGTTACCCATGGCTTGCTGCAACCTAGTAACAAGGTAGTTAACAAACATGGGGGCACCATCATTAGCACCTTCACGTGCAAAATCAAAGCTATCAATGTTCATTCTACTCTCTTGACTATGGTCGGCCATGTTAATTAAACTTATATGTTTGTTTAATGTACTTTTTGGCAATTCAAAACTTCAGTTGCTACTCCTCTTAGCCTTTGAAAATTTCGGCCCTAAGGTATCTATACCCACGACTGGAATTCGGTTAATTATAGAGAGTAGTGAGGTGGGTCTAATATTGCAGCATTGCCGAGGGATAGCTCCTTTCAGACTTCTTATGGCTCAATAATGGTAAAGCCGTAGGAAAGTCTAAAGAGACTCCATTATTAAGACCAAAGCTCCCGAGGTGTGCACCATACCCCACATAGTGGGCTGCAACAAAATCGTTACTAGATCCCAGTCCCACTTACCCTAATATAATTAACAAAACCAACCATTTATAGGCTACTTAAGGACATCTCTTCTTAAGCAAGAAAAGAGAAACCAAATGCTCTGATACCAATGTAATAGAAATGGCCTAATAACTTGTAGAGTAGCGGAATTAAGAGAAAGTGTTTCCTGAAATTACTTTGAGAGCATAATGGGTGAACTTCATTAATGGTAGCAACATAAACATAACAATTAATTAACTAGACATGAACAATACTTTTGCATGAGAGAGAATTAGAGAACATTACAAAAATTGAGGACCGGATTTATGTGGAGCCGGTCCCCCCTCCAATAGCATTTGTATTATAGATTCTCCCATTAAAGGAGACTTGATACAATACAATCTTTGTGTTCTTTTTGACCTAAGTGATGCTATGAAGATGGAAAGCTTCATGCACCACTAGCATAGCATAATATTTGAAGAAAGCATTAACTGGACCAAGCCTCAGTCCCAAGACCTCAAACACCTTCGAAGGTGGAGAGAGCTAGCATGGAGTGAGGATAGGGAAGAGGAAGAAGAAGTAGTATACGAGAAAGAGCTATTCCCTTACTTATCATCACTCTTCTTTAGCATAGCATAATAGCTTAGTAATGATGAAGATGAAGAAGATGGCAAGCTCAAGATTTGAAGCATGTCTCTTGGTTGGATTTCACTCCATAGCCAGAGAGGTTAAGTGTAGGCTCACTCTTCTCAAGGAGGTTAGAGAAGGAGATGGAGCTCTTGCACTTGCCAACCACATAATGAGAGTGAATGTGAGAGTGTGTGGGTTAGTATACCTTGCAAGCTAGGCCCATGCTTCCTTGGTCAATCCCCTCTTTTAGCACTCCTAGGCATTTTATTGGACCTCCTCAAGCCTGGCCAATCACAGCCTTAGTGCATATCAAGCAACAAAGGTAGTCTTGGGACAAGTGTCCCCCTTTCCACTTTGAGAGAGAGGACTTGATAAATGCAAAAGAAATTAAATAAATGTGGTAATTTATCATTGGACCCCTTTTAAGCCTGACCAATAGGATTCAAGCACCTCATGAAGGTAACATGGGTAGGGTCTTGACATGTGTCCTTGCTGCATCTCTAGGCTTGGGCTCACCTTGAGTGTGTGAGTGTGTTCTCTCTCTACCCCCTAGGAAAAGGGCTCGACCCCCCTCTTGTAGGGATATTTTTGACTTGCTTTGATCAAGCACCTTAGTCACCAAGCATGACTAAGCACTTGGACTAGGGGGTGTTCCCACAAGCATCTCAAGCAAGCATGTGCAAGCACCTTAGTCATGCAGCAGGTCAAGCACCTCAAGCACCTCAAGTACCTCAAGCACCTTAATCAAGCACCTCAAGCAAGACAAGCATCTCGAGCTCGGGCTGGATTCCCACCTCAAGCTCAACCCTAACTTAGGTCAAGAACTTTTAACACTAACCTTTGGAGGTCTTTAATGAAGCTAACCCTAAGGTCTTCTAAGCTCCATTGGTAGCCTTTCTCTTTGACATACCATCTCTCATTTGAGCCCCTTTACCATTGGCCCCTTGTTGAGATAGATCTGTAAGCACATGTCTATATTCTACCTCTTGTTTCCATTTATCTCTCCCATATTAAATGATCAGCTCATTATGAGAAAGTCTTTTTGGAATAGGTAGATATTAGATTTTATGAAATATGTAAAGTACCACTTCATTCAGGATGTGATTGAGGACAAGCATATGGAGCTTGTGAAGATGCACATAGATGATAACCCTGTAGATCTTCTCACCAAGGTCTAGCTACTTATGGGCGAGAGCTAGATAGGCTACTCTAACATGATTGTACATACATATATATTTTATACCCCATACTTAAAGGCACATTGGCCTTTAAGTGGGAGGTTGCTGGGGTGGTAAAACTTAATGTGCTAGCCCTAAGTAAGTTCTCAACTAGACGCTAACACCGACCATTACATGTGTTTGCCCATGATAATGTATTGTTTGTCAACCTTGGCAAAACCAAGGTTATGGTATTCAATACCACACCGCAGTGGGTTAGGAGATCAACACCCACATTTTCTTATGGCCAGGAGTCAGTGAAGTATACAGATGCATACACTTACCTTGGGATAGCCTTTAGTGGTCCAATGTTTTCATCGAGGAGAGCAGTTGAGACGAGATTGACCAGAGCATATGCTACCCTAGGCAAATTAGAGAGGATGTGTTCGAAGGTTTCGTTCCAAGAACCTCAAACAAAGCTATGGCTCTTTGATACTTTAGTGGCATTAGTTATGCTTTATGGAGCCTAGATATGGGGACATTCAATGGACCACAATAGCAGATCTGGTAGCACTGATGGGTGGAGATGTATGGAGAGGCCTTATGTTTCTATGATCTCTTGGATGATAAGAGTTAAGGCTTTAGTACCACATGAGATTATCAGAGCAGGGCTGGCTGCATCTTCACTTGTGGTCGAGGCACTCACCATATCAGTTTCTTTTTTGAACAATTTATGGGACCTCCCCAGACACATATATGCTCGTTTAGCTTTTGAGTCTTCCTGACAGCTAGCATTGCAGGGGGATACTACTCATTGGTATGGAAAGATAACATCATGGTTTGAGTTGTACGGTTTCAATATGGATAGATTGCCTAGTATTCTTTGGATGGTGCACCCTCTATGTCTATTACGGGCAGAAAGATTGCCAAACTCATTCGTCCATCAGGATGACCTATCTCAGCTCGATGCCAGGAGGACTTGGATTTAGCCGACACGAGAGTGGGCATGAAGACGGCTTTTTGTAGAGAGAATCTTCTCCATCTGACGGAGGACGGGTTTGTGACTAGACCTAGTTACATGGAAACACATTTATCTCGGGGGATACGGTGCGCTATTGGTCACCTACGCACCTCTTCACATCAGCTTGAGGTCAAGACTCGCAGGTTTAGGGGGATATCTACAGAGGATAGGATATGACGGCTATGCCATTTGGAGCTTGAGACAGAGCTACATTACATATGTCCCTGTCTTGTATATCATGAGATACAGGGGCGATTTCATTGACTTTGCTACTTTGGAGATCAGAGAGAGAGACAATCTCAAGGTAGATTACAAAATTCTTTAGACCACCTACTGGCAGACAGAGGGGCAGACCACACAACAAAGCCCAGAGGCTACTGAGCTAGGGAGATCTAGACGCCCACAATTGGGGGTACTTCACAACATTGACAGAGATTACAGTAGATGATATGGATCACTTTAGCTTGATAGTAAAGGTACTTACCATGGCGGACATTGACAATATTCTATAGTGACCGATGCAATACATCCTCGGACAACGCCCGATGCTGGACATCCTCGGATAATAGAGCCCAATGCCGGATATCCTCGAACATTGATGTTCATACACTCGGATTGTACTACCCTAAACAGTTGTGAACCATGATAATAGCTATTTAGCTTTTATTTTTCTTTATTTCATTTTTATTTGGGAAAATTACCAAAATACCCCTCTAATTTGTGGAAATTCCCAAAATACCCCTCAAATTTCAAAAATTCCCAAAGTACCCCCATAATTTGTCATAAATTTCCAAAATGCCCTTCAAATTTTCCGAAATTCCCTTGATTGTGAGAGTAAATTTCTTCAAAAACAAAAAATTTGTAGCTTTTCATAAGAAGAGTGATTGTCTACCATACGAGATGCTAATTGAGTTGGTTATGTAGGCTTTGGAGATGAATTTCTTCAATATTTTTAGACATAATTACCTTTTTTTTGGGAGGTGATTTGCAAAAAATTACATGCTAAGCACTCAAAAACCGATCTCAATTGTCAAACAAGAATAAAGATTAAAAAATCTTGAAGATCCAACGAAAATAGATACAAGGGTATTTTGGGAATTTTTGAAATTTGAGGGGTATATTGGGAATTTCCAAAAATTATAGGGGTATTTTGGTAATTTCCCCCTTTTTTTTTTTTGTACCGAGACAGTTTGGTCTCTTGAGGACATATTCTCACTCTCATAGAGATAGAGCGTGTTTAGGGATTAGGGTTTGAACCGGTTTTTCTGCAGGAGAATGGCGTCTCGCAAGGTTATCCGCCGCCTGGGGGCCCTGCTGCATCCTTCAAGAGGCTTCTGCCATAAGCAGGAGCTCGGTGGTCAATTGCATCCGCGATCATCCAGTCAGCTGCTCG
The DNA here is from genome assembly GCF_014529385.1 of Adiantum capillus-veneris. Lineage (NCBI taxonomy): Eukaryota > Viridiplantae > Streptophyta > Polypodiopsida > Polypodiales > Pteridaceae > Adiantum > Adiantum capillus-veneris. Next base: position 57,022,256 of record NC_140931.1, read on the forward strand.
CGGCCTTGGAGCCGCATGTCACAAGTTCCGGGAAGGAACTTTTTCAAGGCCTCATGGACGTGTTCTGTTTAGAGAAGGAGGCCTGGAAACAGAAGGAGGAGGTCTGGAAACAGAAACAGAAAGAAATTGAATATCAAAAGGAGGCCATTGAGTATCGGAACAAGGAGATCGCATATTTGGAGGTAGACCTCCTTAGATCCAAGGGTTTGAACAATACACGTGGGTTGTTCGAGAGAATGCAGGAGGTCCTTGCAACATATACACGTGCTAAAGGAAACAAAGCTTCCATTTTGTGGGAAAAAATCCTCAAGTGGTCTCCGGACTTGGCTGCTTGCGTAGAGAAGCACACCAATATTCCACTGCAAGATGTGCGGAAGCAAGCAGCGCACTGCCATACTATATACAACATTCTTTCGCAGCACGTGCACGCAGGTAAAGAATTGGCTGAACTGCAGGCCGCCAATGGGAGAATTTATTTTCATAGAGGGCCTATGTTGCCTGAACAGGTCCAAATATTTCTCTGTATTGGAAAGGCGGCGAAGTTTGACATTGAAGAAGACCTGTCTACCAGGTACACCTGCTACTCTTGTTGCTTTTATTTGTTTATTGTTTGAATGTTGCCTGTATTCATTTTATATATATTGATTGGACAGGCCGTGCTGAAGAGTTCAGATGTAGATCTGTTTGAATGTGGTCATGGTACGTATGATACTGTACATGAGACTATGGGCTCGCTGTAGAGTGATGAGGACTTTTTTTGGGTCTGATGATGTTCAGTGATGCGTAATGATTTATGTTGAGGACAGGTAGTCCTCAGGGTACATTATGCAGGTTGTGTAGAGAGGATACAAAATGTAAAAGCCTGGTTGCAGGTGTTTACTGTTAATCCAATGAGCTGTTTATTGTCTGAGTGCTTGAAGCTATATACCTGGATGGTTATATGGGACTCTGTGCGTGTAGGGACTTACTTGCAGGCTGGTGTCTGCTCTCTAGGATATAGTTTCTCAATGCCTGATAACAAAGGCTGTTTATTTTAATTATGTGTTTAGTTCTTGTTGTTTTTAACCATGCCGGACTATGTACTGTTTGCTGAACACTTTGAGGGCATTATACGGAGGTGTATTATACGCATATGATTGTGAAAGTTGGTGTGTTGGTTTATGATCTTTTAGTGTGTATGGTAATAGGTTATGTAGTCATACAAGGACACACACACATATGTATCTATACATATGTGACACTTTGAATCCCATTTTACCTCGAAAACTTCCTCTAGCTCAGTTGTGGTGTGTATGTATGAGGATTCAAATATGAAATTTGAGCTTGAATTTTGATTTTGATGCTCAAACAAGAGTTACTAGATTTCAAGTCTTCTTGTAAACAATTTCAAGGTTTGTCACTAACATCACATATTTTTCAACAAAAATAATTTCCTGCACCTATACAGCATGCACTAGATGTCTTGCAAGAGTCAAAATCCTCTTCATGCTTGTTTGGCGAGCTAACCATTCAGGTGTGTGTGGTTTGTTGAAACATCTGCCAACTAATACCATTATAAAGTAAGCTCTTGTTTACTCCCCCCTTTGTCCTCGTTTACTTTTCAGCATTCGACGTCCTCAGTCGCCCCTGCTTTTGTGCCCGCACTTCCTCGTCCGTAAGTGACACTGAGGAAGTCAAGGGATCGACGATGGGAGTGTAATCCGCTGTTGATGCATCCCATCGGAAAAAAGAACCACCAGTATGACAGATAGGTTTGGTGTGAGCAAGTATGTGGCCCGGTTTAAAATACATTACCGGTTTTTGGCAGACATTGGCCACTGTCACCAAGCTGCCTTAGGTTTATGGTTTTCATTTGAATGGAGGAGCTACATGAAGTTTTCGTGGACCTGGGTAATTTGCTCGTAGCAGGTGCATGAAATGCTAATATCACTTCCTCCCATTCCAAGTGGGCTGTCTTCCCCGTCTGTTTGCACATCCACATTTATGTTTTTTGCACCATCACCTGATTCACCTGTTGTGACATGGAGGAGATAACTCGGGAGTGTCTTGAAAGGGGCGAGCAGGCCCTGCAGGCACTGGCAGAGAAGCTCTTTAGTCTTCCCTCCGCTGCTGAGAACACCGGTCGCATTGTTCAACTCCCTTCACCTACAATTTGGCTACCTCGAGAGAAACGTATAAGTGACCCTGCTCATTTGGTTTGTTTTGATCTCTCTGACACACACACACACACACACACACACACACACACACATATACACGCCTGCCTGTGGCCACTTGCAATTGTGTTTTGTGTGAAACCCAGGTTCCCAAAATATGCACTTGGATGCTCACAATGAAACATATATGGTCATGGCTCTCTGTACATATGTACCATTATATTTGAATTCATACATACGTAGATCCGTGTACACATGTAAAAGACACATACATACGTAGATAGATCCGTGTACACATGGAAAAGACACATACATACGTAGATATGTGTGTATGTGTGGATGTATGCATTTTTCTATGTACCTAAACACATACTCATGCATGCACACATATGTGCATATATGTATCTGTGTGTATGTGCAAAATTTATGTGTATATTTTCTCTTTCTCACATACATGTGTTTGCGTAGGGACATTTACACATACATATATACACACATGTATTAATAACTACAGTTTAACTGTTGCGTATATCAAATGCAGATATGTATATCTATATATGCAATAGTGTATAGAAATATATGCATGCTTATTATCATAAGCTGTATTCGAACGTTTGTGTAGACACTCCCATATCCACATATGTATCTGTGCACACATGTATACCCATATAAACATATCTGGTTAGATGTTTGCTCTTACATAAATGTACACCATTGCGATCCGAGCTCCCTGCTGTTGCTTTGCCCTCGCCATCCCTCCTCTCCACCCCACCCCCCCTCTTGCTGGTGGCACGCTGAGCCTCTTTCACGCTGCAGCCCCCCCCCCCCGTTGTTGGTGGCACGCTGCGGTGGACTGAGCCTCTCTCGCGCATGCTGCTTTGTCTTCTTCAACTTCACCCACCCCTTTTCTTTTCAGCATCAGACATAGAATGACAACTTCAGCTTCACCTCAGAGGGACTCTACAGCAGCCCCCTCGTCCGACACCGCGGAGTCGACCCTTCGACTTGCTCTTTCGCTAGAAAAACAAGCGAGCTTATTGGCTGAGGTGGAACGGCTTCAAGCCACCTCAGACGTCATTTGCAGGATTGTTGGCACTCGATCCTGTAGAGGCGAGGTGAGGGACCTACTTCAAGCTTGACTCCTCACCGAAGTGGGCAAGATCACTGATGTGCAGCTACTCGGGAGAGGATATTATCAGATTGAGTTTGAGTCTCCAGAGATGGCGGCCAAAGTGGTCTTGATGAGCCCGCTCAGCATTCGAGCGGCTCTAGCATTTTTTCGATAGTGGCGTCATGGCTTTGACCTGACGACAGATGTTCTTGCATAGGTGATTGCAACGAAGCCTCATGTGTAGAGTTACGAATACGGCATGAGATTGATTTTTGTTTTATTTTTTGGGGGGCGGGGGATATTCCTACCTATTGGACTTTTTTAAAGATAGAGCCTGTAGTAGGTGCACCATTAGTACGTCAGTAAGTTGCTCCAATTTTGAAGTGTATTAAATTAGGAGGAATCTTAAAAGATACCCTCTTTGTGATCAAAGTGGAAAAGTAGAGACCTACCAGGTGTCATAGGCAGATGGCAAGCAACTTGTGGTAGGTGGACGGCGAGGGAAATTTTACAAAGGAGGCAGGTGGCAGGGCACAAGAGGACATAGCTGGCAGCAAAGGCGAGATAGCTACCACGTGACCAAATGTAGGTAGCGCGAGAGCAGATGGAGAGTTTTTAAGAGAAGAGTGTATTTTGGAAAGGGCACTTGAAGATGACATATATATTCCTGAACCTTTCTCGAAGGAAGCATTAGAGCCATTGTAATGGACTCATATTCTAGAAACCTTAGATGTGTGTGCTATCTCAGATGGTCCCACAACAAAATTCTACGATAAGGATGGATATGATGTGGTTTTGTGTTTTATGGTCAATACAATCCTAGGAAAGGTTTCCTTAGAACATCCTAGGGGTGATAGATTGATCAAACAAGAGGGTGAAGAGTTTTATGACTCTTCGGAGCATTTTGCACGAGAGGATGACGTAGACAATGAATGCTCTGATAACTTGAGTGACCAAGAAGAAACTATAGTAGACATCCGGTTTTACAATTTTTCAACCAAAAACCTAAACGTCTATTTTGAAGATCCATTTTTTGTACTTATCGTAGATATGGTGATGCCATGGAATTATATGAGTCTTTATGAGTTTAGTTTGTGGCCTTTTTAGCTTGGTATGTTAGGCACATATACATGTGCGTCAAGTCACCTAGCTAGTAGGTCAGCCGTTATAGGGGCAAGTGTGTGCAGTTTGAATTTTTTTTTATATGCCCCTAATCTATGTATATGAGATGTGAGTTTTAAGAGGATGACGTAGACAATGAATGCTCTGATAACTTGAGTGACCAAGAAGAAACTATAGTAGACATCCGGTTTTACAATTTTTCAACCAAAAACCTAAACGTCTATTTTGAAGATCCATTTTTTGTACTTATCGTAGATATGGTGATGCCATGGAATTATATGAGAGTCTTTATGAGTTTAGTTTGTGGCCTTTTTAGCTTGGTATGTTAGGCACATGTACATGTGCGTCAAGTCACCCAGCTAGTAGGTCAGCCGTTATAGGGGCAAGTGTGTGCAGTTTGAATTTTTTTTTATATGCTCCTAATCTATGTATATGAGATGTGAGTTTTAAGCAAGCACTGTGGTATCTTATTATCAAAATTTTGTAGTTTTTTTGTCGTTATAATTCTTTTGCCCTCAACTAACTTCTCTCTATGTAGTAGTGCTATATAGCCTGTTGTTTGCATCAATTTTTCACATAGTAATGCATAGATTCAAACATTGACATCTTCAAAAAATTTGTTGTAAAAAAATTAGAATTTTTTAAAACCTTGAAAGCATCCCTTTTGGATTTGTTTTTTAGAAGCTATAGTATGTTCCCTGCAGGGTACATGATATGGTAGCCTGCATGCAATTTGATCTAGAGCAAGTTGTGAAAGCTTACATGCTTTGTGACATATGTAAAATTTGAAATTATGGTTTTTCAAAATGGAGAAGATCTTTTTTCAAGTGCATTGGTTGGTATGTGGTGTAAATCCATGCTAGGGCAGGTGCTTCTTCCTAGTTTCCATGGTGGTCTTCTAAGTTGGCATGTGCTTGTAAATTCCCACGGGATCACTTGTCTTTGACTTGTGGTTTTGTGGAGTTATTTTGATATGGTTTGTGGTGATGAATTTGCATATTGAGGACTATTGGGATACATTGTTGTAGAGGTGCCCCTTGTTCTTGTTTTCTTAACAATGTTTTGATGCCCTCCACCGCAAAACTCTTTCACGTGACCTTCAAGTTATAGGTTTTGATTGATGTGATAGCAGAATTTTCAATTTTTTATGGTAATGTAGGCGAGGATGTTGATGCATTCATTGAAAAGATGGAGTTTTCTTGTTTGATTACAAATCAAGAAGATCCATTGGTTATGTTGAATATATATATACTTTTTGCTTGAAAGAGAATGCAAGGACATGGTACAATGAATATAAATTGTAGTTGAAATCATCTCGATCTCCATGGTGATGACTGACAGTGCAATTAAGAAGGATTTTCTTGAGAGGTTTAAGAAGGTAAGGATCTAGAGAAGGTAGGTATTTGTGTCAAGAGCCTTATGCAAGGTGAACATAAAACAATGGATATGCATGTGAGGTAGTTTAATGAGTTATGGAGAAAATGTTGTAATGTTTTAAGAAATGAGTCCTCCTCTTATGCTTGAATTGACCATGTTTATGCTAATCTTAAGGGCTGATTTGAGATTCAAAGTTGAGCTAAAAGGTGGCTTACATTTGAGGATGTAGTAAAGGTTGCAAAGTATGAGGAATGGACACTAGAGAGATTGAGAGGGCTTGGATTGCATGTGATGTGAAGCCAAAGGTTTCTCCATGCATTGATGTATATACAAAGAGAGCCTCTAATTCAATATTATATCATGGTGTTTGTCTTGCAAAAGAACAACAAGCATATAATGAGGAGAAAGATGATAAGAAGAATGTACAAATCATGTCATCCTTGTTGTCTTTTCCACTTAATGGTGCTTCACATGGCAAAGATGATGTTTCGATGGATGTGAAAATGAATGGAAAGGAAAAGAATGAAATTAGTGAAGTTCCAAAAAAGGATCATGATGAGAATCAAGATATGGATGCCATAAATGTCATGTCTACTGTATGCACGTGCATTGGAAGAGGAGCTTGTATGATGCTAAAGTGGATATAGATTGCCCCTCTCCTTTATGTTTTAGTTGAAAAGGACTTGCACATCAACAAAGCTTTTCATGTGCAAGAGGATTATACCCAAGAAGAGGCTTCTCAAGTATATTGTATGGTTGGGTCTACGACAAAAAATGATGTTGCTATTGAACATGCTGTGGACCTTGGAATGAGGAGACTATCCATAAGTAATTTCATGATTCTATCTATGATGATGTAGGTAGCCATGCTGTCAATGATGAAGTGCATAAGATGGTTCTTGAGGCTATGTGGGAAGCCATGGAAATGTAATTTGATGCGTAATGATAATATGGTTCATGGTAACTTTCTAGATCCTCTTTTGCTAAGGAGATTAAGCTATGTGTAGAAGATGTCTTACCTTTAAGCTGGACACTTTTGAAATGAATGATTTTTTTTAATGGGTGAAGAATATGATTTGGTTATGCATAAGTATATGATGATGCTTGATGAAAAGGTTGATGCCATTTTTAAGGGGATGGTAAAGGATGATGTACATGATATGATGAGTGAGGAGACTCTATATATGGTATTTGTGAATACTATTTTTTATTTCCAAGGGGAATAGATGGCATATATATTCCATGGTTTGATGTCGGAAACATTAACTTGGGTGCTTTAACTTTATGAAGTTGTAGCATGTGTTTTATGGCCATTTGATCTAGGTGACCATGAAATTGTTTGCTACTAATGAGCATGAATGTTCTAGTAGGCTTTGGGGTTGGCAAACTATGTTGCGTGCATTTTATATGCGAGCTTCTTTTTTTGTGCAGCCTACCTTGATTATAAACTCCGGAATGTGAGAGAGAGAGAGAGAGAGAGAGAGAGAGAGAGAGAGAGAGAGAGCAGTCCCAAAATGGCACCTCATGCAAAGCTTGAAAAATGGCATCACTTTTTATTTAAGAGTGAAAGAGAGAAGTTTTGTTGATTCTTCAAAATGTGTAGCACCTATTGGATCAAACAAAAATAAATTCAATCAATAATAAGATGGCCATCCCTTTGAAAATCCAAGTCAAAGCTCTACCTCATGCGACACACTTGCTATTCTGTGCCCTCATCCCCACCTTGCACACACACAGGTGGAGAGGTGCCTCCCCCAAACCCTATCCTTGCAAACTCTTTGTCCCAAAACTCTTCCCTCGTGGAGACACATATTGCGCCCTCTCCTTGGCCCCACCTTGCACACACATAGTCAGAGAGAGAGAGAGAGAGAGAGAGAGAGAGAGAGAGAGAGAGAGAGAGAGAGAGAGAGAGAGAGAGAGAGAGAGAGAGAGAGAGATAGATAGATAGATTTTATTATCGTCCTCGGAGGTCAAATATGACCTATGGGACCAAAGTTACATGTGATGTAGTATGTGTACGGTTGATGAGTGACTCTCGATGCTCCAAAATTGTAGTGATGAGAGTCGCAATGGAGAGCCCACACTTTGGCTGGGAGAGGAAAGTGTGTAGGTCTAAGTTATGGCTGAAAATGTGAGAGAAGCAAGTTCGGATGTGATCAAAAGCTGAGCACTCTAGTAGTGTGTGGTACTCAGACTCTCGAACTTGCAGTGAGCATAATGTGCACAATCGATTTGACTCTTCTCCATTGCCCCAACGCCCTATCTCGCATCGAAGGAAATGGGAGCTAAGCCGAATTGCTGCGATAGTGCGTATCACGGACAAGGGAATAGGCTCAAGCATATAAGTGTGAGTACGGTTTCCTCTCTCAGCGAAGAACATGGTTTTGTAGTTGGGGGCAATATAGGTGGTGTAATGTATGAAGCGTGACCCACCGGATTTCTCCCAAGCCGTAATACATTGGCGTTGTAGAAAAGCTTCATTCACTTGAGAGTCAATTGAAGCATCATGTAGCAAGTGTAATGCATCCCATCTCCCAAACCACTTCTTTATGTCTTGCATCCATCCCGTGCTCAAGATCTTGCTTTTATGCGTCTTTTGAACTTTTTTGCTTGTTCCCATGCAATTGTAGGAAGTCGATGTGAGGGTTTTGACGCATCTTTATCATGTACTCCACAACCCTTTCCATGCCCATAACCTCAATTGGAAGAGATCCCGACTCAAGAAGTAGGAGCATATATGGTGTTTGTGTCTTAACTTGGAGAAAGTTTGTAAGAAAACGCTTTTGGACATTCTCAAACTCTTTCCAAGTAGACTTTGAGATGCTCCCACCCCACACTTCAACTCCATAAAGAAGAACCGGTGTCACCAATGCATCAAAAAGATACTTCTTGAGAACCCAACACTTGATGTTTCCCGCATTACACATGTTCTCAAATGCATAATATGCTCTCTTTCCGCTTCCAAACGACGCATAGCACATTCATGCCACTTGTGATTGGATGGAACCTCAAGGCCAAGGTACTTAAAGCTCTCAACAACTTCAAGTGTCTCGTTGTTGTACACAATGCATGGCTTCTCCTTATGGTTGGTTTTCACAAGCATAACCTTTGTTTTGGATTCATTTACAATCAGCCCACTATGCAAGCAAAAGTTCTCAAGGACAACCATAAGCTTTTGTGCATCTTCTAAAGTGTGTGCTAGAAGCACTACATCATCCGCATACAACAAAAGCATGATTACCGCATTGCAAATAGTGACCTCTTCAATGCCTTCTTCTTGCATAAAGTCAAGTACCATTTGTTCCAATTGATCGATGCATAAACCAAAGAGAGTTGGTGACAATGGACATCCTTGTTTAACCCCAATAGTGCTTACAAAAATTTCTGAAATTTCTCTTCCATGCGCAATTGACAAATCACCTTCTCATAGATTCGAGAAACCGCAAGCATAAACTCACTTGGCACTTGGAGTTCTTCCAACCTTCTCCACAAATTGTTATGTGGAATCATATCAAAGGCTTTCTTAAAGTCCACAAAACAACAATACAATCGCTTGCCTTTCAACCGACTTTCCTCCATGAGAACACGAAGAGTGACAAGATGATCAATGGTGCTATGGCATCGACGAAAACCCGCTTGTCCCTTTGCACGCTTGTCATTCTCTTCAGCCCAATCACTCAATTTCATCTCCATTATGCACCCAAATAACTTTGCCATAAGAGACCCAATCATTATAGTCCGGTAGTTGCTTACATTCTTTACATCCCCTCCTTTATGCAAAGGCTTAACCCAATTAGTACTCCAATCATAAGGCATACCATGTTGAAGTGCAAGGTTGAACATATCACACATCCACTCATGGGTAAAATCTCCCGTCCATTTGATCATCTCCGGCTTGATACCTTGAAGATCTCCCGCTTTACGAGTGGCCAACTTTTCAAGCCCATCGCATACATCCTCAATAGTAAAAAAAGACGGCATACATGGGAGTGAACCATAAAATGGCATTTTTTCAGTATTTTCTTGCTCATATAATTGCCTACAATGTGTGTACATATCCACTAGACTCAAGTTACCAAAATTCTCAACCCGCTTGCCTCTCAAGTTTCTCCAAAATCTTCCACATGCATGTGCCTTTTCTTGGACTTGAAATTCTTGTTGCTTTATTTCCCATCTTCTTCTCTTCTTTTGAATCAATGCTTTGTATGTATGCAAATGACTTTGATAGTTGTCTTTGTCCATAGTTGCATCAAGCTTTATCAAGGACTTTCGAGCATCTTGACATTCTTTATCAAACCACCTTTTGCGTGATCTATCTTTGTTGATACCATGGAGATGCTTTATGGCAAAGCATTCTTCCGCACAAGAACAAATAGCTTTCTTGAAAGCTTCCCATTTAGTTTCCAATGGTGCATCACATTGAAGCTTTGTCATCCATAATTTTTGCTCAACCATTTCAATGTACATTGGTGCCCGTTTGAAATCCATACATAGTGATAACTTCTCTTTCCTTTGGCTGAGATTATCATGCTTAGTTGCTTCTCCACATGAAAGGTCAATACATAAGGTGCAATGGTCCGATTCCGGGGTCCATTGACCAAACATAAAACTCTTTATGCGATACATGATGGCTTCAGAGAGTAGCATATAGTCAATCACACTATCCCCATTATGTCTTCTATATGTAAATCCATTGGTTCCACTCCACAAAGATACACCATTGGCAATGAGCATACCGTGCTATTACACATGTGTAAAAGTAACTTTCCATAGTGATCGGGCTCTTTCTCATCCATTGAAGTACGATCATACAAGTGAACTTCCTCCAACTCCCTTGAAATGTATGGCATATCAAATTGTTGAGTATCATGTTGCAATGTTTTTGTGCGAGCATTCATATCCCCAAATACAATAACATCACCTTCACCTTTGAAATAAGCAATGTCCTCTTCCAAATCAGAAAATGGTTGATCTCTATCCATGCAAGCATAAAAGGGAGAATCATGATGAGGAATGTAGCAACCGGCTACAAAAGTGGGTGCTCTTTTTGGTGTCATAATTTTCAACCATACATAACGTTTGTACTTGTCATCTTTCACAATTGATACAAAATCTTCCAATCCTTTCTTAACCATACATGCTAACCCTCCTTGTCCTCTTCGTTGCTTGAGATTCTTCGACCACATCAATGAATGTACATTGTAATCCTCCAAGCCGTTAATCCTTTGTGTATCATGCTCCCAAGTTTCAACAAGAAGTACAACATCGGCTTTGCTTGTTAGTTCATCAATGCCAACCCCCGCATTCCATGGGTATCCATTACAATTCCAAAAGCCTATTTTCAATTGTAACTCGGTCTCATAGGTCACGCATCCCTATTTGCTTGAGAGACTTGCCTCCTCCTTGGGCACATTTTCTTCATGAGAGATTTCCTTGTTTTTATTATTCTTTTCCTCATATGCCTTGCGACGCATATTTTGTTGCTTAATAGTGCGATCTTCACATACAAAACATTTTGTATTCCTCAAATAGATCCAACTATTATCAAGGATAATCTTTCGCTTGGTCTCATCCGGCATGGTGCATACAATTGGCCGTTCTCCCGAGCGAGGAGCTCCTTGCTTCCCCACTCTATGTGCTCCATAGACCATAACTCCGGACATGCCAAAGTGGGTTTTGAAGAAATCTTCAATAACAATGGCAAGAGAAGGAGGTGTCTCTAACTTCTCTTCGGGAATTCCACGAATAACAATGTTCTTGGAACGTCGCTCCCGTTCCTTCAACTCCTCCACATCTACATTCTCAACATTCTTTGTTTGAACCATAGCTTGCATGAGTGAGGAATTAGAAACCACATTGCTACCACATACATCAGCCCAAGACTTGTTTGTGCATACATTTTTCATGTCGCATACATCCCGGCTCATAGTGTCAAATTTCTCCTCTTTCAATACATGGTCATGCTCTACTTTGCTCATCCGCTCCTTCAAAGCATTCAAGTCCACAAGAGAGCGTTTACATTCCTTGACTTCCTCTTCAAGTTGCATCAAACGTGTTGTTTGCATCTCAAGTGTCCTCTTGAGATTCTCATTCTCAACCACAAGTACCCTTAGTGTGCCATTCTCCATTGCAAGTGCTCGTAAGTCTTCGCCTTGTTTGTTTACGGTCTCTTGCAATGATACCAAGTACGCCATGATCATGGTTTCCGATGTCGTTGGTTGGGTGGTTGTGTTGCTATCTCCACACTTAGGAGATTTTGGATCATTTTCCACAATGGTTGTGGACCTTGTTGAAGAAGAAGAACCCTTGCGAGTGCCGGAAGACATTGTATGTAAAATAGGAGATGAGAATCAATTTTGTTGAACTTGTTCACTTCGAAAATGCTGCTACAGAAACACTTTCTATAACTCTGAAAATTTCTGTGTTTACATCAATGCGTAGAGGACTTCGTGCTCTTCGATTGAGGCTATAGATCACCCAAATCGGAGTTCGGATGAAGAAGTTATGATCAAAAGAGTGGACTGCTGTCTACTAGGTCAAAAAACGGCTGCACTGAGAGAGAGAGAGAGAGAGAGAGAGAGAGAGAGAGAGAGAGAGAGAGAGAGAGAGATTAAGCACCGGGAATAGAAAAAGAGGCAAAGGCTTTGATCAGGCGAGAGGGAGAGAGAATCTACTAAAGTATCTTTGATTTTCTCTTTTTTTTGGTTGTGGTGGAAACATACTACAATCCACATATTCCTATTAGACAAATTTTTGGAGATTCAATTTGTGTGCAAGTCTTATTTTATTCAATCGCACTCTGTAGCAATGGCTCACAATTGAGCTCAGAACCTTGAATGTTAGACAAAGACACTAGCCTAAACCATTGTAGCGCAAGAGGGGGCCCTAGTATATGAGCCTTGCATGATTAAAAGAAATCACACTACACCTGCACCACCGCATGGCAGTCTCCTCATTCATGCAGACTCCATGTTTGTGCAACCTCCTTTGCCACTTGCCTCCCTCACCAGGGCTACCACTTTTCATCACTTTGCCTTTTTCCATTTCATCCAAATGCATGTATCTTCCAAGATATTTCCTAATAAACCAATTCCCAAAATTTGAACCACATAACTATGTGCTTTTTCATAAGCAAGTTAATAATGAGGATACAAGCTTGTCAATACCACTTTGTGATTAATACAAATTTACAATAGATATAGATACTTGGATTTGCTGATGTTAGATACACCTTACAACAAATCGACATGGTTAATGCTTGAGACTTGGAATTGTTAATCCTAGTCTTTACACTAGAGGTAAGACTCTACTGCTACAAGTCATGACCACAATCACTTTGGAGGGATGTAGATGACCAACATTCTCCCAAAATGTTGATGATGATTAGGATGACAATTGGTAATGTATTTTCCCCTCTCACTCTAGCCCACCTTCTTCATTCAACCACTACCTCTTCTTCTAATGACACTGATTGAATCATTCTCTGCTTGGCTCATAATAAGGTTCTTTCCACTCTCTCTCTCTCTCTATCTCTCTCTCTCTCATGAAGAGTTTCAATCATAATAGATTGCATAATATTAATAATGTCTCCCTACCTCTATATCATGCTTGTGTCACACTAGAGACAACTAGAGACTAGGGCATATCACCATCCTTTATTATATGGGGACAACCTATGTGGAACCTTGGACATGCAAGAAAGAGGAGGAGTGCATAACTTGGTGGTTGTCAATAGTCCCATTGACAACACAATTATCTTGAAAAGACAAGAGAGGAGGAGGGTATAACTTGGTGGTTGTCAGTAGTGCCATTGACAACATACTTGAGTTTGAAAAGGCAAGAGAGAGGAGGAGAGAGGAGGAGATAGATGTTGTCAATAGGGTAGTGAAACAATGGGTACAATGGCTACACAAGATTCTATGCAGGGGTAGTTGCATCCATGTCATGGGACAACCATGGATGTTAACCCAAAATGTCGGGAACTCAATTTTTGTTGAAGATGATGAGACAGGAAACAGAAGGAAGATAGCAACTCAGAGTAGGAAGAAGATGGAGAAGGAGAAGACAATGAAATAGGAGGAAACAGAAGGAAGATAGCAGCTTAGAGTAGGAAGAAGATGGAGAAGGAGAAGACACAGAGCTTGCGTACGAGATCTCTGTAGTCTATCTTCTGTATTAGAATAATAGAGTATTAGTATTTACAAACTAGAGCTACAAAGCTTATATGAGACCCTAAGAGATAAGGTGTCCTTTCACACCAGATGTCTAGGGGGAAAAACCAGTGGGACAAAAGTGCCCCTAGTGAAGCGCGTATACACACTAACACTACTACATGTCTACAAATCCCCCCTGTAGTGATAGTGTGATCCGTACATGGTAGCAGATCATCATGTGTATGAGAGTAAGGCCAAAGCTTTTCGGAAAGCTTCAAACTTTTCTCGTGATAACGCCTTCGTAATAGATGTGCAATGTTATCTGTGTAGGACAGTAAGTTAGTGTGATCTCCCTTGCATGTAGCCTTTCCCTGACATAGTGGTAGTGAACCTCTATGTGCTTTGTTCTTGCATGAAATACTGGATTCCTTGCAACTGCCATAGCACTCTGACTGTCAGTGAAAATGGTGGTGTGTGTCCGTTGACATCACAAAGATCTGCCAATAACCTGCGTATCTATACACAATCAACTATTGTCGTGAAAGCTGCCCTGTACTTAGCTTCACAAGTTGGATGTAGCCACTGTGGGTTGCTTCTTGCTTAGCCAAGATATACATGCATTTCCCAAGAAAAAACAATTCCCACTTGTGGAATGTCATATGTCAAAATCACCAGCCCAATCTGAATCGCTGTAACCAAGAAGTTGCATAGAACTGTGCTTTCCATACATATCCCCCCTTGGAAAGAACATGGAAAGATTAGGGGTACCTGAAAGGTAACGAAGTATGCGCTTCACAGCCTGCCAATGATGCATACCTGGGCTGTACATAAATCTGCTTGCTTGTGAAACCCCAAATTGAATGTCTGGATGAGTGTTGCCTGCCAAATATATCAAGCAACCAACCACTGATCCGTAAGTATATACATCAAAAGGTTCTCCAGCATCGTGCATGCTCAACTTTGATCCAGTTTCTACGGGTGTAGAGATTGGTTTACAATTTTTCATACCAAACTTGTCCAAAATTTTATGCAAATATTTTGCCTACAACATGTATATGCCATCCTCTGATTGTACAAATTGAATACCCAAGTAATAATGTAGCAAACCAAGATCAGACATCTCAAAGGTTTTTCTCAAAGCATATTTAAACGCTTCAATTTCATCTGTAGTATTGCCTGTAAGAAGCATATCATGCACATAAAGTGTTAGCATAATGAGAACTCTATCTCTCTTTTTGACATACAAAGTACTTTTTGTTGGACTATTCTGAAATCCCTGGCCAATCAAATAAGTATGTATCTTCTCATACCATGCTCTTGGAGCCTGTTTGAGACCATACAAAGCTTTACGCAATCTACATACCTTTTGCTCTTGACCTTTTACAACAAAACCACTTGGTTGACTTACATAAACTTCTTCCTGCAAATCACCATTCAAAAAAGCAGTTTTGATATCCAACTGATGCACTTTCCAACCATGATGAGCAGCAATTGCAACTAGTGATCTAACTGTGGACGCACGAGAAGTAGGAGCAAAGGTTTCATCATAATCTATGCCTTTCTGTTGCGCATAGCCTTTTGCCACAAGCTTTGCTTTGTATTTGTCAACAGTACCATCTTGTTTCCTTTTTACCTTAAATACCCACTTTGTACCAATAGGCTTTTTACCTGTAGGCAAGTCCATAGATCCCATGTATGATTCTTATGAATAGAATCAATTTCTTGCTGCATAGCATCTTTCCACTGAAAAAACTCTAAAGCTTGTTCAAATGAATCAGGCTCATATGCATCACAAAGAGTGCTAAAGCAAGCCAAATCTACTTGCTCTCTGCCAAAAGTAGTACCATCACGTGTTTTTCGTGGTAACGGTGCATCCAACTTGCTATCCTGCAAAGTTTTTTGAACCCATTTAGGCAAGGTTATTTCTTCCCTGAGAACTTTTTGCTCTTCACGCACAATTTCCTCTACATCATGAGGTGTCACATGCTGATCAAAAGAATGATCAAGATTATCAACCTATTGTGATTCTTGATTCTCCACAAAAGAAGGAAGCAAACCTTCAAATACATCATGTGTCTGCATATGAGGTACATCAAAAGCAACCATAGGTTGAGCAGTAGTTTCTGCAAAAATTACATCACGACTTTCAAAAATCTTGTTTGTAGCAGGATGTAAAGTATATAACCTTTACTTCCACTACTATACCCCACAAATATACATTTGATTGCCTTATCATCAAGCTTCCCACGTAACTGTTGAGGGATGTGAGCATAAGCAAGACAACCAAAAACACGAAGATAACTGACTGAAGGTTTTCTGTCATACCAAGCTTCATATGGAGTAATGGTCTTCAAGGTATGAGTAGGACACCTGTTCAAAACATGTGTTTCACAAGCAACTGCCTCCATCCATAGCTTATGAGGCAAACTCTTAGCCCTGAGCATACATCTAGCCGTCTCCATTAAAGACCTGTTCTTCCTTTCTGCAACACCATTCTGTTGTGGTGTGTATGGCATAGTGCATTGGTGTTTAATGCCTTTCTTTCCCAAAAAATCCTTAAATGCACCTGACATGTATTCACCTCCTCGATCGGTACGAAGAGTCTGTACTTTGCAACCTGTTTCATTTTCAACCATGGCGACAGAATGTTGAAAAATTGCAAACACATTTGACTTTGCTTTGAGTAGATACACCCAACAAAACATCAATGAAGGTCACAAATTAAAGGCTGTTTCCCATAGATGGCGTCCTCATAGGACCACATTCATCACTGTGTACAAGCTGCAACTTTCGTGTCCCTCTAACTGAACCATCCTGCGAAAATGCAAATCTGTGCATCTTTCCAAGAACGCAACCTTCACATACATGTCTTGGTGGCATCTCCAATAAAGACAAATCATGCACCATATTATGACGTTGTAAAGTCATCAAACTGCCATAACCAACATGCCCAAATCTAGCATGCCACAACTCAGCATCCTGCATGGCCCGAGTCTTTGTTTCTGCAATACATACCTGAATCTGCTTTTCATAACGATCTAGCACATATAGTCCATTTTCCAGTGTACCTGTAGTGATAAGAGAATAACCATTCTCTCGATCTCATACAACACGTCTGTCATCCTCAAAAATGACCCGAAGACCATTTTTTGCAAGAGAGAATACAGACAACAAATTCTTCTTGATCCCTGGAACATATAAGACATCTGGCAAGCATAAATCAGAACAATCTGAAATGGTAATCAAAATCTTACCAACGCCTTTGATTGGATAAGAAGCATTATTTGCACATGTCACCTTCTTTCCTGTTGGAGCTGCATCCAATGAACAAAACAAATCCTTCCTTGAAGTAATATGCCTGGATGCACCACTATCAAAGTACCAAATCATTTGTGTCTCGTCAACACTGTAAGCAGAAAAATCTGAACATACTAAGAAAGCATAAGAATCCTGCACAAAGTTTGCAGACTCTTCTTTAGCTGTAGAAGAATCACTAGAAGCTGAAACAACCAAACTTGACTCTTTCTTCTTTTCTTTAGAAATTCGCTTTTTACACTCACTAATGTAGTGACCAGGTTTCTTGCAGTTGTGACATTTACCTTTCTTCTTGGACTTGTCGGAATCACCTTTAGACTTCTCTGAAGACTGTCCTCCACCAGACTTGGAGTGATGAGCACTCTCTTTACCCTTGTTTTTGTTCTGTACAACAAGAGCATGATCCATACCATCCACCTATAAAGACTTGTTCTTACGTGATTGATCCTCCTACAATACCAAAGCCACTAACTCTTCAAAATGAAGAGGCTCAGGATTAGCTCGTAAAGACAGAGTCAAAGAAGTCTGAAAAGTCAAATAAGATGGTGGTAGTGAATTGAGTGTTTTGGAAACCAAGTCCTTCTCTGGAATCACTTTGTTAATGCTAAGAAATTGCTCTTTAAGATCCTTGATTTTTATAAGATTCTCGACGATATCGTCACCTTCGTCCATCTGTATTTTGTCAAGTTGTTTCTTCAAAAACTCTATTCTGGCAGCGTTTCTTCCTCCAAACATAGCTTGCAGAGTGTCCCAAGCATCCTTAGAAGTTCTGCAAGATCTAATATGTGGTGTGATTGTCCTCTTTATGGTTAAGGCAATCACAGCCATAGCTTGTGCATCTTTAGTATCCCATTTCTTTTGCTCTGGAGTGACTTGTAAGGGTCCTGCACCAACAGCTGCACCACGACCAGGCGTGGCAGGTGCAATGATACCTTGAAGAACTTCATCTCCACATACATAATCCCACAATCTTTTACCAACCAAAATATTTTTGGCCATAAAAGACCAAAGAGAATAGTTGGTACTATCCAATTTGTCTTCGGATGTAAACGCACCAAAAATCTCTTTCTCCGTAGATTGAGCCATACTGTGGATGCACACAAGAGAGCAAAAGAACCTCCAAGAGATTCACAAATCTCCTCTCCAATGCAAGAAAAACTCTACACAAAATCTCAGCACAAAGCTAAGACAAGCTGTTTCCCAAAAGAACTGTTTACTTGAAGAAAATCTGTCAAAAAGCACACCCTCTTGATCTAAATGCCTCCGAAAAGTAACTTCTGCTACGCTGCTCAGAACAAAATTCTGAGGGCTCGAACGGCTTCAAAAGGGGGTAAAACCTTAGGTCGCCTTTTGAGAATACTCCCGGAACGTCGAGGATGATCCCACGAGAAAATTTTCCGAAAACTGCCTGAAAACTGCGATTGCGCGCGCGGACGCAAAAACGCAAGTAGAGGCCTTGGAAATCACCTTGCTCTGATACCAATTGTTGAAGATGATGAAACAGGAAACAGAAGGAAGATAGCAACTCAGAGTAGGAAGAAGATGGAGAAGGAGAAGACATAGAGCTTGCGTACGAGATCTCTATAGTCTATCTCTCTGTATTAGAATAATAGAGTATTTACAAACTCAGAGCTACAAAGCTTATATGAGACCCTAAGAGATAAGGTGTCCTTTCACACCGGATGTCCAGGGGGAAAAACTCAGTGGGACAAAAGTGCCCCTGGTGAAGCGCGTATACACACTAACACTACTACATGTCTACAATTTTATGTGTGGCTGTTGTGGAAAACGTAGAATACAACCAACCAAAGATATTATGAATGCAATATTCTTTGTGTTGTAGAGGTTATATTATTCTAGGAATCAACTCTCCTAACTTGCATGTATAGATTCTTTCAAATTTGTAGATTAAAAGAACCCTAATTTTTCTCTTGTGGAAAATCAAGATAACCAAGTTTGCAACCTAACAATAGCTACGACAGTAATTGTACACAAGAAACCTAAATTTCTTCTAAAGAGATATTAGACCTTGGATATTAATAGTGTTTTTGGACAGAAATTTTAAAAGACAATCCATGTTTTTTGAAGTTACTAATTTTAACTATACTGCCTATTATATTGTCAATATTTATATTATGAGTTGAAAAAGTCATAGTGAGGGCGAGCTTTTTGAAATGGGGCCTCTAAACCCAAACCAATGGGCCTACCCTCACAAAATGTTCGTAAAGAGGTACGCACACTACTTGGGGCGCCACCTTCTTTTGGGAGTGGAGAAGGAAACCAATCAAAATAACACAATCACTCACACCACCCTCAAGCAACACACTTTGAAAACTCCCTTACTCTATATACACTTTGGACACTTGAACACCATCAACGATTATGCAACCCAATGCCGTGCATCAAAATGAAATATGCAATTTGTGGAATAGCATTCACCTTCTCCCCATAAGAATACCCATAATACATCCAAACTCTTCCTCTCTCAAGCACTCATCAAAAAATCATGCGCACAAGACTTGCCTCTCAAACACACAAGAGAATCACTTACATCAAACTAACGCACTTTGCATAGAGAGCTCATCTCCATCTATGCAATGCCGTGACACAAATAAAATCACCATGAGAGGTAGCCACATGCATATGTAATGAAGCAAAAGAGAGTTGGAGTGAGAAATTTCTTTAGACCAATTGAATAAGTGTGGAGAAACAAACCAATGATAAATTGAGAATAGAACACTTACTTGATTTCTCGCACACCTTTTAAGGGGAGGACAGACGCTGGCTAGCCATCACGAATTGCGACACTTGAAAGTTTTGAAGATGATTTCATGATCATTAACATAACCATGAGAGAGATCATGATGTATTTACAAGTTATTGAGGTGCTACAAATGATTTATTGGGTTGATGGAGTAAGAGATTGTAGAATGGAAAGAGTGGAGAATAGAGTTTGCACTTCCTCCAAAGAGGAGGGTTAGGAGGGAGGATGTGAAAGAGGGAGAGTTGGGGTTTTCTCTACTATTGATCAAGAAACAACATGAAGTTGAAAATATAGGTGTGTGTCCTTGAGTCTCTCCAAGGGGGGCTATTTATAGTTGTGTAGGAGTGGGATTATGCTACACTTAATTAGAGTAAGTGATTAGACCTAATTAAGTGTCCTTTGACCACTCATTGAATATTGGACATAAAAGGGACTATTTATTCACCAAAAATATCATTTTAGATCGTGAAGGCTCCATAGGGGTGCATAATGTAGGTGGGCCCCACCATGAGGCCCTACGGGTGGCTCCTGCGGGGTATCTCAACTTGTTTGTCTTGGCATTTAGAAAGCATCTTTAGGTTGGTCCCATCACATGCAAGTGACCTTGAACACTCATTGCTCTTCTAGAATATGAGTAGGGGAAAAATAAGATCTCACCCTCTTGATTTACTTGATTTACAGTTCCCTTTTGCTGCGAATCTGACAGATTTACACTATTTTGACCATAACTTTTGTAGCTCGGAACGACACGCTTCAAAAGGCAAAATTGGCCTTCTCAACATGTTTGATATGAATTTGGACTATTCTTCACGCCCATGCACCAAGGAGTTCGTTTTGGAAGGTCCACACTAGGCTAGGGAACCTTTTGCTTCCAAGTCTTCTTGTATGGGCCCTTTGCTTGTATACATCCAAGGGAAATCATGCTTTTTCAAAAGGCTATGATGCTTAAACAAATAGAGGAGGGCCCAATATTATTTGCTTGTGAAAAGAATGTACAATTGGAGTCTTTTTGAAAGGAGAGAAACTATATGTATATTCTTAAGAGATATTGGGCCACCTATGTAGGGGGCATAGAAGACTTGTAGAGAGGGACCATAATCTTTGGTAAAGACAAGTGGAGAGTTGATTTCCATGGGAATTTATCTATATGGGGTGGAAGATGGATATATTATTTTTCTACTACTAATTCACAAGAGGTAAGAAAGTTTGGGGGTATATAGTTGGTTATTGTATGCTTATTCTATTTACAAAGCAAAAAAGAAAAGGGTAATATAAATATATGACTAAGGTGACATTTTTGGGAAGAGTATAATGTATGTGTCACCACAAAGGTTAAACGAAGAGGGGGAATTTACTCTAGATAACTTAATAGCGTAGAAAAATATATACACATATGAGGAAGAGGACGTTGAGTAGGCTGACAAATGCTGCAAAAAGATGGTTACCATTTTATGCCACTCATATTAGCCCTCCCCCAAGCCTAGAGACATTCATATCTTTAGGAGGACGGTGAAATACAAATATTGTGAATCTCATGAAGGTGCTAGGAGCATTGGTGAGCCCAAAAGGCATTACTCTGAATGCAAAACATCCCCAAGGTGTGATGAAGGTGGTTTTTGGTTGGTCCTCTTCTGCTATTCTAATTTGAAAATATCCTGAATACCCATCACACACAGTGTAGCATTCGTGACCTGCTACTTCATTCAAAATTTCATCTTGGAAAGGGAGAGGGAAGTGGTCCCTCTTTGTCGCAGCGTTGAGGGGTTTGTAATCCACGCAGACCCTCCACTTACCATTCTTCTTGGGAGTGACTACAATAGGTGATACCCATTCGGAGTTGGATACTGGATAGATGAAGCCAGCCTTCAAGAGTCGATTCACTTCTTGTAGGAGAGCCTTTTGTTGCACAGATCCTAGTCGCCTTAACTTTTGAGCCACGGGTTTGGTCCCTGGTTTCAATTCAATTCGATGCTCTATTATATCTACACCTCTTATTTGTGAGTAGTCAGTGATAAACAAATTGGGATACCTCCTTAACATATTGATGTAGGACCTCTTCTCCTCACAAGTAAGATCTTTTGCAAGCATCTTCTCAAATCCTTCTTCAAGGTGGTGGCATCTTTCATCCCCTCGTGTGTGATTGTCTGTTGGCTTTTCTTCTACTGGAACATCTTGAGTGTTGGCGTTGAAATTCCCATTACCTCCAAAGAAGACTCCTCTTCACTGGTTGATGCACTGGTTGATGCTTCCTCATCACTTGAGTAAGGACTCTCCTCCTCGCTCTCTTCATCTACCGTGGTTTCATAGTTGATATCTAGTTGCTTTCCTTCTCGCCAATCATACACCACCGGTTGACCCTTCTTAAGAATCAAACGACCACTTCCCCATTTTTGATCTGCATTCACAGCAATGAGCCAAGGCCTCCCTAGGATGATGGGATAGCCCTCCCCCTTAGCTGGCATGACATACATATCCACTCGTGCATCTATGTTACATACAGAGACTTTTACATTTTCAATGATCCCCAAACACTTCACACTTGATTTGTTGGCTAGCCTAGCTTGACAATTAGAGGACTTTGTAATTTCAAGCCCTAACCTGTTCATTGATTTTTCCGTGATCACACACATTTGAGCTCCACCATCAACATATACATTAGACACCTTTTTACCCCTTATGTAAGCATCCACAATGGGTTCCACATCTTTTTGTAGCTTTGAGGCCACAACCTTAATGGAAAGATTTTCTTTCTTTTTTGGAATTCTTGTACTTACCAACTTTGGCCATTGCCTTCTTACTTTGGCTGATAGGTGTAGAAGCTGAGGCCATGAAATGTTTGGCTTTTGGGTTTGTAAATCCTCCAGGATGTTGTAGGGCTCTAGATCCTTTCCCAATGGGAAGTCTTTGATACCAATTTCCCTTCGCCTTGATCTTTTCTTCCTGCTACTTTCAGCTTCTTCCATCTTTGACTTCTTCTTCTTGTCCCCTCTGGCTGAATTTGTTCCTTCACTTCTCATGTCTTCATCCTTATCATGTGCTCTTGTGCATTTTTCTGCCGGCATAACATCAAAGTTTAGAGTATGCTCATCTATTACCTCTTCTAGCTTGATGATGTTGACTCCTCTTTCTTCCTCCTCATGTGGGACGGGAGGTATATTTGTTGGTGGTGGTGGTCGACGAAGGATTTGTGGGCCTTGAGCTTGTTCTTGCTGCACAGTGAGAGGAGGCGGTCTGGGGGGATATATGTCTCCCGGAAGTCGCCTTGGATGTGGACAATTGTACATGCCATGGTCCATTTCATTGCAATTCCAACATCGCAACTCTTGAGCTTGTCTTCGTTGATTGCGATTCCCTTCTCTTGGTTGTCGTTGTTGAGGTAGGCCTTGTACTAGATTCAGAGTGAGGTTCTCAAGCTGTTGAGTCAGCCTTTGTAAAGCCTCTTGTTGAGAGTTATCTCCTATTTGTGAAGATTGTGCAAGAGGGGCCCTAATTGGTGCTTCCATGGTTTGTGAAGACTCCCTCTCACTCACTTCATTTAAACCCCTTGCTCTATGTGCTTGGAAGTGTAGTTTTCTAAACTTGATGATGGCTACCTCACGTGCTTCTTCGAAGGTGGATGGGAATTTTAGCTCTACTTTAGCCTTTAAAAGTGGATACAAACCAACCATGAATCTCTTTTTTTTTAGAAAGTTAGGTGCACCACCATGATTTTCTAATGTAGCCTCCCACCTACCCCATAGATTGACAAAGGTTGCTTCATAAGAGGGATAGTCTTCAAGTGATACCTGCTTATGTCCAATAAGACATTTCCATAGTCCTTCAGAAGTATCACCTTGCCCGAACTTGGAGAGGAAGCTTGCTCGCAGTCTCTCCCAATTGGACTTGACTTGGGGTTTCAAGGTCTCATACCATGCTTTAGCTTCTGCTTTTAGAACCAACGGGAAGGCTCGTAGCTTTACTTCCTCTTCATCTCTCCTGGATATGAGATGTGCCATCTCCAAGTTGTCAAGAAACTC
Source organism: Adiantum capillus-veneris (assembly GCF_014529385.1). Taxonomy (NCBI): domain Eukaryota; kingdom Viridiplantae; phylum Streptophyta; class Polypodiopsida; order Polypodiales; family Pteridaceae; genus Adiantum; species Adiantum capillus-veneris. The sequence continues at coordinate 57,046,270 of NC_140931.1, forward strand.
TTGCGCATCTTCCCCACTTCTTGCATAGAACGTGGGAAAAGAACTTGACATTTTGTTTAGACTTTTTGAAATCTCTTTTTTTAAAAGAAACTTTTCTCTTACGGCCCGCACAAGATTATTAACACTATAAATCTGATTACATTAAAATGAAGATGTACACATCCATTGTTAATTCATACTTTATCATAGGTAGAATAAATGGATTAATTGAAGCATTGATTTCATTGAGGCGAGTGGATCCAAATATCCTCCTTATGATAGATTGAAACCTAAACTTAGTTGCAATGATTATATGAATGGATTGCCGAGCAATAGGCCTAAAAGGTTCATTGTTTTGATCGTGATTCATGTGCTACTCCTCGTTGTTGGTTTGAAGACCTCGTTCCTTCATATGGCCCTTGAGCACCCCTTCACCACTCCTTGTTCCTGCCTTCAAAACAAAATGAAAACGTGAACATCAAAAGAAGTTCCATAATTGATGATTGGAAGTATAATTGGATTGGGTGATGCCAGTATTTCTCTAAGTCTTTCTACACCAAACATAAAACAATGCGTTGCTGGAAAAAGACATCTCTATCTATGTCAACATTTACTCTAATGTGTTGTGCAAAATGAAATGGATAGATGGGAACTCCATTGTTCATCACTAAAAAATTTGAAGGTAACTTGGAAATATGTTCCTCAGTGGGGGCACCACTTTATGAGGGCGAGCTTTTTGAAATGGGGCCTCTAAACCCAAACCAATGGGCCTACCCTCACAAAATGTTCGTAAAGAGGTACGCACACTACTTGGGGCACCACCTTCTTTTGGGAGTGGAGAAGGAAACCAATCAAAATAACACTTGCACTCACCCACTCAAGAAACACACTTTGAAAACCCCCTTACTCTATATACACTTTGGACACTTGAACACCATCAACGATTATGCAACCCAATGCCGTGCATCAAAATGAAATATGCAATTTGTGGAATAGCATTCACCTTCTCCCCATAAGAATATCCATAATACATCCAAACTCTTCCTCTCTCAAGCACTCATCAAAAAATCATGCGCACAAGACTTGCCTCTCAAACACACAAGAGAATCACTTACATCAAACTAACGCACTTTGCATAGAGAGCTCATCTCCATCTATGCAATGCCGTGACACAAATAAAATCACCATGAGAGGTAGCCACATGCATATGTAATGAAGCAAAAGAGAGTTGGAGTGAGAAATTTCTTTAGACCAATTGAATAAGTGTGGAGAAACAAACCAATGATAAATTGAGAATAGAACACTTACTTGATTTCTCGCACACCTTTTAAGGGGAGGACAGACGCTGGCTAGCCATCACGAATTGCGACACTTGAAAGTTTAAGATGATTTCATGATCATTAACATAACCATGAGAGAGATCATGATGTATTTACAAGTTATTGAGGTGCTACAAATGATTTATTGGGTTGATGGAGTAAGAGATTGTAGAATGGAAAGAGTGGAGAATAGAGTTTGCACTTCCTCCAAAGAGGAGGGTTAGGAGGGAGGATGTGAAAGAGGGAGAGTTGAGGTTTTCTCTACTATTGATCAAGAAACAACATGAAGTTGAAAATATAGGTGTGTGTCCTTGAGTCTCTCCAAGGGGGGCTATTTATAGTTGTGTAGGAGTGGGATTATGCTACACTTAATTAGAGTAAGTGATTAGACCTAAGGTTAAACGAAGAGGGGAAATTTACTCTAGATAACTTAATAGCATAGAAAAATATATACACATATGAGGAAGAGGGCATTGAGTAGGCTGACAAATGTTGCAAAAAGATGGTTACCATTTTATGCCACTCAATAGGATAATAAATTTATTTTGTTTTTAATATTCTAACTAGCTAGCTTTGTAGATGATTTTGGGTCGTAGAACTTGGAAAGAATAAAAGTTTTGTTCCATGCATTTGAGTTAGAAGCTTTTTACTAAATTGATTTATTTTTTACTTTTGGATTCTTGGCGACATCTTTTAGAATAAGAAATCTTTGGGATAAGTTGATTTACTGACAATCTTCTTCGTGAGTATCTTTAGTTAGATATGTAAACATGCTTTGTATGTACTAATGCACTTATATGGTTTTTGTTTTACATTGTTCAATTCTATGCTTATCATATTTGTGTGATCATATCGAGATCAATCTTGTGAATCGCCTCTTCTTAGCACAAAATTGACACACTCTTGACTCATTAATTATACTTTGGTGTGAGTTTGATAGGTGAAACTCTCTCTAGCTTGTACAAGGATTCTAATCATGAATCCTTGATGTCTGGGTTGAGATTCTATCAATTATAGCTCACTCCACATACACATGCAAGTATATTTTTTGGCAGAAGAGATGTTCCAAGTATGTGCATCAAAAAGGTATTCCTTTTTCTACCTTTTCCTTATCAACATTATCTTATAGGTTGTGATGCAAATAATCTTGTAAGACATCAACTCATATTTTAAATTGAATGTTGACCGCTGGGTCAACAACACAACATAACTCAAGTTTCGTACCAAAGTCTTATCTTTTGCGACTTATGAAATGCTACGAATTATGGCTATAAACGTCATTTGTAATGAGTAGTTATTCTAGTTTCAGAAGCCGGGGTGCAATGGCACTTCCAGATTGTAAATACAAAGCCATTTGACCCTTTCAACCCCATTTTTTGGTTAAACCTAAGGTAGCCTTAGTATATAAGGTACCCAGGTCATTTTGTAAAAAAGGACTTTTAATCATAATCAAAAATTTAGCGCTGCCGTCTACTGTGTGTGAGAGAGAAAGAGAGTGAGCGTGAGCTTTATCCTCTCGCTACGCCCGGCTCGCTCAACACATTGGAGATCCTACTGCACCATTGTTGTAGGCTCAAGGAGAGATACGTGACAACGCCAAGCATTCCACGCGAGACGAAGCACACACACCGACGCATCTACGAGCTATTTGTGGCCGTAAGTGTATCAAACGATGTCTGTTTTCTGCGTGCTAGTAGTCTATAGAATCATGGCAACATAAGCTACGCATAGGTACTCATAAATTTCAATTTCGGGCACTTTCAAAATTTTGCTTTGTCATCCTATGCGTTTTTCGCAGATGGGCTTTGAGTGAGGGTTTTGAGTGTAGAAGCTTAGGGACAGGTGTATCCTAGTGAGGGGATGGTGTTCCTTAAGTTTCGTATGAATCTGGCATGATTAGGTGAGTTACCTTCCGTATGTGTGTATGTGGCTAGGTGGTGTAGTTGAGGGCATTGAGGTTCTTGATTGTGGTTTAGTTGGCCTTCCAGAGTGTTGTATGTGTAGGATGGTCTCAGCCTGACAAGCTACAGAGATTTCCTCCGTGTGCGTATCGTGTCATCTATGTCCTCGATTGACATTATGTTGATCTAGGTAGTGTTTACATGCACTTCATGGGTGTGTGAGTTGCCCGTCCAACATTGGCGCCGCTGTCGGGGACGCAAGGACCTAAGTAGGTTTCCTACTAACACTCGTGTGATGGTTGCTTGATTTAGTTTCGGCTAAAGAAAGCGTTTTTCTTAAGTGGATCCAGAAGAGGATATTCCGCGATCAAGTGGATAGCCAGGAACCGTGTGTCTTGCCGAGGGTCTGTGACTAGATAGGTTTAGTTAGGATCTGTGGATTAGAGTAGTTGTTGGTGGTCAAGTGATTTGTGAGGTGATAAAAGCATTTACTAGTCCATGTGTGGCAGTGAAGCATTTTTCTACTCATAGATGCAAAACCCCATATGATTTGTAGGAGTAGCTTTAGGTAAGTGATCTGATTATGATCTAGAGCTATTCAGCACTGAATTATTTGCTTAAGTGGTTGATTGCATTCGAAATCACGGAAAGTGTGCTTTTGAGGGAAAAAATGCATTAAACAAGCTTTTGTGGATATTTTTGTCTGACTGACTGATGTTGGGCACATAAAAGAGCATTTGCAAGGGTTCTGTGAAAAAAACCTGCAATTCTGTAAACATAGACATCCTACGCGCAGGATGTCTCAAGGGGTTCTGGAGACCAAATTTTGAAATTCTGAGTTGACCAGTGTGTTCAGAAGGTAGGTTTTACCCTATTTTCACTTGGAGAGTGGAAATTTGACCACATTTTGACAGATCAAAGCCAAAAGACGAGAATTGCCAAACATCCTACCCAAATTGTGCCAAGGCATAATTTTTGAGACCAAACCATAGGATGACTCCATAGGCATGTTCTAAATGTTGTATTGAGTGCATGTGATAAATTTCATTTCATTTGGGTCTGTGAAAGGGAAGATTGAGCGGACTTTAGCACTGTTGACTGAAAAAGGCAAGAACAGCTAGTTTTGGGGTCTTTTGACATCCAAATTAAAATCTAAGCATAGCATTGGGTTGTTGACATCATGGGGAAGCTGTGGGACAAGTCTGGGGTCAAACAGGCCAAAAAGACATCCTACGCGTAGGATGTCTTCTGTGTGATTTTGGACTCTAAACAAAATTCTGAGCATACCACAATGATCAGCACCTTAAGGAGAGTCTGTGGTTCAAATTTGGGGCAATTCTGAGCAGTTAGACATCCTACGCGTAGGATGTCTAAGGCATGATTTAGAGGCCAAATTCAAACTGTGGACATAGCAGGGTGTTGTATAGCCTTAGGCAAGCCTCCTAGGCAAATTTGGTCCAATTTGGAGTTGATTTGACTTGGGAATTCATCAGAACAGACATCAGGATTTTGGAACAGATTCTTGATCATTTGTCCAACCTATAGGTGTCAGAATCAAAAAGTAAAAATATCTGTGAGCTTAGCACATCAAGGGGAAGCTACAGTGCAAGTTTGAGCTGAAACAGAGCAAAAAGACATCCTACGCGTAGGATGTCTCCAGGGTCATAAAGTGGTCAAAATTCTACTTTGGCCATATAGGGAGGTTCTAAGTGTCTCAAGGATTCCAGAACATTTTTCAAAAGTGAATTTGGACCTTGTTTGGCCTATTTACCAAGCAAAGACAAGAATTGTCAGACATCCTACTCTTGGAGTGCACTAGAAGCTCTTGCAGCCTAAATCTTGACCTATTGGCATCCAAATTCAATTTTGAGTATACCATTGGGTTGCTGAGCACTAGGAGAATCTTGGGATCAAGTTTGGACAAAATCTGAGTAGTTAGACATCCTACGCGTAGGATGTCTCCAGCTTGATTTAGGACTCCAAACCAACCTATGAGCACACCACTGTGATCAGCACATCAAGGAGAAGTTGGGGTGAAAATTTCAAGTCATTCTGAGCAAAAAGACATCCTACGCGTAGGATGTCTCAAGGCCATTTTTAGGTCCAAAGGAAATTCTGACCATACCATTGTGTTGCTAGACTCAAGGGGAGTCTGTGGACCAAATTTTGTTAAATTCTGAGCATATAGACATCCTACGCGTAGGATGTCTCTAGGCCAGTTTTAGGGTCCAACTGTACTTTTGACCATACAGGAGTGTTCACAGTCTCACAGAGATCCCAAATCTTCTTTTAAATTTGAATTTGGACTCATTTTGACCATTCTAAACTGCATTTCACTGTTTTGGCCATAACTTTCACAAACGGTATCAGATTGGAAAAGTTTTTATATCAAAACGTAGCCTGAGAGTGGCTCTACAGATATTAAAGCAAAACTTGAACTAAATGATGCCGACGGCAACCGCTTAGGTCAACTTTGAAAAAAACGTCGTTTGAGGCCTCAAAATACATCCGCAAGTTAGGGGTGTCTAAAAGCGACAATTTGCGAGAATTGTGAGAAAACGGTTGCGGTTTTGGACATAGTTTCGACTTTTCCCTAACCAAAGCACTTGAACACAGTGGACTAAGTCTACTTGAACCAAGCAAAAGCTCTTAAGCCCAGAAATCATGTCTACCCTAGATTCAAACGCAGCGTACACAAGCTTGGAGATCCCGACTATAGAGGAATATCCTCCCATGATGGATCTTCCAAACTTGCAATTGATAAAGATCCATCTTGTTGAGAGAGTTTGGATGATTGGTCATGAGAGTGAAGGACTATATAGATACATTGACAACAATGAGGTCAATCTTTATAGGTGCTCACATCCATACCTAGAAGAGATAACGGATTACAAGCTCTTAATGTCTACACATACGGAGTCGACTGTCAATGGAGATCTATAGTTGTCGACAAGTATGGACGTGAGAATTCCTATAGGAATTCCAAGAAGAGAGCCACCAAGATTCCTTCAAGAGCGATAACGACAGAAGGATTGGGAGAGTCTCTGGTTAGACTTGTAGACAATCGACGAGTTAGACCATCCCAAGTCCAGAAATGGGTAAACAGAAAATAATCCGGAGATAAAGATCCGAGAGATCACGTAACGGCTTTTAGAAGAGTGATTAGAGCAGAGGCAGTTTCAGATTTTGCGACACAGTTTGCGGGATTTGGATTGACTCTAGAAGATGATGCAACTACATGGTTCGACTCGGTGGAAAAATGGGATTTTGAGACCCTAGATGAGCTGTTTGAGGAGTTTATTGAAAAATTCTGGCCAATAGGCATTGCTCACAACACGGTCTCGCAATCCATAGATTCAAACAAAAGAGAATGAATCAGTATGCAAAGCATCATTACGGCTCAAGAGATATGTTAAGCTCTGTTCGAGAGCGGAATTACCTACGCAAGCACGACTGATGCTGATCTTTATCTAGGGAATGAGACATGCGGGCCTTCAGAAGGATCTGCATATGATAAGGAGGACGACGTTAAACGAGTTGATCAAAGAAGCTCTTTATCTAGTGGATAACTGTGAGGCATACAAAGAAAAGGACTTAAAGAGTCAAGGAGATGACACATCCTCTCAGCACAGTGTTTCAAAGATAAGTAAGTCCATTGCCAAGCCAACGACACCTATTGATCAAGAAAAGCTTATCGACGACTTGGTCAAGAGGTTGATTCCTCTTGTAAGGTCTGATTCGGGAGAGCCAAAGTGGTGTGAAATTGAGAGAAAATGGACGAACCATACGGGGGAAGAGTGCTATTATAGCATGGAAAACGCTAGGGAGAGGTATGTACAACCTGTTCCAGAAGCACCTACTCCACCTAGATACATTACGGGGAATGCGCCAGGACCAGTAGGAGTTTTAAGGCCACAGCTTGTCTTAGGACAACAACCTCCGCTGCCAGGTGCTAGAATTCCGGTAGACATGAGATACATGCCAATGATGGAAGCATCAAATAAACCAACTCCAATACAAGATACAATGTGGTATAGAAACCAAAGTGAGTACTACCCTTTGGAGCAACAAAATATGAGAGAAACACATGGAGTGGTGAGGCCTGTACAACCTCCACCTCCTGGGTTTCAGTCGAAAGAAAGAAGGTATGAAATGGACGAAAGGACATTGCGATTCATTGTAAATAGCGGCTTATCTAGGTCAGAGCTTGCTTATAGCCAAGAGTAAATGCTAAAAGAATCTCCTCAACCAGAGACAGATTGTCACAAAAGTCATGACAACCACTTGGTCAAACAATGTCCTCATATGGAGATCACTGAAGTAAATGCCTATTGTCTTGAGTGTGGCATCACTCACTTGATCCCCGATTGCCTGAAAAAACCAAACCAAATCAGAAAAATCACGACAAATGAATTAGGGATTGTCAGCTACCTAATAGCTCAGAAAATGAAAATGTTGTACCAATTGCAAGTGGTTACGACAGCACAAGCTCAAAGGAAAGCTGATGAGAATCCAGAGACAAAGAACACGGAAAGTGACACGAGTCCAAAGAAAAATGATGGACCAAAGACAGACGCACCTAGTCAGAAAACCAAGAGCAAACGAAATAGTTGGAAAGCTAGAAAAACTACGATGAAAGCACGCAGGGAACGAGAGCAAAAATCCCTAGCTTAGAAGCTTACCGAAGCTGAGTAGAAGATAAAACAACATGAGGAAAAGGAGGCACCTTCTCTTACACAGATGGTTAAACCTCTAGAAGAACCATCCACGGATGAGAAACTGAGAAGTGCTAGTTCAGGAGGATCTGTGTGGGTAGAGAAGGTTAATGAGACATTAGATGCCCTCTTGAAAGCCTATGATGTGAGGCTCAAAAACAACCAAACCCAAGAACACACGTGGATGAAATATCCCTATTCGGAACTAGAAAAGCAAAAATTTGAAATGTGCCAGAAAATGATTCAAACAGCCCAAGCCTTACTAGAACCACCAGTTGCAAAACCTGAGGATGTGATCCGTGTCATGCCTACACAAGTAATCCCACCAAACCAGAAACTAAAAGAGCCAGATTCTAGTCATGAGCACAGACCAAACCTCAAAGACCAAGCATTAGAACCAAGGATAGTATTGAATACCACGGATAACTCTTCCGAGGGATTTCACCAAGCTATACCTGAGGATTGTAAAGAGATAAATGGTCTTGACGAATTGTGGAAACAAGTCAGAGAGGCCAATGAAGCCGATGACCTAAGAAGACGAGTAGACAAGACTAGTGATGAACGAGGAGTGTTTCTACCACCAATAGAGGAATTTGAGACTGGATCTGAATTGAATCTAGACGTGCGATATCGTATTGGGGAGACAAAGGATCTGTACAATATATGGATAGTCAACCCCATTCGCTAAGAACAATACCGTCCTACATGGGAGAGTACGAGACCAAGTCAGATGTGGTTGCAGTCCCATCACACAGACTGTCTCCCAACAAGGCCATCGATTCAAAGGGGCTAGTAGATATTCTATCTACCCCAATCACCTGTACAATAATGTTAGCCGAGTTGCTCAGAATTAAACCAAACATGTGGGCTAATGTGGGTAAATTTCTAGAGAAATTTGGTGTAAAAACCCCAATGACTCAAATCGAGGAAGGCATCAAAGAGCTTGAAATGCCTCAACTAAATACTAGGCCAGTGCCATTAAACAAGGTAGGCGAGTATTACGAGGGAGAAGAGGGAAACACCACCCTTCCAGTGGAATTCACTTTAAAAACCATGGCAATCCTTGACAATGGAGCTGGTGTGGCTATTGCAACCAAAGAGGTTTGGAAAAAATGGGGAAAACCTGCCTTGATATCCACACGAATGACCCTGCAGCTTGCAGACGGACACAAGGAAAAGCCCCTAGGACTGCTAGAAAAAGTACTTGTTACTTCTTGTGGCATTGAATATGAACACACTTTTGCTGTTGTTGACTTTGGCAAGAAGAACAACTATGACATCATTCTGGGAAGACCATTCATGCAACAATTGAAAATGGTCCAAGATTGGGGTTATGACCATATATACCTGAGACATATGGAAACCATAACAAAGATAAACTTGAGGGACCATAGCTATAGGGATGTGATGAGAACACCGGTTGAGGAGTTTGATTCCGCCACAGTAGCAGGATCAGAACTTCCAGCTTGGTTAGGTAAGCCTAAAGAACTGTGGATGTGTGGAGCTTCACAATGTGGTAGCTTGAAATGCGAGGAATGTATCCTAGAGCGGGTTATAGAGGATAGGGACTATATCCCAGAACCATTTCCTGAAGAAGAGTTAGAGCCTTTTGGATGGGAACACATCTTGGCTACTCTGGACGTGTGCGCCGTGGAGGATGCTCCCACAACAAAGTTTTGTGATGAAAATGGCTATGATGCCGTTCCTTATTTTGCAGTGAGTGTAATCCAGGAAAATGAAGAGAACCAGACATCAACAATCTCTCGAAATAAGGAGCAAACAAAGAAATGTGGAGAATCAAAAGATGAAGAAGACGACAAGTTCTATGACTCTGAAGAACACTTCGAGCTTCAAGAGGATCAATGACCGGAGAATCAATGTCATCGCTACACGAATAACGTGCATCAAAAGTGGATTCCAAACTCCTCGGTGAAGACACAACCACCACAAGCATCCTCATCCATGGCTCCTAATAAGGATGCAAAGACTCACCTAGGAGGAATACAACCAGAGAAACGATCTAACAATGCTCTAATCAATGGGCTAGAAAAGTCCTCCAAGAAACTACCACCCACGAGAAAACACACAGTAACTTTCCACTACCAGCCAAAAAATCAAGGGAAAGTACAAGAAGTCAACCTTGCTGAGGATAGTAGCGATAGTGCTGAATCTTACAACATCCCCTATCATCAACTCAGGCCATCACTATCACCAACCCCTTCAGCAACAACCATGACAGGTCAAAAGAACATGACAACAAGTCAAAGCCAAAAAGCTCGACAAATCTGGATACCAAAAAGCTAGATCGGCCAAAAACAAATATGGATCAAGAAGACAAAGATCTCTAATGAAAAATCACAAGATCCAACACCAAAATAAAAAGAAGGAAAGCGTGCACGAACGGGTAAGAATATCACAAAGTCGCAAGCTTTCACAGCTTAGGTTTGGGCTCCAAAGAAGTTGATTCAAGCACAAAAAAGTCAGGAATTCATTTGGATTCCAAAACAACCACAATATCAACTTTCAAAGCTTGAATCCCATCCCCACAAAGCGTACAAGGGCTGAAGCAAAGACCACTATTGACTCACACAACAAAAAGGTGGATCCCAAAGAAGTCTCTTCAAAAACAAACGAAGCACGGGCAAGTATGGGTTCCCAAACGAGCGTCAGCAACAAAACAGCCAATAATCACAAAGAAATGGGTCCCAAAGAAGAACAACAAAACTTCTGTCAGTGCATCGCCACTTGAATTCTTACAATTCTTCCTACGATTACAATACAGTTAGAAGAGAGCAAGTCGCTTCAATCAAGCAACGATACGGGAGCTTCACAGACCATTACATTGCTTAGAATAGGAAGCCTCACCAACAAATGCCAATAAGCAAATTGCTTATACCCACATCTTGCACAACATAAATCTTTTCCATGCATTGACTGTGTATGCATAATAGGGCTACATTACAAGGCCTGCATAGGCACAACTTTTAATTGCCCAAGCACGACACATACCCTTTGCGATACCCTGTTGTAAAGGATGACTCCAAATAGGAAGGGGGGAGGCATTCTGAATGCGGACCTAACATTATGACTATTAGAGGGCAATGTTTTGTGAGATGCATTGAATTTTTGCGTTTTATTGTGATAATTTTTTGACGAAATTTAGAGTATATGCCCTCATAGTAGTGTTACAGAGGAGTATGGGGACAAAATCCATATATGAGCCCCTAGGGACATGTGTATAGTGTACATAGCATTTAGATTTCTATTTGAATGATTTTTTTTCTGTGAAGTTTTTTTAAAGATTTTCTTTGTTGATTTTAAAAAAAATAAAAAAAATCCATAATCCACATGAAGAAAAGACTGACGAGAGGCCTGAGCACTACAAAGAGAAGAAGGTATAGGAAACGATGAAACTTCACGAAGTATGTCTCAGCAGCCACTACAACAGCCGAAGAACTTGTCACAAAGCAGTGTCAACATGCAACCGACAAGTCATACAAGTCAAAGTCGAGTAGCTACGCCACAAAATGAGTGAGGTGTTAGTCCCAAAGCTTCAAGTAATATTCTCTGTGGTCTAAGCGTCTTAGCTATTCTAGGTACTGCTCAAGCTGGAAGAGTTGAGCATATTTACATTGTGTTGCTCATGCTGGTATAGGTGATCAAAAGAGTCGAAGTCTAAGTACTTAAGTCTGGTGAAGTGAAGGAGAAGGTCTAAAAGACACTCACGTACTGAGCACAGTGAGATACGAGTGAAGAAACTTCTACATCGAAAACCCTTCTTGGAAAGGTGGAAGCTATTGAGACATCTTTTGATGTCACATGTGCATCTTTTGATGCTACATTTATTCCTCGAAACACCCATCATATCCTTCTTTCACATTGCATGCTTTTGTTGACAAATTTCTCATATGCATATAGAGTGTCCCATAATTGGCACTTGCATCAGGCACTCTTTCCGTGTTTCACCCAAGCACTCACCTTTCATGAACATGTACTTCAAGTTCAACTGCTCAACTCCAATATGAGCGTATACCAAAGGAATTTTTTTCCCACTGGGTTTTTTCCCTTTGGTAATCCAGGTTTTAGACCCTAATCTAAAGACACCTATCACCATCCTCTTGTACATATTCCTTCTAAATCAACAATAAGGAAATGCTACTCAAATCAATTGACAAATGAATTGGAGCACCAATTTTAGATCATAGCATACTTCTCCTCAATGGCGAGTCGAAGAATGGCCTACAATGACAAAGCTGCAGACAACACTAACAACATGATTGCACAGGAACAAAGAAGTTACCAATGAAGAAGAGCAGACACAAAAGTAATCAGAGGATCTCAAAATATGAATGGTTACGATGATAGATGTCCACTCTAATGGATCATAGTTCTTGTTGTGGTTTGACAAATATACAAGCAGTGCAACAGATGAAGCCAAAACAATTGCAAAGTGTTGACCAATGGGTCAACAAAACAACATAACTCAAGAACAAATAAGTCCTCAATGACAAAGAGTAGACATAAGGGTAATTAGAGGATCTCAAAAGCTTGTCCTTGATAATGCGCATCGAATGCTTGGCAGGGTTTTGAACCTCAAATTAGAATAATTAAGTCCTGGATTCGGCCTGACAGATAGACTTTGCATTGGAGTGCAACTTGGCCTAAAGAAGTTAAGGGTTTCGCCATACAATTTCTACAAAATCCTTACAAAGTTGTCATTGGCTCACAAGATCAGAAAGCCGATCACTCAATTCTACAGATTGTAGAAGTTGTTTCTGAGAATCACAAATACTTTGAATTGATAGATTTTCTGGAGCAAATGATGGATGGAGCTTTCTCTATCCATGATGATAAGAGTCAAGTTAAACGACATTGGGTTCTTTTTGAATTTAGATCTGGCAGTAGACCTATAATGACAGAAACAGATGCTGCAGCTCGGAGCGTGGATGTGAAAGACATAAAGTTCGTCATCAATTATGATTTTCCTGAATCATGTGAAGACTATGTACATCGGATTGGACGAACAAGACAAGCTACTGCAAAGGCTATAGTCTATACTTTATTTCCAACAACAAAACGACAGCAAAGACCACATCGCCAACGACAATCAGGTCATATCGGGGACGACATGAACGCGGAAGGGGGGAATGTTGACCGCTGGGTCAACAACACAACATAACTCAAGTTTCATACCAAAGTCTTATCTTTTACGAGTTATGAAATGCTGCGGATTATGGCTATAAACGTCATTTGTAATGAGTAGTTATTCTAGTTTCAGAATAGTTATTATGGCTATAAACGTCATTTGTAATGAGTAGTTATTCTAGTTTCAGAAGCCGGGGTGCAATGGCTCTTCCAAATTGTAAATACAAAGCCATTTGACCCTTTCAACCCCATTTTTTGGTTAAACCTAAGGTAGCCTTAGTATATAAGGTACTTAGGTCATTTTGTAAAAAGGACTTTTAATCATAATCAAAACTTTAGCGTTGCCGTCTACTGTGTGTGAGAGAGAAAGAGAGTGAGCGTGAGCTTTATCCTCTCGCTACGCCCAGCTCGCTCAACACATTGGAGATCCGACTGCACCATTGCTGTAGGCTAGAGGAGAGCTGCGCGACAACGCCAAGCATTCCACGCGAGACGAAGCGCACACGTCGACACATCTACGAGCTATTTGTGGCCGTAAGTGTATCAAACGATGTCTGTTTTCTACGTGCTAGTAGTCTATAGAATCGTGGCAACATAAGCTATGCATAGGTACTCATAAATTTCAGTTTCAGGCACTTTCAAAATTCTGCTCCGTCATCCTAGGCGTTTTCCGCAGATGGGTTTTGAGTGTAGAAGCTTAGGGACAGGTGTATCCTAGTGAGGGATGGTGTTCCTTAAGTTTCGTATGAATCTGGCATGATTAGGTGAGTTAACTTCCGTATGTGTGTATGTGGCTAGGTGGTGTAGTTGAGGGCAGTGAGCTTCTTGATTGTGGTTTAGTTGGCCTTCCAGAGTGTTGTATGTGTAGGATGGTCTTAGCCTGACAAGCTACAAAGATTTCCTCCGTGTGCGTATCGTGTCATCTGTGTCCTCGATTGACATTATGTTGATCTAGGTAGTGTTTGCATGCACTTCATGGGTGTGTGAGTCGCCCGTCCAACATTGAATGAAACTAGTGTTGAGATAAGCTTGTAACTTGTACTCATGGTGAGAACCTTAAGACAAGAATGCACCATTTATGTGTATAGTCACATTTTTCCTATGGAATCTGTAAGCCTCACACGTGCTACACAATTATAGTCACATGCTATTTGGTGTAGCCCACATGGTACTTGACCTTTTTTCCACATGTGGTGCACATCACTTTTCATCATTTACTGCCACCTTCTATTTGAGCATATATAAGGCCACCATACTTAACTTGCAATTCTCTCTCTCATTCTAATCAATCAAGCAAGTTTATTTTACATTGCATATTCTCTCTAATACTTATTGCTAGTTGTTATGAATCTCTTATTATGATGAATGCCTCGCTGTTCTATCCACCATAGATATTACACATGGTATCAGAGCTAATGAATAATTAGAATTTTTCAATTGTATCCATTAGACCTCTATGCTAGATTTAGTGATCTCTCTCTCTCTCTCTCTCTCTCTCTCTCTCTCTCTCTCTCTCAGCACTCAATTGATTCATATCTCTTTAGAAATGCAGCTAATTAATCTCAAGCTTAAGTATCTCTCTCTTTGGATTTGGGCAAGTCTATATGGCTACTACTCCCCTAGCCAATGTTTAGGGATAATTAGATTGAGCATTAAAATTTGTGTGATTTTTCTTCTTTATTAAAACTTTCTTGATTATGTTTTGTTTCTTGCTCTTCTCGCTTTCTCCAAGCCGAGTTACCCCACTTGATTGTACTATTGAAATCCATTTGTGTGTATAACGTTTTTCCAAATGTTTCAAATGCGCAAATTTATGTCTCATTTGGACCAAGCATTGAACAAGGAAATCTTATTAATTTTTTCATACATTTTTATGCTTGATTTCTTTACTTAACCGTGCTCATAAATCTTTGCTTTGTGTGTGTATGCTTGTTTGTTTGTTCCCCTCTTTGTTTTATTTATTTGCTAACTTTTGCTCATAAACCTTTGGTTTGTGTGTGTGTGTGTGTGTGTGTGTGTGTGTGTGTGTGTGTGTCTTCCCCTGTTTTCTTTTTGAAAGTGTAGATGCATGGCTTAAAAGACAAATGAACATTTTCTTTTGTAATGTTGTTTGAAATTCAACTACCCTTTTGCAATATACCAAAGCTTGAAGGTTTTTTACTTTGAAATCAATCTCATTCAAAGCACCCCTTCCCATTGAAACCTTTTGGCACCTTTTGGCTTTCAATTTAAAAGTCAAATTATCCAAGCCCATGCTCTTGTGCCATCAACAACTCCAACACATTAGCATCAAGAACCGTGAACAAAGTTTGCTACTTCCATGGCAAAGTCTCCATAAGCCTAAGCACAAAGCAATGTATGTCTTATCCAATCCAAAAATTACCCAAGTAGCCCCAAGCCAACAGATTTGCATGAGCTTATTTCCACATTTTGTATAAACCTATTGCATCCATCTTTTCATATACAAAAGCACTACATCCACCAAGGTGTGCCTTCACTACAACGAGAAGTAGATATGCACCAACCCATTTCAAAAAACCAAGTGCACCCACATATACATCAACATTAGAATCATCCAAATTCCCAAAAATCAAGGAAGGTAATGCATAGAAGGAGGCTCATAGTTCCCTAAAGAAAGTGATGACTTGCATCTGTAAGTGTTTAAACACTTCCTCAAACCATATACTTTGTAGGTAAGACCTACACTATTTTTCTTGCATCAGATTTGATCTTTATGAGCCGTATATAGTTACTCCTTAATGTAACATGTATTAGACTCTTTTATCAAAATCCATGCTATATCATGTAAGCTTCAGATTATGAGGGCATTTGTTGAGGTAATCCTATAGCTTGCACTCATGATAAGAACAAACCCTTAAGCCAAGCATGCACCATTTATGTGTATAGTCACATTTTTCATAAGGACCCTATAAGCCTCACATGTGCCTATTTGGTATAGCCTACTATAGTTGGTGGGTACACGGAGAACCTAAAAAACACACAAATATCATGCTACAAATGATAAAATCAATAGGTTCGCATACTTGGTGAGTCGCACATACGCACAATTGAGAAACAATACACGATCTGAGAGAGATAGAAAAGGAGAGAAAGAATGAGATCACATTAATGTGCACCTCCTATAGACGAATGCTACACAGGCACAGTGAGAGAGGAGAGGTCAAAAGAGAAAAGGGCACAAACACTGGGTGCAATCTCCCCCCATACAAGAGTGAGCAGTTTTCTCTTGCACATATTTACTTATAGATTTTTTGAATGCTCAAAATGATTACAAATTGTTCATCCGAACATAAAGTGACCATTGCTCATAAAAAGCACTTTAATAATGAAATATCCATAAAGTTGCTATCCTTTTGCATAGTGCATAGTTCACTTATGCTTTTATTGCATGACAATTGTAATAAATAACTATTTATCGATTTCCATTACATACCTTTCCGTTAGGAAGCAACCACCTTTAGTTACTAAG
This sequence comes from Adiantum capillus-veneris, assembly GCF_014529385.1. Classification (NCBI taxonomy): domain Eukaryota; kingdom Viridiplantae; phylum Streptophyta; class Polypodiopsida; order Polypodiales; family Pteridaceae; genus Adiantum; species Adiantum capillus-veneris. Next base: position 57,062,819 of record NC_140931.1, read on the forward strand.
TAAGGAATCTGCAAGCACCATATTAGAGAGTTTGAGACTTTAGAGCCAATTTGAAAATAACCGATGTCTTAAAGATTTGGCCATATGGACAAATCTCAAACTTTTTTTAAAGGCCAACTCCTTCCATAAGATAGTACTTGAAAATCTCTTTTGAGCCATGATCTCAAAGCTTTGGCCATGTGTTCAAATATTAAGCTCCTTTTGAAAGTGATTATTGGAAAATTTTCAAATTCACTAATATGGTGTTGGCCAGCAGCAAATCATACTTCAAAAATAATGGTTAAAATTATGTATAAAAAATATCATGGAACAAAATAAAAAGCCATAAACTGAAACAAATGAATTTGCTTATGCCTATCGTCATCCACATGCTGTATATTATAATGTCCCATACCACGAGAATAGACAGTGTATGTCATATGTCTGAATGTATGTAGATATCATTCGTCACAACCATTGTTACATAATCAAATTTCATTAATTCAATGTATACTATTGAAATCATATGATCATAAACCAAATTCAAAAATCCAACTCCAACTCCAACACCAAATCCAAATCCAAATCACGTTCATTATATACCTGGGTAACAAAATCATACTAGGGGCAGTGGTGGCCAATCACTGCAACATGATTTTGTAATCAATGTTCCCTAAATCAACGAATCAATACTAATCAAGCGTGCTACCTAAATCAGTGAATATGCACTTGTGCTACCTAAACCGACAAATTTGCACTAGTAATGTTTAAGCTAGAGAATCTATTGTTTGCTGGTATGTTGCCTAAATCAGCAAATCTGCACTCATGCTACCTAAATCGATGGATCTACATGGATAATTGGTGTTGCCTAAATTGGACAATCTACACTAAGATGAACATTTACACACTGCCTAAATGCAAATATGTGTGCACACGGCCAATGGACTAAGCAAGGCATAAAAGACAAAACATTGACTACCTTTTTGTCATCAAATTGGAGTATATTTTATTTGACATCACCTTAGCTCATGTGAGTAGCTTTTAAAGTTGTCTGGTGGTATTCTCCATTGTTGTAAAAGTCCAAAACTACCTGAGTGTAGCTCCTTAGGTATATCTACAACAAAATCACTTAAAACAAGTAAACAAAGTGAGCATTTATCAAACGAGTAAAATAAATTGAGGGATTGTTGTATAAGAAGACGTTTTAAGAGGTGGTGCATAATGTTGTGCTAAGTGACTGCGTAAAAGAAAAACCAAAAAAAGAAGAGAACTTACCTTGTTTTTGTTCAACCTAGTCACAAATTATCCCACTCATTAGTGAGAATGATCTTGTATGATGTATAGACTTATAACCATCAGTAAACTAGCACATGTAAGAGGTTTTTGAAGCCTGAGGTTTGGTATAGTTTGTCGTGCTTAGCTCTTTTATAATATGCATTGTTTGAGTAGGAAAACAAGTTTTGACAATGATTCTAAGTTACTTCAACTCATGTGTTTAGATATACATGATGGCAATAAGAATCTTGATCACCATGCATCCTACACTCCATATATCTACATGACGTACATAATTGTCTCCTATTATAACTTTTGGTGCCATCCAAAAAATAGACTCTTTGATGGATTTGCAAGCATCAGTTATTGTGTCCTCATGAAATGTTTTAGATACTCCAAAAGCAGCCAATTTCACAAAAACATTAGAATCAATAAGCATGTTTCCAGCTTTGATATCTCTATGAAAACTTTTTTTTCTTAAAGATACTCAAGACCAAGAAGTAATTGTGTTTTGTAGACAGGAACAAGAGACTCACTAAATGTGCCAAATCTTTCTAGCATGCTTTGAATAGATCCGCTAAAAAACATCGTCCAAAAATATATAAAGAACAATGCCTCTTCATCTTTGTCCATATCTATGTAACCAACAATATGTTTGTGTCTTATCTCTTTATATAACGAGATTTCTCTTTCTAGACAAGTCATGTAAAAAGCTTTCTCTTCATCATTAGTCATGTTTTGAAACTTCAAATGTTTCATTGGCATAAGCTCTCCAATGGATTGATTGATGCCACAAAACAACGGTCTCTAGATGCTGCAAGAGCTGCAAGTATCAAGGGGAGCATTTGCATGTCTATCCCATCACCACAAACATCAAAACCACACTTGAGGACCTGATGCATGCTTTGAGCTTCTTGTGATGCAATGGCATCTTCTCATAGTCTACCAATTGCCAATGGTGGCAACTGAGCAGAGCCACTTGACGTTTCTGATGCATTAGTGAGATATCTCATGTCATTGTGCGAGGCATCTGGATAGCCAAGTGATGAGCTGGATGTGGAAGAGTAAAATGTTGAGAGGAGATTTTGATTGCCCCCTAGAGGAAATGAACATGCCATCAAAGCATTGTTGAGAGATCTTTCTAATGGTTTGTTCATTGCATCTAATGACTAAGCATGATTCAGTGGAGACAAAGTCCACTCTAGTGTGTGGCCTTTGAGCTTCAAAAGAGACTTCTCTAATTGTCTCTTGTTAATTAAGTGTTGAGGCACGGGCAGGAGATGTTGGCCTGCCATGCCATGCTAGAGGGGAGCCCAAACCTTTAGCCATTGAGCTTGGACTCTTTGCCGCATTTGAATCAGAGACATATTTGTCCTTGTCTAATAAATGCTGCATGATCTTGAGTAAAAGACTTCACAATCAGCTCACATACATCATCTTCTCCTCTAAGAAAATCTAGGCAAAGGAAATACCTCAACTCTATTTGAGCTCATTTTTCACGGGCAAGTTCCTTCAATTTACAACCTCAAAACCTATCAATATAGATTTCAGATTTATCCTTCAATGTAATCAAAACCACAAAATCAAACATTGTGTATATGTAACCTGGCTTTATTAGTTATTGTCAAAAGCCCTTTTATCAATAACTCAATTATTAAATTACCTAGCTTATGAATTATTAGGCAACTTAGAAAACAATAGCCTCTTTTTTACCTTGAAACCATAGAGTTTACACTTGCATCATGAGAAACCTTCAAGATGCATGAGTATAGGCTGTTTACAAATCATTTTCCTAGCTTGTGCATACGGTGGAGACAAGAGGCAAAAAGGGGATGGCTAAAAGAGGGGCATATGAGAGGTTGGTCAGTCAAGAGAATATATCCAAGTATAAGTGGGAGTTGAGCATCGGACATAGTTTAAAAATTTGACGTGATAGATAAGTGTGGTTAAGGAGGACGGGTTAATGTCCCATTCATGATTTGACAACACTAATCCTAATTAATATAGAGAATGCTTAAGAACACAAAATGACAAAAATTGGTCAAGTTCTCAATGTAGCATCAAGTTACATTTTCTGTGAGCATAGAAATGAGCTCAATATATAGGAGAAGAAGTGGTAGGTTGAGTGACATCATCAATGAGGTGTGAGAGATCATTCAAATTAGCCAAAGAGGAGAGTACAAGTTGAAAACTCATGTACACCTTTTTGGGGCTGTTTTGGCCTATCTATTGGCTCCATTATGCAGTGGAAAGGTGCTAGAAAGGTCCATGGGTCATGCATACATATGTGGGAATCATTTTGGATATGTAATCATGCATGTGGACTAAGGGAGAGTTTACTAGGGGCATAAGTTAGGTTTGACCCATCATGAAGCTTTAATGCATAAAACGCTAATCACGACTAGTGACCAATGAGGTGGAAGGCCTCATGGTGTGTAAACCACACCCTACCATCCCATAAGGAATTAGACACATTACATTGTAAACAATCTGATCTCTCATTTTCAATAGGATCTCAAGAAGGTGCCTCCTCATAAATGTTATACACCTAAAGAATTTTAGTTGGATCAATATACTTGCTCATCATTAGATTGCGCTAATCATTTTCAACTATTGCAATAGGAATGGAAGACAAAGATGAATTTTGAAAGAAGAGACCAACTTTACTTCAATGTTTTTCAACTCTTGGGTCTGTTCTATCTTGCTTGTATTGCTTTGCATTCTCGGGGAAAAAATGCTACGCGTATAAAATCTTGTCATCATTTGGTTATGAAATCAACAAACATTAGAAGCAGATGCTATGTGCACATGCATGCAAAGTAGAATCAAGAAAATGGATAAGTAGGGCATTTAGGCATCTTTGCACATGTAAATTTATATTTGTGATAGCAGGACAAGCCACAAATTTCCTATTATATGGTAGTTTGCAATTGTTGCCCTTCCATCAAACAACTTGCACTTGTCTAAAATCTCAAGCAACAGATGTAGCCCTCCTATGCGCATGTGTAAGGCCATCGCTTTCTTAAAATGATGATGATGGTCAAGAAGACCCGCATTTCCTCACACTGCAAGGGTCGTAGCTATCTATTGTTTTTTTCCCGTCTCTCTCCACCATGATCATCAGCACACCCACAACGTAGAGAAAAACCAGGTTATGTGTGTGCCAATCCTACGGTGATATCATGTGGAAAATGGGGCGCAAAGCAGTGCGAGTGCTACTGGGTAGGCAACTGGAGTCAAAGGAGAGTTGGTAGAAAGGAAGAGAGAGCGAGAGATATATATAGAGGCAATTCTTTTTCTTTTGCATGAGTGCTTAGCGACCCTTTTTTATTAAACTGATAGTCATTGTCTTTGGGATAACGGCTGAGCAAAAGGTTGGCATGCCCTAATTTTAGCAGGCTACGAACTCACGAGCTCAAACCGCTCTTTGTTGTTGTCAATTTCTTGCCTACCACCACAACGTTTTTGTTTGCATGGGTGGAATGGGTGGTGGGCTACATGGGTATGTGCAGAGTCCCATGCACATTGTCGGGCTATTTCCGCTATTGTGTTGAGGACTATCGCAAAAACCACCGCCGAATAAGGCCCACCCTACTATCACCGTCAAACAATAAAGATGTCCATTGTGGGGTGGTCAAAGAGTGCATTGGTTTGATGCTACTACAACCTTGGTAATGGTTGCCCCTTACCTTACTAGAGCACGATAATATTGGCCCCTTAGTCTATTACTCCATCATGCCTACTCCGCTTCATATGTTGAGTTTGCCGAGTGATGGGTTTTATCAAGATACTACACAGGTCCTTCAAATTTTGAGACTTTGTAGTCACTTGGGGTTGTTTCCCATATCCATTAGATCTTTAATGAAACTCATTCAAAAAAATTCTTGAGGTCTCTTAGGATTGTGTCTACAATGTTGAATTTTCTCCAATTCTTCTTCTATCCATCCTTCTTCTTACATCTCACCATGCCTTCTTCTTCTGCTTCTCTTGGAATTGGTCTCTTGGGAGCCAAGGTAAGGATTAACTAAGCCTTCGTTGATATGAAGAACTTCTTCTTGTACTATACACATCCTCAATCTAATGACATATTCTTCTTAATCATATCTAGCCTCATGTCCATCTTACCACTGTTTTAACAAGCTATATCAATATCTATCGAGCGCTAACTGAGGTATTAGCAATAATTATATTTTACTCAATATATAAAATATCATAATTTTTATATCCTATTAGGATAACTTTCACTGATTACAAATTAATGAAGGATTAAACATTGAGGCATCCAAAGATTTACCAGAAACAGGTAACATGAAAGAGGAATAAAACAAAAATATTTAAATTAACCAAAAAATAATTATGTAAGTGCACTCGGCTCTAGTGCATAATTGTATCCTTGTTCAAATGCCAATTTTCGGATCTCTTTGATCGATTGTTAACAAGATCGTAGCCTTGTTGCTTTGATACCACTGTTGTAGTCAAGTGCACAGAGGGCCTGCAAAATACACAAATAGCATATTGCAGACAATTGAATCAACATATCTGCATACTTGGCAAAATGCACATATGTACCAATAGTACACGATTTGAGAGAGAGAGAGAGAGAAGTAGGAGAGCACATGCAGGCACATCTCCGATAGCGGAGTGCTACAGAGGCATGTTGAGAGAGGAGATGTGAGAAGAGAAAAGAAGGACACAGACATTGGGTGCAATCCCCCCCCCCCGTGCAAGAGTGAGCATTTTCCTCTTGCACATATTTACTTACAAATTTCTTGAATGCTTAAAATGATTACAAATTGTCTGCCCACACATAAAGTGACCATAGCTCATAAAGAGCACTTTAATAATGAAATATCCATAAACTTGCTATCCTTTTGCATAGTCCATAATTCACTTATTCTTTTGCCACCTGCAATAAATAATTATCTATAGATTTTCATTACATAGCCCACATGCTACTTGACATTTTTCCACATATGGTGTATATCACTTTTCATCATTTATTGCCACCTTTCATTATAAGGCCACCATGCTTAACTTGTAATTCTCTCTCATTTTGATCAATCAAGCAAGTTTATTTCCTTTTACATTTATATTTTCTCAAATACTTATTGCTAATTGCTATGATGAATCTTTTTATTATGATGAATGCCTCGTTGGTCTATCCACCATAAGCATTTTAATTACTACTAAATTAAACCATATCACATAAGGTGATTTGGAATAATCGATAACAATCTCGTAAGTATTTCATTACCCAACACACTCAAATTTTGTGTCAAACAAGTGATAAATGTATTATATCTTATGCTTTGCCTTGGTCAAGTACACAAATTTGCTAATTTAGGCAGTGTACAAGCGTCAACATGGTGTCAATTCACCAATTTAAGCAACACCAAATTATTTAGTGCAAATCTACTAGTTTAGGTAATGCTAGTGCAAATTGCCAATTAGATAGTACAACCATAAATATAGATCCACCGATTTAGATAGCATTAGTGTAGATTCATCATTTTACACAGTACGGCCATAAATGTAGGTTCAATAGTTTAAGTAATGTAAATGTAGATCTATCAGTTTTGGCACCTCAAAATAATGGCACCTTCCAGAAACTTTGCTACTCTGATCTACACCTACCCTAAACTTTCTTTTGCAAAGCTGATCTCGGAAAAAAAATCAAGAATAACAAAAATAGACATGAAATAGGTTGTTTTACAGGTCAAAACAAATCAGTAAAAATTTGCAACCGAGCTAAAATCGATCTTTTACTTAGTCAAATTTGCAGCAAGGATTATGGAACCAAGCTAAAATCGATCTTTTACTTAGTCAAATTTTAGCTACAAGATAATTTTGAAAATTTTATAGCTTCGTCCTATTCTCCTCCACGACATTGCAATGATACAAGACCTTCACTCCAACTGCAATACCACTTGAAGAGTGCGCAATGTGTGTGGAGTGCAAGGGAGAAGAAGATCAGACATGAGCACAATGTGGTTGGAGCTCTCGGTGAGGATTTGGAATTACTTTATAACTTCTTATTGTTCTATATGATTAAAAGAATAGATAAGGTTAGTATGGTCAATGTGATGGGTGTCCGCTAGATGGCCCGAACCTTAACACTTGCAAATGTTAATTAAGTGCTAGAGGATATGCTAAGAACCTACATTAGCGTGAAACAATCTTCCCAATTGAAACAATTCAATTGGGAAGATTACCTCTCTAGTTTGGAGTTTGTTAATATGATGCAAAGCATATTACGATTAAGTTTAATCCCTTCATGCTTATGAACGATTTTCAACCTCTATCACCAATTATGGTGGGGTTGGTTAATGATGAGGCATTTCAACAAGTCAAGGACTTTGTCCATAATCATATGGATATATTGAATATTTCTCGTCGATAAGATAGATACAAGAACTCTGCTAATGTGACATGTCAACAAGTCACTTTCACAAAAAGTTCAAAAGAGGTATTCTTGCGTGTTCTAAAAACTTTAGAAAGTCGAATGTTGATTATTTGTTTAGTCACCTCTTGTGGGACGTGCGTCTAACCTCACTCCTATCTTATTGCAGATTTAGCGAGAACCACGAATAATTGTCAATCCATGGGATGAAGCTGACTCGACTAGTGCATGGAGGCTACAAGAGGGTGTCAATCTCTTGGAAAACAACTAACAACTCGCATCTAACTCAAGCTACACTCAAATGACCGAAATCACCAAGAGCCAATCGCTCATCGGCAAACAATTCACATCCATTACAGCATCAAATGACATCCAAACGTAATGAAACTTTTAGGACAAGTCTATAAGACCTATGCACACATGCTTATGGTCTCAAATCCCACTTTCGATGAAGTGCAAAAAACGCGATTATTAACAATAGTGAGATTTTGACCTAGTTGTTTTCGACCCAGAATGCATCTAAATGCTTAGCAATAATGCCCCAATACCCCGCCTATACTTAGTTATTGATTTAAGAGTGTAAATTCCTAGTTATGATGAAATTAGGCCGTGGATCAACGACACCAAAAGCTACAAAATACCGTGAAATGCTTACACCAATGCGTAGAGCTCTCACCTACGGTTGCAACGCAACAGACGCGACTGCAATGTGACAACCGGGGAGGGAGTAGGAAGTGGGAGAGTGCAAGAAGTGAGCACCGTTAGCTCACGCTGTGTATTTCTTATCCAAAATCTTATAAAAATATTACAAAAGTTGGCTTTTATACCTTAGCCAAGGTTTTTGGTGGTCAAAACTAATAATCTAGTGAGGCGGTCCGGGGCGGGCAACAAGAAGAGCAACCTCTAGACACCCTTCAAGGCTCCCATGCTGCTCAATGGGGCTGGGGCACAACACAACACAAACCAAAATAACAAACCCACAGCCAAATCCCAACTACATGAGGGCACCACCTAGTTTAAGAGCGAACTAGGACGCAAAAGAGGAGAATCGTTAGAGCAACCCACAAACAAGCAATGAATTTACACTAACCCTAACACCAATGGAACACTCTCACACACTAAAACACGAGAGAGAGAGAGAGAGAGAGAGAGAGAGAGAGAGAGAGAGATAGTGCTCGGGCTGCTTTGAAACGTATCGGCAATGATCAAGCAAACACAACTATATTTAAGAAAGAGAGAGAAAGGGGGAGGGGTGCTTGTTGCATTAATACCTTCTTACGAATCTGTCATGACAAATCAAAGTGAGATTAGTATTTGTTCAACATAGCTTGCGTAAATTTCACCACAACACATCACAAAAAAAACCACCCCAATCACTGTCTTAAAGCCAGGGGAGTCCTCTCCACCCTGTCGCCCTCTTACAGTATGTGGGATTTATGGCTAGATTGATGACAACACCAGAGACAAGCTATCAAGAACTTAACAAAAAACACCAAGACACTTATGCATCATTGTTGTCCATTACTTCACGTTGGAAGGGAGCCAAAGTATCCAAGCTTAGTCCAAATCCACCCTCCTTGATTCAACAAATGTTGGGCTTACACTAGTAGGAGAATTAATAGATTTCCTACTCTCAATTGAATGATCACTCTCTCTCTTACAATGGCATAGAGTTCCCTTGCTAATCCCCTATTACAACACATGCACATGCATAAGACAATGAGCTTCCACTCAAGAGCTCCTTCTAGAGAGGTTGAGCTTGGCTTCTCAAGCTATAGCATAGTGCTCTTGCTTATGGCTCCCCCCTTTTATGCTAGCTACACCCTCCTTTTATAGCAATTTTGAAGGCTAGGGTTACTCCTCTAACCATGGTTGGGTTAGATTTTCAGCAATTTATCTAATTTCTTTTGCTTGGAATTATCAAGAAGTTGGTGGGGAAAGAGAGAGGAGAGAAATGGAGGTGATAGGACTTTTCATAGTGGGTTAGTGTTAGTAGAGTTAGTATTAATTTACAAATGGAATTGGATATTTACAATGGGAGTATCCATGTAGGATACAAATAAGGAAGAAAAACTCTTAAGAGGTAAGAAAAGGTGGATTTCTTACAAGGTTGATGCTCCAAGTATCTTGAGTAGGGCCAATTTTGACGCTTGTTGACGGTCCACTAGCTTTGACGGTACATTTTTTCTCCACTCTTGACCTTCCTTGAGAGACAAGGTAATTGAAGCTGAGTAATCAACCACCATGATGCTGTCTTTTAAGAGAAGAGGCTGAATTTTGTGGTTTTTTGATAGATATGGGTAATTTGGAGGAGGAAAAATGAGACTAGGTGGTCAATTTTGGAATGGAATTGTGTGTGGGAGGTATGAGTTCACCATGGTTTCTCTTATTCTTCAAGGTTGAGGAGAAGGTGAGTAGTGTGCAGAGAAGAGTGGTGAGAGAGATGGGGATGATGAGTGGAGAAGTGTGTGTGAAAGAGGAAAATGATAAAGTGGAAGAGAGAGTGTGGCTGCATAGCATGGGAAAACTGGGGTCCACTAAAAAAATCATAGCTCACAGCTCGTAGCTCAAAAAAATATGAAAAAATTTGAGGCAAAAGTTCAGCCCACGAGCTACAACTTTTGTTTGTATTACCTTTTCAAATTCGGAGAGCAAGTGAACTTTAAAAATTCAGCAAAACCGATCGTTTTTTTTCCACTGCAAAGGTCCTTGTGGGTCCTTCTTTGGATGATTCTTTTGAATACCTCCAAGAGTGAGCCCTCCATAGTGCATGTATGCATGCCACCTACCCTTGACCTTATTTGGTAGGTCTATAATTGAAGATATTTTTGAGATTAGGATATAGTACAACTAAAAAAATCAAATATTGAGGGGTCTAAAAAATATGTACATGTCAAATATAAATAATATAAGTGGAAAAAATATAAAGGGGTCAAAAGAAATCTCTCTCATTATGAGGCTACCATAAAAGATAAATATTTTTGGTGTTCTAATTTTTTAGAAAAAAACAAAATAGATGTAGGAAGGGAAAAATCAAAATAGTGAAAAAATATACACATAAATAAAACTAGTTTTTTTGATTTTTGTTGGGGTGGAGTTACACCAAATATAAGAGAAGCTTACATGAAAATATTTCTATATGGCATAAAGAGTATGAAAAATGATAAGAAAAATTGTGGTAATGGTGAGGCAATGTACAGAGCATAAATAACACACACCTAGGTAGAAATATTTAAATAAATACCAAAATAATTATAAAAAATTCTTTTATTTAGGCCCTATATATAAAGAAATATTTACATACGCATGGGCCATAATATACTTATATTTTTATTATTATTATTATTTTTTTTTGGCTCAACGAGCCCAATGACTAGCTAATTGAGGTTTTTTAAGAAGATATGGGAAAAGTCCCGTGACTCACGCACGCCTATGTACAGTGAAATGGTAGGGATAGCCACAGTGTTTGGGTGATTTTGGTAGGGTGAGGTAACTCACTGTGGTAATTACAAAGAGCCGAAAAACGGCTATCATTAGCCCTCCCCTGGATGATGGTATATTCATGTACCATCATAGAGCATCTTTTCCAAAGAGAGTGCTTCAGAGTCCTTGACAAGATCTTCATTGTTTGGCCCCTCGGAATTTTGGCTAGAGTTACACTCATGCTTCATGTAACAATACTTACATGAGACAGTGGCCTTTTGACAGATCTTTGGTAGATCCTTTGGTAGAAGGCGACTCAAATAAGGCTTCAAGCGATACCCGTTTACTTTCCTGGAGTGCTCTTTACCATTCAAGTCCATAAGCTGATAGTAACTTGAATTGAAAGCCTTCTTGACTATGTATGGCCCTTGCCATCTAGTTTCAAACTTGGCATCAAAACGATTATCGAGTTGATTGTCATACCTTAGCACCAGATCTCCTTCATTGATGCCTTTTGCAAAGGATGAAGCAAATCCAAGGCTAAGTGAATGAAGCGTGACATATACTTCACCTTTTGAATGAATGAGATGACCTCCTTAAGACTCTTGGGTGATGGGAGCTCAATAAGAGCCTTTGCCTTCGAAGGATCCACTTCAATGCCTTTGTAAGAAACTTTATGACCAAGCAAGATTACTTCATCCTCACCTATATGGCACTTGTCGGGGTTGAGTTGACCTCCCATGTCATAGAGCTTCTTTAAACCTTCTTCTACCCTTTGTAGATGCAATGATTTTGAGCTATAAATACAGAAATCATCAATGAACACCCTAATTGACTTTCCAAAGAATGCTTGAAACACCATATTCATGAAACGTTGGAATGTTGCAGGAGCATTTGTCAGACCAAATGGCATGACTCTAAAAGCATAACAACCCCAAGGAGTGATAAAGGTTGTTTTCAATTGATCCTCTAGTGCAATCCCTATTTGAAAGTAACCTGAGTAACCATCGCACACAGTGTACTTCTCATGACCAGCTACCTCATTTAGTATCTCATCCTGGAATGGGAGGGGAAAGTGATCTCTCTTTGTTGCCTCATTGAGGGGACGGTAATCCACACACACCCTCCACTTGCCGTTCTTCTTAGGAGTGACAACAACAGGAGAGAACCACTGTGAATTCTCCAGTGGATAAATGAACCCTGCTGCTAGAAGCTTTCTTACCTCCTTGAGTAAAGCCTGCTCCTTGATGACTCCTAGCCTTCGTAGCTTCTGAGCCTTAGGTGTGGCCTCTGGCTTCAACTCAATTTTGTGTTGAATAGCATCTACTCCACGCACATCAGTGTAGTCTTTAGCAAAAAGCCTAGGAAACTTCCTTAGAACACATTTGAACTCCTCTCTTTCATCCTTTGTAAGTGTTGTTGATAGAATACCTTCCAGCATCCCTTCATCTTGAACACCTTCGTTCTCTTGAGGACCTACCTCCTCCAAGCTTGACAAGAGGTCTCTTGGTTTCTTGGCTTAAACCTTACCCCCATGACTTCGATGGAGACTCCTCTTCAATAATGCTGCCGCTACTTTCTTCTTCTGAAGTGCTATCGGTCCAACCTTCTTCCGTCTCACTTTGAGATGATTCTTCATGGAGCTCCTCTTGGCAATGCTCCTTCATGTCAAAGACAACCTCTTATGATTGTCATTCCTGCAAATTAATTTCCCACTCTCCCAATCCTGTAAAGCTCGCATTTTCATTAGCCATGGTCTTCCTAGGATAAATGGATAACCACTTCCCTTGGTCGACATAACATAAAAATCCACCGCTTTCTTAATGCCAAAGGCCTCTACAAAGACATTTTTTAACAAATGCCTACACACCTAGCCTTGCTATTGTTTGCCATCTTGACTTTGATTTCAGGTGTCCCGCTCCTGGATGTGCATGCCTAGTCTTTGCATGAGTCCCTCTGTCATGATGCAAATTTGTGCACCCCCATCCACTAGACCTTTCCTAACCAATCTTCCTTTTATGTAACAATCTAGCACATGTGTAATATCCTCGTTCATTTCAGCATGTGCAATTTTTACAACAGGAAAACTCTCTTTTACCTTTCTCCTAGTGCTAGCTGCCTTTGTTAAATCCCTCCTAACTTGTGGGCATAATGCAAGAAACTGAGACCATGAGATATCAAGACCCTTACCTCGCATGTCTTCCAACAGGTTGTATGGAGCCATACCATGTCCAAGAGAGAAGTCTTGGAGATTGATACGACGTCGAGTCCTCTTAGCTTCCTTGGTCTCCTTTGCCTTCTTGTCTTGTCCATGGTCACTCTGTGATGGGACACCCTCTTTCTCTTTACCTTTTCCTCGGCCACGCTTAATGCCATTGGCTTCCATGTCAACCTCATTTGAATTTGTCACCTCTACCACATGCACATTTGGATCTGGCAAAGGTGGAACTCCTTCTATCCCTTGTGGAGGTGGTCTTGGTCCATTTGGCCTTTGTAGAAGCCTTGGTTGTTGACTAGCTCCTTCTTCTGCATTCATCACTGGGTAATTCATGTTAGGTCTCCCTGGCTCTCCACGGGGCCAAGGACAATTATACATCCCATGTCCAGACTCTCCGCAATTCCAACATTGCAAGACTCTCCTAGGTCGTGGATCTCGCTCTTCAGACTTCTTTGCTTGTCCCTTTGGACCTACAGCTTGTGCAAGGTGAATTGACAGGCTGCTGAAAGATTCATTTAACTTCTCAATTACTCCGCCGCTACCTCAGGAAGATCTATCGATGTTGATGCTTGTGACTTATTTTTGGGTCTAAGACATTCTATTGGAACCTCTCCCCTTAAGCACTTGAGTTTCCTATATTTCTCAGCAGCCCTAGTTTCAGCTGCATCAAAGGTAGCAGGTGCACCCGCCTCAACTTTTACCTTAAGGTCATGAAAGAGTCCGGCTATGAACCTCTCCTTCTTTAGAAATTCTGCACCATCACCAGGGTTAGCAACATTTCGTATCCATAGAGCCCAAAGACGTAGAAATATTTACATACGCATGGGCCATAATATACTTATAATTTATTTATTTTTTAATTTTTTTTTGGCTCAACTAGCCCAATGACTAGCTAATTGAGGGTTTTTTAAGAAGATATGGAAAAAGTCCCGTGACTCACGCACGCCTATGTACAGTGAAATGGTAGGGATAGCCACAATTTTTGGGTGATTTTGGTAGGGTGAGGTAACTCACTGTGGTAATTACAAAGAGCCGAAAAACGGCTATCATTAGCCCTCCCCCTGGATGATGGTATATTCATGTACCATCATAGAGCATCTTTTCCAAAGAGAGTGCTTCAGAGTCCTTGACAAGATCTTCATTGTTTGGCCCCTCGGAATTTTGGCTAGAGTTACACTCATAAGCTGATAGTAACTTGAATTGAAAGCCTTCTTGACTATGTATGGCCCTTGCCATCTAGTTTCAAACTTGGCATCAAAACGATTATCGAGTCGATTGTCATACCTTAGCACCAGATCTCCTTCATTGATGCCTTTGTCCTTTAGTTTCTTGTCAAGCTTCTCCTTCGCCTGCGTAGCTTTCCTCTTGTAGCACTCGTATGCTGCTTCTCTTTTCCACTCAAGCTCAGCTAAGGTAAGAAGTCGATCCATCCATGCTTCTTGATCATCTTGTGCTGATTTTCCATGAAGTCGCATTGTTGGAATGTTTAGTTCAATTGGCTGTAAAGCCTCTTGACCATAGACCAAGTGAAATGGTGTGAACTCCGTGGCTTCCCTATATGTGGTTCGATATGCCCACAAGGCACCATCCAAGAAGTCATCCCACAACTTTGTCTTGTTTTTCACCATCTTTCTAATGATGCCTGCAATGACACCATTAGCTTTTTCTACCAAACCATTTGATTGGGGATAGTAGGGTGTACTGTGACGATGTAGAATGTGAAGTACTTCACAGACTTCTGTGAGCAAGCCCTTCCTAAACCCTGGACCATTATCAGAAACAATCTCCAAAGGTGTGCCAAATCTGCAACAAATGTGATTGTACACAAACTTGCTAACTGTCCTCTCATTCACTCTTGCCACACTTTGAGCTTCCACCCACCTAGTCATATAGTCTACAGCCACTAGAATGTAGAGTTTACCATTTTTTGTCCTAGGCAGAGGACCCATGGCATCAATGCCCCACTTTTCAAAGGGTCCATTTGCAATCACTATTTGCCTCGGGCCATGCACCAACCTTCTATTTCCATTTATCTGACAATTGTGATAGCTTTTACACCAATGCTGGACATCCACATGCAGACTTGGCCAAACATACCCCGCAAGCAAAATCTTCTTCACAGTTAATTCTTGGGCAAAATGACCACCACATGCTTCTTCATGCAAACCTTTTAGAATGGCTGGAATTTCCTCAATAGTTGGTACTCTTCTGCATACTTGATCCCTCCCTCTTTGATAGAGGGAGCCTTCTAGGAAGAGATATGCGCTTGCCTTCTTCATGAGTCTCCTCTTTTGAGCCTTCGTGAAGTCTTGTGAAACTCGCCCTCCAAAATGTAGCTAATAATGGGAGTCAATGACTCCAATCCCTGGTATCTCGGTTGCTTGACAGTTGCTGCCACCATGATGACCTGCACTTCTTTCTCAACACATGTAACTACTTGATGTGCAAGTAAATCGGCGTCTTCATTCTGTTTCCTAGGAATATGATATAGTTGCACTTCTTCAAATTGATTAAACAATCTACGAATGGCATGAACTTTTGTCCGTAAGCTTTCATTCTTGCATGCCCAAATGCCTAAAATCTGTTTAACAATGAGAAGTGCATCTCCCTTTACCATGAGGCGTTGTATCCCTTGGCCAATGCACATCTTCAAACCATGAATTAGTGTGTCGTATTCTGCTTCATTGTTGCTAGCTGAACTTGGTAGATTGAACTTCTCTTTCATGACCACCTCTCCACTTGGGTTGAGCAACACTAGCCCTCCCCCTGCTTTCCCTGTGGCTCGTCGAAAAGCTCCATCAAAGAATAAGGTAAAAGCATTGGGAATACTTTTTGGTGGTGGCAATGGTAGGGTCTTTACTTGAGGCACCTTAATTTCTTTCTCATGTACCCTATAAGTGAGAATCTCTGCCAATTGTGCACGCACACTATCTTCTACCTTGAAAGAGTATTGAAACTCTTGCAACCTCCATAATCCACTTTGAGATCCTAGTACTAAGATTCATTTGAGATGACACCCAAGGGAACACATTTTCTGCAGTGAGAATTACAAAAGGTTTTGGTAGTAGGTAGGATCTAAAATTTCTCACCGCAAACATGAGAGAAAGCATCATGAGTGTGTAGTCTCTCTCCAAAGCATTCATGACCCTACTAGCAAAGTAGATGGGTCGCATCCTTGTACTGTGGGGATCTTGTTGTAGCAACACAGCACCAATTGTTTCCCTTCCAACACTAGAGCTAACAAAGAATGTGTACTCCCAACAAGGAGGCATGAGTGTTGGTAGCTCTGACAAAATGACTTTAATGTTACAAAAATACTCTTCAATCTCATCAGACCATGCAAATTCTACTTGTTGTGTTAACTTTTGCAAAGGATAAAGCAACTCCAAGGCTAAGTGAATGAAGCGTGACATATACTTCACCTTTTCAATGAATGAGATGACCTCCTTAAGACTCTTGGGTGATGGTAGCTCAATAAGAGCCTTTGCCTTCGAAGGATCCACTTCAATGCCTTTGTAAGAAACTTTATGACCAAGCAAGATTACTTCATCCTCACCTATATGGCACTTGTCGGGGTTGAGTTGACCTCCCATGTCATAGAGCTTCTTTAAACCTTCTTCTACCCTTTGTAGATGCAATGATTTTGAGCTATAAATACAGAAATCATCAATGAACACCCTAATTGACTTTCCAAAGAATGCTTGAAACACCATATTCATGAAACGTTGGAATGTTGCAGGAGCATTTGTCAGACCAAATGGCATGACTCTAAAAGCATAACAACCCCAAGGAGTGATAAAGGTTGTTTTCAATTGATCCTCTAGTGCAATCCCTATTTGAAAGTAACCTGAGTAACCATCGCACACAGTGTACTTCTCATGACCAGCTACCTCATTTAGTATCTCATCCTGGAATGGGAGGGGAAAGTGATCTCTCTTTGTTGCCTCATTGAGGGGACGGTAATCCACACACACCCTCCACTTGCCGTTCTTCTTAGGAGTGACAACAACAGGAGAGACCCACTGTGAATTCTCCACTGGATAAATGAACCCTGCTACTAGAAGCTTTCTTACCTCCTTGAGTAAAGCCTGCTCCTTGATGACTCCTAGCCTTCGTAGCTTGTGAGCCTTAGGTGTGGCCTCTGGCTTCAACTCAATTTTGTGTTGAACAGCATCTACTCCACGCACATCGGTGTAGTCTTTAGAAAAAAGCCTAGGAAACTTCCTTAGCACACATTTGAACTCCTCTCTTTCATCCTTTGTAAGTGTTGTTGATAGCATACCTTCTAGCATCCCTTCATCTTGAACACCTTCGTTCTCTTGAGGACCTACCTCCTCCAAGCCTTGACAAGAGGTCTCTTGGTTTCTTGGCTTAAACCTTACCCCCATGACTTCGATGGAAGACTCCTCTTCAATAATGCTGCCGCTACTTTCTTCTTCTGAAGTGCTATCGGTCCAACCTTCTTCCGTCTCACTTTGAGATGATTCTTCATGGAGCTCCTCTTGGCATTGCTCCTTCATGTCAAAGACAACCTTCTTATGATTGTCATTCCTGCAAATTAATTTCCCACTCTCCCAATCCTGCAAAGCTCGCATTTTCATTAGCCATGGTCTTCCTAGGATAAATGGATAACCACTTCCCTTGGTCGACATAACATAAAAATCCACCGCTTTCTTAATGCCAAAGGCCTCTACAAAGACATTTTTACAAATGCCTACACACCTAGCCTTGCTATTGTTTGCCATCTTGACTTTGATTTCAGGTGTCTCCTGGATGTGCATGCCTAGTCTTTGCATGAGTCCCTCTGTCATGATGCAAATTTGTGCACCCCCATCCACTAGACCTTTCCTAACCAATCTTCCTTTTATGTAACAATCTAGCACAGGTGTAATATCCTCGTTCATTTCAGCATGTGCAATTTTTACAACAGGAAAACTCTCTTTTACCTTTCTCCTAGTGCTAGCTGCCTTTGTTAAATCCCTCCTAACTTGTGGGCATAATGCAAGAAACTAAGGCCATGAGATATCAAGACCCTTACCTCGCATGTCTTCCAACAGGTTGTATGGAGCCATACCATGTCCAAGAGAGAAGTCTTGGAGATTGATACGACGTCGAGTCCTCTTAGCTTCCTTGGTCTCCTTTGCCTTCTTGTCTTGTCCATGGTCACTCTGTGATGGGACACCCTCTTTCTCTTTACCTTTTCCTCGGCCACGCTTAATGCCATTGGCTTCCATGTCAACCTCATTTGAATTTGTCACCTCTACCACATGCACATTTGGATCTGGCAAAGGTGGAACTCCTTCTATCCCTTGTGGAGGTGGTCTTGGTCCATTTGGCCTTTGTAGAAGCCTTGGTTGTTGACTAGCTCCTTCTTCTGCATTCATCACCAGGTAATTCATGTTAGGTCTCCCTGGCTCTCCACGGGGCCAAGGACAATTATACATCCCATGTCCAGACTCTCTGTAATTCCAACATTGCAAGACTCTCCTAGGTCATGGATCTCGCTCTTCAGACTTCTTTGCTTGTCCCTTTGGACCTACAGCTTGTGCAAGGTGAATTGACAGGCTGCTTAAAGATTCGTTTAACTTCTCAATTACTTCCGCCGCTACCTCAGGAAGATCTATCGATGTTGATGCTTGTGACTTACCTTTGGGTCTAAGACCTTCTATTGGAACCTCTCCCCTTAAGCACTTGAGTTTCCTATATTTCTCAGCAGCCTAGTTTCAGCTGCATCAAAGGTAGCAGGTGCACCCGCCTCAACTTTTACCTTAAGGTCAGGAAAGAGTCCGGCTATGAACCTCTCCTTCTTTAGAAATTCTGCACCATCACCAGGGTTAGCAACATTTCGTATCCATAGAGCCCAAAGACGTAGAAATATTTACATACGCATGGGCCATAATATACTTATAATTTATTTATTTTTTAATTTTTTTTTTGGCTCAACTAGCCCAATGACTAGCTAATTGAGGGTTTTTTAAGAAGATATGAAAAAAGTCCCGTGACTCACGCACGCCTATGTACAGTGAAATGGTAGGGATAGCCACAATGTTTGGGTGATTTTGGTAGGGTGAGGTAACTCACTGTGGTAATTACAAAGAGCCGAAAAACGGCTATCATTAGCCCTCCCCCTGGATGATGGTATATTCATGTACCATCATAGAGCATCTTTTCCAAAGAGAGTGCTTCAGAGTCCTTGACAAGATCTTCATTGTTTGGCCCCTCGGAATTTTGGCTAGAGTTACACTCATAAGCTGATAGTAACTTGAATTGAAAGCCTTCTTGACTATGTATGGCCCTTGCCATCTAGTTTCAAACTTGGCATCAAAACGATTATCGAGTCGATTGTCATACCTTAGCACCAGATCTCCTTCATTGATGCCTTTGTCCTTTAGTTTCTTGTCAAGCTTCTCCTTCGCCTGCGTAGCTTTCCTCTTGTAGCACTCGTATGCTGCTTCTCTTTTCCACTCAAGCTCAGCTAAGGTAAGAAGTCGATCCATCCATGCTTCTTGATCATCTTGTGCTGATTTTCCATGAAGTCGCATTGTTGGAATGTTTAGTTCAATTGGCTGTAAAGCCTCTTGACCATAGACCAAGTGAAATGGTGTGAACTCCGTGGCTTCCCTATATGTGGTTCGATACGCCCACAAGGCACCATCCAAGAAGTCATCCCACAACTTTGTCTTGTTTTTCACCATCTTTCTAATGATGCCTGCAATGACACCATTAGCTTTTTCTACCAAACCATTTGATTGGGGATAGTAGGGTGTACTGTGACGATGTAGAATGTGAAGTACTTCACAGAATTCTGTGAGCAAGCCCTTCCTAAACCCTGGACCATTATCAGAAACAATCTCCAAAGGTGTGCCAAATCTGCAACAAATGTGATTGTACACAAACTTGCTAACTGTCCTCTCATTCACTCTTGCCACACTTTGAGCTTCCACCCACCTAGTCATATAGTCTACAGCCACTAGAATGTAGAGTTTACCATTTTTTGTCCTAGGCAGAGGACCCATGGCATCAATGCCCCACTTTTCAAAGGGTCCATTTGCAATCACTATTTGCCTCGGGCCATGCACCAACCTTCTATTTCCATTTATCTGACAATTGTGACAGCTTTTACACCAATGCTGGACATCCACATGCAGACTTGGCCAAACATACCCCGCAAGCAAAATATTCTTCACAGTTAATTCTTGGGCAAAATGACCACCACATGCTTCTTCATGTAAACCTTTTAGAATGGCTGGAATTTCCTCAATAGTTGGTACTCTTCTGCATACTTGATCCCTCCCTCTTTGATAGAGGGAGCCTTCTAGGAAGAGATATGCGCTTGCCTTCTTCATGAGTCTCCTCTTCTGAGCCTTCGTGAAGTCTTGTGGAAACTCGCCCTCCAAAATGTAGCTAATAATGGGAGTCAATGACTCCAATCCCTGGTATCTCGGTTGCTTGACAGTTGCTGCCACCATGATGACCTGCACTTCTTTCTCAACACATGTAACTACTTGATGTGCAAGTAAATCGGCGTCTTCATTCTGTTTCCTAGGAATATGATATAGTTGCACTTCTTCAAATTGATTAAACAATCTACGAATGGCATGAACTTTTGTCCGTAAGCTTTCATTCTTGCATGCCCAAATGCTCCGGGGCGGGCAACAAGAAGAGCAACCTCTAGACACCCTTCAAGGCTCCCGTGCTGCTCAATGGGGTTGGGGCACAACACAACACAAACCAAAATAACAAACCCACAGCCAAATCCCAACCATGAGGGGGGCACCTAGTTAAGAGCGAACTAGGGGGACGCAAAAGAGGAGAATCGTTAGAGCAACCCACAAACAAGCAATGAATTTACACTAACCCTAACACCAATGGAACACACTCACACACTAAAACACGAGAGAGAGAGAGAGAGAGAGAGAGAGAGAGAGATAGTGCTCGGGCTGCTTTGAAACGTATCGACAATGATCAAGCAAACACAACTATATATTTAAGAAAGAGAGAGAAAGGGAGAGGGGTGCTTGTTGCATTAATACCTTCTTACGAATCTGTCATGACAAATCAAAGTGAGATTAGTATTTGTTCAACATAGCTTGCGTAAATTTCACCACAACACATCACAAAAAAAACCACCCCAATCACTCTCTTAAAGCCAGGGGAGTCCTCTCCACCCTGTCGCCCTCTTACAGTATGT
Source organism: Adiantum capillus-veneris (assembly GCF_014529385.1). NCBI lineage: Eukaryota > Viridiplantae > Streptophyta > Polypodiopsida > Polypodiales > Pteridaceae > Adiantum > Adiantum capillus-veneris. The sequence continues at coordinate 57,084,305 of NC_140931.1, forward strand.
GGGATTTATGGCTAGATTGATGACAACACCAGAGACAAGCTATCAAGAACTTAACAAAAAACACCAAGACACTTACGCATCATTGTTGTCCATTACTTCACGTTGGAAGGAAGACAAAGTATCCAAGCTTAGTCCAAATCCACCCTCCTTGATTCAGCAAATGTTGGGCTTACACTAGTAGGAGAAATGATAGATTTCCTACTCTCAATTGAATGATCACTCTCTCTCTTACAATGGCATAGAGTTCCCTTGCTAATCCCCTATTACAACACATGCACATGCATAAGACAATGAGCTTCCACTCAAGAGCTCCTTCTAGAGAGGTTGAGCTTGGCTTCTCAAGCTATAGCATAGTGCTCTTGCTTATGGCTCCCCCCTTTTATGCTAGCTACACCCTCCTTTTATAGCAATTTTGAAGGCTAGGGTTACTCCTCTAACCATGGTTGGGTTAGATTTTCAGCAATTTATCTAATTTCTTTTGCTTGGAATTATCAAGAAGTTGGTGGGGAAAGAGAGAGGAGAGAAATGGAGGTGATAGGACTTTTCATAGTGGGTTAGTGTTAGTAGAGTTAGTATTAATTTACAAATAGAATTGGATATTTACAATGGGAGTATCCATGTAGGATACAAATAAGGAAGAAAAACTCTTAAGAGGTAAGAAAAGGTGGATTTCTTGCAAGGTTGATGCTCCAAGTGTCTTGAGGAGGGCCAATTTTGACGCTTGTTGACGGTCCACTAGCTTTGACGGTACATTTTTTCTCCACTCTTGACCTTCCTTGAGAGACAAGGTAATTGAAGCTGAGTAATCAACCACCATGATGCTGTCTTTAAAGAGAAGAGGCTGAATTTTGTGGTTTTTTGATAGATATGGGTAATTTGGAGGAGGAAAAATGAGACTAGGTGGTCAATTTTGGAATGGAATTGTGTGTGGGAGGTATGAGTTCACCATGGTTTCTCTTATTCTTCAAGGTTGAGGAGAAGGTGAGTAGTGTGCAGAGAAGAGTGGTGAGAGAGATGGGGATGATGAGTGGAGAAGTGTGTGTGAAAGAGGAAAATGATAAAGTGGAAGAGAGAGTGTGGCTGCATAGCATGGGAAAACTGGGGTCCACTAAAAACATCATAGCTCACAGCTCGTAGCTCAAAAAAATATGAAAAAATTTGAGGCAAAAGTTCAGCCCACAAGCTACAACTTTTGTTTGTATTACCTTTTCAAATTCGGAGAGCAAGTGAACTTTAAAAATTCAGCAAAACCGACCGTTTTTTTCCACTGCAAAGGTCCTTGTGGGGTCCTTCTTTGGATGATTCTTTTGAATACCTCCAAGAGTGAGCCCTCCATAGTGCATGTATGCATGCCACCTACCCTTGACCTTATTTGGTAGGTCTATAATTGAAGATATTTTTGAGATTAGGATATAGTACAACTAAGAAAATCAAATATTGAGGGGTCTAAAAAATATGTACATGTCAAATATAAATAATATAAGTGGAAAAAATATAAAGGGGTCAAAAGAAATCTCTCTCATTATGAGGCTACCATAAAAAGATAAATATTTTTGGTGTTCTAATTTTTTAGAAAAAAACAAAATAGATGTAGGAAGGGAAAAATCAAAATAGTGAAAAAATATACACATAAATAAAACTAGTTTTTTTGGATTTTTGTTGGGGTGGAGTTACACCAAATATAAGAGAAGCTTACATGAAAATATTTCTATATGGCATAAAGAGTATGAAAAATGGTAAGAAAAAATTGTGGTAATGGTGAGGCAATGTACAGAGCATAAATAACACACACCTAGGTAGAAATATTTAAATAAATACCAAAATAATTATAAAAAAATCTTTTATTTAGGCCCTATATATAAAGAAATATTTACATACGCATGGGCCATAATATACTTATATTATTATTATTATTATTATTATTTTTGGCTCAACGAGCCCAATGACTAGCTAATTGAGGGTTTTTTAAGAAGATATGGGAAAAGTCTCGTGACTCACGCACGCCTATGTACAGTGAAATGGTAGGGATAGCCACAGTGTTTGGGTGATTTTGGTAGGGTGAGGTAACTCACTGTCGTAATTACAAAGAGCCGAAAAACGGCTATCACTAGGAAGCTTGTAGCCCCGGCTCATTAATTACAAAGTTATCTATGAAGTAGGAGTTACAATATTCTCGATTTATCAAAATAATAAATATTTTTACAATGATGAGAGCTCCAAAAAATGTTGTTCGAGCTAGATTTTAATGTCCGAGTTATGTTGCTGCTAGCATTCCCCCCCTCCTCGCCTGTGTTGTCCCTTGACACAACTTTATGGGCTGAGGTAGTCTTCAGGCTTACGAGACTGACAAGGCGGTCTTTGAGTGCTTGTAAAGCTTTCTCGTATCTGAGGCATCACTCTTTTTCTAGGACTTGCAAAAACTGCATGGTGATCTTATTTTTTAGTTCTATGGCAAAGTAGCCGACGAACCTGGATGTCAAGTTATTGATTATTGGTCCAAAAATTTTAGTCCACCATGTAAAAAATCATGTATAGAAGGCTTCTTCAAAGGCGAGTATATTTCTTGATGGCAAGAACATACACCTTGTGTAGAAGCCATAGAGAACCTCCTCTGAAGGTTGTCCGCTCAAATCATAGCAATGACATCCATGGTACTCCTGCCTGCTCCGGCTTATGAAATGCTTGAATACATGTACGCAGCATTTTGCAAATTTTATAGAGCATGGCACAGGAGAGGTCCGGTACACTCTTGAAAAAATTTATGACGCCCGTAAGGATTTTCACCATGTACTCCTCTGTGCTGACTTGACCCTACTCTGGAGCTTGCAGTTTGGGGTAGTTTAGCCAGGTTGGTCTTTTATTTGTTAGTGCTTCATGTGCTTGCCAAGTCCTTACTCTTGGTACAGGACAAAAGAAGGGTCTTTTTGAAGGTTTGCAGGTGCTCTTGTGAACAGAATCAGATACCTCGGATTCTTGTTCAACCAGCTCTTCCGCCACTTTGGGTGGTCATTTTTCTGCACCTTCTTGCTGCATCTCTTTAAATAGTCTCTCTTTCACCTGTAGCAGATCTACTTTGATCAAAGGGTATGGCAATACTTGTTGATGCCATTGTGCATTTATTTGGTTGGGAGTGAGTTGAGTGACATTGATAGAATGAAGAACTCTCAACTCCCAATCCATAGCTGCTTTCCACTCTACATCTACCTCCTTGATCATCTATTATTTTAATGCCTCCTCTTCAACTTTACATAGATTTACTATTGGCGTTGTCGTGCAACTCCACTCACATGCAAAGAAAGATACCAGAAAAATGCACATTAAGTTTGTTTGAAGCTTATATGTTTAATGAACAGTGATTAAGGGTTGGTTGCAAGTCGAGTTCAAATGCGGCTGAAAGGGCCAAACATGCCTTAATGATGCTAAAAAGTGTTATGCTTGAAGTGAACACGGATGGGGTATTGTGCTATTAAAATGCAGTGCTCGATGTGCTCTACCGGCCTGTCTTTACGGCTCGTCGATTGGAGCTACGATGAAGAAGTTATGGCAGTTTAAAGTTAAAGTCGATTGCAGATCCGTGCCAGATTTGGCAACAGCAGCAGCTGGCAGAATAAAAATGAAATGAATGCATCGGGCTGAGGTGCTCACTTTGTGGAGGACCCATTAGCGACGTCGCTAATGGGTGCCTAGCTAAATTTAGCAAGACGGGACATGCATCCATAAAAAGAACAAACCTGTGGTTTGTTGGGATTTTTTCACCTCATCATCGGAAGGGCTCCTCCTAAGCTCCATACCCTTAAGCTCTTGATAATTCCGAAGCACCTAATCTCCTCCTCATAAGCGGGGATATTCTTAAGCTTCTCCTTCGAATCTTCCAGCTTGCTTAATCCTCGTAATCTTAAACCCCTTCATAAGCCATAATCCAAAGCTCTTAAGCTATCAAGAGCGGAGTTAACCCTCAAGCTTAGTTTTTTTTTAACCTCTCTTATCTAATCTATCACCATAAGCTAAGCCTAATCGAGTTTCTATCTCTAAACCAAGCCTAATCTTCTAAGCTTTCATTACCCGAGTCTAAGCTCTCTTAAGCCGTCTTAAACCTTCCCTAAGCCTCATTAGCCATTCGAAATCTGCTCGAAGCTTATTAACCATTCGAATCGAGGAGCATAAGGCAAAGTAAGCAGAATTCAATCAATTTCTTGTTTAAGCACTGATTTAAGCCAGATTTTTCCTTGTAAGAGCATTTAATCTTCCAAGGGATTGATTAATCATGGATTTTGTCGATTATTGGAAATTAGACGAAACTACTTGTTTTGAATATGTTGTCGGTAATTGCATATGCTACACCTTGTTTCGCGCACCTCTCACAGCCAAGGGCTTGGTGCCTTCCCGGCTCACCTTTTGCACATTTATCCCCCGACATTCTTGGTGAACCCGACGCGCGAAACGAGCCGGGGTGAGCAATGTGGTGAAGAAGGATGTCGACACCGTCAGAGGCTGCCATGCAACAAATGATGCAGCAGTTTGTTGCTTACATGCAACAACAGCAGGCTGCCCAAAGCAGTACAATTTGCAAGAGAGGATCCGTAAAGCTCGGCACTCAAGTTACCGAGAAATTGCATCGATTTGAAGGTCGGGATATTAACAAATTCTGCAATATCTATGAACAGGCAATGGAAGAGAATGGAATTGATGATGTGAACGCAGTAGAAGGGGTTCCATTTGATTGCTCAGTCGGAAACTTAGAGTCAAATTAAATAAATTCAGGTGCTTCAAGGCCCGAATTGGCGGATTTCAAGAAGGCACTTCAAGAGGAATACTTCTTGGAGGATTCTCAAAGAGTAACCAGGCAAGGTTCATAAAGTGGGTGCAAAAGAAGAACAAAAATCTGTCTGCATGAGAGTTATTATGGGAATTTGAGAAGAAATTCGAGCAATTGTCCTTGATAGAGCAACGTTCAATGAGGGATCAGAAGGTTGAGCTGTTCATCCAGGCTACTGATCCTTGACTTCAGGAGAGTTTAGTGCAATTGCTAGAGGATGCAAGTTGGAGAATGGGGCTTAACATCTGACTAGAAGGTAGTCACCAAGCAGTCAACATGATCATGAAACAAACGGACAGATAAGAGTCGACAAGATCATCGTGGCTGACATCATCGATGTTGCGGAGGAGGAACTAAAGAGAAAACAACCTCTGCAATACCCAGAGTGCAGGAGCCAGTCTTGACAAATTGATTAAAGGTATTCAAGAATTGAATTGATTTTAAAGCTGTTAAATTGATGGTCTAGCTGCAAAAGGGTCACATCGAAGCCTTGGCAGCAACCACCATGCAAAGGCTGGGACCAATGCATGTGGTGTGACAGTGAAGACCACAAGTATGTTAAGGAATGTGATGATTTTGACGAAGCATATAAAAATAATGTGGTGTTAGGAAGGACAAGAAGATACACCTTAGGGCAACATGTGAGATGCTCCACCTGAACTTTGGTAGGGGCGGCATGAAGAGATAGTTGATGAGATTCAGCATAATGTTTCTCTTGAGGAGGAAACTACATATGGGGTGCAAGTCTGCGGGAAGGGTGATGAAGATGTTTTAGTGCAGGTACCAAGGGTCAATTATGGCCTTATGCTTTGAAGACAGCAAAAACTGGACAGGTAACTTATGGGAAGCTGTGCAGCAAGAGGAATTCAATTCGAGAAACCAAGGGGTGGACTAATCCAATGGATTCCCTCTCGGTGTATGTGTTCATTGCGAAGTCTCAAGCTAATGAGGCTATGGTGGAGGAAAAGCGGAAAAGAGATGAAGAAGCTCTTGGGACATCGAAGAGGACAACGAGGTTCAACAGCAAGAAAGAAGAAAGTCCTGCTCCAAAGCCCACTCCTGAAGTGGTGATGGAGGAGGCACCTAAGGACAAAAAGCAAAGAAAACCCAAGGGGCCCTCTTATAAGTTCAAGTCTGACATTGAATATAGCTACAGATTAAGAAAGTCTTTGAAGAGTGAATTCTGAATAGCAAGGTGGAGCTCACATTGGGTGATTATATTGGGGATTTCAAACGTGAGTTTCATGAGGAGATAATAGATATCATCAAAAGGAAGCAGCAGATACCAAGTGAACAAGAGCCGGAGTTAGTGAAGAGCCAGGCGGTACGCCACATTTGAAGCAATTCTAGACGACTATGAAGAGTATTTGGCGAATCTTGAAGAAGAAGAAGAAGAGTCGAGGTCTGTGGTGGTGTCAAATCCAACCTTACCTAAGGTAAGGCATGTTCATTTCATGAAGAGGACGATAGTGAAGCGCATTACCAAGGAGTCATTTCAATGACTCATTGGGCAAGAGGAACAACGAAATTGTTGTAAAGCTAGGCGACATTGAAGAACCGGTCTTAGCACTCATAGATCATGGATCGGAGATCAATTTGATGGCTAAAATCTTGCCACACAAAAGGGAAAAATGGCCTATTGATGTGGACCATGGTTGGCGGATTTGAGCTGCCAATTGCTTCCAGGCGACCTCTATGGTTGCATGTGCAATGTTAAGGTTAATTGTAGGGGATGTCTGTGATGAGCAAAACTTATTTATACAGGAGCATTCCTCTTATCCTTTAATTTTGGGGCAACCATACATTACGGCTGTGCGAATGGAAACCAAAGTGATGGATGATGGCTCGGCCTATGCCAGGGTTCGGAGCCATGATGGTAAGAAAGCAGTGCAATTCTTGACTGTATGTGTTGACCATGCTAGGAATAAGGACAGTCTACGTGATCATCCAATGCCAAAGATACACAAGGAGTTTAGAGAACACAGGTTTGCATAGGATTTTCTAGGAGTCCATTAATGGTGTACAATTGAGGAGAAGTTCTCGCAAAGAGAAGCTTTCTCTTCAGGGTTTTTGGGGTTAACATCTGAAGGTTCAGTCTCTTTTAGAAAATTTAATGATTTGCCGAAGTGAGAAAAATAGTATGTTTCAGGTATTCAAAGTGAATTGCAGGGTTGTGATGTGCTTGAATCTAATGATGTGATTTCAGGAGTCTTTAAAGAGGTATCTTATGAAGATACTATGTCAGTGCTTGAAGAGATCAGGAAAAAAAAGGTTACAAAGTGGAACTGAAGTAGTCAAGGTCCATTCAATAGACATGTATGATGAGTTAAGTTTATATAAAGCACTTATGCATATTGAAGATGATTTAGGTGAAACTGTTGAAGCGCAGGTAGAGACCAAATACAAGACTATTGCAAACAAAGTGAGGCCAGTGGCTACACTTCTGCCAGTTGGAAGTGATGGGATGATCAAGAGGCTTCTCGACAGCCTATACTCAGAAATCCAATTAACATAGGGCATAAGTTTACTAAGGAGACACTGCAGCAGCAGCTGAAGGTTGGAGAAGACGGTTTCCTCAATGAAAAGGAGATCCAATGTTTTCAAGGTATGCTCAAAAACATGGTAAAGCTTTTGCTTTTGAGCCAACTGAGATAGGGTGTGTGGATGTGAGTGTTGTTTCACCAATGGTTATTTTCACTATTCCACACATGCCATGGAGCTTGCGTCCTATTCCAGTTCCTAAAGCTCACTTGCCAAAGCTCATCAATTTGCTTAATGAAAAGATCCAAATGGGAGTTTTGGAGCCGTCATGTGCTCCATATTCTAATCGATGGTTTACTGTTTCGAAGAAAAATGGTACATTAAGATTCATTCAGGATATGCAACCAGTTAACAAAGTAACAATCCGCATGTGGGTAATGGCCCAATTGTGGATAAATTTGTTGAGGCCTTTGCAGGTAGATCTATTAACTCCATGGCGGATCTTTATTCAGGATATGATCAATTCCAATTAGCTTGGGAGAGCAGGGATCTTACTACAATGCGTAATCCTCTTGGTTTGGTAAGGATGTGCACTCTGCCACAAGGTGCTACTAATTCAGTAGCTCATATGATGAACGGCATGAATAAGGTATTAAGGGACTTTATCCCACATGTTACCATGCCTGTCATTGATGATCTACCAATTAAGGGCTGTGAAGAAGGCTCAAAAGATGAAGCAAAAGACTAGAGGGGGTGCAGACAATTTGTTGCTCAACATATTGTTGACTATGATGCTATATTATCAAGGCTTGAAGAAGTTAACTTAACACTTTTAGGTCAAAAATCAACTTTTGGAGCTAAGGAGTCTTAATTGTGGGACATATGTGTAGTTCTGAAGGAAGAAGGCCAAGTCCAACAAAAGTTGAAGCAATCCAAAAGATGAAGGATACATGTTCTTCAGTTACTGAGGTTCGTCGATTCTTAGGGCATGTGTTGTTCTATCGTGATTTGGTGCCACACTTTGCCCATGTTGCAGAGGTGCTGTAATCATTTGCTACGGAAAGGTAAGAGGTTTGTATTTTGAATAAGTTTCACAAACAAGCTATTAAGAAATTAAAGAAGATGCTTCTTGAGGCTCCGACCTTGAGGAAAGTTGATTATAAATGTGACAGGCCAGTTATTTTAACAGTTGACACTAGCCCGAAAGGTATTGGATGGGCTATAGGTCAGGATGATATTGAAGGACAAAGGTATGCAGTGAGATTTGGAGCCAAGGTGCTCAATTATTGTCAATGAGGATATCCGCAGGTTAAGAGGGCACTTTGGGGCGTTGCTACTGCTCTAAGGACCGATAAAGAATACTTTAGTGGAGCTTCCGTTGTGGTAGAGACAAATTGCTTGCCACTGATAGGGATGATTGCAAATTGCTCTACTCCGGACATTTCCATGCTACGATGGATAGCGTATATCAAGTCTCTTACCCTGAATTTTGTCATATTGTAGGTAGAGATAAGCCTGTTGTAGATATGTTATCAAGAGCCAGGTTTGAAGATGAAGAAGAGATGCTAACCACGAGTGATGATGTTGACTTGACGTTCTACACGTTGTTGGGCGCATTTTTGACACCCCTTTTTTTGTAAATTTGTACATATGGACATGACGCCCGATGTCAAAAGGGCGTGTGGACTTTCTTTTGTGGGTTTTTTAGCTTGCTTTAGCAAGCACATGTACATGCACTGCAAGTCGCTAGTCTAGTGACAGCTATCGGGCTACTGTAAGTGCCCGTGAGTGAGTTTTTTGAAGTGAGCCTTGTATATAACTAAAACTCATGTACAAACTTTAAAAAGTTCATCCAAACATCAGAAATTTGCAGGTTTTAGCTCGTTGTGTCTCCTTGGTGCTCTTGGATGCAGTTTTTTTGCCCCGACTAGCCTTCTCTACGTGTAGGGTGAAATCATGTTAACCTGTCATGATTTTTCATGTCTCGGACAATGCTAACTAGCACAATTTTGACATATGCTAACTAGTACAATAACTTGAGCTACATCTCCAAGATCTATGACATGATATATCAATAGAAAGCACTTGAAACAAGTAATCCAAATGTACAACCTCCGACAAATTTTGATATTATTTGTAAAAAAATTTACCGGACTCCCAATGTTTCGAAGATGTGCTAACTTGAAACTGCTAACTAGCACAAAAAGCGTGACAGGTTAACATGCTTTCACCCTGTAGTTGTGTTGGGACAGCTTTTTGTTCTCGTCAATTTTGCTCATGGAGGCATATGGAGTCAATTTTGGTTATCTTCAGATTTCTCGCCATTCATTTTTCAATATTTTTTTCAAGCTTTAAAGTGCCCCAATTGGAGTTGTTCTCTTCAGGTTACGACTAGTTCTCTGCAGGGTTATGGCTATAGGGTTATGGCTATGGCAACCTAGTGGCAAATTGTGTGTAGACAGATTCGGAGGGAATGTATCTACGAATTGTGGAATTGATGTTGAAGTTATGGGTTTGTGATGTTTGATTGTGAAAGGAGAGGCTCTCGTCTTCATCTGCATTGGTCGGCGTGTGCTTTAAATCCGTGCTTTGACAGGGTTTTGCTCCTAAGTGACATTGGGTGGGCGACGGCTAGTAAATTCCCAAGGGTCTACTCCTATTGGATTGGTGGTGTTTCAAAAATATTTTGCAAAGATTTTGGTGTCCTGTAGTTCTCTTTCAACGCTCTTGGGTGACATCACTATAGAGGTGTTTCAGTTTGCTTGTTTCCCAACAGTGTTTTGGTGCCCGCCACCAAGGAATCGCTTCAAGTTACCTTCAGTTTACAGATTTTGAAGACATGGCATTTAATTTTCCGGAGTTTAATGGAAAATCAAATGAAAGTTCCAAAGCTTTCATTGAGAGAATGGAGTTTGCTTGCCTTCTTGCTGACAAGCAAGACCTAGAGTTGGTGTTGCGAATCTTCTATTTGTGTTTGAAGGGAGATACTAGGGAATGGTTGGAAGGCTACGAAAACGAGCTAAAATCAGCCCAACCTCCTCAAGTTATGACTTATGAAATGGTAAGTCATGCTTTTCTTACACACTTTCAACAGGAGGAAGACCCACAAAAGGTATGGCAGTCTATTCAAGGCTTAGTACAAGGTGAAGGCCAAACCATAGAAGACTTTGTCAAGGCATTCAATGCATTATGGACAAAGTGGTGTACATCTTTCGGGGCTAAAATTCCGCTAGCCATGTTGAAGAAGGACAGGTTTCTTGCAAGTTTGAGGAGTAACTATGCTTGAAGGTAGAGCTCAATAAGCAGCCAAGGACCTTTGAGGAGGTAGTTGAAATTGCAAAGAATAAAGAGTGGAAAGCAAAGCGTCTTCATCAACTTGGAATCAATGTCGAGCCAAAGCTTGAAGTGAAAGTGGTAGAGCAACCAAGGGTCCTCATCAGGGAGCCACGTTATGATCAACAAGCTTCTCATGATGTGAATGCCTTTCGCAAGGAGATGCAAGAGGTTGTCGGTCTTATGAAGAATCTTATTGTGCATATGATTGGAGGTGGAAGAGGTCAAAGCTATGGATATGGACGTGGTTATGGAAGCAATGAGGGTTATACAGGTGGTAGAGGAAGAGGCATGGCTGGAAGAGGGGATATGTTTCAATGTTACAATTGTGGTGAATCGGGTCAAAAAAGCCCTCAATGTGACAAGCCAAAGAGAATGGGTGGTGACATGTTTCCTCTTCCTCCACAAATTTCTTCTCGAGCTCAAGATTATGGTATTGAGATTAAAGGGGAAGCAGGACCAAGTGGATTGACAGCAGAAGAAAAGGGCAAAACAAAAGTGGTAAGCATAATCCGTTTGGAGAAGAAAGAGGATGATTTGGGAGCTATGGTCATGCCTGTAGGTAAGAGGGTTACAAGAGATCATGACATGAGTGATGCAAGTCCCAGCCATAAAAGAGGGAAACAGGTATAAGTAAAGAGAAGAAGAAGAGAAAGCCCAGGAAACATTACAATGCATCTGACTTTCCTTTGGGAGAAGGGCAACCAAATTATAGTTTAAGGGCAGATTTGGTGGGTAGAAAGGCTGATGTTACCTTTGGGAAACTCATGGAGATGTGTCCCAAGTTAAAGAGGCAATGGAAGCACGTAGTCAACCCCATGAAGAAGGAGCCTACAAGGGGGTCAGTGAGAGTCCTATCTTTGAATGAGCTACCTGATATATGCCCCACTATGGATGCATGGCATACGAGGAAGTGCATTGGAGAGGCTTATATTGATGGAGGTGCACAGGTATGTGTTATTACTCAAGCTTGTGTATCAAAGTTGGGACTCAACATGGTGTAGAATTCAGGTTGTGTATCAAAGTTGGGACTCAACATGGTGAAGAATTTAGGTTTTTGCATAAAGCTTGCCAACCAATCAAGGGTGAGATGCTTGGGAGTTGTAAAGGACTTGGAGATGGATGTATTTGATGTTAAAGTGCTGGTCAATTGCCATGTTATGCCCGTAGGTATTGGTGCTTTCCCTCTCATCCTTGGAAGACCATGGTTACAGGCAACCAAAGCTATACATAATTGGGGACATGGTACCATCACTCTCTACAATAGAAGGGGTGATAACAAGAAGTTTGACATGGCTAGCAAGAAATATTTGGATGCTAATTTTGATGAGAAAAGTGATGAAGAAGAGTCCTCAAGTGAAGAAGAAGACAATGGGGATGATGGCAGTGAAGTGGAAGATAGTAGCGATAGTGATCTAGATGTTTCCTCCTTGTTTCTTGAAGAAGAGCATGATGAGAAACAAATATTTCTTGGCCTTATGGAGAATGAGGATATCTCCGGTCCTTATGATCAAATTGAAGAGCTGATGCAACCCAAAGTTCAACCTAATGTCAAATAGGAGCTGATACAAGGTATGTTGTCTCCCGACTTGACTAGTCATGAGAAGGGTGAGTACCTACATATGATACAACAATTTCCCCAATTATTCATCACTTCTTATGAGGAAATTAGAGGCTTTCAGGGAGAGGGAATCCACATTCCAATCAAGGAAGGAGCTCATCCCGTACGCCAAAAGCTAAGGAGAATTGGGCACGTTGTCGAGAAATTGTGGTCTTGCCAAGAAAGCACCGGGCTTATGGCTGTGAGAGTTTGTGAGAGAACTCAACAAAAACTATATGAAGGAGTTAAACCATAGATTCCATGAAGACTAGGGTTTGGAAAGAAGTACAATCAAAGAAGCCCACCCATTCTCTCTTGCACTCACACGGACAAAGAAAGAACACAAAAGAGAATGTCAAAATAGCACAAAGATGAAAACATCAAGGCTATGGTCATATCGTATCATGGGTAATATGAAAGGGTTAATAGATGAGTTAATGGAATTCAATCTTGGCTGACCAAATATGCTACGAATTGTTCTTTGGAATTGTAGTTTTGTGCTTACCATAATATATATATTTTGTCTAGTGATTGGGATTAATTGTCTGTACAAATCCTCTTGGTTCAAAGCAAGATAACTACGCTTACGTCAAAAGAAAAGTTATAGTCTATGAGAGGTAGTATGATGGGATCCGGTGATAGAAGTATTTCATTGAGCCTTTCTGGGCCAAAGAGAAACACTATACGTTGTTGAAAGTGTATTTTACGGCTAATCCATATGTTAATTTTAATAGATCGTACAGAGTGAAAGCGATAGAAATTATCATCATGTGGGTTATTAATCTAGGATAGTATGTGAGAAATGTAGATATGAGAGAAGTGAAGAGATGAGAAGTTTCCCTCCCAAGCCCTATTCTTGCCCGTAGGCAATAAGGATACTGCGGGGAGAGATGTACCTGTAGCAAGGAGAACCTATAATTTGTAGAGAGGATGAATTACTAAGAGTGAGAGAGATAGGTTTGGTTAAGGAGATGAGATTAGATATATATATATATAATGGGTTAGAGATGAAAAAGAAAACAACAAGAAATCAAGAAAACATCAATGTAGAACACATCTTACTTGACAAACCCTTCGGCACCATTATTGATGGAGAGAGAAGAAGAGGGGAGAATTCAACTTTGATTGATACGCCAAGTCCATGCCCTTCTTTGATTAGAGTTGATCTTCCAAGGATAGCATGCAAGGATGGCTAGTCTTCCTCTAGGAGAAAGTGTAGGCTTAGGCTTATGTTAATGGCTAAGTACAATTAGGCATTACTACCCACTCCCTCAAGAATTCCTCTCATCAATGGCTTGAATGCTTGAGTTCATTTTCAAGGAAGAAGAGGTCCCCTTTTGTAGGTGAAGGGAATCCCCAAGGGTTTACACAAGAAGAGAGGAGTCAGTGTGAACAGGAATTGAAAAAGTCGGAAATGAGCTGTCCCTGCATGATGTGGGCAGACTGGGGTCCAATATTTTGATCATATCTCTTCAACCGTATCTCCAAATAAAAAAGTAAAAATATGGGAAAAAAATGCTGCTCATTAGCTATGATTTTCATTTTAAAATCGTTTTCCAATTCAGATTGGAACCTTGTGTAAAAAATTCATCAAAATAGGGTCCATTTCTGGCAGCAAAAGTCTTCCTGTGGTCCCCTTAGCCTAGACTTTCATTTGATTCCAAAGGACACCTCATGCCATATGAAAGCATGACATTGCTCCTTGAAAAATTTTTGTAATCATGCTTGCAATAATGCATTAAAATAAGTGTATCTTTGAAATCATGCCACCTAGTGTCCCACTAGGATTTGATTCCCTCCTAGTAGCTATTTAAAAAGAAATATAAGAAAAATATGAAAAATACATAGAATATATATATATTGGAGTTTACCTTAGATATAGGATCTAACTAGGGTGTGAGATGATAATGAGATAGTAGAAATAAAGAATCAATGTTTTTTGCCCCAAGTTAAACAGGCGGAGCTATTGATGCTTTTCCCATAGTATTTTCTGATGGTGGTAAAGTAAGAATAGGTTACCCTTGAGAAAAATAATAGGATGAGATAGAAGGCTTATTATTATACCTAAATATGCATATGTACATTATAGAAAAGATAATTATGTATCTAAAATTACAAGATAGATCTTGTAGCATGCGTTCCCACTATGTACGTGTCACAGCACGACAACGTACAACTTAATGCTTTAAAGGAAGAGGTAGACAAGCTTCTTGAAGCAGGTTTCATATGTCCTGTGAGCACTGCAGAATGGGTGAGTCCTGTTGTTGTCACACCCAAGAAGGATGGAAATTGGAGGATATGTGTTGATTTTAAGCCTGTAAACGCAGCCAAGAAGAGGGATCCATACCCTCTTCCTTTCATAGATGACATACTTGATTCTTTTGCAGGGCATGAGAGGTATAGCATATGTGATGGATTCTCTGGATATTTTCAGCTCACCTTGGCTTTAGAAGATCGAAATAAGACCACAATTATCACGCCATGGGGATGCTTTTGTTATTGTGTGCTTCCTTTTGGTCTTATGAATGGTTGTGCGTGGTATCAAAAGCACGTCGACAAGGTGTTCTCTCCCTTTCTTGGCAAGTTTGTGAAGGATCTTATTGATGACTTTTGTGTTTATAGCTCTAGAAAGGATCATTGTGCAAAGCTTGTGATGGCATTGAAGCAATATGATGAAAGTGGAGGTCAACTCAACCCAAAGAAGTGTCATCTTGCTCAACCAAGAGTGAAGTTTTTGGGGCATATGATCTCAGAGAATGGGATTGAAGCGGATCCTGACAAAGTGAATGCTTTGGTGCTCCTCCCATCACCTAAAGATACAAAACAACTTTCTATTTTTATTCAAAAGGTGAAGTATATGGCAAGGTTCATTCCTTTGTCCTCTCAACTTCTTTATCCTCTACAACAAGTAGCAAGGTTGGATCCTCTACAATGGACAAATGAATGTGAAGAGGTTTTTCAAGGTATCAAAGAGGTTCTTGGTTCTCTTCCTGCTATGCAAGCTCCTAATTGGGATAAGGAGTTTTATGTGAATCCATCAGTAGGTGAGGATGCTATTGGAGCTATGCTTCTTCAACGAGGTAACAATTCCCACTACATGAAGCCTATCTATTGTGCTAGCAGGGTGAAGCTAGAGGTGGAAAGAGGCTATACTGAGGTGGATCTCATTATGGTAAGCGTGATTTATGCATGTAGAAGGTTTAGGCACTACCTTCTCCCTAAACCATTCACATTCCTCACTAGCTACACTCTTCTACCTCAATTGGTGAATAGCCCTACTTTGTCAAAGAGGCTCATGAAGTGGATTATGGAGCTACAGGAATTCCAATTCTCTTTTCTTGTTGAGGAGAGTACAAGGGCTACATTGGCTGATTTGTTTACCTATAAGGAAATCCCTCTTCTTCTTAAGGAGGATGCAATGAAGAAGCAACACATGGAAGCTCCTGACATGGACAATGCCTATCTATTGTTTTTTGATGGCTCTTACAGGAAAGCGCATGATGAAGCTTCAGGAGGTGTGGTAATCTATGATCCTCAAGGTGCTTTGGTAACTAAAAGTATTTTGAAGCTTACCGCACAAAGCAACAATGAAGCTGAGTATGCTACTTTGGAGAAAGGTCTCAACCTTTGCCTTGAGCTTGGCATCCATCGTGTGAGGGTAAGAGGTGATGCTCTTTTGGTGGTTAAGCAAGTACTTGGGGTGTGGCAAAGTAAGAATCCAAGGCTGAAAAATATGTGTTTTCAAGTGAAGAATATGCTTAAGCATTTTGAAGCTTGGAGCTTAAGGCATGTGGACAGGTCTCAAAATGAAGAAGCACATGGTGCAGCGCAAGCTTCAATTGGGCATTTGTATGTAATAAGGGTTGATTCTTCTCTTTATTTGGGAAGGGAAGATTTAGAGAGGGAGGAAGAGTTTCTACAAGCAGGTATGCTTCCATCAGAGTTGGAGAAGCCAAAAAAGTACGCCTTCCTACGTCGTGCCAAAAGGTATGCGCTACTTGTGATGCCTTGTATATGAAGGGGGCTGATCTTGTGATGAGAAAAGTGCCTTGGAAAGAGTAAATTTACAAAATTTTAGAGGAGAATCATGAGGGTTCTTGTGATGGTCACTTTGCTTCAAAGATCACTTTGCAAAAAGTCTTGCAATAGGGTTATGTGTGGCCAAGTGTTCAACGTGATGTTCATCATTGATGCAAGTCTTGTAAAGAGTGTCAAAGCATGGAAAATAGGGTTCTCAAATCATAAATTAGAGGCACCATTGTGTCTTATGATGTGTTTGAGAAGTGGGGTATTGATACAATAGGTCCTCTACCTGTGACAGCTAGAGGCAAATGTTACATACTTACTGTTGTTGATTATCTATCCAGGTGGGCCGAAGCCAAAGCTGTTAAGCACATCACGAGTAAATATGTTTCCTTATTTATATATGAAGATATTTTTTGCAAATTTGGTATGCCATTGGAGTTACTTTCTGACAAGGGTCCAGGTTTCAGGGGAGAGTTGGTGGATTTTCTATGTGAGAAGCTTCATGTGCATCACAGGTTTACTACTCCATATTATCCCCAATGCAATGGCATGAATGAAAGGTTTAATGGAGAGCTCATAAGGATGCTTACAAAGATGACAAGAAACAATGTGAAGACTTGGGATTTAGAGCTACCTTGTGCTCTATGGGCTTACAGGACTGCCATCAAATCAGGTACTGGTTTTTCTCCCTTCCATCTAGTTTTTGCCAAAGAGGCTTTACTTCCTATTGAGGTGGAGATACCAGCCTTGAAGATGATGATAAATCTTGAAGAAGAGCCCAATGATGAAGTCAAGGAAAGACTTTTATATTTGCAACGTGTACAATTGGATAGGGTGTTAGATTTTGAGCATTATGAGCAGGTCTTGAAGAAGAATCAAGCAAAGGCAAATGAGAAGGTAAAGGACAAGGACATCAAAAAGGGTGACATGGTGCTTCGTTACAATAGTAAGCTTGATAGCACTTTTCAAAAGAAATTTCAAATCAAGTGGCAAGGTCCTTTCTTGGTCTTAAACGGGTTTCCAAATGGCACATATCAGCTTGCTGACTTGGATGGTACCACGCATAAAGCACATGTGAATGGCTACAGGTTGAAGAAGTATATTGCAAGGTTGATGACTGTGATTGAGGATGAGCCTTCTTTTGAAGAATTTTCTGATCATGTTTCTAATGATAGATGAAGTGAAGACTCCCTCATGTGGTTTACATGATCTCTTTTGTGCTACTGACCATGAATGATCTAGCGGGCTGGGGTGTGGCAAACTATGTTGGGTGCATTTTTGACACCCCGTTTTTTGTAAATTTGTACATATGGACATGACGCCCGATGTCAAAAGGGCATGTGGGATTTCTTTTTGTGGGTTTTTTAGCTTGCTTTAGCAAGCACATGTACATGCACTACAACTCGCTAGTCTAGTTTTTTGAAGTGAGCCTTGTATATAACTAAAACTCATGTACAAACTTAAAGAAATCTCAGCCAAACATCAGAAATTTTCAGGGTTTAGCTTGTTGTGTCTCCTTGGTGCTCTTGGATGCAGTTTTTTGCCCCGACTAGCCTTCTCTACGTGTAGTCGTGTTGGGACAGCTTTCTGTTCGCATCAATTTTGCTCATGGAGTCATATGGAATCAATTTTGGTTATCTTTAGCTTTCTCGCCAGTCATTTTTCAATATTTTTTTCAAGCTTTAAAGTGCCCCAATTGGAGTTGTTCTCTTCAAGTTACGACTAGTTCTCTGCAGGGTTATGGCTATGGCAGCCTAGTGGCAAATTGTGTGTAGACAGATTTGGAGGGCATGTATCTACGAATTGTTGAATTGATGTTGAATTTATGGGTTTGTGATGTTTGATTATGAAAGGAGAGGATCTCGTCTTCATCTACATTGGTCGGCGTGTGCTATAAATCCATGCTTTGACAGTGTTTTGCTCTATGTGACATAGTCTCTTGGGTGGGCGACGGCTAGTAAATTCCCAAGGGTCTACTCCTATTGGACTGGTGGTGTTTCAAAAATATTTTTCAAATATTTTGGTGTCTTGTAGCTCTCTTTCAACGCTCTTGGGTGACAGCACTATAGAGGTGTTTCAGTTTGCTTGTTTCCCACAACGTCTTCTTATCTACATGCCAACTGTGGTAGTATTTCTCGTGTTTTTGAAGTCTTTTTTGAAGAGTTTTATGATGGAGAGTGGCTTATGATTGGCCGCTTCCTAAGTACTCTCACTAGACAAGAAGGATGGAGTGATCAAGAATTCAGAAAGATCAGGAAAAAGGCCTATTACTATTTCCTGAAAGACGGACATTTATGGAAGCAACTGAAGCGCCCAGCAGGGGTACCACAACGAATTATTTGCGACAAAGCGACCCAACAGCAGGTGATTAAAGAGTTTCATGAAAGTATATGGGGTGGACACAGAGGAGCCTGGGCAACATTTGTCAAAATTAAAGACCGATATTGGTGGAAAGGTATGTACAAAGATGTGGTTCAATTTGTGGAATCATGCTTAATATGTCAACAGTACTCTTCTAATGTGCGACATAGAGATGGGTTGCATCCCACCTATCCACTAGCTATGCACTACAAGTGGGTGGTGAAACTTATTACGATGCTAGTAGGAGTGTGGCAGATGAGATATATTGTTCTTTCCAGGGAAGATCTTACAAACCAGGTTGAAGGCAGAGCTTTGCGTACCAAAGCTACCAGTTCAGTATGCAAGTTCTTGCTTAAAGATGTTATCTCTAGGTATGGATGTGTTGGCAGAATTACTACAGATAGAGGAGAGCTAGATGCAGATGAAGCTCGAGAGTATTTTGCTCGTATGGGCATTAAACTCGCCCTCACCACAACATATAATCCAGAAGGTAACGGGAAGAGTGAAAGAGGACATCCGCCTATTGTTAAAGCTTTAGCAAAGGCGTGTGAAGGACATATTGGTGATTGGCTTAAACTCTTGCCATTTGCTTTGTGGGCTGATCGCACTACTCACAGTTCAATTATAGGATTTATGCCATTCAAAGTAATGTATGGGCATAAACCCATTATGCCTACAGAGGAAGCACTTACACCTTGGACCATAATGCCATGGGAAGAAGGTATGTCTACTGAAGACTTGCTTGCTCTACGTATTCGGCAGCTGGAGAGGCGTCGAGAGGATATTGAGCAGGCTAAAGAGAAGCTTAAGGAGGCAAGATTGAAGAACAAGGCAGCCGTTGATGGAAAGCATACACTACGACCACATGCTATCAAGGAAGGTGACTGGGTACTTGTTTATGACAGTAGCTTGGAGAACCAATACTCTGCTATGCGGAAAATGGTGAAAAGGTGGTTTGGACCATATGTGGTGCAACATGTTTTTGATAATGCGACATATCAATTATGTGAACCAGATGGTACTATGCTTAAAGTGCCTATAGCAGGAAAAATAATCAAGTTGTTCAAGAAGAGAGAAGGCGAGATTGTTCTTGAAGATTCTCATTCAGATCCACCTCTAGAGGATCATGTTATGTATACATCATATGATATATCTGATGATGATTTTAATGAAGATGATTAAGTGAAATTGGCACAGATCGGAGGCTGTGCAGGTTCAGAGGGGGTGAATGTCATGCAGCTCCGATCACAT
Organism: Adiantum capillus-veneris; assembly: GCF_014529385.1. Taxonomy (NCBI): domain Eukaryota; kingdom Viridiplantae; phylum Streptophyta; class Polypodiopsida; order Polypodiales; family Pteridaceae; genus Adiantum; species Adiantum capillus-veneris. The sequence continues at coordinate 57,104,173 of NC_140931.1, forward strand.
GCAAAGAAAGATGCCAGAAACATGCACATTAAGTTTGTTTGAAGCTTATATGTTTAATGAACAGTGACTAAGGGCTGGTTGCAGGTCGAGTTCAATGCTGAATGTATGTTAAATGCGGCTGAAAGGGCCAAAACATGCCTTAATGATGCTAAAAAGTGCTATGCTTGAAGTGAACACGGATGGGGTATTGTGCTCTAAAATTGTAGTGCTCGATGTGCTCTATTGGCCTGTCTTTACGGCTCGTCGATTGGAGCTACGATGAAGAAGTTATGGCAGTTTAAAGTTCAAGTCGATTGCAGATCCGTGCCAGATTGGGCAACAGCAGCTGACGGAATAAAAATGAAATGAATGCATCGGGCTGAAGTGCTCACTTTGTGGAGGACCCATTAGCGATGTCGCTAATGGGTGCCTAGCTAAATTTAGCAAGAGGGGACATGCATCCATAAAAAGAACAAATGTGTGGTTTGTTGGGATTTTTTCACCTCATCATCGGAAGGGCTCCTCCTCCTCCTCCTAAGCTTCATACCCTTAAGCTCTTGATAATCCCAAAGCACCTAATCTCCTCCTCATAAGCGGGGATATTCTTAAGCTTCTCCTCCGAATCTTCAAGCTTGCTTAATCCTCGTAAGCTTAAACCCCTTCATAAGCCATAATCCAAAGCTCTTAAGCTATCAAGAGCGGAGTTAACCCTCAAGCTTAAGTTTTTTTTTAACCTCTCTTAATCTAATCTATCACCATAAGCTAAGCCTAATCGAGTTTCTATCTCCTAAACCGAGACTAATCTTCTAAGATTTCATTACCCGAGTCATAAGCCGTCTTAAACCTTCCCTAAACCTCATTAGCCATTTGAAATCTGCTCGAAGCTTATTAACCATTCGAATCGAGGAGCAGAAGGCAAAGTAAGCAGAATTTCATCAATTTCTTGTTTAAGCACCTGATTTAAGCCAGTTTTTCCTTGTAAGAGCATTTAAGCTTCCATTAGGGATTGATTAATCATGGATTCTGTCGATTAACTGGAAATTAGACGGACTGCTTGTTTTGAATACTATTGTTGGTAATTGCATCTGCTACACCTTGTTTCCTGCACCTCTCATAGCCAAGGACCCGGTGCCTTCCCGGCTCACCTTTCGCACAATTATCCCCCGACAGCACTTGTTGTTCTTCAATGATGGGCACTTGAAAGTCGGACTCTTCCTGGAGCTCTTCGACTGGTTGTGTTTCTGTTTTTGTAAAGGAGAGTGGCAACAAATCCAAAGGCGGTTGTTCAGATGTACCTGCCTCTTCTTCAGCTTCCGGATGTTTGTCTCTTAGGAGTTGATTTTCTCGCTCATATCCGCTATCTCTTTGAGTAGTTGCTCTTCTTTTTGGACCCGCATCAAAGCAAGGTCATGCCGCTGTGATTGTTCTAACTTTAGCTCAAGCTCTAGTTCTTTATTCCGTTTCTCCAAAGCTTTGCATACGCCACTAGTTCCTTTGAGTGAGACGACAGCTGGATTTTCTCGAATTTGTCTTAGAACTGTTGCTTGATCATTGATCCTTTGTTCAGAATATTGCAAGGAAGCATTTGCTACATCCAACTATACCTAAAGCTTTTGCATTGACTGAGTAGTGACTATAAGATCATTTGTCACCTTGGCCAGCTGCTCATCTTTTGTCTTGCAGGCATCGGAGAGTTTGGTGAGAAGCTCTCCTAGCTCTTCCAGTTCCTTCTACTGCTTTTCCTTGTTGAGCTGGTGCTGTACTACTTCATTCTTTAGCTACTAGATTTATTATTTTAATTCTGAAATGGTAGTTAATCTATCATCCAGCTCCCCTTGTAGAGTGTCGATGACAAGCTCTAGTTCTCTTTCCTTTGCACCATGGCTAATTGTGGTTGATCTCATTTTATCAGTCATTTGCAGCATCTGCTGGGCATATCCATTCACTTGTAAAATGACCTCATCGATAGGTTCCCAATCTTCAGGCTCCACTTAGATGATTTGTGAAGTTCCTACCGTGTCAGCTTGTGGCTCCTTTTCTTGTTTCGTGGCAGTTGCTTGTGGTAGAGGCCGGGGAGGCCGGGGTTCTACTTCACCTGTAGGCGTTGTAGTTGCCTCTAATGTGGGTGCTTCTTGAACTTTTGTGGCAGCCTCTTGTTGCTTTTCAGGCTCTTTTAGGCCAACAGCTTCTGTTTGTGGTTGTGCAGCTATCACAAGTGGTTCTTCTAGAGGCTGATAGCTGCCTCAACCTATTCCTCTTGGGTGGTGGTAGATGGTCCAACTTCGGGTTGTGTTCTCTTAGGTCTTTTGAAAATGACCTCTTCTTGTTCTTTTAACTGCTCCTCTTCAATTGGTTTGGTAAGTGGTGGAGGACTTGGATGTGGCGTAGGAGGATATGCTTGCTCTCTGTGTGGTCTTGGAGACATATCTCCCTGTTCTTGAAAATCTTCTTGCTGAGCAGCCACCACTGCTTCCTTTTCTCTTTTTTGTTCTTCAAGATCCTCTTGCAATTTTAAGGCTTCACCTTTGGCGTACATTCACTCTAATAGTTCAGTGGGGTCCTCTGGGGTGGGCTTCAAAGGGTTCTTGGTCCTTGGACCCTTATCTTGCTCGGTACACATTTCGTGGGATCTTCACCCACTGCTTGACGACTTCTTTCGTATGCATGTTCTTCTCTCTCAAACAACACCTTCTTCTATTGTGGCTCCTCCTGGTGGGCAGCCACTGCTTGACGACTTCTTTCGTATGCATGTTCTTCTCTCTCAAACAACACCTTCTTCTATTGTGGCTCCTCCTGATGGGCAGCCACTATTGCTCTCTTTTTCATCCTTTCTCTTCGAGCCTTTCTCTCCTCATTGTCAGAGCTCTCGCTACTATGAGCTTTAGAGGATTCCTCGTCAGATTTTTGCTTTCTTTTTTCTAACCTGGTTGTTCTTTGAGAAGGTGGAGCGGTGAGGATCCAAGTGTTTTGGTCTAGGGCTGGCGGTAGGTTCTCAGTCATACCAATAGCATGGTATGCTATGCGTGTTAACACTTCAAGTGCACCTAAATATGTGATCTTTCCTTCTTTTTTAGTGATTTTGAGTGTGGTCAACACGTACTGTGCATGATCGATAGGTTGCTTGGCCGTCGACTTCAATACCTGCGGGAAGGTAATCGCCACTGCATGGTTAGGTTTAGTGCACCTCGGCGGTTTCTTTGCCAAGAAATGGAAGTGTTGATGGTATAAACGCACCGGGTATTCCACCTGTCTCTCGATAAGTTCAACAAATGTAGCAACCGCAGTGTCTTTACTGAAAGTGCCGGCTATTTTTCTGTCTCTTGCCCGCATCATCATTCCTTTAGTGGGCAGCTTCAAGGCTTCAGCCACTATCTCTTTAGTGATTGACACTTCCACTTTCTAGCCATGTTGGTCAGTGATTTGAGCAGTGCCATCCTCTTTAATGGTTGACAATAATTCATATGCTTTCTAGAAGTCTATTCCACATGGTTCTTGGTCATAAAACTCTTTTAGACCCAACCTTCTATTGGCTTCTTGAGTGTCTAGCTTACGTGCAACATCATATATATCCTTTGGTAGCATTTGTATCTCCACTTGATGTCCTTCTTCACTCTTAAATCTGCCGATGAATACTGTTGTGTTGCCGTCTTCAAGTGTTCCTTTGTGCGCTCAAGGCCGCACTGTCGAAGCAAGGCCCTTGCCTAACACTGTGTGCGAGCCTAGACGGCTCCAAGCACACAAGCTAGATTAACTAGTAAGCTCAAAAGAGGGCAATGGTGTGTCACTCACCGCTCTATGCTCCTGTCGTGGAGGATTCCTTGCCGCGAAGAAGAAGGAGACGTCACTATGTCGTGCTCAACCGCTTCACCGCCGTCGTGCCGCTGCAATGCTCGATCGCACTCTCTCTCTCTCTCTCTCTCTCTCTCTCTCTCTCTCTCTCTCTCTCTCTCTCTCTCTCTCTCTCTCTCTCTCTCTCTCTCTCTCACACACACACACACACACACATACACACACACACAAGGAGGTGAAGAAGAAGAAGATGGAGATGGAGATGGAGCAAGAGCACTCTTCTATTGCAAAAATGAGAGAATGAGTGAATTTTAGGTTGAGTTGGCTTTTATATGAGCTCACCCCATTCACACTTGGGCGCCCATGCTTAGCCAACTAATCCCTTGAATGTCCCAGTTAGAGTGCGCCTCTCATCGGAGATCACTCTTACCCTTTTCCTATTGGTCCGACAAGCCCGGTACCTGACTCTACCAAATAAATAATACACGTCCGTCGTAGGTGATGGGGTGTCTGTGAGCCGTGAGGGTTAACATGCCCCCCTTCCTGATGTAGATTCCGTCCTCGGAAGCTATTGAGTTGAAGCTCGTTCGTCGAGGTGGAAGAGCATTTGAGATGAATGTCCTTAGGGGTCTTCAGTCACTGCAAAATCAAACAACATTGACACAGTAATTGCATTCTCATAAGTGATTAAAAAGCATATGCAGTTTTAGGTAGACAAATTGATCGGTAAAAGAATTTCAAACAATTTGTCAGCAATGAACATTAAATTGAATGTAATCAAATGCATAAACAGATGTAAAGGTAAAAAATTAAACAAGTCTGGGGTCGCTAATTTGACGGTCGAAAGGCACTAGAGATCGAATATTAATACCATTGGTTAAGCTTCTTAATTTTTTGTGGTCAATTAAGTTGTTTAATCGCGAGAGCCAAGTATTCATGTTCGAGGGCTGACTAGAGGCTATATCTAGAAGACCTTGTAGTTAAGCTACCATAAAAGGAATTTCTCATGAAATCATCGCCTGACTGATTACTTTTTCTTTGACCCCCCAAAGTCTTTTCATTGTGATTCAATTTGATGTGTGTGCTTATTTTGTATGCCTTGGGTTTTTTGCTTTTCAAGGAAAAGCGCCCACACTGGGAACCTCTAGGGCTCTAGTACCATAGGCAATACATGTGAGTGAAGTACCAAATCAAGCTGAGATTTCTCTTCCAGCTTAAGATTTTACAGTGTGGCACTTTGATTTTTTGTTTGTTCATTTTCAGAATTTTAATTTTGTAACTTTGGGGGGTCATACAACACTGATACACCTCCCCAGGCTCATCACACTAGTTAACTCCCTTTATAATACTTAAGCTAAAGGTCAATAGGGTCAAGCCCACTAGAAAGCCCTAGTACATTTCACACAATGCTGCCTAAATCGGATTAAGAACCTAAGTAGCCATTGATTATTAGGAAGGCATTCCCCATGGTATTAAGAGAAGATTTCTAACACCTAACTTGGCCAAACTAGCTTAGTCGGACTGCTTGATTTTTAAACCTAGACAAGTGATTATGACAAAAAATTACATTGAATTAAATGTTTGATACTAAGCAAATGCGGTGAATATTAGGCTACCAATCACAATTAAAGTAGACAATCATAGATGCAAAAAAGATAAGGGGCAATGCTAATGGACAAGAAACACCTGCTTGTGTCGATGGTCGCGCTTGATTTGAAGAGTGAGTCGAGATAAAGATTCCATGAAGGTCCAAATCCTATCAATAGCAACACGTTCCTGTACACACTAGGAAACAAAAGGAATACCTCCAGGAGGCACATTAGTGGGAAAAGGTACCAACACTTATTGAACACAACAAAAAACATAAGGAACCCTAACCTAATTATTTGCACTCCCCCTAGAGAGTCAAGGGAATAGGATATTGTAGAGGTTGGGGGAAACCCTAAGGCTAAACCCCTATCCTCGTCGTCGAGATAAACAAAGTCATCATCCATGAGACCATATGTGCCATCCGTGTAGTCGTGTAAATTTTCTTCTTCATCATAGGTGCCCATGTTTACTAAGAAGGTCACTAGACGCCTATAGTCATCTTGGTCAAAAGGGTAGGCTTGTGCAATGGAGAAACGCTCTCTACTAAGTATGGATCAGACGTGGTCAAGAGACGTATCAGCCATTCTAACTCCTCAAAATTCCTCTCACATGCTAGCGTACCTATCAAATCCCATTCACATGCAAGCACTGGAAAGACCATGTGAAATATTTGTGAAAAGTAACGAGGGTACCTCTCACCCAAGGCAGGAGTGGATGACTCTAGCGTACTAGCCATATCTGTACACGCAAATAGATGATGGTTAGAGTGAAAATATTACAAGGGTCGTGTTCTTGTGCATAATTTGTTTTTATGATTTGTATTATGGCTCTTGCTCTTTTACTTTTTTATCTTGTTTTTGTGAGTATAAGGCTTTATATATACATTCCCTAAGATTGGAGATTAAGAGGTCAGGGAGAAAGGTTGAGAGGGAAGCAAGTGAATGATGGATGTCCACAAACACTCCCCCCTTCCTTGGGTAGATCATACCGTTTGAAATGATGTCGTCACCCTTTGAAACCAATTGTTCCAGTTGGTAATAGGTGAGGATTTTTGCCAGTAGTTTTCTATTACCCTAGGTGCCTCGTCAAGTTGCAAGGGTGGTAAGGTACTCTCCCAGGATCGAACTTGAAGTGGTTCATCAGGTGATTCTTCAACACTGGGAGGTGTGGATTCTTTTGTAGCTTCATGGAGGTCCACTACTATAGATGGAGGCTGTGTAGAAGCTTTTATTTCTATGGATGTATTACATGAGGAGCTAGAAGCTTCATGGAACTCCCCCCTTCCTGAGCTAGGTGGAATAAATTGGTTTTGCCTTGGAGCCCAAACTAGCTATGGACTAGGTGTGTAGCATTCTGTGATCTTTCCCTTCCCACGGTCTGCCATGCGCTTTAGTATTACACTGTTTGATTCATATGGGTTTGTTGTCGATAGGAAGGACACATTTTACGTTTAGGTACCCAAATTTGCTCATTTCCATCATAGTAGCCTTGGGCTTCTAATAGTTGTTTTGGAATCCATCGTGATTTGGTCTTGACGCTCCTAGGGCGCGCTCTTGGTTTTTCCGGGAAATCTTTTCTTGGAATGGATGGGAGGGTTGAGGTAGTTGGAAGTAAGGCCTTGGGGACCCATTGATATGTACTCTTAGGTCGTGCAGGTTGAGTACTTGCAATATTACTGCTTGCTGCAACTACAAGTGTTGAAGTGTTAGGTTCATGGGTAGCCGGCAAAGATGACTTAACCACCTTGGCTTGTGAATGTTGGCTATCCTTCAACTTTGCTAGACTTGCAACGTAGGTGACTTTTCTTGAATGATAGGGGTAAGAGTCGGTGGTCGCGTCGTGACACTACCAGTATCCCAATCAATAGTGCATTTGGTTGCCAACATCCACGTGCGTCCCAGGTTTACGTTGCTTTCCATAGCTCCTGCGGGCATGACTAGAAACCTCTGCACTATGCTTCCATTGTCATAGACAACAGGGGTCTGAAGGACTCCAAGAATAGCAGTTTTCTTTTTATTAATGCCCTTGACTTCCATCGTACTCGGGGATAGGGTCGGTTTCCCTAATTGACACCAAACTCCATAGGATAACAAATTGTGTTTAGCTCCCGTATCTAATAAGGCATTGTATAGTACTTTCCCATAGGGGCTATTTAGCTCAATTGGGTATCGTAGGGGTGGCTCAGATTCTAATGAGTCGTCATCTGTGTCCTCGAAAAATGCTTGCGTGATTCCCAGATTAGCCTCTCTCGTGGCGTCTAAGACGTTGTTGTCGTTCTCGAGCCTCAACTCTTGCTTGGATTTTTTAAAGCTCTGCTTGTTCCTTGGCAGCCTTCTTTTGATGGATGGCTTGCAACTCTTCCTGGCTTATAGGATCATAATATCTTTTGAATTTACTCCCATTAAGGAATCCAATGGTTTCAACTCCATCTAGAGTCTCCACATGAATGGTACCTTGCGGGGTAATTTCACACACTCGATATGGTCCCTTACCAGCGTATTTCAATTTCTTCTTTTCATTACGTACCCCGTACATAAGAACTTTATCACCAACCTTGATGTCTTTATCCTTTAAATGGCTATCAAACCACTTCTTTCTCCTATCCTTCTCCACTAGAGCATTTCGTACAGCTAATTGCCTCTCTTCATCTAGCCTTTCCAGGATATATAATTGCTCCACTAAGGGGTTACCATCCCAACCTTCTTGAGAAGCTACTCGAAGACTAGGAATGACAAACTCCCATGGCATAACTGCTTCTTGGCCATACACCATCTTAAACGGTGTGCAATTAATAGCAACTTTATACGCAGTACGATAAGCCCATAAAGCTGATGTAAGCTTTAGGTCCCAATCAATGCGATGAGCCTCGACTGTCTTTGTCAAAATGGAGATGAGAGTTTTGTTGGTACTCTCAGCTTGGCCATTTGCTTGGGGATAATAGGTGTAGACTTGTGGTGAGATATCATGAAGTTTGATGTGAGTTCTTTTATTACTTCATTTATAAAATGAGTTCCATTGTCACTCACAAGTTCAAAGGGGCATCCAAAACGTGTGATAATTTTCTCAAAGAGGAACTTAGCTGTTGTTTTTGCATCCGCCTCCGTGTTGCTTTTGCTTCAACCCATTTGGTTACATAGTCGGTAGCCACAATGATATATCGTGATTGCGTGTTACGTGCAGCCGGACTAATCGGTCCTACAAAGTCTAAGCCCCACTTTTCAAATGGTTGGGTTACCTTGATGGGATGTAGAGGCATCCTATCACTTCTTTGTGACTTCTTGAAGCGTTGGCATTCATCACATCCCTTTGCAAAAAGTGATGCATCCTTAAACAGAGTGGGCCACCAATAGCCTGACTGTAAGATCTTTCGGGCAGTCAAGTTTCTTGAAAAGTGACCACCAGCTACGCCCATGTGTGCCTCTTGTAGAATATATAAATACTCATCCTCGCGGGCACAGCGTCTAAGAACATCATCTTTTCCTCTCTTATAGAGAGTTCCAGCCAGTAAGCAATAGGGTTCGCATTCCTTGATTAATTTTCGAGCTATATCTTTTCGCAGTTCTTTGGGTGAAAAACCATTAACTAAGAAGTTAACAATCTTTTCACTCCATTCAGGCATTGTCTCAACAATGAACAAAGGAGTATCAGGCAATTCATCATCAACCCCGTAGGAGCTTCGCCATTAGGGATACGAGATAAATGATCCGCCATGACATGTTTCCTCCCAGGCCTCACAACAACGGTGAAGTCAAACTCAAGAAGAATTAACAACCATCGTGTAATTCGACCTGTGGAACACGACTTGTTTACCAAATATAGCAATGCTTGATGATCAACATAAAACACAAACTTGGTAGCAAGAAGGTAATAGCGAAATTTCTTTACTGCGTAAATCATAGCTAGACCTTCGCGCTCTGTAGTAGTGTAGTTCATCTCGGCATCATTTAATTGGCGACTTGCAAAGCTAATAGGGTAGTCCAATTCATGTTCTCCTGGTTGAGTTAGAACACACCCAATAGCAAAAATTGATGCATCAATATGCACATGAAAAGGTACATTCCAATCAGGTGTTCGCAGGATTGGAGCACTTGTTAGTAGGCCCTTTAATAACTCATAAGATTGATGACATTCTTCCATCCAGTGAAACTCGATAAGAAGCTTGTACAAATGTACAACGCGCTATCTCGGCAAAGTTTAAAATAAACCTTCGATAATAACCAACATGGCCCATAAATCTTTGAACTCCTTTATAGTTCGTAGGTGGTGGCAAATCGGCAATGGCTTTAACCTTACTCTCATCTGTGCATATCCCGTTCTTGGACACTATATGCCCTAGAATGACTCCATGCTTAACCCAAAATTGGCATTTGAAAGGGTTCAATGAGATGCGATAAAATCTGCACTTTCAAATATTTTTCAGATATAACAAATGCTTCTCCCAAGAAGAATAAACACAAAGGTCGTCTAGGAAATCTTCACAAAACTCCCTTAGAAATTCTTTAAAACGCAGTGTTTATTAATCGTTGGAATGTAGCAGGGGCATTCGTTAAGCCAAAAGCCATAACACGAAATGCAAACACTCCAAACTCTGTGATAAAAGCAGTTTTAGCTTGGTCCTCTAATGCAATTGTGATTTGATTGTAACCAGAGTACCCATCTAAAAAGCTATAAGATTCCTTGCCCGCAACTCTTTCAAGCACATGTTCTGAATATGGCAAGGGATAATGATCTCTCCTAGTGGCTGCATTAACTTTCTTAAGGTCCACGCACACTCTTAGTTTCCCATTCTTTTTTGGCACAATGACTATTGGAGAAACCCATTCTGAGTGCTCAATAGGGTATATGAATCCACATTGGATAAGGTTTTCAATCTCCTCTTGTACAATTTTGGCGTACTTAGGATTCATTGGATAGGGTCGTTGCTGAACGGGTTTAGCAGTGTTGATCATGGGAATTGTATGTTGCACCACAGAAGGTGGAACGCCCTTCATGTCATGATATGTCCAAGCAAAGATATCCTTGTATTCCTTGAGGAGCTCCTTAAGTACAGCCTCTTCAGTTTGGTAAGGTCTTGAGCAATAAAGACTGGTTTAGACTCCTCACCTGGTTCTGCTAATTCTATCTCTTTAACTACCGCTGGACCATCATAGACTCCACTGCTTCCATTGGTAGGTATTCGTTGGGCTTTGGCATACACAACCTTTCGCTCCCCGTGGTATAAGATTTAAAATGTTTAGGAGCCGTATGTAAGTCAGCAGGCTCTTGTCCCATGGAGACCTTTCTTTTAGTTCTGCCTCCTTTTGTTGTTGTGCTAACTCTTGGTTTTGACGTCTTCTTATAGTTCGACTCAATTTCGGCTTTGTAACCTCCAATTGAGCGAGGTCAATGGGTCGCGGGCTGCACCACATGACACTCTGGAGATGTTTACCCCAATTGTCTACTAGCTTTCGATGAGCATCACATGCCCCTAGATAGCTAAGCCATACTGCAATAGATCTTTCCTTGTTTATCCTAGCTCTCACATTTGCTCGATATCGTCGTCTCTTATATGACCTTTGTTTCTTGTTAAGGTTTTAATTTTGGTAAACGTTTGAACTCGACTCACTTGATAGGTCTTCGCTTGTATCTTCTTCACTCTCATATAAATTACCATAGATGGTCGTACTAGGCCTTGAGTGTTCAGTTTCTATACTTGGCTCACTCGATGTTTCCTCAGGTTCTAATCCATTTCTCCCTGAGATTCCGTTTCTGATGTGTATTGCCTGAAGCCTTTGAGGAATCATCGGTTTCACTCTCAGGTAGGTGTGCCTCTTTCTTATCATCGGATGTTACATGCGCTACACCTAACATGTTTACTGGTGCAATGTGTGGTATCTCTTCCCCATTTGGTGTTACCCAGGTTGTTCCTCTAGCTCCCCATGTATCTATAGCTGCCGCTAGGTGCACCCAATCGACATTGTCTGAATACTCAGCCATTCCGGGTAGGATATCCATATAAGGAGAGTTCTCCCCAATATCCGTGTCTTCGTTACACGTGTAACAATACTGTAATGGAGCTGAGTGAATTGTTGTGTCTGATCGATTATCAATGATGAATTTATTTCCTAGAGGATGCGTTCGACCACTTAAAAGATCAACTCGAATGACAGAGTCTTGGAACTGTAAGTAGACGTGGTTTTTGGACCAGTCATGCACCATTTTTGCTTCCCTCATGAATGGACGCCCTAAGATCATCTCAAATGACATAGGATGCTTGGAAAAATCCATAACAATGAAAGTCTGCCTTACCTTGTGTCCCAAGACCTTGATTCTGAGATCCTTTAGCATTCCAATAGGCGTAACAATAGATCCATTAGCCATTTTTACCACTACGCTTGTGGCTTCAAGGTGAGGTCGCCCCATAGACTCCCAACAACTCTTTGTCACCATGCTGACTCCCGCACCACCGTCAAGGACCCCCTTTACAGTTAATCCTTTAGTAGTGATTGGTAGAGTAGCATTAGATTCATCACCTTCAAAGTATTGCCCCAACTTGTTAACGGGTACTTCAATTACAGATTCATGTCCCGCTAGGTCAGATGGTGGTGCTAAATGTTCCTCATCATTCATTACCGAGTCAGGTTTGTTCATATGTGCAAACTGTGGTAATCCGGCCTGTAATTCTCCATTGAGGAAGGCTCGAAGAGCTGAGACTAGCTCGGGGTCTTTATATAGTTTGGACATGATGGTGGTTCTAACTTCTGAAGACATGAAATCCATCAATTTGGCAACATTTAATGGCATCTTGTGGGACGTAGGACCCTGACAATGGTGAAGATGGACTTCCTCAAGGGGGTCGGGCATTCCCTCACCAAACATTCTCTCTAGTAGGAAAGGTGTGTGTCCACTTTCAGATGTCCTACCCTCACTCTCTTCCCGAATGATACTGGGTATAGCTAACGGCCTGTAGTTCTTGTGAGGTTGAACTTGTGTGGGAAACACTGTGTCCGACATCTGGATATGTTTGGGTTCAGGTTCTAATGTTCGTTTGAGTTTCTTCCACCAAACCCCTCAGTTGTTGGACTCGTTCAATTTCCACTGTTGGGTTTGGATAGGTTCCAATCTTTCTCTTGCAATCCTCATTTTTTGTCTCTCGTGGCTTATCTTGGGGGTTCGCAACTGGGTGGTTTAACTTTGAATACTCTTTTGGTGTTCGTCGTAATTCCCTCTCGTGATCCTCCTCACTGGCTTTTTCCTTTGTAGTAACAGTTTTGGTCTCCGTGGTCTCTATCGAATCTGAGTCATCCTCAGGGTCATTCATATACACGGGATCCTCTCCTGTCCCTATGTTAGTCTTTGAACTAGGTTTTGAGCTAGAAGCATTAAGGGATTTCTTTCTTGTTTGTTTTCTTCTTTCTCGCTCGGCCAATGGATGCAGCATCTCTCTCTTCGAGGATGTAATTTTGCTTTTGGAGCATCGACCGTGTGAGTGCATTCACTGGTGCTATGTTTATAGTTGGTGGTGTCCCATCAACAATCTCTATTATGTTCAATGGTGTGATTTTCGGTGCGTTTGGATTGTTAGGACACTGTGCGATCAAATGATCTATGCCACAACGATTACAAGTGAGTATTGGCATTGCCAATGCACTCCCTTGACTTGTTTGCATTAGTGCAGCATTCTTTTGCATTCTAATGGGGCACTCAGCTACTCGATGTGGTCCACCACATTCGTAGCACTGAAGAGGTGGTCTCCTGGAAAACTATTAATGTTTTGGCCTCTTGCTGCTAGCGCAGTAGCTTGATATACCGGTTTGATTTGTCCCCAATGGTCTTCCATATAGTACATGGGACACTCCTCAAGCATGTCGACTCCATAGGTGATACTAGAGTCTATGTCCTCTTCGCAATCTACATAAGTACTAGATGACTCGCAACCTATTTGGTTCATAGGTGTAACTCTTGGATGAGGGGGTTGCGGTCCTAGCACTGGAGGTGGCAACGGTGTGGTTTGGACCACATTTTGGGTTCTAGGGACCATGTGCTGTAATGGCAACTGTTGCTCCATGGGTGGGGTAGGCATCAATGCAGGAACTCGAGGTGAGTCTGCCCAAGCTATAGGCGGTCTATTTTCCATGATGCGTTTAAGCATTAGGCAATCCTTCGCTTGATGGCCATACCTACCACACGCGTTACAAGTCCCGTTAAACTTTACTCTGAAAGTAGGGCATTCACTCGTAGTATGTGGGCCCAAGCAAATTGAGCACCATTGTTGCTCCCTTCTTGGATACATATGAGTGTTTTGTGGAGCACGATTACCCCTAAGGCTTTCTTGGATGGCCTTGGTGAGATCTGCCAAAGTCATCTCAGATATCGTTTGCTCTTTCACGATTGGCTTTATCTTCATTGGCTCATGCCCTGATGCTTGCGAGCTACTAGACTTCGGCTCGGCAGACACTCTTTCTCCTGCAATCATTAAATTATCCTCCAATTGGATTGCATTCATGGTGACTGCTTCCCAAGTAGTGATACCTCTAATGACTAGGCCATTATAAATACTTTCATGTCGTAGTCCCCTAATGAATCTATCGAGCAATTGGTTGTTGTTGAATCGCTCGTTTGGATTGCATCGAGAATTCAAATTCTTTAGGCGACTAATGAAGTCTCTCACGGATTCACCTTCTTCTCGTTGGGCTTTCTGGAGCTGAGAGGCTACACCCCAAAGTACTCCCTCTCGTATGTATTCTTTTAAGAACAGTCTCCTAAGAGTAGAGTAGATCGTTTTCTTTCTACTCTTAAGGTTCTATACCAATCTCCAGCCTTTCCGCTTAGGGTCAAACTCAAAGCCTTACACTTATGTAGCTCATTGTGCTCTTCCAAGGAATCGCACACATGTTCAAAGACTTCCATATGCTTTCTAGCATCTCCGTCTCCACTGAATTTCTGTGTGAGCTTAGCTACTTGAACTGCCTTGCTCCTAGGCTCTCTATCAGGTGCACTACGCATGTTTTCCGCAATAGAGCGACCGATAGTTTGAGCAAATGCTGCCAAATCTCCTATTTGAGCAGGTATAATGGGTGTATGTGCTCCTGGAACCACATGTGAGATGGGAGTTGGCCTTGGCCTTGGCATACGCGCGGCTCTTGGGTCCCATATTTCGTATGGTGGTGTACCAGACGGTGGTCCAAAGTTTACAGGCGTGGCCCTAGGCATAGGGGGTGCCTGATATGGCATGTTATTATTAAATGGCATGGCTCCACTTGTATAAGAGCTTGGATAATTCCATTGTGGATTGTAAGCTCTTGGAATAATCGGAGGTGTAGGAGCTACATGAGGCTGAGGTACGACAGGTGCACATGATTGATACATACATGTAGGTATAGTTGGGGGCACTGTGCTACTAGGCATCGGCGCAGTGTTAACAATATGAACTCCATGGTGTACTTCTTGTCATGCTCACCACTGGATATGCATGGTAGCCGTAGTGTCATTAAGAGAAAGATGAGCTAGATCTGGGAAGGTAAAGCTGCCACTTGTGGGCTCAGATTGTACTGAGGCCTGGCGAAACAACATATGGAGGATCAATGGGGCTCACTGAGGGAGTCTCCATTTGTGATAGGGTTGGTTGGTTGGCCTTTCCCGTATCCAAGAATCTCATTAGGCCTGTTGAAGGCATGTTGATCCCTGTGTTCTGTCTTTCTAACTCGACAATCCTATGGAGGACATCACAGACTTTCTGTTGTTGCTCATCTATGCTAGTAGCACCCGATGTGGATTGTAGAACATCTAACCAACCCACATGATAGGTGTGTCCTGTGTACCGATCAGTTAAAGCTTCTGCTTGTAGGTCATACTCCCAATTTTTGTTTAGGAATATCCCATCTAGGCCTGGCGTGCTGGAGGTTTCCCTCGAAGTGGAAGCATTATTGCTCCCCTGCTTGCCCCTCCGTGACTGCTACCTTGGGAGCACTCGGTTGCTCGGCTGGCATGATTGTTGTCATAGGAGCCTTTGCTTTCAGGGCTCGACTTTGTTCTAGCCTTCGTAGGTTCTCAATTTCCCTCTCCCTTGTTGCTTGCATATAGCGTTCGATCTCTTGTACTTCGGAAGACTCCTACCATCGGGTAGTAAAACCTCAGAGGGAGATAGTCCTAAAGGATCAGGAGGTGCAGTGGATGGAACATTCACATGCACACTCTCAAGAAGCATAGGGTCTATTTTAGGCATGAATGACGAATTTACTTCCCCACTCCCTTCATTTATTTCATTAACCGCATGTTCGGAGCGAGTAGCTCTACTAAGGGTCTCTTTTAAGCGGCTAAACACGCTGGACCCGGGCCGTGGGCCCATGGCATGCATGTCTTGACTTGAACTATCAGGGTTTGGTGTAGGATACCCCTCCATGACTTCGTAGTCAGAGGAAGAATCACTAGACGCGATATGAGGATCTTGGGTCGCGCTACCTTGAGTCCCGGCCGAAGGTCCAGAACCTAGGTGGAGGAATAATGGGTGCCTGCGTAAATGGAGGCACTACCAATATGCTCGTGCTCTAACACTCGTCCAGAGCGTAGGTTCATATGACTTGGATCCTAGAAGTGTCAGTGAGTGCCCGTGAAGGCTGCTCACCTAGTATTTTTGGGTGTTTTGCAACCCAAGTCTTTCTTTTTTTTTTTTTTTTTTGATTTTTTGGTCCTTTTTTTCTGACCCAGCTATAGAATAGAACGTATGATAGCTCAAAACGAGCGTCTCGGTCAGAGGGACATGCCGTGCTTTACAGCCCTCCGTTTGGTCACTTTATGCCCTCGGAATCCCTAAAACCGTCAATTTCTAGTAGGGAACTAGGCCCAAATTAGAAAGTCTAAGGGTGCAAGTGGGAAGAGAAGGGAGGAGAGTGGAGGACTTGCCCCACATGCTCTCATTCCCTCTTGAGGGGGTAGGGTATATATATAAGAGTGAGTCTAGTATATATCATAAGACTGAGGCCTGGGCCTGGGCTTGGGCTTGGCTTGGGGAAATGATCCCGATCCCGATCAAAATTTTTAAGTGTCACAGCTCACAGGGACAATCCCTACCTTATCTACTTAACTAACAGTGCTGCTAACACTAACTAATCTGTTAATTGATTACTGACAGTGAGCTAACTGTCCACCTACTTCCTCTCTCACTACCTACTGTGTAAAGACTGTGTGCAGGCAAACCTTGACAGAGAAAACTGTGTACAGACTGTGTGCAAAGCAGAAATTGCTAACTGCCTTCCTACTTATTCATTCACTGCAAACAAGCTAACGACTACTAATTGTGCAAAGACTGTGTGCAAACAGAAAACACAACATTTGCAGAAATCACAGAACTTGCAACAATACAGAAATTAACAACTTGCAGAAAACAACTCATTCCTCTTCCTCTTCCTCTTCTTTCCTACTACAAACAACTCATAGGAGAAGCACAAAGTGCCTCTTGGGCTTAGTGCAGGGCGATTCCCGGCAGCGGCGCCAAAAATGTGCGCTCCTTGCCGCACTGTCGAAGCAAGGGACCTTGCCTAACACTGTGTGCGAGCCATAGACGGCTCCAAGCACACAACTAGCTTAACTAGTAAGCTCAAAGAGGGCAATGGTGTGTCACTCACCGCTCTATGCTCCTGCCGTGGAGGATTCCTCGCCGCGAAGAAGAAGGAGACGCCGCTACGTCGCGCTCAACCGCTTCACCGCCGTCGTGCCGCCGCAATGCTCTCTCTCTCTCTCTCTCTCTCTCTCTCTCTCTCTCTCTCTCTCTCTCTACACACACACACACACACACACACACACAAGGAGGTGAAGAAGAAGAAGATGGAGATGGAGATGAAGCAAGAGCACTCTTCTATTGCACAAATGAGAGAATGAGTGAATTTTAGGTTTAGTTGGCTTTTTAATGAGCTCACCCCATTCACACTTGGGCGCCCATGCTTAGCCAACTAATCCCTTGAATGTCCCAGTTAGAGTGCGCCTCTCATCGGCGATCACTCTTACCCTTTTCCTATTGGTCCGACAAGCCCGGTACCTGACTCTACCAAATACATAATACACGTCCGTCGTAGGTGATGGGGTGTCCGTGAGCCGTGAGGGTTAACATCCTTCGACAGATATGTGGCTTTGCTATAAGAAAAAGAGAGCGAAAAATGAGAAGAGAGAATCTTATGCTTAGAATAAAGGATAATAAAACTCAATTTTTGATGCTTATAAAGGGTGACAATTGTGTTATCAATATCTGGAAGGTTCCCTAAAGCTCTAGATCCAAAAAACAAGGAGAATATAAGAAGACAAAGGAAACAAACTTGTAAGATTGGAAATGAAAACAAAACTAAGAAAACAATGAACTAGGACTAGACGAGTTTGGAGAAACACATGGACCAAGGTTAAGAGAATTAAGAAGTACAGAGAGCTTAAGAAAACTCCTCACGGAGGTATGTGACAATAGAAGTAGAAAGTGGCAGAAGAAGAAGATAAGCAAAATGAGGACAAAATGAGTGCTCCTTCACTCAAAAATTCACTATACAAGATCGGAGGGTAGTAATGATGCAACCTCTACGAGAGCAAAGGACAAGGAGTCCTACGATGGGCCCTAGAATACAAAAGAAAATAGACTTGGTAGGGCTAGAGAAGAACCATGACCAGCCTACATGCAAATTGATCCAAGTCCGGAAGAGGAGGAAAAGCTTGTAAGTCTTCTCAAGGAGTACAAGGACGTGTTTGCTTGTTCATATAAAGACCAGGAAGGGGTAGATCTCTACAATCTGCCAACACACAATCCCCCCCCTTAAAGCCCGATGCAAAACCTAGTTGGTAGAGACCTTACACGTACAATGATACATTTGCTAAGCGCATCAAAGACGAGACTGATAAATTAAAGGAGACGAAGTTTATCTACAAGATAGAACACACCGATTGGGTATCTCCCATTGTGGTAGTGCCTAAGAAGAATGGCCAACTATGAGATTGTGTGAATCTAAAGAAGGTTAATTCCACACCGATAAAGGGATATAATTATAATTACCTATTCCTAACAATGTCCTAGAACGAGTGACAGTTAGCGGGCCGTACTCACTTCTTAGATGGATACTCAGAATATAACCAACTCTTAATTGCTCTTGAAGATCAATACAAGACTTATTTTGCCTATGGAATGGGGAATATGTGCATATAGGGTGATGCATTTTGGCTTGAACGATGCCCCAGCAACGTTTCAGACGTTGATGGCACATGCCTTTAAGGAATACTTAAGTATTTTCTTGAAAATTTACATGGACGACTTATGTGTGCATTCTCTCTTGAGAGATGAACATACATAGCACCTAAGAAAAGTATAGGAGAAGTGCCAAACTTATAGAATTTGTCTCAACCTAGAAAATTGCATATTCATGGTTAGACATGGCAGAATCCTGGGACATATTGTCTTAGAGAACGGTATATCTACCGACTTGGACAAGATAAAAGAACTTGTGGAACTGCTTAGACCAAACAATGCAAAGAAATTTCATTTCTTTATTGGACATTGTGGTTACTATGGGAGGTTTATACACATGTATGCAGTTATTGCCCAACCCTTGTACAGACTTATAGTGGCCTTTGTATGGACGAATGAGTTGAGGACTCATTCAAAAAATTGAAGAAAGCACTTATATATGCTTCAGTGATGAAAGCACCTGATGGGGGGAAAATCTTTCATGTTCATGTTGATGCTTTGGCATTTGCTATTGGATGCATTTTGGCTCACCCAGGAAATGGAAAAATGGATTTTCCAGTCTGCTATGCAAGCAGGCAGCTTAATAGTGCTGGAAAGAACTACACCACCACGGAATGAGAGGGGCTTGGGACGATATATGCTGTTAAGAAATTTTGACATTATCACCTTGAAACACGTTTATGTTTTTTACCGATCATCAAGCCCTCCTATACCTCGTAAACAAACCATGCAATACCAAAGAATTGTTCGATGATTCATCATATTGCTAGAGTTTGATTTTATCATCATGGTCAAAAAAGGAAAGATGCATCTACGAGAAGATCATCTTTCTAGATTACCAAATGGGGAAGCTCCAGAAGGGGTAGATGATGACATGTCTGACGCATATCTTTTCAACATTGAAATGATACCAAAGTGGTCGGAGGAGAAAGTCCATATACTATCATATGGAGGTGAGTTTAATAAAACAGGGTAGGAATGTAAAAGACGAATGATTCTACACGCAAGACATTTAAATTACGTGGTGGACGTTTGTATCATTTAGGACTCAACAACACCTTACGATTATGCATAAGTCCGGAGGAGTACAATTGTTATCTTGTGGAAGCACATGTTCAAGGCTTAGCATTTCATTGCTCTCAAATGAAGGCATACCAGTGCCTGAAACAGTTAGGAGTTTATTGGCCAATTATGAAAATTGATGTTCATATGTACGTCACCCAATGTGCAGCCTGTAGGACAAAACCATGAGTAGAAAATGCTACATTGTTTCAGTAACAATTGCACCAAAATGGAGCCAGTACATAATTGACTACCTAACAACGAGCAAGTTTCCTAAAAATACCTCTAAGGCACAACAAAGAGCTATAGAAATCGAGGTTCAAGAGTTCACACTAATTGAAAATCAATTGTATAAGAGAGGAAAAGACAATCAGCTTAAGATATGTGCAATTGAAGAGATGTACTTGCAAATCCTAGGGCAAGCACATGGAGGAATCACTGGAGTCCATTTCTTGGGGGACAAGACGATAAAAAATGTCTTAACCGTGGAATTTGGTGGCCTACATTGTACATGAAAGCTGTTGAATACGTAAAGAGATTTGATTCTTGTCAGCATTCCAAGGTCCCAATAAGGAGAGATGAGATGCCCTTACGGCCAATGATGGAAGCCAGAGAATTTGCTAAGTGGGGCATAGATTTTGTTGGACCAATTTCACCCTCCGCTTATCTCACTCCCAATATATCATTGTGGCTATAAACTATCTCACAAAATGGGTTGAAGCAAAGGCCACACAAAAAGCGGATGCAAGGACCACTGCATAGTTTCTATATAAAATATATATTTGTTAGATATGGCCTACCCATAGAATTTTTCAGTGGATCATGGCACACATTTCATTAGTGAAGTCATTGAAAACCTTTTAGATGGATTCATGGTAGTTCACAAGAAGTTTGTGCCATATCATCCACAAGCAAATGGATAGTTGAAAGCTACAAACAAAACTCTATGCACTGTCTTGACCAAAATAGTGTCTGATTCGCAAACCGATTGGGATCACAAGTTACACTCTACGTTGTGGGCTTATAGAGTAGCCTACAAAACCTCTATTGGAACAACACTATACAACATGGACTTAACGCTATCTTGCCTATGGAATTCCTGATCCCAACACTATGGGTAGCTAAACAACTTGAATGGGCGAGCCATGAATTATCTTCAAGGCTAGAGGACCTTGAAAAGCTGGATGAGCTTTGCTTAAAAGCTATAGATTCTATCTATGCTCTAAAAAGAAGGCAAAAAGAATTTTTCAATAAGCATGTACGCTCGAAAGAGTTTAAAACAAGAGACTATGTCCTGGTTTATACATTGCAACAACATGCTAAGAAACTTATAAAGCGAGGGATGGGACCCTTTGTGAATTATCACCAAGTGGTGCCATCAAGCTTCTCATCTTTACAGCAACAGACCTTAGTCTATATGCTCTTATTGCACAAGATGCTAGCTTTGATCAAAATCGAGTAAGAGATTTTGAAGCCAGATTCAATGTGACACATCATTAAGAATGGTTCTCTACGTATTCACATACTGGTGGGTGGCAGAGTGAAGCTTGATGATGCCTATGAGCTCAAAATACATGGTGCTAAAGACATCAAGCTAGTCATGCAAAATGGCACATAATTCATAGTCAAAAATGTTAGACATGTTCCCAGGTCAACAAAATGTTTTGTATCTACTCGTCAACTTGATGACTTGGGGCACAACCACCAATTCAGAAGGCAAATTTTGTGATTTTTAGGGGTTTAAAACATGGAACGTTTTACTCTATGTTTGTTTTGTGTGTAAAAGAGGATTGTATATCCATAGATGAGCTTCCGTCTACTGAGTTATGGCATATCCAGGTAGGCCATATGAGCCAAAAGGGAATGAAAACACTAGCTCATTTTGCTTACTTTCCTGTGTGAAGTTATTCTGACTTTTCTATATGTGAGCACTCCATTTCTGGTAAACAAACTAGGACCACCTCATCCCCATTGAATAGGAAGTGTATGCAGCCACTAGAGCTTGTGCATAGCAACATTTACAATCCTATGTAGACCAAGTCTCTAGGGGGAGCTAGCTATTTTGTGATTTTCATAGATGATTCCACTAGGAAGGTGTGGGTTGTCCTTTGCTATATGAGGATCAGGTCTTCTCTACTTTCGAGAAATTCTTAGCACTAGTAGAAAATCAATCTGGAAAGAAGTTTACTACAGCTTGAGGATTGATAATGGTGAAGAATATGTCTCCAAGGATTCAATAATTCCTATAGTAAGAGAGGTATTAAGAGGCATCTTAGCTCACATTACACACCTAATCACAATGTAATTGCAGAAAGGATGAATCATACAATCAAAAGCGAGTCACAACCATGCTTTCTATGGAAAATTTGACTCAAACCTTTTGAGAAGAGGTAATTGGCATCATTTGCGTGTCTTTGGATGTGAGGCATATGCACATGTGCCCAAAGAACTTCGAAAAAAACTAGACCCAAAGTCACACAAGTGCATTTTCCTTAGTTATGGTGTAGATGGAGGGATGGGATATCATCTTTGGCACCCAAAATCTTGCAAAGTAATTCACAGTTCACATTTTATCTTCAATGAGTCAAAAATGCACAAAAAAACCTATCAAAGAGGTTGAGCATAGAAAAGTCACATAAATTAGGTTTATTCCCTCATATTCTATGAAAACTCAGAAGCCTAGTGATGTACCTTCTACTTAGTAGAGCCCCCGATTGATAGGGCAAAGAGCAATTATTAGGCCTTGAGGTGATCTACTAGATCCTCATATTGACCTTAGCGATTTTAGCCAAGGTCGGGGGCTATGCCATGCTGACTGATTACAGTGAGCCATCTTGTTACAAAGAAGCCATGCAAATGGATGACAAGGTCCAGTGGGAGTAGTCCATTCAATCTGAGTGCAACTTGATTGTCACTAATGAGACATTGGACTTAGTTAAATTTCTATAAGGCAAGCATACCTTACCTTGCAAATGTGTAAAAGTTTACATCAAATAATCCACAGTCTAAGTACAAGACTCGATTGGTTGCTAAGGGATTCAACCAATAGAAGGGAGTGATTTTGACAAAAACTTCTCGCCCATAGTTAGGATGACTACATTGCATATAGTGCTTGGCCTAGTAGCCATTGAGGACATGGAAATTGTCCAAATAGATGTGAAGATAGCCTTTCTTCATGGGGATCTAGAAGAGGATGTTTACATGAAGCAACCTAAAGGTTTTGAACACCCTAGTAGGGAGGATCTTGTATGCAAACTCAAGAAAACACTTTGTGGCTTAAAACAGGGTTCAAGGCAATGGTATCAAAATTTTGATGCATTTATGCGGTCCAAGGGTTTTAGAAGGAGTCAAGAGGATCACTGCTTGTATACACAAAAACTTAGTGATGGTTCTTTGGTCATTCTCATTTTGTATGTAGATGGCATGCTCATTGTAGGAAAGTCCACTGAGGAGATTTCCAAATTAAAGTAAATATTGAACAAAAACTTTGATATGAAGAATTTGGTTGAAGCAAATCATTTTCTTGGTATGAGTATCAAGAGAGACAAGAAAATAAGCATTCTTATCACGTGAATTGTATATCCACAAGGTCTTACAACATTTCAATATGCAGGGGGGGAATACAGTGAATAACCCACTACCATCATATTTGAAACTTAGCAAGGAAGATTCTCCTATGTCGGATGCTAATAGAGCAAAAATGGCAAGTGTGCCATACTCTTTGGTTGTAGGCAATCTAATGTATGATATGGTAGCTACAAGGCCAAACATTGAATTGCAGTGGGAGTGGTTAGTTGATATATGGCTAATTGTACGCTTCAGTAATGGTGATGCATCTATTGTTGGTTACACAGATGCAGATTATGCGGGTTGCAGAGACAATAAGAGATTTAAGTTTGGCTACATTTTCGTACTGTAGGAGGGGCCATTTCTTGGAGATCATCTCTCCAAGATTATATGTCTTCTTCCACATAGAGGCTGAGTACGTTGTAGTGTCAAATGCCAACAAGGAAGCTATATGGTTGGGTCATCTAGTGGGAGATCTAGACATTTAGTAGGTTTCAATTTTCATTGTGATAGTCAGAGTGCCATTGCTTTGGCAAGAAGTTAAAACACATTGAGGTGAGGTAACATCTCATTGAGATGCATTGACGAATAAGCGTTTCGAGCTTGTTAAGATACACATTGATGAAAACGTAGCAAATTCTCTTACGAAGAGCCTAGCTACGGAGCATTTTGTAATGTGCATCGATTTAATGGGTGTAGGATGAGCAAATTTGAATAAGGGTGAAGCTGGCGTGCTTCATGGATGTACATACTAGTTTTAGTCACCACTTACGATCACATTGGACTTTAAGTGGGAGATTTTTGGGTAAAGGCCTTGTAGCTGGCTGCCCGGACACCCCCTACCCTCACTAACTCACTAACCCTTGTATTCCTTCTACATACAAAAAGAATAAAGGTGACACAAACAAACATTGGCTGTGTGTTTCCCCCAAAGGCTTGGTCTCTCTCCTCTCCTCTTCTCCTTCCCCCTTCCTGCATGCTCACTAGCACGGGATCCACTCCCCTCACTAGTGATCTAAGATCTTAGATAGAGCAAACGACTCTGGTCACACTTGGAGCCAAAAGAGATTTGGGTAAGGATGAAGTTTGGACATCTAAACCATCAACAAAGAAGCAAAAGCTCATCAAAAAGTTATGGGATCAGCTTAGTGCTCGCAATAGTAAGAAAATGGCCGCCACATCAATAGTTGAGAAAACAACAGAATCTACTTTTGAAAAAGCTCTTGGAACATTTGAGGCAATAGTAATTGTGTTGCAAGGCACCAACCCAAAGACTTCAATTAGATTGTAGAAGAGTCCAAAGCACCTCTAAACAGCCCATTGTTGTCACCTCCACTATCATTGAAACATCAATGGATAGGTTATAGGCACTCCAAATGAATAAACTAGTAGAAAGTAGGGTCATGGACACATCTTGGAAGCTACCAGTTTCATATAAAAGCCTAGTAATTACATACAAAGTTGATAAGTTAGATCCAAAGACTATTACAAATAGCTATGTAGTGATGATCCATACAGGTTGGAACACTATAGTAAATTCCATTGATTAGATGATGCAAGCCTAGACTTCTATCAAGCAATGTCTGACATAACCTGTATTGAGGCGAAATGGAAAGAGAGGTCCTCAAGTCTGAAAAACAAAGGAAAGAGATCATTTCAAAGAAATAATATTTAAGTAATGTAGAATGTAGACATGAGCAGGATCACAATACCATCAAGGCACTTCAACAATAGGTGGAATAGATAAAGACCCAAAACTCCACTCTGAGTGCGGATAAGTGGAGACTAACCAAGGATATGAGTATGGAGAGGGTGCAGTTAGACCAAAAGAATACTTATAGTCTGCAATAGTTTAAAGAAGTGCATATTGTATTGAAACAATCTATCCTCAATAAATGCATTTACCAATCCATGGAGGATATCTGATACTGATGGAAATCTCACTTTGAATTTTGAAGACTTGGAAAATCGGGTGATTACCATAAAGGAGGATTCAAAAGAGAAAACTTTAGTTTATACTGTCACATTTGCCAATGAAGCCCTCATTGAACATCTAACTCACAATGTGGATGAGGATAAGAAGATGAAGATGATGAGTAGGATAAAGATAGGGAGACTGGGGCGGGAGTTTTAGATAAGAAGGATGATGACGATGTCCAATCCCCTCCACCTCCTCCAGCTTCGAGCTCGGCAACAGGGGCAACAATTCAACACCACGCATGAAGGAACCAAGGGTACCACCACAGACCAATCAGCTAAGCAAGGGAAACATCAGGGTAACCACCATAACCAACAAGGACAACGGAAGGCTACACTGGATCTCCCTCTAGTAGGTGAGCAGTAGAGTAGGGCACTGAGAAAAGTGGAGAAAGGGAAGGCAAGGTTGATTGAGATGAATGTCAATCCAGACTACTCTAATCAATGTTTAATCTTGAACAAGAGCCTACATCAAGAGAAAGCCCTTCAAATCCAAAATTCCTTGCATGATGATGATATGTATTTGGATCTGGAGATGATTTTTGTGGGGAAAGGAGGATGATTGAGCAGTGTTATATTATTAGTTACCATGAATAGCCATCCTCTAGACTACACCCAGGTCGGAATGTGATTTAGGTTTGGATAGGGTTCCAAAATTTGTGCTGACAAAAGATGATATGGTGGTGATCCCTCACGCTCAATAAATAACTACGATGAATGTGCACAGCTTGGGTATCCAATTGGAGATGCTACTAGGAAATAGGTTGTCTTATAAGTGTATGAAGGATATCAAATTAGAGATGCGGGCTCTATTGACTAAGATGTAGATTGCAAACGGCTGTTGCATTAGAAATTCACAATTTTTTTGGAGAAAAATGTATCCAGCAGTAGAGGCCTTAAAGTGAGAATGAGTCTCAGAGAATAGGTTTTCACCTGGTTTGTATTTTGAGAAGATGATGCAACAAGAGAACCACATAGTCCTGAACTACATTGAAGTAGTACTTGATTCTCCTATGCTAATGTATGCTTTTCCAATGAAGGAGGATGAACTTCCTAGGTTTTACCCGGTGTTATACCCCAAGTAAAATGAAGCAACTGATCAACATCGATATATCAAAATTATAGATCAAATCAGAGAATAGTATGAGTAGAGGAAGGCATTGTGGGTAGCCTGGAAGAATGTGTTGAATGAGTGTCAAAAATGAAAGACGACCAATCAACTTCAAAGAAATGATGACGCAATGGTAGAGCCAGATTGGCATGCTGATTAAGTATACCAATGAATTGCTCCAATTCTCAATGAAAGCCTCAAAAATCTTGCAACAAAGCAAGCTCTGAACTCCAATTTAGAGAGATGGCGGCTCCTTTCATAAGTTTTCTTTTCTCTTTGAAACCTCACCTTCTTTTGTTGAGGTTCTTCTTGTGTGTAGCTATCGCTTTCTTCTTCATCTCTTCAATTCTTGCTTGCCTTTCCTCATTGTCCAAGATCTCACTGCTATGAGCTTCATGAGAGCTTTCTGCAGATTCTTCGTCTAACTTATATACTCTCTTTGATGACCGTGTGGTTCTGAGAGAAGGTTGGGAGGAAACGATCCATGTGTTCTGATGTGGGTCTGGCGTCAAATTGTCGGTCATGCCAATAGCATGAGATGCTATTCTTGTTAGTACTTCAAGCACGTCCAGATATATGTGATTTTACCTTATTTCTTTGTGCCCTTGAGCATTGTGAGCACATATTGCGCATGATCAATTGGCTGCTTGGTTGTTGACCTCAACACTTGGGTGAAGGTGATCGCAACCGCATGGTTTGGGTAGTGTATCGTGGTAGTCTCTTTGATAAAAAGTGGAAGTGTTGATGGTATAGGCGTGTTGTTTCTTCCACTTGCCTTTGGGTCAAGTCGAAAAAAGTTACAACAGCAATCTCCTTGGTGAATGTGCCTGTTGTCTTTCTGTTTCGGGCGTGCATCATCATACCTTCAATTGGCAGCTTCAGTGCCTTAGCCACTATCTCTTTGGTGATTACTACTTCAAATTTTTTCCCTTGTTGGTCAGTGATTTGGGCTGACCCATCCTCTTTGATTGTGGACAGTAGCTCATATGCTTCCTGGAAATCTACACCGCATGGTTCCTGTCGTATAAGTCCTTGAGGCCCAGCCTTTGGTTGGCTTCTTTTGTGTTTGGCTTGGCAGCTACATCATATATTTTCTTTGGTAGCATTTGCAGCTCTACCTGGTGTCCTTCTTCACTCTTAAACCCGCCTGTGAAAACCGCGGTGTTGTTCTCTTCAAGCTGTTCCCTTGACTAGTATGCTGCCTTGGCCGTCTTTACTGAACTTGGGACAAGTTGGTAGGGTGGCAGCTCTTGCAACTTCTCTTTTTGGGACACCCTTTTCTTGGCCTTCTTGGCAGCTTGCATTGCTCCTGTTAGGGGAATACAATACCAATGTTAGTAAATTCTGCAAGTTTCTCTCTAAAATGCCTTGAGAGTCTGAATTGCTGACAGATGATGTCCATTTTATGAAGTCTCAAGGTCATTGCCTCTATACAAAGAAAGCTATAGATGCTAGTCCCTGCTAGTCATTGATTTTGATCCTTTATGTGTATGGCATGCTCATAACTTGGAAATACATCCTTGAGGCAGATGCATTGAAGGAAAAGTAACACGAGAACTTTGACAACAAACCATATTCATGTGGGACAAGGCAAAGAATGTTCTTTACTAGTCAAAAAAGAGTACCCTTTTGTGTATTGAAGTGTTTTGTTTTGTTTTTTTTTTTTGGGGGGGGGGGGGGGGGGGGGGGGGGGGGGGGGGGATGCGATTTCTACTTCATTCCCTTTATTGACGAAACTCGCCTAAGGAAAATGTCCCATATTTTGTCATATAAGGAATGAGATGACCAGGATTCCATATGCATGTATTGTTGGTTCTTTGATGTATGCCATATTGGGACTTTTACAAACATTGC
Source organism: Adiantum capillus-veneris (assembly GCF_014529385.1). NCBI lineage: Eukaryota > Viridiplantae > Streptophyta > Polypodiopsida > Polypodiales > Pteridaceae > Adiantum > Adiantum capillus-veneris. Next base: position 57,132,297 of record NC_140931.1, read on the forward strand.
ATTTGTAGTGGGAGTTGTAAGCAAGTTTTTTGTGAACATTTTGGAAAGAACCATTTTAAGGCCAACAACTATTGTGTAGCCATACCAAGAGTCTATTGCTCGCTACTGTTGCACGCTCCCCCCCCCCCCCTGCTGCACCTTCGCTGCCCTCCTCCTCCCCCCCCCCCCCCCCCCTCGCCCTCCCGCTTCCTCCAGCCGTGCACTGACCCCCCTCCGCTTCGCCCGCCACCCCCCCCCCCCGCCCGTCCGCTGCCTTCCCCCCTTCCCTCCAGCCCGTCCGTTGCCCTCCCCCCCTCCCTGGCCGCTTCTCCCCCACCCCGCCTGCAGCCTCTTGTCTCTCGCTCGCCGCTCTCTCCCCCCCCCCCCCCCCATCGTCCTCACTGTTCCTGAAGGTCTTCTACACCTGGCTCTGTAGCATTTCTTCTTCGAACGAGTGCTCGGCGTACTCGGTTGCAGACTTCCTTCACCGTCCGCTTCTTCGACTCAGCAGTAGACACAGATGGAGGCTCCAGCTCCTCCACAGAGGAACTCGCCTGAAGCCCCCTCGCCCGTCCCGCTGAGCCCACCATTTGACTTGCTCTTTCACCGACAGAGCAAGCGAGCCTTGCCGCAGAGGTAGAGCGCTTGCGGGCGACTTCTGTCATCTGCAAGGTTCTCGACACCCATCCTAGTAGAGGAGAGCTGCGAGATCTTCTCCAGGCCCGCCTTCTCGCAGAGGTGGGAAAGATCTTGGATGTCCAGATTCTCGGACGGGGGTACTACCAGATTGAGTTTGAGACTTCCGAGATGGCCTCCAAGGTCATAGCTATGAGTCCACTGGCCATCCGATCATCACGCGCCCACTTTCTCGGTGGCGACATGGTTTTGACACAACTTTGCATGTGCTCGTAGAGGAGGCAGACATCCCCATCTCAGTTTTCTTTCCGGGTTTACGGAGGGAGTACCTTCCACTTCTCTCCAAGATTGGCTCCGCCATCAGGACTGTCCTGGAGACACCTCGTACGGCAACATTAGTAGTTTCCAAGGCGGCTGGCATCCCTTCAATTCGAGTTTTGGTCAGAGATACCCACACGCTCCCGAAGGTCATCCTTCTGCCTCGGGTGAGTGGGGGTTGGTTTAGACAGAGTGTGGAGTACTCGGGTCTCCCGAACCAGTGCTTCATTTGCAGACAGATGGGCCACCTAGGAAGGCCTGTCCACGGAGGAGGCCACGACCTGCACCTCAGCCTCAGCGCAAGCCTCCAAGGCTGGGCCGCAGCCACAGCCAGCGGCACAGCGCACAGATTCAGAGCCATACTCCGAGCCTGGGGCTCCAGCAGAGGAGGGGTGGCAGCAAGCCCGTGGTCGTCGACGCCAGGGGCCACAGCGACAGCCTGACACTCAGAGTGGCCCTCAGGTGCCTACTCAGCAGCAGTGGGTTCCCACGGGGAACCGCTTTGGTCCTCTTGAGCAGGAGGAGCCCCCTACGCCAGCCTCCACCTCAGCTTCACCCTCGCCAACCGCCCCACCTTCAAATTTCCCCTCCTCCTCCACATCCCCTCCCCCGCCCTCTGCTCCCGCCTACTCCCTCCTCGCCCTCCTGTCTCTGTCACCCCACCCCGCTTCTCTTCTCCTCCGCCCCCCCCCAGCTCCTTCTCCCCCTCCTCCTGCTCCAGTACCACAGTCGACTCAGGATACTGGTCCCTCACCGACGGCTAGGAGATCTCTTGGCAGCGCCTTTGCCATGAGTCGCCTAGCGAGAGAGGGTCAGCCCTTCTTGCGGCCCCCTCTGCAGATTCAGACATCTTCCCTTGCAGCTATCCCTCGTGGTCTGACGAGCATTGACCTCCGATGCCGCTGGGATTTCTTCGACTACGGGTTCACTCGCTTCCTCGGTGATTCCGCAGCAGACCACGAGGCAGCCTGCTTCAGGGTCCACGCTTTGTTCCTCGCCGCTAGGGGAACAGAGGCCTTGGACTCAGCAGTTGGTTTCTCCTTCCCCCTCTGTGGGAGGACCGAGACAGAGTGGTCCCTAGACTCAATGGTGGGATGGTTGCATACACAGGTTCTCGAGTTCTCTCACCACATGGGAGAACTTGGAGTTATAGATTTGCTGCAGACTTTGTGGCCTCTGGCCAAGTTTGCGGTGACACCCCCAGACTCAGCAGGATGTAGGCACATTGTGGTGTACTTTTTTGCTGATACGCAGTGTTTGCCTTGCTATGTATACATTCATGAGGACTCCTGGACAGAGAAGGTTGCTTTACGCACGGATCGATCTGCTTGGGCTTGGGCCAGGCACTCACTGCAGTCTCGCCTATCTAGAGGACGCTCGGACGCGGATTACTCCCCATCCAAGCCAGCCTCAAAGATAGCCCATCTTGCTACTGCGGCAGCATCTGTTCTCTATCGCTCCCCATGAGGATCGTCTCGTGGAACGTGCAGGGACTAGGTGGGCCCCAGTTTCAGCGACAGCGGGGCCGATTGCATCAGGAGCTTCAGCGTTTCCTTGTGGGAGGAGAGATTGATCTCCTTATGCTTCAAGAGCACCATTTGTCTGAGAGACGTATTCGGCGATGTGGTCAGATTTTGCGTGGATGGTATGATACCTTTTGGTCAGCTGCTTTTGGACCTAGAGGCATCCAGGGTGGGGTATGTATGACTATTGCGGACTCACTGCAGCAGGCCATTGTGGGCAGAGGGATTATTGTGTCAGGTAGGGCTCAGTGGATTACTATGCAGCTTCAGGGTGGCCTTCTGGGCTTCCTGAACATCTATGCGCCCAATGTGGCGAGTGCTCGTGCAGATTTTTGGTCACAGATTGTCGAGTCTTTGCCACAGGTTGACCATTGGTGTGTAGGAGGGGACTTCAACATGTTGGAGGACCCTTCTGACAGGATCGGAGGCAGCCTTGCTACTGTGCATGGAGTCGAGTTAGCAGCTTGGGAGAGGTTGTGTATGACTTTGAGGGTCTCGGATACATGGCAGCATTCTGGCTTTGTGAGGCCTCCAAAGAGTCTTTCCTTCTCTAGATCGGACCGCAGAGTGGGAGGAGTGAATCTATCGCGGATAGATCGCTTTTACACTAGTGACCACTTCAGTGACTTGGGGGGCTCAGTGGGCATCCTGGCAGGGACATCCTTCTCGGACCATGCACCAGTGATCCTCACAGTGGTAGACAGGCAGAGGAGTGGGAGCACGATGCTTCGCATCCCAGAGCGGGTCTTGTTGGACTCAGCACTCAGAGAGAGGGTAGCGGCTCTCTGGAAAGAGGGCATGGATAGCCAGGCTCTTCCTGCAGACAGAGTGGCCTTAGGCCTAGCTCAGCTTAGCCACTTTTTTCTACAGGAGTATCTGGTTCGACGAGCTGCAGTGAGAGAGGAGGAGCAGCGTCTCAGACGAGGCATTGCTTCACTACAGAGGATGCAGGAGCAGCATCCAGATAGTCCATGGTTTGAGGAGCAGTTACAGCAGGCTCGACAGGAGCTTGCTTGCACAGAGGAGAGGCGCCTTGAGTTTGCCTTTCACCGACAGGCATCTCAGTGGACTCAAGTGGGTGACAGAGTGACAGGTGCTTTTTTTGAGACAGTGGGACCTCGGCACTCGCATGCCAAGGTCAATCAGTTGAGGAGACCAGATGGGTCAGTTGTTTGTGAGCCTGAGGATATGCTACTGACTTTTACCCTAACTTACTGTCGGCCGAGCCCCAGTCAGAGAGACAGGATGCATGCAGGGAGCAGGTTTGGGCACAGATGCCTTGTCTTGTGACTGAGGAGATGCGCCAGAGGCTAGAGATACCTCTTCAGCTTGAGGAGCTGCACACGGCTCTTAGGGCCCTCCCTCGTGGTAGCTGTCCAGGTGAGGATGGGCTGACTCCCAGTTTCTTCTTGGAGTACTGGGACCTGCTTGGCCCAGATCTGTGTAGTGCCTTTCAGTACATTCTGCTCACAGGAGTGATGCCGGATAGCATGAGTGAGGGCCTGATTTACCTCATTCCAAAGGAGGGTGGCTCCTTGGATGAGATTTGACAGTGGCGCCCCATCACCATCCTAAACTTAGCCTACAAAATTCTTGCCAAGGCTTTGAGTTTGAGGATTCAGCCACTTTTGGAGAGCCTTATACATGGGACTCATACAGGTTTTGTCAAGGAACGCAGTATCCTTGACAACATCTTCACCTTCTGGGAGGCTTCTGCCCTGGCACGACTCCGTGGGGAGGACCTTGTGATTCTTCTTCTTGATTTTGAGAAGGCATACGACAGAGTTGGCTAGGACTTTCTAGAGGGCACGCTTCGCAGGATGGGCTTCTCCGATGCTTGGATCAGAGGGGTGTCAGCTCAGTACAAACAGGCTCACAGTCAGGTGCTTTTGGCAGGCGGTAGAGGTGAGCGCTTCATGCTCACACGATCGGTCATACAGGGTTGTCCTCTTGCCCCCTTTCTCTTTCTGTTTTATGCGGAGGCGATGAGCAGATTTTTAATGTCACAGCAGGTTGGTCTGAGGGGCTTAGCACTCCCTATACGGAGAGATGAGCTTCTGGACGCTGAGTTTTCCGACGACTCGGCCTTGTACTTAGAGGGCCAGGAGGCCAATTTACACAGATGTGAGCAGGCTTTGGAGACCTTCTGCTGTGCATCGGGCGCACTGATCAACTGGAGAAAGACAGTGGCTTCCTCGGTCGGCAGTTCTCCTGTTCAGATTGGATGCCAGGAGAGGGTTTCAGGTGGATTCCTCCAGGGACTGCAGTTCGGTACTTGGGTTGTCAGGTTGGTTTGGACTTGTCCCCCGAGCAGCAGATTGCTCCTCTTCTCCTGTCCATCAGGAGAAAGCTGTTACATTGGAGCTCAGCACGACTTTCGTTGGCTGGTAGAGTAGTAGTTGCCAACAGGTGTTGTTGGCGACTATGTGGTACATCACTTCTTGCTGGATCTTCTCGAGTTCTTGTATCAGCCAGGTAGAGAGGCTGATCAGGAACTTCCTTTGGTCAGGTCGCGACACTCAGATTGCCCGAGCCAAGGTTGCTTGGTCGGTCATCACACTTCCTTGTTCTCAGGGAGGGCTTGGGATCATTGATCCAGCACAGCAGAGCAGAGCCCTTCTTGGGAAGTTCGTCGTCAGAGGACTTCTTCCAAGCGAGGAGCCCTGGAAGGAGTTCTTGCTGCAGAGGCTTCGTGCCAGGGTGCCTCAGTCAGGAGGCCCTTGGCAACCTTCGACCAGATGGATCTTTACAGAGCTGCGCCGAGTTGGTTTGAGCAGGAGACTAGAGGATAGATTTGCTGTGAGTTTGCTTTGATCTTGGGAGCTCTTACGGCGTGGCCTAGAGAAGAGACCGCCGACGTGCACGGAGGAGCGCCTACGGCAGCCCCTCGTCTGGAACCCCATGGTTAGCACTCAGAGAGGCCACTTGGTTGGGAGTCGGCCTCATGTTTCTTGGGGTCCCATGGCAGCTGGTCCAACGCGCTCTCTAGGTGACTGGCTAGAGTTCACAGGTTTGTCGGAGGAGGTGCAGGCTGTCCAGCTACAGGGCATGAGAGGGGTGCAGAGCATGTGTCAAGACATCTCAGAGTCCGTTCCAGCTGAGTGGCTCACTCCTCTCGAGCCAGTAGCAACCCGATGGATGGGAGCCTTCACACGACTGGAGGTTCTCATTTCAGTCAGGGCTTGCTCAGAGACTGTCCCAGCCCTGTTCTTCGAGCTTCAGGGTGGGGGACGCTTACAGCGAGTTGCAGTAGAGGCCTCGCAAGTAGCAGAGTGATGTTTCCTGAGGATCCGAGTTGTGGGCATCTGTGGGAGGACTTGCGTCTTAGACCCTGACCCAGTAGCTCTTGAGATAGGACACTGGAGGCTATGGGCTTGGGAGTGCTATCCACTGGCACGAGTACAGTGGGATCTTGGTGAGTGGCTATGGAGGGACCCCTTCTCTTTTGCAGACCGCCCAGGAGTCCCCTTCTTTCAGTACAATGTTCGGCTTGGACGTCATATACTTGCAGCACAGAGAGAGGCCCGCCCCGCTGCAGCACGTCATTGGCAGGAGGAGGGCCTCACAGTCGAGTTCTTGGCAGCTTTTTGGCAGAGGCTGTGGGACTCCAGACAGCCGAGGCGAGTCACCTTGTTTCAGTGACTGGTCGCACATAGAGCCGCAGCAGTAGGGAGTTGTCTTGTGCATAGTGGTCTCTCGGCCACATGTGTAGCTTGTGACCATTTGGTGGAGAGTCAGCGTCACTGTCTTTGGGACTGTCCCTCAGCCCAGCAGGTGTGGCTACGAGTTCTTCGGCTGATGTCTGCTCTCTCCACGGCTCGACAGTACACTTGGGGGGCAGCGGCTTGGTCCACCCTCACGGGCCTGGCACTTCAGTTTGAGCTATCTTCCACCAGCAGGATGATAGTGATACAGGGGGGGCGACCTACACTTCAGCCTGCTACAGAGCTTACTCCACTGGAGTGGTGCAGTGAGAGAGAGGAGTGTTGGGAGCTCATCAGTGGCCTGACACTTTGGTTCATTTGGCGGGCCCGTTGTTTCCGCATCTTTGAGGCTCGCCCTGTGCCACCAGCAGAGACTGTTCGTGACTTTTGGCTAGAGTTGATCCATACTCTCAGAGGACAGCTTGAGGGACTACAGGGCAGCTCCGACCGCATGCGGGAGAGCCGCGAGGCTTTCCTTTGACTCTAGCACCCTGGGCCTTTCTACACCATAGTCCAGGGGGTGCTCAGATGGCACTACTGTCCACCTGTGTGGCTTTTCCCTCCTCCCATCTCTTGATTTAGCCCCATTGTATATATGCTGTTTTTTCATTGGGAGAGTCTCCTCATCATGCTTGTTGTAGCCCTCTCTTGCAGAGGTGGTTCTAGCCCTATGGGCAGTTTTCATTAACTAATAGAAGGATCTTTTTCTCAAAAAAAAAAACCATTTTAAGGCCTTGAAGTCTGTGGTGATGTATATTTGAATGGTACCAAAGAGAACTTATGTATTTTCTTTGGAGGCAATGATGGAGACATAGCTGGTTATATGGATACAGATTATGCAAGGAATGTGGACAACAAAAGGTCTATGTCAGAGAGTTCATTGGTGCAGTTCATAGCAATCTTCTTTGCAAGATTATACATTTTAATCTATCAGAGAAGCAAAGTATGGTGTTATGCCATATGCTAGCAAGGAAGCTATGTAGGTACTTATTAATATGCAATCTACCTTAGTGTTTAATGTGGAGACAAATCACATTGATGTGACACATCACTTTCACTCATGAGGTGCCTGAGGACAAAGTGCATCAAGCTTGTCAATGCTCTGATATAGTTTGAATGAATGTGCATTCAAACTTCATCCATAAAGATCTCAAGACAATTAAAAATTTGATGGTAAAAGGGTAATCTATCTAGATAACGATTTGTGATTGGTAATTGGAAGTGGGTAATAGTCATGAACGATGGTAAGCCTCTGTTCAGACCACGCTGATGCATCGAGCGCACTTGTAACCTTTTATAAAGCAGGCTATTCACACTTTGCGTAGAACAACAGAAGGCATGAACTAATAGTTCCCTATCTTTTGGTAGAGCTCGTATGACTGTGATCAGCAAGATGGAGAGATCGATGCTTCGCTGCATTCAATGTTGCAAAAGTGTCCACTCTGTTCTTTGTTCAGGGGGGTTGATGCGATTAAATTTATAGCATCTCAAGTGAATAGCCCAATATGATCCCAATTTTTATTTTGGCTTTACGTATTTATTTTACTTATTTGTCAAATCTTGGGTAGGGCAAATTGCTAAGATGAGTATATAAGCACCATCTTACCCCCATTGTAAATCATCAACAAGGTTGGTTGGTTCAGCAATATCTTTCTCTCTCTTGTGTATTCTCCCTGTTGCTCTACGCTTCTTCATCGTCGACTTTGACATGGTATCAAAGCTTCATGGTCGTTGATCGTGGAGAGGACTAGCATGTTGAAGAGAAGAGCTTTGAGCTCGTGGAGTTGTAGGGTGTAGACGGGTAGCATATTGAAACCCTAGCATTTTCAAGGACTTTGGTGTGATGTGAAAGACAACCCCCCGGTGTTGCGTTTTGATGCGCAATCGATAGCGGTGCCTGACAACGGCAGTGGTCACGGCAACGTCCTGACGAGCATTCTAAGATTCCGATAATGAGAGGGATTTTATTTGACAAAGCGTTTCAAAACACTCAACAGAGGAGGAAGGCTTGTTGAGGCAGCATTCTAAAACGAAGCCTCTAAGAGGCTTCCGGGCTACATCCATCTCCGGTTCCTGCAAAATCATCTTAAAACGCTACGACAAGGGTACCCACGACAAAATTTTTGGTGAGATTTTTCCTCCCCCTCATCTTGAAATGCTAGACATTTGGTGGCCCTGGGGATAGTTTGCAAGAGTCAAACTTGTGCCAAACAGGTACCTGCATGGTCTCGGCTTCTCCAACAAATACAGTGAGAGAAATGGAAAAGGCAAAGATAATAAGTTTTTGTGCAAAGCTCCACCTCGAATGACCAACCCAAACTATCCGCTATGGAAAGTGGATCGACCAGTTGCCAATTAGTGGCCTATGCAATGGTAAAATTCTCAAGGAAATTGTCGAATTGTTTGGCTCGGGATTGTGAAGCCAAAAGCAAATGCATGAGTTCGCCAGAAGACAGAGGCAAAGGCAAACTTTACAGAATCAGTGCTCAGTTAGCTGCCTCGGTGCCCACAAGGTCTAATACCCATTGTTATAAATGCGAGAAGACGCATTGTTTGGCTCAGGAATGCAATGCCAAAGGCAAAAGCAGGGACTCACAAAAGGACAAAGTCAAAGGCAAGTTTCATATACAGATAACGATGATTAAGATTTGATAGGGGAGATCAGCATGGCATGCATAGTGGTGGCCACAACGCCAGATTTCTAGTCAAATGGTGGTTTCCGCAACATGCTTCAACCGGAGAGAGGCTTTTGAGCAACAAAGAGGGATAAAAAGGAGCTCCCTACAAATGATTTTGACCCATGTGTTGGAGTCCAAGTTATCGTTGTTTGAATATGTGGGTCGGAGTTCAATGCACATGCATCTCGCAAGGAACCAATCAGATGTATCTAAAAACACTATGGATAAGTGCACCAATCCATTAATGTTGGCCGGATTATAGACAAGCTGTGTTTCAAAGTTTATTGTCTTGTTCAACGTGATGTGTCCACAATTTACAAATGGGGATTCTTTGCTACAGACGGGGCGTGGCTGCCCTGCAAAATACTCAAAAGAACACACTGCAATCCATGTAAAAGCACAAATCAACATACCTCGAATCACACAACGCATAATCCAAGTTGTACACGAGCAGAGATAGAAAGAGAGCGTGATAGAACGAGAGAGCACGTGCAGGCGCACCACCTAGAGCAGAGTGCTACGCCGGCACGGCAAGAGAGAAGAGAAGAATAACACAGACACTGGGTACAATCTCCCCCCGTGCAAGAGTGACCATGTCCCTCTTGCACGTATTTAATTTATAGAGAAGTTCATGCTCAAAATGAGTTACATCCAATTCACACTTGGGCATAAAATAGTCATGGCTCATAAAGAGCTCAATGTAACAATTAATAGCTGTCTACATCTCAACTTATAACTAAACCATAAATACTAAGGCTTGCCACAGAAAATCCACTGGTGGCAGTTTTATTCCGAATAACTGCTATCGCTTTATTGTCCAGCACGTGCCAATCACTGATCTGCTCACACAACACCCAACAAGTGATCATATTCCACAATTCAAATCAACATTGCAATGCTTCATCAGAATATCAAATATTTCACAAATATATCATCAAAATATCAATTCCATTACATACCCCAGGGTTGAAAGACAATTGTCCTCAATTGTTACCGAAACCAAACTAGCGACAGTGGTGGCCAGCCACTGGTAGAGTGGTCTAGTAATTTGGTGTTGCCTAGATCGGCGAATCTACACCAATGGTCGTGCTGCCTAAATCGGCGGATCTGTAGTAATGCTGCCTAAATCGGCGGATCTACATTTTGATTTTGTGTTGCCTAGATCGGCGAATCTACACTAGTGCTGCCTAAATCGGCGGATCTGCACTTTTAAAATTCGTGTTGCCTAAATCGGCGAATCTACACTAGAAGAAAAGCACTACCTAAATCGGCGAATCTGTGTCTCTAGGTGTGTGGTATGCAAGTATCGAGTGATGGTAGTGTGGACTTAGCGATTGCTCAGAGATCCATTGACACTCTTCCAAGGAATAGTTTTTGTATTTTACCAAATATCTTCTGTACTGGTTTCCTCTGCGGGTAGTGGTCATGTCATGATCTAAAATTATGTCGGCAGTCAGAATTTCTTCATCGTCCTCAATGAAGGGGGGGTCAGTTGTGGTAGGGGTGTCGGGAATAGGTCCCTTGTGTGGTCTCAACAAACTGACATGGAAGGAGTTGTGTATTTTCCAATGTGAGGGAATGCCCAAGCGGAACGCATTGTCATTTATTTCATGAAGAATTTTGAATGGTCCATAAAATCTAGGGGCCAATTTCACTTTAGGATGTTTTTCTACACTTTTTAAGCGTCGTTTTTCTATCCTAAGGCCAAACGAGGTCGTTTTCTTTAAAAGGTGCAGGTCTTCGTTTCTTATTGGCTTGTGCGATGTATCGTTCTTGTGCTCGTTTAATGCAAGTTGTGTCTTCTTGTAAAATGTGTGTGATCTCTTGCTAAAGCGTCAGCCCCCAGGAACATCAGAGCTAACAGTGAAGACAGGGACAGGGAGTTTTTTTCCCATAGACAATTTCAAAAGGTGCACGGTTTGTGGATGAGTGGGGTGTGTTATTGTAAGCAAATTGAAGCATAGGGAGGTGTTGGTCCCAGTTTGCAGTATTTCCAGTGGTATAAGATCGAAGAAGATCCATAATAGTACTGTTTGTGGCTTCTGTTTGACCATTACTTTCAGGGTGAAATGCAGATGTGAAATCCATTTTAGAGCCTAAGTTTTTGGCTAGGGCGACCCAAAAATTATTGCAAAAAGCGTCCATCACGGTCGGAGAGAATGACCTTGGGGAAGCCATGGTATGGAAAGAATATGGTTTTGAGAAAAAGATTTGCAGCCTGTGGTGCAGACAATGTCTTTTTGCAGGGTACAAAGTATGCTTGTTTGCTAAAACGGTCAACTATGGTCCATATCATATCATTGTGTGAGGATGCCAGTGGGCCAACAACTACAAAGAAGGGTTGTGTGAAGTCGGGTAACTGCAGGATGGGGACATGTGTAAGGAGATATTTGAGTGTGTCAAATGATTTTTGTTGTGTGGGACCCCAATTGAATGGTACTTTTTGATAGTAAAGTGGTCATCGGTGACGCAATGTGTGAGAAGTTTTTGACAAATTTTTGATAAAAGCCTGCTAAACCTAAAAAGGATTTTATGTCATGCACGGATTTGGGGGTAGGCCATGTTTTAATAGTGTCAATCTTTTGAGGGTCACCAGATATTCCTTTTTCTGAGACTATGTGCCTAAATAGTCAATGTGTGTTTGAAAGAATATACACCATCTTGGTAGTCTCTCCGAGAGCTACGCGCCCACACCACGCATTCACATTTCGAGCTATTCGCGATCGATCCTTCCTCGAGCTTGTTTTGTTTGTAAGTAGCACAAACAGTGTCTGTTTTCAACAATCAAGTGCTTTATGGAATGAGAAAGAGATTAGCTACACAAGATACTCATGAACTTAATTAGTTTCGCCCACTTTTGGATTATGACCTGTTAGTCTATCGCGGCTGTATTCGAGATAACTAGGGTTCAAATCTGGTGAGATTAGACTTATAGGTAAGTATATCCTAGTGAGAGGATGGTGCCTACAAGGTTTGATGTGATTCCGAGTTCATTGGAAGTGTAACGGTGTTGTGAGCAGTTAGGGATAGAGTGGGTTGCATTCTACCAAGGTTAGTGATTGATGCATCATAAAAGTGTGTATGAGTAGATTGGTCTCAGTCTGACAAGCTAACGAGATTGCCTACGTGCACCTACGGGTTAGTCGTGTCATCGGATGATAAGTATGTTGTCTGTGTCGTGCTTGTGAGTATGAACAAGGGAGTATTTAAGCCCTAAAACATTGGCGCCACTGTCGGGGACACAAGACCTTAAGTAGGGAGAGCTACGTCACTTGTGTGATGGTTAGCTTACTTTAGTTTTGACTAGAGAGAGCTTTAACTTTTAGAACAAGATCCAGGATAGAGTATCCTGAGGTTTAGTGGATAGCCAGGAAGCCTGTGTCTTGCCGAGGGTCTGCGACTAGTTAGATTTAGTTAAGTAGGATAATGTGGAGTTATGGTTTTTGGTTTTGAGTGCTTGTTATACTTGTGTAGAAATAGAGTAGAAAAACGTTGTAAAAACGCAAGAAACAAACAAAAAGAAGCAACAATAAGGCTGTTTGCTTGCCTTGAAAGCAAAACCCACACCATATACCCTTGAAGGGGGCGAAAAAAGTAGACATTGAAATTTATGATCCAACACTTGAGAAAACATAAAAATTGCGACCAAAACCAACAAAAAAAACAGGTGATTGTTATAAGAAAACACTAAGTGAACCTAAAGAGGCCAAGAAGAGATATAACCATTAGCCTAGGGTAAACTGACTGTGTAGGTGGTACGACTGATATTCACAAGTTTAAGATGAAGTGTCATCAAATTTGCATCACTTCAAGTGCATTTGAGTTGTGAATTACCATAGAAGAGTGAAATTTGTTAAGTGCTTGAGTCTAAGGTCAAAATAAGTCCAAACTTCATAAAACTTGGGGGATAAACTTATATGGGCACAGGGAACACAACTATGCAAAAACAGACAAAAATTAAATCCCCATTGCTCTCTACCTAGTCTATCGCGATAGACTGATGAAGGTGGTGATTGACTAACAACAAGGAAAAAACCTTTATACCACAGGTTTAACACATCAATACAAGGGTACTCACAAAGATTGAGTGAAACTGAACACCATCTTGACCACAAAACTTCCAAACCGGTGTTTTAGAGTCTGAATTCAGAGACAAGGGCAAGAAGGCTTTGACCAAATGTCTAAACAGTGTCAAAATTTGTCAATGCACTACACAAGGAGAGGCTGAACCAGCTGTGGAGAAAACTTGAGAAAAATGCTAAAAAGGGAGAAAATTGCCAGTCCATCGCGATAGACTAAGGAAACTGCTGCTAAGGACCATATCTTCCAAATTTCCCCTAGGGAGAGCTTTATCAGAGCCTATACAGCACACACACCAAATTTCAAGGCATTTAGACCACTGAAAGTCAATCTAAGGCCCAGATAGAGAATCAAGCTCTGACTAAAATACTAAAATGGGACCAAAACCCAACCCAAGTGTCCAAACTTCATAAAACTTGAGGGATAGGCTATAGAGGGTAACTGGAACTCAAGGGTGAAGTCACAATTTTGAATTGACTTGTGCTGAGCAAATTGTCAGTCTATCGCGATAGACTAAGAAAGTAGTGATTCAGACATATTTTGCAATTTTTGACTTTACTGCTAGGACATACTCTCCATATAGATCCCAGCCATCATTTCATATTGAAATTGGACCACCAGAAGGCTGACTAAGTGGTTGCTATACATATTTGAAAGATTTTTGGTAATTCGGGGAAAAACCCTTTTGAACAGACTAACCATCCTTGTGTAGATCCCAGAAGGAGATCATCACAAAGCCGCACAAGAAGGAGTCCAAGTAAGATTTAAGTTTGCAACCCAACTTTCATTCTTATGTATTTAAGGTCGGGAGCCTTTGTTAAGTCGGGAGCTAAAAGTGTCAAAAGTCAAGTAAGCACCACGTCCACCGAAGAGAGTGTAACTCAGACGAAACTAGACCCATTAGCACCGATCATTGAAGAGGGTAGTGATACTGACACTTCGTCAGAAAAGTCCTTCTTCATGATGAGTCAACAGCCAGGAGGTTTCAACGGTGAAGGACCAATGCCAGGGGGGAGCACCTCCCTACATCCTTTAAACAAAACCAAGTTCACTATAATCTTCTTGGAAGGAACTAACTCGAGGGGAGCCTTAGTTTATTTTGACTATCGGGGATGCAAGTGTATTTGTATTGAAGAAAGACCGGCTCAGAGACTAGAGATAATTCGAGTCTATGATGATGGAGACAGATTCCGAGACGAAAAGGGGAACCACTATCTGATAGTGAGTAACCCTGAGGATTACAACAGATATGGGGATAATGTGGCAAAAGGAAAATGGTTTCAGAAACCCAAGAACCGCCTCCTAACATTGATCGACCTGGAGCACTTTTTATGTATGATAAGAAAACAACCAGGGTCCCAACCTATAATGAGAATGTAGGGATTTACAAGCATGAAAGCGAGGGAATAGTCTCTTACTTTCGATGCAAGGAACCCTACCCAAACGAATTAAGCATGAGGGCTAAGGGATTTACAAGAACCACCACTCTATGCACAGTATCAAGGAGAGAGTAAGCCAAAGACTCAGGGGTCAACTGAACCTGGAAGAACACCCCTAGAACGAGTTCAGAAGGATGAACCATCTTCGCGAGAACTGTTAGAAATTATGGCTTAGGAGCACCATTGGGAGAGGAACCTGGCCACTACAGAAGACCAGAGGAGGTATATCGACTAAGACGGGGAGTTCCCATGATGAGATTTGTAGACCATCGTAGAATTAGACCTTCTCAAGTACAAAAATGGGTAAACAAGAAATATACGGGAAGCACGGATCCAAGAGATCATGTAGCAGCCTTTGTGCGTGTAATTAGAGCTGAAGAGGTGTTAGACTTTCCTACCCAATTTGTTGGATTCGGTTTAACCTTAGAGGATGATGCTGCTACATGGTTTGACTCAGTGGAGCGAAGAGACTTTGAGTCTATGGAGGAAGTGTTTGACGAGTTTATCAAGGAATTCTCACAAAGGGGAATAGCTCATAATACAGTCTCACAAATTCATAAATTCAAACAGAAAGATGGAGAGTCTGTGCGAAAGGCAGCCCTCCGATTAAAAAGATATGTTAAGTTCTGCCCCGTGGAAGAACTACCAACTCAGTCCAAACTTATGCTTATATTTATCCGAGGACTAAGGAATGCAGATCTTCAGAAGGACTTACATATGAAAAGGAGCACGACGTTGAATGATTTAACCAAGGAAGCTCTATACCTTGTGGACAATTGTGCGGTCTACAAAGAGGGTGAGTTCAAGGATCTTGACGATGATTCTTCCTCGCAACAAAGCGGAAGCAAGTCTGCTAAGACAACACCGAAAGGAGAAGTAGCGGTAAGCCAAGAGCAGCTTGTAGAGGAAGTGCTTAAAAAGATTAACTTGTATTCCAAACCACAAGCTAAACAACCAAAATGGTGTGCGATTGAACAAAAATGGACAAACCATGGGACAGAGGAGTGTTATTATAACAAGGGATATGTGAGAGAATGACCATATGCTCCGCAAGCTCAGGCGACATCCCCTCAAGTCCCACCGAGGCCTAGATATCAAACAGGCAACCTACCAGGACCTGTAGGTGTAGAAAGACCACAACCAGTGTTGGGACAACAACCACCCCTACCAGGATTACGACCAGTCGGCATAAGATACACACCCACAGTAACTGAGTCGGATGAGAAGGCTTTGATACCTATGCATGCATACTACGACGAGCCCAATGGATATGCGGCGAACTCTGTCTATTATCCACAGGAAGAACCCTCTACACCAGAACCATGGAGCATGATAGGAAATACACGACCACCAACTGCTGCACAGGCAGCGGGGGAAGGAAGATATAGCTTGGATGAAAGAACACTGTTGTTCATAGCCAACGGAGGCATGAGCGGGCAAAGAATTGCACACCAACAAGAGGAGCTCCAGGAGCACCTCAACAGCCTAAAGGACCATGCTACAAGTGTGGTGGAGACCATTGGCTGAGGGCCTGCCCTCATGAAGAAATCATTAGGGTCAACGCATATTGCACCGAGTGTGGAATTACTCACTTGATCCCTGATTGCCCTAAAAACCCGAGCAAAGGAGCAAAAACTACCTTGAATATGTTGGGAGCGCTGCCTTCCAGTGGAGGGTCAAAAAACGAAACTCCGATTCCTGTTAAGGTCTTGACGAGAGCCCAAGCAAGGGGAAATGACAATCAGCCCAAGAGTAACGATGAAAATCAGGAAGAAATCAAGATTGACAAGTCTAGCATCATTTGTGATAATCCTTGGAAAGAACGAAGAGCGAAAATGAAAGCTAGACGTGAGCGAAAACAAAAGGATGTAGAAGCTAAGCTAATGATAGCTCGAGAGCAACTTAAACAGCAAAGAGAGTCCAACTCTCTAAAATCAACGGAGGGACCAAGAAGTGCAAGCTCAGGAGGGTCGGTATTGGTAGATAAGATCAATGAACCCTTAGATGCAATCTTGCAAGCATATGAAGCAAGATTGAAGAACAGACAGACTCTAGAGCAAAGGTGGATGACATATCCATATCCAGAGATAGAAAAACAGAACTAGGGATGTACAAACAGCTGATTGAAACTGCACAAGCTTTATTGGAGCCTCCACCTATGGAAGTGGGGGATAGAGTAATCAAACCACCAAACAATGAAACACCTCACAAATTGAACAAAGGATACCTGACAAGATAGAAAACGTTAAATCCTTGTCGGATGTAGAGGATGCAAGAGACGTGCCTAATAGCACTGATGAATCACAGAAATATTTTCCACCATATACCCCTATTGTGGAAGAAAATTGGCCTGAAGAGCTATGGGAAACGGTGAGAAAAGCTCAAGAAAAATATGAGACAAGAACAGTCAAATCGGCACCTTTCTCGAAGTTGAACTTGAATAAGCCTCCATGGGATTTAGACGTTAAATCATTTCAAGGGGATAATGGTTCAGTTGCATCCGAAGATAGCAGACCAGCATCACTCAGAACTTTGCCATCATATATGGGGGACTATGAGGCAAGGTAAGAAATTCGAAGAGTACCTTCTCAAAGAATAGGCGGGTCATGAAGCAACTCAAAATGGTGCAGGACTGGGGGTATGATTATTTGTATCTAAGACATGCTGAAACTACTACACGAGTAAACATGAAAAATCATAACTACCATGATGTCACGAGAACCCCTGTGGAAGAATTTGACTCAGCCACCATTAGTGGATCAGATGTCCCAACGTGGCTTTGTAAGAAAAAGGAGATATGGATGTGCGGGGCATCCCAATGTAGTGAATTTGACCACAATGAAAAGACACTAGAGAGGGTCTTGGAAGACGATGCATATATACGAGAACCTTTTCCTGAAGAGAAGCTCGAACCCCTAGAATGGTCTCAAATTTTGGCTACATTGGATGTATGCGTCAATGAAGTCACTCCCACCAAATTTTGTGATGAGAATGGCTACGATATCATACCATACTACATGTTGAGAAAAATTGTGGAGGAGGACGAGAACGATGGAGATACTGAGAATACAAGGATAACGCGGATGACGAGAAGTCGAAAAATACGGAGGGAGACGACAATCAAGATCAAGACAATGACGTCTTCTACAATTTTCCAAACCAAAGTGAGAGACGCCAAAAAAGATACAAGAGTAAACGACACCATATCGGTCTACCAACCATGCTGAGACCCATGCCGGAGTTTAGGGGTAAGACACATTTCCTTATGAACATTCATGTTGTTGATTGTGCTAAGGATAAAGTGTCAGGAAGATTTCTTAAGGTTGTTGAAGACTCAAGATTTAAGTCCAGAGTGTTGAAACCTAAGATAACCAGCAAAGCAAAAAAAAGAGTTGCATCAGAAAAACTAAATGTCTCTGGTGGTCCAATTATGACGAAAATTGAACAGAAAACGAGATACAATGAGTTGAAACAAAAAATTAAAAATGTATGGACAACTGAAATGGAAAGTAGCGATGGAACGAACGCTAGTGATGGGAGTAAAAAGATAGATGTACCTCCTCACTATTGTAAGTACACCATTCAGGAAAGAAGATTGGTGGTTCAGCAACCAATGAGGGAGCCTAAATCAAACGAGTCCTATGATGGGCCAGAGAACACCAAGAAAATAGACTTAGCAGAGCCAGGAGAAAGTCCTCGACCTGCTTACATTGCCACAGATCTAGGTCGGGAAGAAGAGGACTTACTGATCAAAACACTTAAGGAGTTTCGAGATGTATTTGCATGGTCGTACAAAGATTTAAAGGGGGTGGATCCTAACATTTGTGAACATTCAATCCCTCTGAAGTCTGATGCAAAGCCAAGCAAACAACGTCCATACACGTATAATGAGACATTCGCCAAAAGGATAAAAGAAGAGATAGACAAACTTATGGAGGCTGAATTTATTTATGAGATAGAGCACACGGACTGGGTGTCCCCGATAGTGGTGGTACCCAAGAAAAACAGGCAATTACGAGTGTGTGTAAATCTCAAGAAGGTAAACGCAGCAACAATAAGGGACAACTACCCTCTTCCTATCACTGAACACATCCTAGAACGAGTAGCAAGCAAGCAAGCCTATAGCTTTATGGACGGATTCTCTGGTTATAAGCAATTGGGGGTCAAACTAGAAGATCAATACAAAACAGCGTTTGCAACAGAATGGGGCATATATGCGTTTAGAGTAATGCCATTTGGCTTGACCAATGCTCCAGCCACATTTCAGAGATTAATGACACATGCTTTTAAAGAATACTTGCGAATATTCTTGGATATTTACATGGACGACTTGTGTGTCTACTCTCTATTGAGAGAAGACCATATAGATCATCTTAGAAAGGTATTTGAAAAGTACAGAACGTATAGGATTTGCCTCAACCCAGAAAAATGTGTATTCATGGTACGACAAGGTAAAATCTTAGGCCACATAGTGTCGGCTAATGAAGTTACCACTGATGAAGACAAGGTAAAGGTGATCATAGAATTGCCAAGACCAAATACTGTATGACAGGTACAATCATTTATGGGACATTGTGGATACTACCGACGTTTTATCTACATGTACGCTGTAATAGCAAAACCCTTGTATAGTCTAATCGCGCTCTTCAATTGTACCAATGAATGTGAGGAGTCATTCCAGAAACTAAAAGATGCACTGGTATCTGCACCAATTCTAAAAGCACCAGATTGGTCAAAGATCTTCCATGTACATGTAGATGCTTCGGCATTTGCAATAGGCTGTATATTAGCACAACAGGGGAGGGTAAGACGGATTTTCCAATCAGTTATGCTAGTAGACAACTCAACAATGCAGAAAAGAATTATACTACCACTGAAAGAGAAGGATTGGGTATGATATATGCGGTAAAGAAATTTCGGCATTACTTGCTCGCGAACAAATTCACATTCTTTGTGGATCATCAGGCACTCTTGTACTTAGTAAACAAACCTTGTAACACGGGACGAATTGTAAGATGGTTCATTGTGTTGCTGGAGTTTGATTTTACGGTAGTAGTTAAGAAAGGAAAAACTCATCAAAGAGCAGACCACCTTTCTCGATTACTACATGGCAAAAAAGCTACTGGGGTAGATGATGATCTCCCAGACGCATACCTGTTTAATATAGAGATGGTACCGAAATGGTCATAGCAAATTATTCCATTGCTGACATATGAAATCAATCTTGATGACAAACACACGGTGCAAGACATTAGACAAGCACGAAATTACACAATGCTTGCGGGAAGAATGTACCATCATGGAAACGATGGGATTCTAAGGTTGTGTATAAGCCCAGAGGAGTACGAAGCGTATCTAGAGGAGGCCCAAAGACAAACAAGGGGATTCCATAGAGTAAATCAAATGATGTATGAACAACTAAGAAGACTTGGTGTGTATTGGCCAGGAATGACAGGCGATGTAGCTAAGTACATCAAGAAATGCGACTTTTGCACATCCAATACTACTGTGGATTATACCACATTATACCAAGTGACAGTAGCACCCGCATGGAGTCATGCTATTGTGGAATATTTGACTAATAAGGAGCTACCAAGAGATTGGTCTAAAGCCAGACAAAAGGCTTTACAAATCGAAGCGAATAGGTATGCCCTCATTAGTGACCAATTGTATAAAAGAGGAACTGATGACCAACTGAGGTTAGTTCCTCATGAGAATGACTACTTTCCATTATTGGAACAAGCTCATGCAGGCATAGCAGGAGGTCATTTTTCAGCAGAGAGAACCGTAAAAATCATTATGGTTGCAGGTATATGGTGGCCGACCATGATTCAAGATGCAGCAGAATTCGTGAAAAGGGGTGTGATGAATGTCAACGCACTAAGGTACCAGTTAAAAGAGACGAAATGGCTTTAAGGCCAATGATGAGTGCTCGAGCATTCGCTAAATGAGGATTGGACTTTGTTGGTCCTATCACTCCAGCAGCGTATCGTTCACAAGCACAATATATCATAGTGGCCATGGATTACATGACCAAATGGGTGGAAGCAAAAGCCACAATGAAAGCAGACGCTAGAACCACGGCACAATTCTTATATGAATATGTGTTTACACTGTTATGGCCTTCCAATCGAGCTGGTGAGTGATAGAGGGACACACTTTGTAAATGAAGTTATCCAACATCTCTTAAATGAGTTTATGGTAATTCATCGCAAATCTGCACCCTATCATCCACAAGCCAATGGCCAAGCGGAAGCAACCAACAAAATATTGTGCACAGTTCTTACGAAACTGGTTAGTGAACAAGAACAGATTGGGATCAGATGCTCTATTCAATTGTGGGCTTTGTGCTATCGAGTTGCATATAAAACAACACTCAATGCTACACCATTTAATATGGTATATGGGTTAAATGCAGTATTGCCTATTGACTTTTTGATCCACACACTAAGGGTAGCCACACAATTGGACTGGACGGGGCATGAACTTTCAGAACGGTTAGAGGACCTTGAAAAATTAGATGAGTTATGACTCAATGTTGTAGCAGCCATATATGCAAAAAAAAAGACAACAGAAAGAGTTTTTTGACAAACATGTCAATAATAAGGACTTTAAAATGGGCGACTATGTCTTAGTATACACCCTTAAACAGCATGCCAAAAAGCTAAAGAAAAGGGGAATGGGGCCTTATTTGATCCAAGAAATATCGTCCAGTGGAGCAGTAAAACTGTCGACTCTAGATGGAAAAGAAATGCCGAACTGGATTAGTGGGTGTCGTTTAAAAAAATATCATCTACCTTTAACACCGGAAATGTTGTTTCAATTGCATTATGGAAAAGCCTATAGACAGGAACAGCAAAGAATTCAGGACCAGGCACAACAAGAAGCCAAGGAACGGATTGCTAAACGAAAGCAGTTTCTCAGGACAATAAACGTGGTCACCCCAATCATGACTGACGAATATCCTCTTTCGACATCCCAAACAAACGAAGCGGATATACAAAGCGAAGAATTAGCAAATACCATGACAGACTTTAGGGCTCAGGACGATAGCATCATTGACGACTTGGAAGATACGTGGTGTAGTCCTTACATAAAAGCTTATGCAGGCACAAAACAAGTTGAAATCTATGCATTGCTTGACACTGCAGCAAAAATGAGTGTCATCAGCTTTGAGCTCTTTCAGAAACTTGGACCAATGAGGACGATCCCAGAGACACACCGGTTGAAAGTAGCATCGGGTGATGAGGTGACCACGTTGTGGTCTATTATAATACCAATCATAGTGCAGGCACACCAGTACACTACAAAATTCCATGTACTGCCACCAAGTAAATCAGCAACGCCGTGTATCTTAGCAGTGTCATGGATGAAAGCTAACAGGGTATTCATTGATTTGGATACTAATGAAGCACTGTTCCGAAATGACAACTTTTCAGAACCCTTCTTATCATATAACCAATACATGTCAAGGAGGAAACAGAAGTCAATACAACCACAAGGATATGCCCAACAACAAACAGAGTTTACAAGTCCAGCAACGTCTTATCAAAAATCAACAACCATGCAGGGAATCAGGCAAGTTTGGGTACGGCGTACAGATCTGGCCGAGGCACAATTACATCAAAAGAGGAAATACAAAGTTTGGATAAGGCAAGACAGCCTAATTCCTATAAAAAAGGGGGCAGAAAAACAGACAAAACACCAAAAGCCAGCAAAACTTCAAAGAACCACAGTCAAAATCGGTCGATTACGCAACGGACTATATTGGTATGGCGGCCAAAATTGCCAATTCAAAACAGGCCAACAACACAAGAAGGGAGGCCAAAGATGACCATCGAGCAGTTATCTACAACTGTCAATGTCAAGCCACATCATGCAAACAGCACGAGGAAACAAACAGAATCAACAACAAAAACTACAAGGATCTATAAGACCCAAGTCATCAAAGGAAAAGAAAAAATGTTCCACTAGAAAATGTAACAAAATATACGACAATATCGACTTCAAAGGATCCACATACGCCAATTCAAAACCAGTGGAAAACAATCAAACAAAGAGCGGCAGATTTACAACTACTCCTTGCAAAGAAAATCTGCCAACCAACTCAAGCTACCACAGGAAACCTCAACGACAAATGCCAATAAGCGAATCGCTTATACCTTCCTCTTACACCGCATAAATTCTTTCTACATGCATTGACTGCACATGCATATAGGGCTATATTACAAGGCCTGCATTAGCACGAGTTCACACCCATGCACAGCATATACCCTTGACGATACCCTGTCGTTCGGGAGGACTACAACTAGGAGGGGGGGAGGCATTCCAAATGCGGACTCATGACTCATGTCATATATTAGAGGGCAATGTTTGTGAGCAATTTTTCAACCATTTTTGCATTTTATTGTGTGATTTTGGGAAAAAGAATATGCCCTCGTAATTAATCAGAATTGGGAACCAAATCATCACACATGAGCCCCTAGGGATGTGTATAGACTATAAAGAGAGTCAAATCTGCCCAAAAAACGTCTAAAAACAGCAAAAAATAGGCCAAGATTGACGATTATGAGTGAGAATGTACATAGACGAGAAAAATGTGAGCTACAAAGTGTTTTGCTTTTCATAGGTATTTTTATAGGTTAGAATTGCTATTTTCGGGTTATTTTGGGATTTATTTGCTTTATTTTAGCCATTTTCTAGCAAAAATTATAGAAAAAAATTCCGTAATCCAGATGGAAACACAAAAGAAGAGATGCCTGATCGAGAAAGGTAAAGAAGACATAGAAAAAATAGGGACTGCAAAGGTGACAGGGCAAAATGACCACCGTCATGAAGGGACCTCCAACAGGAGAAATCTACAAAAATTGTAGAACTGGAGCAAACGAGGTCCAAATCAAGAAATTTGCGAGCCTAAACTGCATCTCGCAAAAAGTTATGGCCACAGGTAAAAGATGGGAAAATTTTGTGTCGGAGTCTCGATTACATATAGAGAGGCTAGGCTAGAAATCTCTCATTTGAGCCATTTTCCATTGTGAGAGAGAGAGCTCCCTACAGCAGTTGAGACTTCCAGAAGCTCATCCATCACGCACGGTCACCAGATCGACATCAGATATGAGAGGTACGCTCGTCAACACTGACTCTAAGTGTTGTTTACTTCAGTTAGTCGCAAAACCTCGCCAGCATCACAATCACAACCTGTGCACACATACGGTAGACCGGTTGTTAGGGAGACCTAGAGGCCACCAAATGGAACCAAAATTGAAAGACACAATGCCTATAGATTAGGGATCAAGCCTATGACCTCGGAAAGCGCGAAGGAAGCCGCTCAGAAAACCTTAATTTCACAAGACCTGCAAAAGGGCAACTGAACCAAGGTGATCGAAAATGAGCCAAAACTCATAGACAGCAAGCCAATAACCTCGACAAACCGACTGAAGGGTTAGATCATGAAAAAGTTCGTCAAAACGGAGCCTAAAGTCCCTATCTGATGGAAACTGCACAAAGCGTCACGATACTCTAACGGGCCGACTAAATGACAAAATGACACCAAATTTAACAAGGTACATCCAAAAGAGGTCAACTACGAGATGGAATGTGTCCACTCAGGAAAAAAGCTCTTCCACTAGGACAAATGCCAGCAACAGGCCAGAAAGATGTCCAAATGGTCGTTTTTTCGTGTTGTAAACACCAAAACAACAACCGACTGCTTTGATGGAAGGTCAAAAGGAAATAAAAGAAAGCCGGAGTCATACAATGACCAAAAGGAATGGCGACCATCACCTAAGTGGTCTACTTCGACTCCAGGACTAGCTAAGTGCTGCAAACAGAGAGTACACTCTTCTAAATTGATTAAAACTTGATGTGTGTGTCTAGGAGAGCCTATTAACACCATTGTGGTCAACTAACATTAAAAAAAACTGGTAAAAATGACTAAGTACTAGTCTATCGCGATAGACTTGAATTTACAATTAGACAAGTAAAATTTTGATTTTGGCTTCATGAGGAGTTCTAACAAGGAATATTAACCACCATTATCAAATCAAAGTGCAAAAGGGATCTCTTTTGGCAAATAACCTAGTCTATCGCGATAGACTTGCTACTACAATATTTTGGGGAAAGACTTTTCAAAATTTTCACAAAACAGACTTGGGAAAGCACATGAAGGCAATACACCAAATTTGGTGACAGGATGGACTCATATGGCAAGCCGAGAAAGACATGACGACAACTCAGAGTCAGAACAGGACATCTCAAGGGCAGACAGTTAAAATTCACATGTGAGAGGTCAAGAAACCTTACATCAACTTGGAGAAGGTAGACAGATGATCACAGAGCCAAAAAATGACAAATTGACACTGAGTACCAGTCTATCGCGATAGACTAAGCAGAGGGATACTAGGCCATCTAACCAAAAATTTGAATTAACAGTTGGATTCAACATGATGCAAGAAGACTACCCACTAAGTTTGAGCCCAAAACAACACAAAATGAAGGAGATAGACCAACATCTCCTTGGAAGGAATGTAGAAAAAATGGGAGTTGATCCAAAAAGGGGTCACTTGACATTTGAGGTGAAAATGGGATCAGATCATGTGCAAGGTATGAGAAACCAATTGGTGGAGGCACAACTGCAAAATAGGACCCTTGTCAAAAGATGGCTAGTCTATCGCGATAGACTGAGAAAAAGTTGCAAATAAACTGATTTTCAATTTGGGATTATAGTGACCTAACATGCCCTATGAACATACACCACACAAAATTTCAAGGCATTTGGACTTGTTCTCCTTCACCAACAACATTAATTTGAAGCCGTCAGAGTCGCGCAATGGAAGAGCTTGTCTATCTGCTAACATTTTACCTTAACTCATCTTGGGACTAAGAAGGCTCATCTAGATGCATGATTAAGTGGTAATCAATTTAGAAGAGAAGTACTATGTTTGTACATTAACTGTTAATTGTGAATACAGGATCCATGGATGCTTCTCTGGGGAAAAGAAAAGGCAAGAACCAACGGAAGGTGCAATACCCTATGCACTTCTACCCAATTCACTAAAGCCAGCGGCCACCTGGATACTTGCAGACGTGCAACAGGCAGCAGCCTTTCAGATCTATCAAGGTTCATATGTGGATGACAAAAGAAATTTAGTGGATACAGTGATGATCCCCAAGGAGGCAGAAAATTACTTGAAAAGATCACCGCAAAGGTCATGGCTCAAAAAAGTTGGCTTATGGAACTTTGTATCACTACCACCAGTAGGGATAGATTTCAAGAGGGTACAACACCTAATTGAGACTATCCAAGAAGATGGAACTTGCAGAGTGGCAGGCATGGATAATGAAGTGATGGAGATCCAGATCACCAAAGAAATCATCAAGGAGGCATTGAAATTGTCTGATCAAGGAGCCAACATGAGAGAAAGAAGGAAAAACCTCACAGTCTACTTGCAAAAGTCCAAACTACCATCTTTTGAACTCATAGCAAACCCGGAAGTAAGAGAACTGACACAGATCTATAGTCAGTGTTTGTTGAGCTACAGCAAAAGACCGCCAAGATACACTACACCACACGGGAGCATCTCAACCACACTGACATGGGCTATGGGAATGACCCATGAGTTCTATATAGATCACGCATCATATCTGTTTGAAGAAGTGACAAAGCTAAGGCAGGACAAGCCAAATTACATTGCAGGAGGAGAAGTCCTCACCAGAATCATATACCAGGCCATAGGCGCGGCAGATCAGCTACCACCTGCTCCCCATCAAAACGATTGGCTGGTGTTAAGAGAGAATATCGAAGACAGATCACAAAGGAAAGTACCGGCCTCTATTAACACCATTGGAGGACGCAGGCTGGAAAGAGTAACAAGAAGTGCACAAGAAAAGATGGAAGAAGAAAGAAGAACTGAAGAGGAAGATGTCCGACTAAAGAAGCGGAAATGGAAAACAACACCAGGTTGCAGAAGATAGCAAAAATGGAAAGGATGCTAGAAGGATTTGTTCTAGAGAGATCTCTACGAGGCGATGTAGGCGCCACTTGGAAACCTTCTAGTAGCACTTACACACTGAGAACGAAGAATAAAAACAACCCAGCTTTTGAGTTGGACTGGTTCGAGAGGTACATCCAAGAAAGAAATGCTAGGGACGAACCAGAATTGCTACTAGAAGAGGAGGATCTCCAAACTTTGAGAGATCAGTTGAGGCCAACTTCACGAGATCAGGAAACACCACCGCCATCTCCAAGGCCAGAGACAAGTGAGAGGCAATCTACCCCACCTGCTGACTCTCCTTTGCATTCAGAAAGCTCACATCGTGATGAGAGAGTTCATACACCACCCAGTGAAGAAGAAGAAGAAGAAAGAACAGATGGTCACCCAAACACTGGAACCATATCACAAATCGATAAAGGCAAGAAAAAGGAGGTGGATCAGACAAAAGATAAAGCTTCCTCCTCTCAAGAAATTGAGCTGGAAGCTACTATAGATGAAGATTTGCAGTCAATGGAGACAATACTAAACCGAACAAGACTGCACAGTCAATGGTTAGCTGATCAGAACAGGTCCAACAAAACGAAGTTAGAAAAAACCCATCAAGAAGTTATGAGACTGCAGAGCAAAGAGATGACACTCTAAAATTGATCAGCATCAGAGATGCTGAGATCTTGGGAATCAAAAGCACGGTAAATCTCCTCAAAGACAATTTACAGGAGTTTGAAGATTTCAATGCCATTTGTGAAGATACAATCAACGTATTCCTTGAAGATGTCAGTGACAAAGATGAACACATCCATAAGTTGGAAAAAGAAAAGCAAGATGCGCTGGAGACAGTCAAAAGTTTGCAAGTCGTCATCGATGACTTACAAATTGAAGTCAAAGATTTGAGGGCAGTAACAGATATACAAGCAAGGGAAATCGAACGAGGTAAGAAACAAAAAACGTCGCTACCAACAACACCGGTAGTCCACCCACAAGAAGAAGTGGCTGCACTGAAGAGGGAGCTGGAGTTGGAAAGAAACAGCGCTTAATGATAGCCGAAAGTGCTCTTAGAGCAGAGATCAACTACAAAGGCAAAGTTCAGACTTACAAAGTGAACAGCAACAAGGACCAGCTCCTGACAGTGAAATGGAAAGCATTGTTTCCAAATCACTCAGGGAAGAAAATGAAAACTTTCACATCAGGGTAAAGCAGTTAGAGGAGTCTGCAGCTCAAAAAGAGATGGAATTTCAAGCTCTCCAAATCAATAGTAGAACAATGGCTGCGCAAATCGCAAGTCTTCAAACTACAAGGCAACACCAAGGACAGGTACGAGTGCACTTGGAGCAAGCAGCCACGGATTTGGCTGGACTCGCCGAAGTATATGGGGGTCAAGATGACTACCAGGGAGAATCAGATGATCAGGAAGCCCCAGATACACAAATTGATCAAACTAGCTCCAAAGACAAAGAAATAGACGAAGATTCGGTCACGAGATTGGAAGAGCAGAGGCTGGCCGAGCAAATGGAAAAACAATCAGAGATGATATGGTACAAGGCAATGCAACTAGAAAAGGAGATGCTACAAGGGCTCTCCAGATCATGCAAAACAGCAGCAAAGCTACGGAGGAATGGAATGCCCCTATGTTACCCTATGCTCTGCTGAAATACGAAACTCTAACACATCAACGGCAGCTCGCAAAAGAAGAACAAGTGTCAGTGTTGAAGGAGAATTACAGGATCGGGAACAGCAAAACAGAATATAGACAGCAAGCCAAAGTGGAGGCGTCAATGGCTCTTGGATCATCCTAATAACCTGATCCACTTAGTCAACGCACCGCCTGAGCTGAGGAATGACATAACTATTTGCCCAACTACCCTGAACATACACCTACAGCCAACATAAAGCACTACAAAGCAGAAATCCGACATGGCTAAATTATCCCTAAATTGCCAGGCCCTGCAGAGGGAGCGAGAATATCCGGTACTTACATGTGAAAAACCCTTCAGGGCGCAATTGCATTAGAATTCGGAGGCTCTCCCGACCTATCCTGCAAGATGCTATGTAAAATAGCTCGAACCTTTTTGGCCTGTCTCACAGTCTTCTCAGAAAGCTGGACTTCAGAGTATATGGATACCGAAAGAAGCATCTCATAGCTGTCATACAATCTAAGTGGGCCACCCACAGAGCCAGTATTGTATGCCTATTTCAGACGGCTAATGTTTCTGCCAAGATACCATCTCCAAACCTTCGAAGAAGCATTTTACACAGGCTTCTTCATGTACAAGTCCAAAATTTTTGGCCCATTAATGGCAAGCGAGTCTATGCGATATGATGCGTTTCTACATCAAATCAACCAAGAAGGATGACAACGACACTGAAGACAAAGACGATCATGTCATGGTAGACATGAATTAGGAGGGGGGGGAGTGTTGGAGCCCATTTTTCCAACTGTTGTAATGAGGCCATCTTGTAAAGCATATCAAATTCCCATTTTATGTCAAAGACGTCTTATCATTTTGATCCATTTGTCTGGGTCATGTAAGATTAATCAATTAGTCAGTACTCAGTACTCCCTTTGTTCCCACTTTGTAATAATGAGTAAGAGAATCCCATGTACATTTTTGAGCTAAGGTGACTAAAGTATAAAAGTCACCTTAGAATCATTTTGCAATAACATTGTTTTTTAATATTAATCCTATGTCGTACGAGTCTGAGAGAGAGAGAGAGAGAGAGAGATTCTTATCCTCTTCGCTAGGCATTCTCCCTCACCGGATTCACGACGTGACTACACCATCGTGGTAGTCTCTCCGAGAGCTACGCGCCCACGCCACGCATTCACATTTTTGAGCTGTTCGCGATCGATCCTTCCTCGAGCTTGTTTTGTTTGTAAGTAGCACAAACAATGTCTGTTTTCAACAATCAAGTGCTTTATGGAATGAGAAAGAGATTAGCTACACATAGATACTCATGAACTTAAGTTTCGCCCACTTTTGGATTATGACCTGTTAGTCTATCGCGACTGTATTCGAGATAACTAGGGTTCAAATCTGGTGAGATTAGACTTATAGGTAAGTATATCCTAGTGAGAGGATGGTGCCTACAAGTTTTGATGCGATTCCGAGTTCATTGGAAGTGTAAACGGTGTTGTGAGCGGTTAGGGATAGAGTGGGTTGCATTCTTCCAGGGTTAGTGATTGATGCATCATAAAAGTGTGTATGTGTAGATTGGTCTCAGCCTGACAAGATAACGAGATTTCCTACGTGCACCTACGGATTAGTCGTGTCATCGGATGATAAGTATGTTGTCTGTGTCGTGCTTGTGAGTATGAACAGGGAGTAGTTAAGCCCTAAAACATCGGGATTTGCAAACAACTAGTGGTCACGCAATAATCAAAGACAATATGCAGGTGAGTTTTGTGTTCATGCTCTATCATGCCTAAAAATCAAAATGTCATCAAAGAACACAATAACAAAGTCTTGATAATCAAGAAATATTTTGTTCATCATCCTAGCAAATGTGGCAGGTGCATTTGTGAGACCAAACGGTAAAACAATAAACTCATAATGACCAGACTGGGTACGAAATGCAGTTTTAAAAATATCATTAGGGTGCATACGGATCTGATGGTATCCTGATTTCAAGTCAATTTTGCTAAACAGTTTGGCTCCTCGTAAGCGATCTAGGAGATCGTCTATACGTGGGATGGGATAGCGGTTTTTGACAGTAACCTTGTTTAATGCACGGTAGTCTATGCACATGCGAAAAGTTTTGTTTTTCTTTTGGACTAGGAGAACTGGTGCACCAAAAGGGGATGCACTAGGACGGATGAGGCCCTTATCTAGGAGTTCGGTGATTTGTTTTTGGATTTCTTATTGGTGCAAGGGACTGTGTCTATATGGTGCTCTGTGTGGAGGTTGTGAGCCTGGAAAAATTTCAATTTTATGATCTAATTCACCACGAGAGGGTGGGAGGTGAGGGGGGTAATCATCCACAAAGCAATCATTATACTGTGAGAGGAAACTTACGTGTGTGAGAGAAAGATGATTGTGTGTGCTCCACTTCAGTAACAAATATCATGTATGCTTTGTCATCCTTTCGTAGTGCACGTTTTGCTTGTGTGTGGGATATCAAGGGAAACATAGCAAGTGATGCAGCAGTAGAAAGTGAAATAGATTTGCCATTGAAAGTGAAATTCATTGTGTGTGTGCGATAGTCAATTTGTGGATTATGTTAGTGTCGAAATGGCATGCCCAAAATGATATCGTGGATTGCAATGGTGCAATTAAAAAATCACGTTGTTCTGTGTAATCACCAATGGTAATTGTGAGAGATTTAATTTCACGTGTGCCATTGTACTTAGTTCCTTGAAAAGCACATTTAACTTTGTATGCAGATGGTGTGGTGGTTAAATTCAATTTTCTTACCAATTTTTCAGAAATAAAGTCGTGTGAACTACCATCATCATGTAAAATAGACACGCTTGAATCTTGAATTTTTCCTATTTGACGGAGCAAGGCATGAATTGAAATTGGCTTACCTGGTAGGTGAGGTGGTGTTGCAGCTGTCCAATCAGCCATGTCATCATCTAGGGGTTCTGATGCATCTTCGATGTTGTGTATGCGAGCTGTGGGTTGGCGAGGTCCGGGTGCCGATTGTTGGTGCAGTTGGCTTCAACATGGCCGTATTGGCGCATTTGAAGCACCGAACACCATTACGACGTGCTGGGAATTGGGATATGTGTTGAAAATTTGAGGTGTAGTTGCAGTAAAAACACGGGAATGGTGATGATGCAAGTATGCCTCTGCCTTTATTCGCGCACAAGAGAGTTGTTCCTCTTCTTTTGATTGAGCCTAAACCTCACGCTCTTTTTTCACGATAATTGTGTCGCCTATGTCAAGGAGGTAGCACCGATTTGTTAACAGAGAATCCCGGATTCTTCTAATTACCTTCCTCAAAACTCCCACCATTCAAAAAATCTTGTTCAATGTCTCCTGTTTCTTTAAATCTCTATGCATAGACTAAGTATTATAATTAAATATGGGGGATGCTTAATACATTGTAAGTAAACGCTTAAACAAGTTAATTAACTATTGAGTTTCATACTAAAATATTCTTCAATCATCTTTTATTCCAAGAATTCCACGATAATTCGTGTTGATTATTTTATTTATTTTAAACTTCAAGCAAGGCTTGTTTTAATTGAATTATATAACGATGTTTAGACACTTGTCGAAATAAAAATTTGATACTAATGATACTAATAAGATAAGTAAGGCAAACTTAGTTGTGGGATTGAT
The DNA here is from genome assembly GCF_014529385.1 of Adiantum capillus-veneris. NCBI lineage: Eukaryota > Viridiplantae > Streptophyta > Polypodiopsida > Polypodiales > Pteridaceae > Adiantum > Adiantum capillus-veneris. Next base: position 57,163,929 of record NC_140931.1, read on the forward strand.
TGGTCATGAATCTCCTCGCATGCTCGTATCTAGCACTATCAAGAGCCTTTTAATCTGGCTCTGATACCACTGCTACAGACGGGGGCGTGGCTGCCCTGCAAAATACTCAAAAGAACACGCTGCAATCCATGAAAAAGCACAAATCGACATACCTCGAATCACACAACGCATAATCCAAGTTGTACACGAGCAGAGACAGAAAGAGAGTGTGATAGAACGAGAGAGCACATGTAGGCGCACCACCTAGAGCAGAGTGCTACGCCGGCATGGCAAGAGAGAAGAGAAGAATAACACAGACACTGGGTACAATCTCCCCCCGTGCAAGAGTGACCATGTCCCTCTTGCACGTATTTAATTTATAGAGAAGTTCATGCTCAAAATTGAGTTACATCCAATTCACACTTGGGCATAAAATAGTCATGGCTCATAAAGAGCTCAATGTAACAATTAATAGCTGTCTACATCTCAACTTATAACTAAACCATAAATACTAAGGCTTGCCACAGAAATCCACTGGTGGCAATTTTATTCCAAATAACTGCTATCGCTTTATTGTCCAGCACGTGCCAATCACTGATCTGCTCACACAACACCCAGCAAGTGATCATATTCCACAATTCAAATCAACATTGCAATGCTTCATCAGAATATCAAATATTTCACAAATATATCATCAAAATATCAATTCCATTACATTCTTGGACGTAGTGTGATCTAAAAAAATTCAATTTTCTATGTGCTCAAGATGGCATTCTTATCAAGTAAAGATTGGTGAAGGCATAACCGAGGTGTATCCATTGGAGTGTACATTTGTTGGGGTGTCCATGGTAGCTTCTTCATCACCTTGGTCTTCCCAGTCCACTATGAGCTCCACAGAGGGTATTAAAGTAACCGCATCGCAAGTGAATAGCCCAATGTGATCCCAATATTTATTTTGGCTTTAGGTATTTATTTTACTTATTTGTCAATTCTTGGGTGGGGCAATTTGAGAAGGTGCGTATATAAGCACCACCTTGCCCCCATTGTAAATCATCAATTCATTGCCAAGGTTGGTTGGTTCACCAGTATTTCTCTCTGTTTCCCTTTCTCGTGTGTTCTCCCCATTGTTTTATGCTTCCGCATCGTTGACTTTGAAGGACGCCACCCTCTATTCTGTGAGTCGGGAATGTAGTACCCCTACGTTTGAGCAAATGATTCTCTGCCAACACCTCCCCTCCACACTATCTCGCACGGGCAGCTTCAAATGGGATCCACGGTTGAGGTGATTCGGACCGCTAGATGCACATTTGTAAATTCGGGACATTTGGTAAAATCGGGGAGAAAAGTAAATTCAGGTAGGCTTGTGAATTCGGGGCGGTCCGCACCCATATCTTGAACCCGCGACCTCCCCACTACGAGCCATGAGCACTAACCACTACGCCCGCATGCGTTCGTTGAAATATAGGTGATTCTAGTATGTCATATTGTAAATGTGGACCGAGTAGTAAATTCGGGGCAAATTTGTAAATTCTGGCAGACTAGTAAATTCGGAAAAAATGTCGAATCTGACGGTCCACGATTGGCGCGCCCTACGTTTTCCTCCTCCACCATTGATCCCATTTGACCATGCCCGTGTGATATAGTGATGAGGCTCCACAAGCTCTCTGTCACCACCTTCCACAAGCTCTCTATCACCACCTTTTCAACGAGGAATACAGAGATTGCAGATTGAACTTAGATCAGTGGTGTGCAATCGCTGGAGTCGAACCAGCACGCTAACGTTCATTGGATGCCAAAAATGTAGAAAACCAAATTAAAAATTACCATCGCCTCTTGTGAACAAGGGGAAGGCGGCACTTGAAAAAGAGAACGGGTGTCGTCGGCTTCGTCTGAATCCGCCCTAAAAATCGATACTTACAAAGATGCTATTGCATCTAATTTTTCAACACTCAACTATCTCTACTTCTTCCTCTGTGCAAAGCATGCCTCACCTAGCCCCCCTTGGAAGGTATGCCATGGCGCTGCTGCAATTTCCTAAGCACTCATCCCCTCGCAAATTGCTGATTGTTTGTCCTCAAGGTGGACCCGAGAGAGAGAGAGAGAGGGAGAGAGAGAGAGAGAGAGAGAGAGAGAGAGAGAGAGAGAGAGAGAGAGAGAGAAAGAAATGAAAATGAAATAAAATGTTATATTAACGTCTTCAAAAGGCCAAAGTGACCTATGGGACAGAAAGTTACAATGTGGTGGATCTGATACAAAGTCAGAGTAACAAGATGACAAAATGACAGAATGACAAAATGACAAAATAAAATAATATGGAATCCTAAACTTCTAGGTGTGGACGCTTAGCAGCTAAACAACTAGCTGGGATAGCTAGATCACATGAGATCCAGCATTGGTACTGGTGGATCTCATCAATCTCCTCCATGGTCAATAGTCTGGCTGGGCGTCGTGCATGTCGAGCCAAAGTGACCCGAAACCTCTTATGCAAGCTCCGTCGATGCTGTGTAGTCCTCCGCAGTCATGGGTGTCTGGATCTCCCCAGCTCAGTCGCTCGATCGATCAGTATGCCTCTGGTGTAAAACGACGAGCTCTGCTGTGGTAGTAACTCCTTCGGGTGTCCAGTGGTAGCTCTAAAGAAGTATGTGATCTGTCTCTGAGACTGGCTAGCCTCTCCTCTCATCAGGCTCTCTCTGTGTCTGTGCAGCTCGAGCAAGAACAAACCCAGGCATCTCTAATCCTCGTACCGCATGACTCTAGAGAATGGTCCAAATCCCTCTCTGAAAAAGCAATAAGCGGCCTCGTATCTCGTAGTAGACGGGGCAGTGGCATGTGTAGTGCAACTCTGTCTCAGGCTCGATGTCACACAGAGGCATGTCCTGGCCTCTGCTGGAGAGAGAGAGAGAGAGAGAGAGAGAGAGAGAGAGAGAGAGCACACAAGCAGGACACAGATTGATTCAATTTTAGTTTCATTCTAGATTGACTGCTGCCATGTTAGCTTGCATGTCCACCCCTTCAATTTCCCTTTCCATCGCATCATGGATTCTCCCCTCTTGCAAGAAGGCTGGTGCATAGATTGTAGTTCTATCGGATGGCGCGCATGTGGTGTGTGTGTGTGTGTGTGTGTGTGTGTGTGTGTGTGTGTGTGTGTGTGTGTGTGTGTGTGTGTGTGTGTGTGTGTGTGTGAGAGAGAGAGAGAGAGAGAGAGAGAGAGAGAGAGACCGCTATGAGATCTCATTTTTTCAATGAAAGAAGACAGAGAATTTAAGAAGATTCTCTTCTCTTTTATTTTTCAAAATGGATATTTCCTACTCAATTATACCCTAAGTAAATATAATGCTAAAAGATTTACTTAAGGAACATACTCTAAGTAAATATAATGCTAAAAGGTTTACTTAAGGTACATATCCTAAGCAAATATAATGCTAAAAGGTTTACTTAGTGTACATACAGGTAGGTTTTCAAAGAAATCTATGTAGGAAATTGCCTACATAGATTCCAAGGAATCTTGAAAGTAATAAGTCATTTTTGAAACCTACTTGTATGTACCCTAAGTAAAAGGTCATTCTAATAGTTTTTTTTTTTTAATCATCACTACCAAGATTCTTGGGAATCGATGTAGGTGATTTCCTACATAAATTTTGTTCCAAAGCTACTAGTATATACCCTAAGTAAACCTTTTGCAAGCATCTTTTCAGATTCCATTTAATTCACCTGCTTTCGAAAATTGACTGGGCCTATTAGTATATACCCTCAGTAAACCTTTTAGCATTATATTTATTTAGGTCACATATCATAAGTAAATATAATACTAAAAAGTTTACTTAAGATACATACTTGAGCCATGGACAACCACTATTCTTGAGAGATACCCTTTCCCAAGGGCCTATGCAAAAATTACACAATTTGTAAATTTGTGAAATTTTAATACACAACAAAGTTGAAAAAGCGTTTACAAAGGGGAGGAGTTCTCGGCGTCCGGCTTAGCATGGAGTTTAAGTGATGAGCCAGACGGCATCAAGAGGCACCTAGCAACTAGTGCTACCTCTGAATGGGGGGTATGAATAAAAGCGTACCCCAGAAAATGACCAAGTGGAGGGTGAATATATGTGTACACAGCATTGCGGGAAGAGAGAGAGAGAGAGAAATAGAGTGCGCACAGACATAGAAGAATGAAAAAAGAGAATCTTTACATGCTCCATCTAAATGAAATAGGCAACCATAAATTAATGCAATAACAGAATATGGGTATACCATAACATCAAAAATGTAAATGACTAGTAGAGCACTGGACCCTATGTAGCGATCAACCGGTTCACCCATCCACCTCCTCTCTACCATAGACAGAGAGAATTTTACTTTGTCAAGAGCCAACTAGAACACCTTATAGATGGTGGGAACAACTAATTACAAAGGCCATTTTTTACTGTGATAACTGATACAATGCACAGTAGTCAGAGGTCCAACCCGGTGGCTATAAATAGGACCCACTATTCATTTCGTGGGATCTCTCTCTCGATATCTCTTCTAGAGTTCTTTATGCTCTTGTATCTTTGTAACCCTAGTTGAGCTCGGAACAGACTTGGCTCACACTGTTGTATTGGCTTACACTAACCCTAAAATATATTCAAGTTCCAGTCTCCAGTTTTAGTGTTTAATCCTCATTTCGTCAGTTTCTAGTTCAGTCTATATTTCAGTTCCAATCTTACATTTCATTCCAGTCTTGTCTAATCTAAAGTCTTTGTCTGATCTGAATAACTCTAACTGACCAGCCTGGAATAGCTGTCATAAGGGTTCATTCTGGCGCGATCACGGTGGTTTGAGCTAAGTTGATCTTGACAAATGAATTATCTCACATTTGGTGTTAGAGTTTCCAGATATTGACAATGCCGTCCAGACCAGTTTCACGCGGCAGAAGGCTAGCTACCAAATTCATGGATAATCCGGACTGTGTCAACCCAATCCCAAAAGTGTGAGCGAGGCTTTGATTGTGAGAGAGAACCCAGAAATGACATAGATGGATCAAGGGATTCTCAACATTCTACTCATTCCAGGCATAGACGTATAGAGAGAGCGAAAAGACGGACCCGGTCTCATGGATCTCAGCGAAGCCGAAAACCCACTAAGGAAAGCGAGGGCAGTAAGCGAAGTTATCGGTCAGCAAGACATAAATCAACAAAGCAAGCTGAAGAGGACACAATGACTCAGATCTAGGATAACAAGGACTAGAAATCTGATACAGATCATTACACAAAAATAAGATCCAAAGATAGAAAGCCAGCTCACCTTCAACTTTCAAAGGAGGCAAGAAAGATGACCGAGATGTACACATCCAAGCTTTTGAATAGTATGTTGAACTCAAGGACATAGATGAGGACGAATGGGGGGAATATTTTCCTCACACACTAAAGGAGACAGGTAGAAAATGGTACTACCACTATCCAGCTTGCCAACTTAGATCCTACCATAAATTGCTTAAAGCTTTTCACTTGGAGTATTCAGATAATAGGGGTGATGAGGATATAATGTGCAAACTGGATAAGATCAAGCAAGGCAAGTTGTCGGCCAGAAGCTATGTAGAAAAGATTAAGGAATTGACCAGACAATTGTAAGAGCTTCCATCAGAGAAAAGGATGCAAGCCTAGTTCCTTAATGGTTTCAAAAGCAAGAAGTTAGGGGAACATGAGGTTCCAACACCCACATAAGAAATTTAATATCTAATTCAAAGGGCAGTGAAGTTGGAACAACAAGCCAAAAAGGAGAAGAGCCACAAGAGAAGACAATTTGTTACCATATACATGTGGTAGTGATGTGTGTGAACACGTTAGGACCGTTGGGGCATTTTTTCCCTCTTTAGGAGGTATTTTCCACCGTGCATTGTATATATGCCCATCACTCTAGGGCTATCTATCTTTCCATTGCACACTAAGTAACACACTCTCAGTTGTGTGCCTTGAGCTTCCTTCATTTTCTCCAAGCTGTGTGCGTTTCTCTGCAACCCTAATTCCAACAATTGGTATTGGAGCAGGTTGCGTCCTCCCAGGCTTAGTCGCTAGATGCTCCAACACATGCCTGCTCACTTTCTCCGATTTCAGTGAGGTTTGGCAAGCGTTCGTAGGTCGACAAAAATTTTGGGACTGCTCAAAGAGCTTAGGTTTCTCAGATTTTTGAGTCGGGCTCATTTCGGCCTCTGTTTCCACTTCAGGCAGGTCTACACAGGCAATTTCATCATTTTGTGCAGAATTTCTGTCAGTGCTGTTTTCTACAGAACAGGTGTCTTACAGTCTACTACGGCTTGTGCTATATAGCACATGTTGTTCCCGCTTTGTTTCTCCTCTTTGCGGGCAGTTTTCACATCAGGTGCAGCATTTACCATGGCTGACAACAACAACATAGATGTGTTCAAGATGTTTGTTGTTGAGGATAGGTTGGATGGATACAATTACCCTATGTGGGCTTATATGATGCAACATGTTCTTGTGTCAAAGGGTGTCTGGAATATTGTGCACGGCATTGATGTTTGTCCTAGTTCTGAGGATGCAGGTGATGTTGAGGATGTGGCAAGTCTTGCTGCAAGGATTGCTGCTATTAGAGTTGTTTTGCCTACGATAGAACAAGCTCGTCGGGATGTAAAGGATGCGCAGGCTCATGCATTGATTGCGTTATCTGTGAAGTGCACCATTATTCCTCACATTCGTTCAACAACATCTGCAAAATAGGCTTGGGATATTCTAGCAGGTCTTTATGCAAGCCGCAATGAGGCTAAAATTGTTTTGTTGCGTAAAGAGCTAGAATCAAAGATTATGCATGAGGAAGATGATATGGACACTTTCCTTGCTGGTGTCAAGGATATCAATGAGAAACTTATTTCTGCAGGTGAACTCATTTCAGACAGTTCCCTTGTGCAGACTGTTCTTGATGCCTTACCAGACTTTTGCTAGTACATGACCCAATGAAATCCTGAAGTTGTCAAATTTGATGCATTATGCACATTGCTGTTGCAAGAGTCACTTTCCAAAAAAACCAGGACTAGGTAGCTTGCAGCTGAACAGGCTTTTATTGCTTCTCAAAGAAAGGGTGGTAACAGCAGAGCCACTTCTTATGGTTTTGCTGCGAGTGGCAAAACTTTTGTTCCTAATGCTTCTGTTGGCAGCAATTCGTCTGGAAATTCTGGTGATAAGGGCAAAAAGAAGATGCGTTGCCACTATTGTAGAGCTAATGATCATTTGATCAAGCAGTGTCCTAAGTTGAAGGCTAAAGAGGCTAAGAAGAAAGAGGGTGGTTCCACTGCAAATGCTGATTCCACTACAAATGCAGCCATTGTTGAGTCTTCTGTAAAAGGAGACTGTGATGTTGATGTTGATGCAGAATGGGGTTTTGGTGCAAAGTGCACTTACAGTCCAGCTGTCCATGATGCATGCTTGTCAGTTGCTGCAAATTCACATGTGTGGTATTTCGACAGTGGTGCTACAAAGCACATTACCTCACATCGTGAATTGTTTACCTCTCTCGAGTCTATCCCTAATGGGAATTCAGTCACTTGTGCCAACAATGCCTCTCATCCGGTTCAGGGAGTTGGAAAGATTGTGCTTATTGCTGCAAATGGCAGTTCCTTCACACTTGTTCATGCACTTTATGTACCTGGGATTAAGAAGAATCTATTGTCTGTATCTGCACTTGCTAGACTTGGACTTGTAGTCAAATTTGTGGATAACAGATGTACAGTTCATGATCTTGATTTTGGTGATGAAATTGTTGCATCTGGCCTTTTGTGTCGTGGGCTGTATAAACTCACTTTGTATGACAAGTGTGGACAAAATTTTGCAAATGCAGTTTCAGATTCAAGGGCTATTTCAGATGCAAAACTTTGGCATGCACGTTTTGGTCATCTGAATTTTGCCAGTTTGCTGCGTTTGCAGAAATCTGATATGGTTGCTTCTTTGCCGCCTCTTGAAGCACCTGTCAAACATGTTTGTGAAGGCTGTATTTTGGGTAAAATGCAACATTCTAAGTTTCCAAAGGATGGTTCAGTTAGGGCCACATGAAGGTTGCAGCTTGTGCATAGTGATGTTTGTGGGCCCATGCAAACTCCGTCCTTGGGCAATTACCTGTACTTCGTGAATTTTATTGATGATTACTCCAGGCATGCATGGCTATTTCCGCTTAAAGCGAAGTCCTAAGTTTTTATGTGCTTCAAACAATTTCTGGCTATGGCTAAAAATGTATTGAAATGTACTATGGGCACCCTCCGTTTCGATCGAGGGGGGGAGTATATGTCTCATGAATTTAATGCATTTCTGGCTAGTCGTGGGATAAAACACCAATGTACAGTGCCGTATACGCCTCAGCAAAATGGTGTTGCTGAGAGGAAAAATAGGTCTCTTACGAAAATGGCAAGATGTATGGTCAAGAGTCAAGCTTTACCACATTCATTTTGGCTCGAGGCTGTCATGTGTGCCACTTATGTACTCAACAGGTGTCCTACAAAAGCGTTGCAGTCTGTGACTCCATATGAAGCATGGCATGATAGAAAGCCATCTATTGAGCACATGCTGTTTTTTGGTTGTTTGGCTTATGGCTTAGTGCCACAAGTGCAGCGCAAAAAATTGGATGATAAGGCTGTCAAATGTATTTTTGTTGGTTATAGCATTAAAAGCAAAGGTTACAGGTTGTATCATCCGTAAACAAAGCGTATTTTGGTTTCACGGGATGTAGTGTTTGTGGAAGATTCTGTTCAGCCCTTGCTGTCATGTACTAGAGACAGTAATGTAAGCTCACAGGACATTTATGACACTTTGTTGCCTCTTTTCAGTGGTGGAAGTTCGAATGTAAATTCCAATGAGGCAAATGTACAGCCTATGGGGGTTTTCAAAAATGTTACAAATCAGCCTATTACTGATGCAGATGTACATGATGTACTTGATGAGGAAAGGGCTGAAAATGAGCAGGCTAGAGGTATGCCAAAATGGCTGGTGCACACTTTGTGTGATAGTAAATTGGATGCACCTTTGTCTAGTCGTACTCGTTCAGGCTCTCGCCATGCATCTTATGCATCAGATTGTTATGCTTTGGCTGTGTCTAGCTTACATGATGTTGAGGAACGTCTGTCTTCTGACGGAGCACAAAATTCACAAAATTGGATGGCTGCCATGCAATTAGAATATGATGCACTTATAGAAAATGACACATGGACTTTATGTGATTTGCCTCCTGGTAAAAAGGCCATTGGTACGAAGTGGGTTTACAAGTTGAAACACAAGCTGGATGGTGAGATCGATCGTCATAAGGCTCGACTTGTTGCAAAGGGTTATGCACAGCAAAAATGCATAGATTATGAAGATACTTTTGCTCCCACTTGTCGTATGACTACTGTGCATTTTCTATGTGCATTGGCATCTAATTTTGGTTGGGATGTACATCAATCAGACATTGTTACTGCTTTCTTGAATGGTGACATATTTGAGGAAGTTTATGTAACACAGCCTCGCGGTTTTGTCAAGAAAGAACAAGAGAACAAAGTGTGTAGATGTAAGAAAGCTTTGTATGGGTTGAAGCAATCTCCACGTGCTTGGTATGAGAAAGCTGAAACTCATTTGATCAAACAAGGTTTTCGTGACAGTCCAACAGAAAGCACATTGTATGTAAATCATGAGGGTGATGTACTTCTCATTGTGGTTCTTTATGTAGATGATTTTCCGATCACTGGACCAAATGAGAGACTTATTGTTGAATTGAAGGCTGATTTGAATGCTACTTTCAAGATGAAAGATTTGGGGTTGTTGCATCATTATTTGGGTATACAGTTTAAGCAATGTGATGGTGGAATTGCCTTGTGTCAGAAAAGTTACATAGAGACATTGCTATGTAAGTTTGGACTTGAGGATTGCAAACCTATTGCCACTCCCATGGAAACAGGTTTGAAATTGAGTCTTCATGATGCTGGTGATCGTGCAGATGTCACTCTATACCAAACTGTTGTTGGATGCCTCATTTATGTATGCAACACGAGACCGGATATTTAGTTTGCAGTCTCACAGGTCAGCAGATTTATGCATAGCCCAGGGTCTAAGCATTGGCAGGCTGTCAAGAGGATTTTCCGCTACCTTAGTGGCACTTTACATCTTGGCTTGTTTTATCCCAAGGGGGATCATTGCCGCCAGACTTACATGCTTTTTCGGACTCAGATTGGGCTGGTTGTTTTGACACGAGAGTGTCCACAAGTGGTTTTTGTTTCATGCTTGGCAGTTCATGTATATCATGGTTGAGCAAGAAGCAACCTACTGTGGCCACTTCAAGTTGTGAGGCTGAGTACAGGGTAGTCTTCACAGCTACGGTTGAGTGTGTCTGGCTCAGACGCCTTATGGCTGATTTGGGTGTTGGACAGGACATTTCCAACACTATCTACACTGACAGTCAGAGCGCATTGGCAGTTGAGAGGAACCCAGTTTTTCATGCTCGCACAAAGCACATTGAGGTGCATTACCACTATGTCAGGGAGAGGCTCTCAGCAGGAGAGATCATCTTGGCTTATGTGCCAACACAACAACCTTGCAGATCTTTTCACAAAGGCATTGTCTCGTGAGAAGCTTGAAGCTTTCCGCAAAGCTTTGGGCTTACTCCCCTTTGTGGACTGATCATGTCCTCAGGGCATTTTTGCCCTCTTTAGGAGGTTTTTTTCCTCGTGCATTGTATATACGCCCATCACTCTAGGGCTATCTATCTTTCCATTGCACACTAAGTAACACACTCTCAGTTGTGTGCCTTGAGCTTCCTTCATCTTCTCCAAGCTGTGTGTGTTTCTCTGCAACCCTAATTCCAACACAATCTAGTGACAACGAGTCATCAAATGATGGGTCAGAGTCCAACACTACTTCCACCTTATCTAAAAGTGACTTAGATAATCAAGGGAAAACCAAGAAGAAGGGTTCCTAGACCAGAAAGCTGGAAGAGATATCAAAGCAAATTGCTGAAATGGCTCAGACGAGGTCTTCAATCAAAAAGATGGAGATCTGGTGTTCAAAATGCAAATCTAGAGACGACAAATCTAATGAATGCTCACAATGCACATATTGCAAGGTTTATGTGCATGTGTGGGGTAACTCTGGCATCAAGATTTGTCATTTCAAGAAGGGAAAAGACTTATCAATGATAGCACTGACAAATCCTAAAGCAGTGAACGCAAAGGGGCCAAGTGGATCCAAGGACAATGACACTAGTACCAGGTACTAGTAATGGCAGAGGCAACTTGCAAGGAGATACTGGTAGGGAGAGAGGCAGATGTGACTTTGGCAAACAAAGCTTAAATTGTTATACATGTGGAAAGTATGGTCACTTTTCATCTCAATACCCAAACGTTGCCAAACCAAAGGGGACTAAACAAAAATCCCCAAAATAGTAAGGGTGGTGACCAAAAGTAAAGGACTTATAATTGAAGAAATCCTAGATGAACCTGCAAAGAAGCAACCTACTGAAGCCAAGAAGTGGGAACAATAGAGAGCCACATGGAAAACCAAAGGCAAGGAAAAAGTAGTTGATGAATGGAAAGAACAGGGAGCGATGGAAATTAGAATCACAGAAAACCTGGCAAAGAAAATGCTAGAACAGCCAGAGTGTTCTGAGTCTTGAACAATATAGAAACTACAACCTCAACCTTCAGGGACTCAAGAGAAAAAGTAGTATCTGGATTGAATGAATCCTTGATAGTGAGGCAAGCTTTTCCATTCATGGACCCCCCATATTTTTTTTCTCTTTTACCAAAAATATTTCCTATTATATAAGTTAGTTTTGATTTTTTTCTTCCTTTTTCACTAACGTTTTAGCCTTTATTAAATAAATAATACTTATGCTAATCAATCACGATGTAGCATAATAAGTAAGCTTTCTTTGTTGATCTCTCTTTTGACCTTAAATATCAAATATATATATATTCTAGTATTTTCTAATATATTTTTTTCATGTATGTATATTATTCCACTCTACCAAATATTTTATTCACTAGTTTTCATTTTCAAACCTCAACCCCACTTTCAAATTTCAATAATACCACCATCTAGATGATTGCCAATCTTTTCAACACTCTAGGTCATGTTTTCATACACATGAAGGAGCTTACACTTGAAGGCAAGAGAGAAGTCCACTCAAAGGGGACCACCAAAAGACTTTTGCAGCCACAAATAATACATTATTTGGCTGAATTTTTTAAGTAAAGAAGAACCCCAAATCTGAAGGAGCGTTCAACATGAAAGATGTAGCTCGTGATCTCAACTTTTAGCTCAATTTTTTTCAGAATTTTTGGAGTTATGAACACGGAGATATGATTTTTGTAGTGGACCCCAGTTTTCTCGTGTAATGGTGACACAGGCCATCCCCCACTTTTCTTCCTTTTAGAATGGCTATGGTTCTACAAGTCTTCAAGAATGATTACAAGAGACAAGGCTCTTTTAATGAGGTCTTGGCTAGTCTAGAGTAATTCTATCACCATTTTTGGAGGATCCATCCTCATCAACAAATATCCACCTTCGACAACCTCTCTTATAATTTTCTTACCTCTCTCTTCTCTCCCTAATAAGCTTATGTCTATCCAAATCTAGACTATTGTAAATATTTCCTATCCTCTACATCCTACCCACATTCTCTCTTTTTCTCGCTCTATTGACTCTGGTATTTTAAATAATGAGGAGACAAGATGGGAGCCACAGTCACATGCACCCCATTTTCCTAGTCACCAAAGTGGGACACTCACCTCAAATAGAAATATTGCTAAAGCCTTCCCTCCTTCCCTATATAAGGAGGCCATGAGAGCTCACTTAGGGGAGAACACACACACACACACACACACCTATCCATACACACTCTTGTGCTACATGCTTGTAGCATGAACCCTAATCACATAATCACAACACCATCATCATCACCATCACCATGCACAAAAGATGAGCACCACACCTCCACACCACTTGTAATTAAGGGTTGAAGGCACAATTTCAAGAAGAAGAAGGGTGGACACACTCATGATATTCCTCGCCATCAACTCCCATCTCTCCATTATGCCTCCTACGGTCTTGTTCCCTTCTCATTTTCCTGCCATACGCTACCTATTGTATTCATCTTTTGCAAGCAATCAACACACTCCATCTTGGTGCCATACTTTGTGTCGCTTTGGATACATCTCATTGTGAGTATGGTAGATGCTTGTTCCTTGCCTTTTTTTCTACTTATGTAAAGGTGTGCGGATTCGCCACCATACACACACACTCTCTCTCTCTCCCTCTCATATTCCTATCATCTTGCTAGTTCCATCTTGAGGTGTGCGGATTCGCCACCTCTTGTATGATAAGTGAGCATATTCACAAGCTTCCCCGCCCTACCTCATTACCTTCCTTACTAACATGCATGAGTAGCAAGCCCATTCTCACTCATTCACCACTCCTCTCACCTTATTCTCCGACCACCCCATTCCACATTTGGGCATGGATCTTGAAATTGTTTTCCATGGCATGCTTCATTGTGTATATGTATGCGTCCTAGCCGCATATCTTGCTAGGTGGTGCCCCTATTGTGTATCCCCCATGATGAGGCCATTGTGCATAGTCTTGGTGTAGAGGCCACCGGGTCTATATTTTTCACTTCCGCCTCTCAATAGCTACAATGTAGAGCTTGGTTGAGGAAGTATGACAAGTCTGATCAGACTTGATCAAAGCTAGAGGCATTGAATTGATGAAGGATCAGTCAGAGAGTCCACTGGTCAGTCAACGGCCAAACAAGGAAAGCCATCCCAGTGGAACTGTGAAGATAGTCAAATAGATGAGAAATCTTTCAGTCCAGATTGTAGTTCTGGTAATGAATAGAATGAAATTTATGTAAAGATCTGTGAACGAATCCAAAAGCTGACAGTGGAGCTAGATGATATCAGATGCGGATTACTAGAAGCTGCAAAATTTATCAAACAAAAGATAAAGGCACAAGTTAAAAGTAGGGCAATAGACTTGGCAGCCATAAGAGACGATGAGGTCCCAATTATACAAGTAGAATACAAGCTAAGGAAGCAATGGGAACCATTTTTTGGAGTAATACTAGATGGGCAGCAGGAGTTAATATCCTCGGTGAGCATTTGAGGTAGAGATTGGGGATTCAAGATTTAGAACCAACACCATTGAAAGTAAGAATGGCTGATCACAGGGTAGTTCAAGCGATTGAGAACATGTAGTTCATAGTAGGAAAAAATAAATTCAAGCCCAGCTTCTTGGTATTGGATGTGCAGGGAGCCTGTGGGATGCTTCTAGAGACCATGGCTAAGATTCTAAGAATGGCTAGAGCAATCCATGATTATGCTAATCAAACACTAACAATTCAGGGATCCAGTAGGAGAATAAAAGTGACACCAAAAGCTGGAAGAAAGATCCTCAAACTAGAGGAACTACGCAAAAAGTACATCACTAAGAAGATCAAGTGAATTGGCTTCAATGAACATTTTCCCATTGACAGAGATAGATTTAATTACTCTATTGATTGACAAGAACAAGCAGAAAGGAAGAAAAGACAGTACCCCTACCAGTTCACTGAACTGAATCCTGGGAAACACCTAGTTCATCTATTATATGGACGACCACCAGAACAACAAGCATAGGATAAGTTTGTTTTCAAAATAGCACCAAAACCAGTCATATTGACTCTGAGCAAGGAAACCAAGCAGCTGATCAGAACAAAAATATTGGAACTAGAATTGATTGATCCCTTCAATAATTATGATGTTGGTATTAGGACTGAGAAGAAGCTGAGTCATTGGATAAGCACAAGGGAGGAGGTCCAAATTGGCTACTTCCAAATGAACAAGAAGTGGAAGAATCTCAACTCAGAGGAGAACCCTCGAATGATAAAGATCAATAAGCACCTGAAGACAGAGATCAAGGAAAAATCAAAGGCACTGTTCCAGAAATACAAGGATGTATTTTCTTGGGATTATATTGAATTGAAAGGAGAAGATCCAAAGGTATGCCAACATCAAATACCACTAAAGCCAATTACTAGACCAGTGAACTGCAGAGATACAAGATGACCCCAACTATGCTAAGAAGACAAGGAGGAGATAGACAATCTTCTCAATTAGCAGGTTCCATAATAGATTGGCGAGCAGTGGACTAGTTGTATCCAAGAAGATAGTGGTAGTTCCCAAGAAGAATGGCAAGTTAAGGGTGTGTGTGGATTATAGGAATTTGATTGCTTGGATTATCAAGGACCCCTTCCCATGCCCTTTACAGACATGCTATTGGATGAGATTCTAGGCCATGAAATGTATAGCTTTATAAACGATCACAGTGGCTACAATCAAGTTAAGATTGCACGTGAAGACTGAACTAAAACCACATTAATCACTGAATGAGAAGCATTTTTAAGGGAGGCAAATTAGTTCGGGTGGCCTCTACACCAAGACAATTCCCAGAGGCATCATCAATGCCGGGTTGGAAATCTTGGGGGGGGGACCACCTAGCAAATATGCTGCTAGGACGCAAGAGAACTTAGATCATGAATGAAATGCAGCATGCTAGTGGTGTTCAATCAGTGTGTCTCACAAAGATAAAAGTAATCATAATATGTATGTGACATGATGCACCAACAAAGAAACCATCAACCAATCAAAAGGAGTGTTTTTGGGCAGATACATTGCTTGGACAACAAACAAGATGTCAACCAAGAGCAGAGCTTGATCCGTAGGTGCATGGAAACAAATAGATGGGTGTCAATCATCTACTCGACCTCTCTAGATAATCACTACCAAGGGAAATCAACTCAAAGCACACTAGGTGTACACAACCGCTGCTTTACCTACGATGCTTGAACTCTCCAAAACATTTCCTAACGTCATCGAATCGTCATGAATCTCAAGGATAACGTCTACACACTTAGAAGACACTACCCTTTAGTCCCTAACCCAATCTACTACCTGCAACCACTTTGTGTGAAAATCGCGTATGAAGAGAGGCCCAAAATTATAAGTCATCGATTCTCAAAGTGCTTATGCCTAAGATGTAGCTTGGCTTTCCGTAAATGCAATGACATATAGCAATCATAAAACGGATGCACGGTTGGAGAGAAAACTCACCTCAAAGATCGTGGAGAGCTCTTTGCGAGGAGACCAAATTGTGCAAGCTTGGCGTTCTAACACAATGGTGTAGTCGCCTTTGCAATGTAGCTTTAGTAGCACATCTAAGGAAGAGAAGAAGCTCTCACTCACTCTGAACACACAACACACAATCACGATACACTTCGTAGAGCTCAAAAAGATGATTGATTCAAAAGTTGTCTTAGGTTTACAAAAATTGGCTTTTAAACCTCAGCCTTGGAGGTTCTAACTCATCAAAATTAAATTCTACTTTCTACCATGGGTTTTATTGATCTGCATATTCAATAGGTTACAATCTGGAAACTCAATGGAGTCCCAAAAAATAATTACAAATGTATTCGTCAAATTATATGATACAAAAATAGGCTTTCTTGTGTTCAGTTGTTAACACTCCCCCCCCCCCTCCGCGTCAATGTCGTCCTCAGCATGAGCTTTCCATGTGTTGGGGATTTGTTTTTTTGAGTTGGTGGCAGTCTTCTTCAGCTTTTGTCAATGGAAGCCTAGTGGCTTTATGTATGACTCATATCTCACGTTGCCCATGTTGATTGTAGGGCCAAAGATCCTGCTGTCATAAGTGAAGAAGTCGATGTAGAAGGCTTCCTTGAATGCTTGCATATGGAAGATTGGCAGGAACATCAATCTTTGATAGAATAAGTGGAGCACCTCCGAGGATGGCTTCTTTGACAAATCATAAATCATCTTGGTGACAGTGTCGCTCGTTGATAGTAATGTTGAGTCTGTGGCTTTGGACGACGCGAACTCCTTGATGCAGGCTAGCATTGTTTTACATATCTTTCTAAGCATCACACAGCTCAAGTCAAGAGAGCCAGTGAAAAGCTTAATGGCACCGGTGAGGGTTTTCATCACATAAGTTCTCTTTATTGTCTCTCGCTCCTTGGATGTGGAAGATTAGGATAATTCAGCCAATTTGAATGCCTTTGCAACAACATTGCATGATCTTTCCAGGACCTCATTTGCGGCACTGGTAGAAGGAGACATCATCCCTTACTGACTTTGACGCGTCAACCAGACATACAAGGTATGTTGGATATTTGGAAAGCCACCCTTTTTTACATTTAGGATGTGAGTCCACTATACATTTGGAGGCCTTGTGATCTTTGATATCACCATCAAAAAGTGGTGTTGGCTCCTCCATTTAGATGCACTTTTTCATGGTCATTACTTCATACTGAGTAGAGGATAAGGAAGGGATGGTTGCATCCTTTCTGTTGTGGTCACATTTGTGTCAATATTTTGGACACCCATGGAGTGTAGCATCCTCTGTTCCCACTCTATGGCAGCTTCTGAGCTCTCTTTGATTGCTTTCTCTATTAGAGTACAAAGATGAGCCTCGTCTTCTGCTTTTAACACTTGTCCTTCTTCTTGGATTTGCGGAGGTATCTCCACTAGTCATGGTTCTTTGGAACTGTTAGGGAGTTCTAGAGGCTCGTATTGGGTGTTGTCTCTAAGGTCACTTGGACTTGGATTTGTAGTTTGGCCCCGTGCCCTTTCCACTTCTTGCCTCAAATCTATCATTTGATGTTGGGCTAGCTCATCTCTTTTCATGACCTCTTCTGCTTCCACTTGCGAGCGGACAACTTTGAAAAAACCCCTATATACGACTCATATTAGGGAATATGACCCCCCTTTCTACGTTTATACGATAATCAATGAAGATATAATAGGACTAAATTTTGAAGTTCTTAAAGTCGAAAAGAATGTCGTAAGCCATATCTTTCGTTTAGCATGATTTCAAAGATTGTTGAATAGTCTATTAGATAGAGCTTATATGAATGAGTTTAAGATATTAAGAGAAAAAATATACTCTCTTCTTTTCAAATACTACACCAAAGATATATTTTATAAAGATTAATGAACAACAGATAGTCTGTCTATGAACAGTATAATAAAAACGTAATTAAAACTGAGATTTTTATTAGTATCAATGTGTTATATTTATGTGTTTTAGCTTAAAATGCATGGGTAGGCTTAAAATAAGTTGAAAAAGTAGTGGAGACCCAAAAATAGTGTTTTTAGGAGTCGCGACCTAAAAGTTGAGTTTTCAGCCAAAAAAAATACGTTTTTCGCAATTCTGGCTACCATGCCTTCTAGACCAGACATGTTCCCGTCGTTTTGAGTATCTGGAAGTCTATGTTCTGAGTTTGTTTGACCAAGTTATGACAAAAAAAAATTGCCAGCAGCAACAGGGTAACCTACAAGTAGCCAACAGGTTAGCTTACAAACAAATATACAGTACAGGTAATATCTCTTTTGTTTGATCCAATCAAGAAGTGATTATACTCTTTTATGATGGTACAAAATGATGTTTTGAATTTGATTACCATGTTGATTTGGTTGCACGAGTATGTTCTTTTAGCTATTTTGTAGACGATGCAGGGTGTCATGATATTGGGATTGTGATCGTGTTGAGATTTCGATTATGATCGTTGTTGCCATTGATAGCCGTTTTTCGGCTTTCCATAATTGCCATAGTAAGCTACCTCACCCTATCAAATCACTCAAACATTTTGGTTATCCCTACCATTTCACTGTACATAGGCGTGTGTGAGTTAGGGACTTTCTCCATATTTTTTTAAAAACCCTCAATTAGCTAGTCACTGGGCTAGTTGAGCCAAAAAAATAATAAAATAAAAAAATATAAGTATCTTATGGCCCATTTGTGTGTAAATATTTTATTGTATATAGGGCCTAAATAAAATGATTTTTCATAATTATTTGGTATTTATTTAAATATTTATACTTAGGTGTGTGTTATTTATGCTATGTACATTGACTCACCATTACCATATTTTTTCTTACCATTTTGCATACTCTTTATTCCATATAAAAATAATTTCATGCAAGCTTCTCTTATTTTTGGTGTAACTCCATCCCAACAAAAATCCAAAAAAACTAGTTTTATTTATGTTTTTTCACTATTGTGATTTTTCCTTCCTACATCTATTCTCTTTTACTCTCATAAATTAGAACACCAAAAATATTCATCTTTTTATGGTAGACTTATAATGAGAGAGATTTATTTTGACCCCTTTATATTTTTTCCACCTATATTATTTATATTTGACATGTACATATTTTTTTAGACCCCTCAATATTTGATTTTCTTAGTTATACTATTCATTTATATCATGATCTCAACAATATCTTCAATTTTAGACCTACCAAATAAGGTCAAGGGTATGTGGAATGCATGCATGCACCATGGGGAGCTCACTCTTGGAGGTATTCAAAAGAATCATTCAAAGAAAGACCTCACAAGGACCTTGTGCAGTGGAAAAAACAGTCGGTTTTGCTGAATTTTTAAAGATCACATGCTCCCCGAATTTGAAAAGGTGGTACAAACAAAAGTTGTAGCTCGTGAGCTGAACTTTCACCTCAAATTTTTTCATATTTTTTTTGAGCCATGAGCTGTGAGCTATGATTTTATTGGTGAATCCCAGTTTGCCCATGCTATGCAGCCACACTCCCTCTTCCACTTTATCATTTTCCTCTTTCACACACACTCCTCCCTCTCCTTCCCACTCCCAAACCTGCAACTCCCATGTCCTAATTCACCCTCTTCACCATTGCCACATCTCTCACACCTCAATAGCCTTCATCCTCCATTTCTACACCCTATGTGTCCCCCTTTCTCTTTACATATATGTCCATATTACCACACTCTCTTCAGCTTTGTAAAGAACTTCAAAAAATCAACAAAAATCCAAGGATAACCTCTGCAAATGAAGGCTTTTATCATGAATTTTCCAACGTTTGAAGATAACATAGCTTCATCGACACACGTTACTTCACCATGCTAACCGCTTCTTCTAACGGTGCTGTAAAGAGGTGAATGTCAACTTCTCCAAGCTTCAACCTTGCTTTACAAGTTTATCCCTTCTCTAACTTTTCTCATCATATATCTCACCATTTGGTGAATGATTTTGTAAATATTTTTTAGTGATAATTACTAACTACTAACCACTAACCTTATTGTAAGATGCACCCTCTACTAGAGTAGGCACTCCCAAATTATTCACTCAATCCTCTCTCCTTTCATCCTCAATAATTATCTTTCCTTGAGCCCACATCCATGTGACTCAAAGGACAAGAGAGACCCACCCTCATTATATATATATATATATATATGCATAATCTTTTATTCCTTCAAATAAACTTGATTAGGCCTAATCCTAATCGAGGCTTCTAAAACCTATAAATAGAGCCCTTCTCTCCCTTGTAAATCATCCCATGATCACACTACACCACACCATTCTCAACACATAACACACCACTCTTCAAGCCTAGTTGTGTAGAGTGTGTGCATTGTGAGTGCTCTATTCCATCACTACACATAGGTGCATGGAGAAGCTTGAAGTTAGTTATGTCATCTAGAGGAGTGGAGTGATACTATACTCTGCAATCACACTTGTAGCCTACTCTTGTCCATAAATAAGATTCATAGTTTTGGGTGCAATTATATGCTGCAACTAGGACTCTTCTCT
The DNA here is from genome assembly GCF_014529385.1 of Adiantum capillus-veneris. NCBI lineage: Eukaryota > Viridiplantae > Streptophyta > Polypodiopsida > Polypodiales > Pteridaceae > Adiantum > Adiantum capillus-veneris. Next base: position 57,184,530 of record NC_140931.1, read on the forward strand.
CCAAATTGACTTGATAAGTTGGCTCATGAGGTGGTTGAAGGTATATTGTCCTTGAAGTTTGTTGTGCCATTTCATGCTTGGTAGTTTAAGGGCTTGTTGAATTGTTTGCCTAAAAGGTAAATTGTAAGAGGGTGCTCGGTGAGAGGGCTCCCGTGACCCTAAGACAATTTGTGTATTGGCAACAAGGTCAAGTTTTGTGTTGTCTCTCTATTTCTCATCAAGCTTTGTGTGCATCTAGTCTTTAAGGCTAAGACTGAGTTGCTCAAGTTGATTTGTGCTCTTTACCTCTCTCTGGCGTGGTGAATGTTTGTGTTTGGTGTGTGTGGCTATCTTGCATTCCCCTCTCTTTGTGCGTTTGAGTACAAGGAGATATCACGTGCGTCCTAGTTCGCATCTACAACTAGGTGGTGCTCCTTTTCTTGTTTCGTTTCTGACTGTGGGTTGTTGTTGTCTCTGATTGTGCTTGCCCCAGCCCCAATTGAGCAGCACGGGAGCCTTGAAGGGTGTTTAGAGGACGCTCTTCTTGTTGCCGGCCCCGGACCGCCTCACCATCAAGAGATTGAGATTGAGATTGAGAGTGTGATTGTGATTCACTACAAGAGGTTGTGTGCTCTTGTGACGTTGTTAGCGACGGAAATACACTGGGTTTTTATAACCCCCGGCGTCGCTAAAAGCGTCGCTACGAGAGCGTCACTATATGCGTCGCTATATGCATCGCTATAACCGTCGCTATATAGCGACGGTCATAGCGACGGTTATAGCGACGTTTACACAAAAGTCTATAGCGACGCTCATAGCGATGCTACAGAGCCATAAATAGCGACGGTTATAGCGACACCCGAGAGAAAAAATATTTGGTGACAGGGCATTGAATGCCCTGCCACCCATCAACCATATTGTACTTGATTCACTTTTTAAAAAAAGTGCAAGGGTAGATAATAGACCCAAAATAGTCACCCACAAGACGCATTGTTTGCAAAATTGACAAGCGTAAAATTGACAATTGTACACATCAGAGGCAAAATGAATTGATTGGCAAATGTAATAATGACAATTGTACAACATCATAGGCATAAAGAATTGATTGGCAAAATGAACTGCGGTGACAAATATAATAATATACATGGTTCAAAAAGACGTATAAAATCCGTCTCATGATACATAAGCTATGAGAAACCCTAAACTAATGCTATCTAGCTACGGCTAAACTGACGTCGTCTAGTCAGACGTCGTCTAGTCAGACGTCTCATCGCGTCCAAGCGGTGTATCTGTCGGATTTTGCAAAAAAAGACAATAAGACAGCTTTCAGTAAGTATAAACATATAACAACATTTATAAAACAATACAAAAAATAAAAAAGAGTAAACCCTAATACTAACCATGCCGTCGCGAGAACTGAGAATGTCCATCAGGGCGTTAAGCCCTTCCTGCCTGCGTACTCGCGCTCGTACGGTGTGGGATCACGTCCTGTCATCGACCACTGTCAAAACATACAAAGATTTCATTATGTTAGAATTAAAAAACTCATAAACCCTAAACTATCGAACATAAAGAGCAATGCAAAAACACTTACAAAATCGGCCTCAAATGATGCCCATCCACCGCTCCCCAAGTGGTGCGAGCTCCCTGCCTCTACTCGCGCTCTGGCTGCATCCTTTTGTTGCTTCCACTTGTCGGGATTCTCGCGCGCTGCTTTCTTCGCATTCTTCCAATCTTCTTTGGCCAACCAATCTGGCCTGTTCCACCCATTCTTGATTGCTTTTTGCACTTCGGAACGCTTGTGTTTGCAGTATTCGCGCATTTGAATCTTCATCAGGTCTTCATTGAAGCGCTGATCCCGTGTTGGAACGGGAAACTCATCATGAAGTATGCTGATGACTCTGTTTTTTAAATCACTTGGTACTTCACTCCATTTGTTTAGTATGTAGTGTCTAAACAGCTGGGAGCAAAGACCACGCATGCGCGAGATCACCTTCTTGCCGTCATCATCCATGATGATGCCGCCGCTGATGTCGACGGAGTAAGGCAAGCCCTCTGGCCGGTGACGCGTGAACCTGGGTGTCCCGGCAGGGGTCTCTAGCGGCGTGTCGATGGGGGTACGGACGTCAGGTGTCTCCACCGGCGTCTGGGCCCCGAAGCGAGGAGTCGAGTGGGGTGGCTCCTGGCGGAGTAGGTAGAGGTGTGTAGCTTCTAGGAACAGTCAGCCGTGCAAAACCTGGCGTAGATGGCGATGCTGTGGCTGGTGTGGGGGCGGGCAAAGAAGGGGAGGGTAAAGAGCCTCGTCGAACACGAGGCGGTGTGGAGGCATCGGTGGTGGAATCCCCACAACAATCGCCACCGCCACCACTAGAGCGCCGGTGTCTAGACGAGTGTGAAGCTCGTCTCGTCGACGCCGAAGCTTCGGAGCGCGCCGAATGCTCCGAAAGAGAGGGAGATGCGGATGGTGTAGGAACGCGCGATGATGCGCCAGAGCGATGACGCTCCACGTACCACTGTCTCTGCTGCGGTGACAAAGAAGAAAGAAACTCCTCATCATCCATACCTGCATTAAACACACGAATATTTAAACTTAATATTGAATGAATAGAGTAGACAATGACGCAAAGACCATTAAATACAATGACGTAATGACGCATATAAATACAATGACGCAATGAATCGAGTGATAGAAGAGGCAAGTCGAAAACTCAGAATTTTCAATCAAAAGATGTGAGCGCGAGTAGAAAAGAGCGTTATACACCATGGAAGGTACTTAGAGAGCCAGAGCTTTTACAACACGGAGCAAAATTGTTCAAGTACAATATTTGTGGCTTTAAGAGATCTCTCTCTCATCCTCGCATAACTCAGCATAACTTCCTATATCTATATAGAGCTCTCCGTTTAAACACATATCCTCTGTTTCATTTTGTAGCTCCTCTGCATGCACCCCATATAGAGTAGTAGCATCTTGATGCTCGTCTGGCACCACCGCAGCGGCTTCTGATTGAGCATCTTCTCTGATCTCCTCCATTGATGTCGTTGTGATTGGCACATGGTAGCCTTCATACGTCCTTGCACTACGAGGGGCTACCTCTATGACGTACCACCAGTTTGATGTAGACTTTGTAGGATGAAATATTACCTGCCAGAGCCACATAACTTACATGAGTGCTTTCAAGCACATAACTTGTAAAAGGGGGATGTTAACTATTTATATACTTACTTGTTCACAATGCTCGGGTAGTACGAAAGTGTCTCTTAGGTCAGTCCATTTCTTAGTAGAATCCACCTCAAGAAAACCAGACTCTCCTCTACGCACAGTAGCGTTGCGACCCTCCATGATTATCTTGAACCATTGCACGTCGAACAAGTCGACAAAAAATCCTCTGTAATCGATCCTCAAAATCTCTTGCAGCGTGCCGAAGTAAGTGAGTTCCGCTACCACAGGATCTGCATCAGAGGAACGTCGTCGACTAGACTGTTCAAATTTTGCCATGATTCCACAATCTTGAGTAAAACGCTTTTTGTCGATTGGTTCCACCCTAAAATGTCGACCTTTACACCATGCTGTTGTGTATGACTTATACTACAACGAACAAAGATTATGAGTGGCCGTTCAAACGTTTAGAAATAAATTCACTAGCTAGTCGTACATTGCAAACTTACCTTGGTCGCGCAACCCCGAGAGTACTCCCACTCTTCTTCAGTCACTTCGTCACCGCATTGTTGTGCGCTTTTCAATTGGTTGTGCAACCATCTTAAGCTCATGAAGGTTGGTAGGCTCTCCAGAACCGCTGGATAGTGCATCGGTGGTCGTCTTCCCCGTCTCCACTCGATTCGTGCCCTTTCGCTCTTGCTTTGCATCCTCATATTGTGAAATCCACTTTTGCATCACTGGATTGTGAAGCATGCAAAATCGGTTGATTTTAGCCTCTAGATCTTCCGTCATCTTCTTCTCAACACCAAGATTGCACATGACAATCCCAGATATGCGCTCATCATCTATGGTTCGCCATAGCGTGTCCCGGGATTTATCAAATCCGTCTAGCCACTCTCCAATGTACACTAGGGACTCTGATACCAACCAACCTTCTGCCATGCTACCCTCCGGACGTGCCTTTTGACGCACATATCCCTTAAGCGTTTTCATGAAACGTTCTAAGAAGAACATCCATCTGGAATGAACTGTGCCAGCTATTTCCACCTCATCAACTATGTGAACAAGAAGATGCACCTAAATGGTTAGCATGGTAGTAGGAAAATGTTTCTCAAACATGCACACAAGCTCCGCAGCATTTAGTTTGGCGAATGGTATGGAGTCTACGTTGATATCCTTTTGTGAGATCCATTGCACGAGCTTTGCAAGTTTGTAGATTGTGTTACGGATGTCGAGAGACAAACATCCCTCAATGGCAACCGGTAAAATAAACTGTAAAGTATGTGCAGCAATGATATTAAAGTCCACATTTTATGCAATGATATTAAAGTCCACTATGAACGTACCTGACACATTTTATGCCAATCGTGTGACTTCAAACCGGTAAGCTTTCCTTCTTTAGTAAAACACGTTCGGAGCGAGTGCATTACGCCAGTGGGGGTCCGCAAAGATTGAATGGTCTCTTTTACTTTGCGTTCTTGGGCTCCTGTGAAAATCCATGGTGCTTTAGGGAGTTTTATCGATCCATCAGATGCTGTTTGCGGCCAATATTGCTCCATACGATCCACATTTCTAAGGTCAACTCTGGCTCCCAAAGTATCTTTCTTACCGGTCAGATGGTCCCATAGTAGATTACCCACATTCTTGAATATGTGCATTGGATCGAGCAAGTGATTGTTCATGAGTCAGGGCCAGTATGGTAACTCGTACCATAGAGATAGTCTCTTCATCCCTGGAGGCAATCCGTCATCGCACATCTCCTTCTGCTCTAACCATGCTTGTGCAGACATCCTTGGTGGCTCTCTTCCCAAAAAGCCATCGCGTAACACATGATTCTCTGGAAGATACGCTTGATGACCTTCGTAGATTTGCTTCTTCAGTGAGGGCGCCCTACGTGCATTCATTCTAAGTCCACATGTGACACATGCTCTGTATCCGCTTGTTTGAAGCCTTGCATGTATACACATGATAATAGATCAACTATGGGAAAAAACAAGATTTACAGTGTCTGAGTGAGGAGTGTCAATAGATCACCTGAGCATTTTGTTAGCCCGGGATAGTCATGCATGGTCCACATTAGAATGCCTCTGATCAAAGCATTCCGTCGTCCTGTGTGTCGGCTCATATCCACCACCTCTATGCCAATCCACAATTGTTGTAGCTCTTCCAATAGTGGACGAAGATACACATCCATATTCCCCACTTTATATCGCCCTGGCACAATCAAGCTTAGCCATAGGTGCCCCTTCTTCGTAGTCAACCACGGGGGAATGTTGTAGTTGACGATGACAACGGGCCATACACTGTAAGATGTTGATCTTTGACCAAATGGATTTACGCCATCCATAGCCAGGCCTAAGCGCAAATTTCGAGCTTCCCTGGAAAAATCCGACCATGTTCCATCTATATGTTTCCAAGCTGCGCAATCTGCAGGAATTCGTAGCACACCATCCGAAGATTTATTCTCCTCATGCCATGATGCTAGGGCGGCCATGGACTTACATTCGAAGAAATGCTTGATGCGAGGAAGCAGAGAAAAATGTCGCAAAACCTTTTGTGGAATTTTTGTCCCGTGGAGATCTACTCGATATCTTTCGGAATCACATTTCGGACACTTCTCCATGTCTATGTATTCCCCTCTGAAAAGAATGCAGTCATTAGGACAAGCGTGGATAGAATTGTAATCCATCCCCAAGTTTCGCAAAATCTTTCTTGCTTCATCTCGGGAATCTGGCATCACATTGTCAGCTGGTAGTATGTGCTCTTTAAGCAATCTACACAACATAAAAATACGATACAGTCGTGTAAAAATCTATCAGATCATTATACATTTAGAGTTTTATTAAAGTAAACTAATTGTAATAGATCACCTGAAAAGCGCTGTGACGCTAGTGTCACTCCATCCAAACTTTGTCTGCATGTTGAGAAGAACCAGGAGTGCTTTCAATCTAGACATACGTGCTCCATTATACAATGGCGTATCGGCTTCACTTTTGATATCATCATAGATAAGCCTTTCTGAATCCATGATCGTCTCGATCATTTCATCAATCTCGGGCTCAAACATCGCCTCGTTGGGAATGTGCTCTGCATGATCATCCCCCGAGCTGTCAGAGGCTACATCTTGTGGCCTCACATATGCTGCTTGACCAAAGCGCCTGCGAACACGTCTATTGGGTTGCAAGATTGCTGCTTGTTGGCCAGCGTCAGAGTCCGACCAGGTATAATTGGCAACAACTCGATCTATAATAGATGGATTGAACTCGCCAAATTCGCGAACGTGCTGCAAAGAAACACGTCTTGTCCATCGCACAGCATGCTTGCATTGATTACAAGGATATAAGACCCTCGTTGAGAGATAGGTGTTTCGGCTGGACGGTCCCACATCCTTGTCACTACTTATAATGAGGATAAAAATCTTATAACTTGGACAACAAATTTAATATTCTATTGGCATTCTTCGTCTTATCTCTCTCTCTCTCTCTCTCTCTCTCTCTCTCTCTCTCTCTCTCTCTCTCTCTCTCTCTACACCTCACATTCTCTAGTCATGTCCAATCCCCGCACACCTCGGTCTAGAGGTGCACGGAGATCAGAACCACCGGGTTATAATCTCGTCTTTATTGGTCAATACCTATATTTGTGGGTACAAGAAATCTACAGACCCATGTCTACATGATACTGCATGTAGTGGACAAAACCCCTTTGCCTCTTCTCTAGCTGTAGCACTTCACAGCATCTTAACATCTTTTCATAGTAGATCTTTTCACTGTTCGTCTACCTCTAAACCCTAAACCGTAAGTAATTCTTGCGTGGACTCGATCTAACGTAAATGAGCGTAAATCTAAGTAAACGTAAATCTAACTAAAAAGAAATCTAAATCTCATTTAACGTAAGTCTACATCTAACCTAATCTTTAACGTCTTTTGGGATAGTTTCCTACGACGTTAAAACTCTCTTCTTCTTTTGTGTGTGTGTGTGTGTGTGTGTGTGTGTGTGTGTGGGGGTAAACCTAAATAAATCTAAATAAACCTAAGTCTAATCTAATATAACATAAATCTAAATCTAACGTAAATTATGTTATATTAAAAACAAAGAACTAAACTAACAGGGATTATAAGAACCTTAAAATTGATTTAACACATAATTTTTCACATAACTCGGCAAGAGTTGGCATTCTCATCACTAAAGATGTGAGAGTTAACTTCCGGCGGTGACGTTGCCTCATCTCCATCCACATCTGACGACAGCAATTGGCCCTTTAGACCGTTCTTGCTCTTGTTACTAACTTTGAAGTTGTTGTTGAATGACTAGAGGTTGTCTAGATGGTCATTGTGTCGGGGATGTAGTGACTCTTGCCGCCATGAAGATCCACCTTCTTCCCTATCTTCTGAAGACATTTCACCAGTACTTTTGGATCGACGGAGCCCACCATGAGTGAAGGCAGCAATACCCTATATTCCATTGAGGGCTTTCTTCACCCGCTTCATGCAGGCATCGCAGTCTATGGAGACCTAAATCTAATCTAATATAACGTAAATCTAAATCTAACGTAAATAAACGTAAATCTAATTAAAAATAAACCTAAATCTAATCTAATTTAACTTAAATAAACCTAAATCTAATTTAACGTAAGTCTACATCTAACGTAATCTTTAACGTCTTTTAGGATAGTTTCCTACGACGTTATAACTCTCTTCTTCTTGTGTGTGTGCGCGTGTGTGGATGTGTGTGCCAATAAAAAGAGATAAATGGTATAACCTTTCTATCACCCATGCCAAGTATGATAGATTGGTTATGCCATTTCCCTCTTGAATAATAGGTCTTGAGTTCAACTCCTCGTCGGCTAGATCTTTAGGTCTTTTAATTTTAATTAGTTTCCTACGACGTTAAATTAGTTTCTCTCTCTTTCTCTCTCAATGTGTGTGCGTTTTTTTGTTTATGCATGTTTTCTCTCTCTTTTCCTCTCTCAATGTGTGCGTTTTTTGTTTATGCATGTTCTCTCTCTCTTTTCCTCTCTCAATGTGTGCGTTTTTTGTTTATGCATGCTCTCTCTCTCTTTTCCTCTCTCAATGTGTGTGTGCATTCTTTGTTTATGTATGTGTGTGTGCGTTTTTGTTTATGTTTGTACTCTCTCTCTCTCTCTCTCTCTCTCTCTCTCTCTCTCTCTCTCTCTCTCTCTCAAAAACACTATGTGTGTGAGAGAGCGAGAGAGAGAGGGAGAGAGAAAGAGGGGAAGGGAACATGAGAGTGAGGAGAGGGAAGGAGCATACCTGGCTCTCCTTCCTCTCCTCGTGTGTGTGTGTGTGTGGAGAAGAAAGAGAGAGAGAGAGAGAGAGGGAGAGCGTTACCTGCTCCTTGCTTGAGGGCGCCGAAAAACTCAGATATGAGATCTGAGTTTTTGGGCGCTCTCTGTTATTTTTTTAGCCCAGTCGGCGTCGCTATGAGCGTCGCAAATTTACTTGTAAATTTGCGACGCTCATAGCGATGCCGAGAATTTTTTTTTTGAGCGTCGCTGTGTGAGCGTCGCTAATATGAATAGCCTCTTGTAGTGATTGAGATTGAGAGTGAGAGTGTGATTAAGATTGAGATTATGCACAAGATTTAGATTGAGAGTGAGAGTGAGAGTGTGATTGAGATAGCTCGGGGGTGGTCGGGAGGTTATGAAACGAGCTATGCTCTTCTTGTAATGATTACTTTGTATCCATACAGACTCTTTATTCCCATTTGTTTACTCTGCGTACTATGTATATTCTTTGTTTATTATCAATGTATTTCGCTCTCCCGTATCGCATGACAGAATAAAACTATCATACCCTTATCTTACATATAAAATTTAGGTCTCACATGATTTAACTGAGTAAAACTAGTCAAAGAGTGTATAGCATAGTGACTGGCAATGTACTAAGGACCAGTTCTGTTGATAACTAGATGTACCCTCAATGTGTCTTAGTTATACTTTCAAACTATGTGCCCGATCAACCTGCACTCTTGTGGCTACTCGTCTAATTCTACCCATCCAAAGCTAGCTTAAATCAACCCTTGACCTGCTCCAAATCAGTCCTTATCTATGATCGACTTGATGCAAAATTTGATTTGTGACCTGATAAAAAACTTCCCCTAAATTCATCCAATTTCTAGTGCACATTGATGACCAGTCGTCGTTACAAGTAATCAACCTGGGTCAAGTTCCCCCTCTCCCCATAAATATAACACCCCCCTCCCTTATTTTGAAGATAAATTACTAGGGGTCTAGCCCTAACTTATACGCTTATGTAACTTGTAAAAAAACCCCCCTCCCCTGCACTTACGTGGTGCGGTAAGTTTTCCATGGTGAATCCCCCGGGGCCAGCCCTAAGAATAGGGGAGGAGAGAGAAACACACCCACACGCTCCAAAGCTTTCCCCTTGTTCACAAAGGGAATAAAGGACACATGGCAGGCTCTTAGCCCAGTTCCCCCCAATCTTCCCTCAGATCCTATTGGATGGCCAAAGCGGTGGACCAACGAGAATTAGGCTAGAGTAAAATTAGTCTAATCAATTTAAAATTGCTTGATAAAAGAACGAATAGAAATTAAGCTCCGTAGGAGACTATTGGATAGTCTACCAAGGGGTCAAATGAGCATCAAGCAGCCCAATGGCTTGCTGGATTCCTATTGGCCAGAAGACTAAAAGGTTCAATGAGAGTTTAATAAATTATTTTAATTACCTAAAGCTCTCACAAAAGGGGAAAGGGGGACACTTGTCACAAGAATATTAAATTTACCTCTTAATTGTTATTGGCTAAGCCTTGCAGGAGCCAATGGGAGGCCAGAATGAGTAAATCCCAAGAGGGGTCGACCAAGAAGAGAGAGAGGGCTGCATTTTTTACTAATACAATTACACACACACACACACACACACACAACTCATGTGTGGAAGAAGAACTCCATCTCCTTCTCCAAGCATTGAGAAGTAGAGGCCTACACCAACAACTCTTGGCTATGAAGTGCAAATCCAACCAAGAGCCAAGCTTCAATGGCATGCTCATCTCCTCTACCATGCTAATTACTAAGCTAAGCTATGCTCTAAGAGTGATTATGTGAGGAGAATACTTCTTTCTTGTAAGATACATCTTCTTCCTCTTCATCTTTCCTCATTCCCTGCTAGCTCTCACCATCTTCGAAGGTGTGTGAGGTCTTGGGACTCAGGCTAGTTCCATTATGTGTGTTTTTTAAGCATAATTTGGTGCATGAAGCTTCCATCTTCATTGCACCAATGAGTTTTGTCAAGGAACACAAAGATTGTATTGTACAAAAGTCTATCTTGATGGGAGAAGCTATAATACAAAAGCCTTTTGGAGGGGGGACCGGCTCCATGTAAATCCGATTCTCAACTGTTGTCAATTGTTCTATTTCTCTCTCTTTTCAAGTTTTGTCTATGCCAAACTAGCTAGGTGTAATTACTATGTTGATTTCTCCAACCAAGTACTCTCTCTATGCTCATTAGGAACTTGTTCTTAATGAAATGCTCACTATGTCATTATTTTCCGCTACACACAAGTTACCAGTGCATTAAATGTTACATCAATTGTTCTATTTCTCTCTCTTTTCAAGTTTTGTCTATGCCAAACTAGCTAGGTGTAATTGCTATGTTGCTTTCTCCAACCAAGCACTCTCTCTATGCTCATTAGGGACTTGTTCTTAATGAAATTCTCACTATGTCATTATTTTTCGCTACACACAAGTTACTAGTGTATTAAGTGTTACATTGGTATCAGAGCTATTGGTTTCTCTTTTCCTGCTCAACAAGAGAGGTCCTCAAGCTTGCTACAAACGGTTGGTGTTATTAATTGCAAAAGAATAAGTAGACTAGGGATTTTTTATCCTTGAAGCACGCCTACTTTATGAAGTTAACGGGGATACGGAGAGCTATGGTCTTAATAATGGAGTCCTATGGGGCTTGCCTATGGCTTAATCATTATTAAGCTATTAGAAGCTTGACAGGAACCAATGTTGTCTTAGCTCTGTGAAACCCTCTCTTCTATTCCTTGCAATTTATAATAATCGAGCCACGGGTATAGATGCTTGAGTGCTTATCTTTGAAGGTAAAGAGGAGTAGCAACTAGGGCTTGAAGTGCCAAAGTACTTGTTGTGACTTGTTCTAAAGGGAGTGAAAGATTGGCAGCTGCAACTTCAAGACTGTTAATAGACCCGATAGCTATAGTGATCTGTGCTATTATGTCTCGATCACGGTCCCACCATTGGATTCATTCTTGACCTTGTTACTGACTTTCTCAAAAAGATGCTTGGTATCTTCCACGGGAGCAAAAATGACACACATTATGTGACTACCCATTGTAACATGCACCTAGTTGTCAAAGCATTGTATATACACATTGTATTTTCGTTGCATGGTGTGACCAATATTAGTTGATTATTCAAGGTATCTAATAATAATACAAAAAAGTTATGGGAACATTCATATCCATTGATATGTAATATGAGATCCACAAAACCTATAGCAATACTAATAGTTCCATTGAATCCGGTAAATGTTTTTTCCAAGGGGTGTAGGATCAATTTTGGAATTTGTTGCTACATATTCCAACTAATTGTATTCACATGAGATCAATGCATGAATAGGTAACATTCTGACTCCTAGCTTTACAGAAATATATGGATCCACATTTTTGTCATTGTCCTCAATGCTGGTAATCTAATAACTTTTGTGCTTCCTCTTTGCTACACATTCTCTGGCTTCTTGTTGTGCCTCTTGAATCTTGAGCTCTTGCTTCTTTTTCCTATTTTTAACTACATGTGTCCTTTTGAGCATGCATGTGTCAACGGCAAGTGATGTTTTTAAAGCTTGCATCCACTAATCTAGTTTGCCATTTCCTGTCCATCCAATGTAGCAAGCTTAATGGCCCCACTCGGTGATATGGAATGAATCACAAATGGTCCCATTCCATGCTTCTTTAATTTTTTGTTTTTTGCTTAAGAGTGTAGACAAGCACATAATTCCCTAGTGTGATGTCTTTGGACTTTACGCGCTTTCATGAAACTCTTTCATGCATTTTTTTAAGGCACATATTGTGACCACTGCCTTTAATTTAATTTCATGCAAATTTTCTAAGTCAATTAGACGGTCAGACCATTCATGTCTAGTCCATTCAAGTTTATTGGCTACTCCCAAGGTTGGAACCAAAAATTCCATGGGTAATATTGCATTAAGTCCAAACACCATGTTATAAGAGGTAGTCCCTAAAATAGTTTTGTATGCAACTTTGTAATCCCAAATAGCGGAGTAAAACTTTTGATCCCAATCCAATCTATTGTTTTTCACAATTTTAGTGAGAACTATGCACAAGACTTTGTTGCTGCTCTTGGATTGACCATTATCTTGTGGGTGATACGAGGCCAATTTTCTATGTATGACAATGAATTCATCAAGCAAGTACTCAATGACTTCATTAACAAAATATGTCCCTCGATGGCTAACAATTTCTATAGGCAGATTGTACATGTGAAAACATTTTCATATAAGAATGTATTGTGGTGCATGCATCATATTTTTGTGTGGTTTTAGCTTCTACGCACTTGGTCAAATAGTATGTGACTACTATGATATATTTTTTATGATTTCTGTAAGCCGACGGTGCTATGGGACCCAAAATTTGAACCCTACTTGGAAAATACACGTGCTCCTACCATCAGTCTCATCAGTATTTCATACCTTTTATGGGAATTTTTGTTCTTTGTTGACACTCATCACACCGCTTCACAAATGCTCCAGCATCCACGAAGAGTGTAGATCAATAAATTTTGACAAACATTATAGCCTTAGCCCTTTTATATGTTGAAAGATGACCTCTCACTTGCTGTGAATGTGCTTTCCCCATGTAAGATTGGTATGTACTCATTTTTTGATGCACAAAGTGTGAGTTGATTATGCATGCACATGATTTGCAATTCCTAACACACATGTGTGCATCAAATTTCATACTAGGACAAAAACTCCCATTCTCATCAAATTTTGATACGTTTTGATTTTCCCATGATGGATAAAGTCCATCATGACACGTGCTTCCTTCAAGTACAAAGGAATATCAAAGGCTTTGATGCACAACTGCAAGATGCCATCCAAACTCCTAACATATAGTCATCCACTAAGTAGTTGGAAAGGAATTCTTTGCTCAATTATGCATCTGTCATCTATTTTGTCATGGTCTATTGACAATTGTCCTATAGACAAAACTAGGAATATATTATCACTCCACCTATGTATCATTTCTAGGTTAAAGAGATCAAACTCAAGCAAAATGATGAGCCACCTCACTATTCGGCATGTGTTGCATATTGGCTTGTTGAGTAGATACAATAGTGCTTGGGTTATCCGCAAAGAAAATGAATTGGTTGGCTAGGAAATAATGCAAAAATTTCTTCATAACATAAACCATTCCCAATCCTTCCCTTTTCATAGTTGTGTAATTTTGTTCAACATTGTTCAGTTGAAGGCTAGCATAGCATATTAAAAATCCATAAAAAATCCATAACTCCCTCACCAGGTTGTGCCAGGATACATCCAATGGCAAAAGCAGAGGCATCTACATGAACATGAAAATTTGCTCTAATATGGTGCCGTGAGAATTGGTGATGATACCAATGGTTGCTTCAACTTTTAAACTAATTTCTCACAATATCCAGCTCAATCAAAGGTTACAATCAAACCATAGAGAGGCTTGGCAATGATTGCATACATGTAAACAAATTTTCAGTATTATCCACAATGTCCCATGAATGATTGGAACTCCTTCGCTATTTTTAGATGTGGCATATCCACAATCACCTTGATTTTGTCCATATGCATGGATATTCCATTTGTGGACACAATATGACCTAGGATCTTGTCCTACCTAACCATGACAACTCATTTTCTTGGATTCAGGTAGATTCGATAGGTGTCAAATTTCCCAAACGCTTTTTAGGTGTTCTATATGGTCTTTGCATAACATTGAGTGCACAAATAAGTTATCCATTTACATTTCTAAAAATATATGCAAGCGCTATCTGAAAGCTTGATCCATGAGTCTTTGGAATGTGGTAAGTGCATTTGTCAGCCCAAATGGCATCAACCCATAAGCAAACATGCCCCATTGAGTCACAAAGGTTGTTTTGTGCTAATCTTTTGGTTTAATCACCAATTGATTATAACCTGAAAATCCATCCAAAAAATTGTATGTGTGCTTCCCCACTACTCTTTTCAAGACATGATCATTGATAGGAAGAGGATAACTATCATGGATAGTAGCTTCATTTACTTTTTTAAGATTGACACACACTCTTAACTTGCCATTGTTTTTAGGTACCACTGCAATTGGGGATACCCAATCCATGTGCTCTATTCGTAAATGAACTCACCTTCCTTTAGATTATCAATCTCGTCTTTGATTTTCTTTGCAAATGTCTCATTGTAAGTTTAATATTTTTGTCTCCTTGTCTTAGCATCACAATTTAAGGGAATTCTATGCTGACAAATGGAAGGATCAACCCCTTTCAAGTCTTTATAAGACCTCGCAAACACATCCTTATACTCCTTGAGCGTCTAGATCAACAATTCTTCCTTGTCAAGTGTTAGATCCATAGAAATATAAGAAACTTTAGGCTCTTTGCATGGCTTTGCTAGATCTATCCTTTTACCATTCTCAAGTCCAACATAAGATTTTCTTGGTTCAACCTTCTCCCTCATTGGTTGTTCAATGATGGTTTTGCAATCATGAATAGTGTACTTCTTGTAATGAGAGGATATACTTATTCCATACTTTCTCAATTCTTTCCCATTTTCATCATCAGTTTCCATTTTTGTTGTCCAAACCTCTCTAAGTGTGCGTTTCAATTCCCTATACTTCTTTTTTTGCTAAACTTTTGTCCATTTAGGTTCACTAGCTTGTCTTTGATGCGTCTTTTGGAGGTTTTATTGTTTGTCCCTTTTTTTTTTTCAATTTGTTTGGCTGAGAAGGTGTTGTTTCCTTTCTAGTTAACTTGTCATTTATGCAATCAAGGGCTCCCACTAGTTTCAAGTATGATTGTTTCCCTTTGATATATGGCATTGGATTGTTTCTCATCCTCTTTTTTGAGCGCTTATTTCTGTAACATCGTTGTCTTCTAGGTTTTTGGTTTGAAAAATCAAAGAATTGTTTTGATTGTGTTCAAGATCACTCTCATGACCTTCTAATTTTTCATTGTCTATGCGAAGATCCACGTACCTTGAGTATCAAGAGTGTCATAGTAACATTCATCACTTGATTCCTTATTTTTCTCCAAGATGTGGCTTGAATCAATTTCCATGGTAAGATCTCTAATAGAAATCTTGTCTCAGATACACAAACACTATACTTCAATCCCCACTTCTTGTTTCACCTCACCAATCTTGGTTGTTTCTCAGTGATTCGAGCCTAGATCCACTCTAATCATGTGGAAAGGAACTAAGTCCAAGCCATTTTCATCACAAAACTTGGTAGTTGTGATCTCATTTGATGCACACATCTAAAGTGGCCTTAATTTGAGTTCACTCCAAGGGCTCCATTCTTTCTTTGAGAAAATGCTCCGTTATATAGTCTGGATCCTCAAATGGGCTTGTTCTCTTGCATTTGTCCTTGATAAAATTTTCATAGTTTGAAGCTCCAAACATCCATAGGTGAGATTTAGAGTTTAGCAATGCAGGTACTTTAAATTCTGTAGCAGTTGTAGAATTGAAATCCTCTACGGGTGTTCTCTGTCATCTTTGCATTTGTGGTCACTTAGGTTGATGAGTGTGGACCTGGTCTCCATGTGGCACAAGTACATATAATCATAGCTCTAGTCGTGAACCATCTCTAACTGGTGCATGAATGGCCTTCCTAGAATAACATCATAGTTATTCTTAGTACCTAAATCTACTATAGCAAACTTATGCTCATGCTTGATTCCACAAGAATTCATCACCACCTGTTCCAAAATACCAATAGATTTTGCAATATAGTCATTAGCTAGCTACAAATTCATCCTATTTTTCCCAAGGTCATCTTTTCCCATTCCCCTAAATATGCAAGGAGTTCAAAGAACACAAGTTTGCATAGGATTTTCTTGGGGTGCCACTATAAAGCAGGACTATGGGTGGTACAAGTGAGGAGAAGTTCTTGCAGAGAGAAGCTTTCTCTTCTCAGGGCTTTTGGGGTTGACATCTAAGGGTTCATTATCTTACAAGAAATTTAATAAGCTGCCTAAGTGGGAGAAACAATATGTTTCAAGTATTCAAAGTGAATTGCAGGGATGTGTTGATGTGCTTGAGCTAGATGATATGATTTCAAGAATCTTTGAAGAGGTATCTTATGTTGATACTATGCCAAAGCTTGAGTAGATCAAGCAAAGCAGGTTACAAAGTGGAACTGACATTGTTAAAGTGCACTCAATGGACATGTATGAAGAACTAGACATATACACGGCACTTATTCATATTAAGGAAGATTTAGATGAAGCAGTTGAAGCACGGGTAGAGACCAAGTACAAGACGGTTGCAAGAAAGTGAGACCACTGGCTCCACCTCTACCAGAAGGAAGTGATGGGATGTTCAATGAAGCTTTTTGACATCCTATACTTAGAAATTAGAAGAACATTGGACACAAATTTACTAAGGAGACATTGGAGCAGTTGAAGATTGGAGAGGATGGTTTCCTCAATGAAGAGGAGATTAAATGCTTTCAAGGTATGCCTGAAAACCACGGTAAATATTTTTCTTTTGATCCAAGCAAGATTGGGTGTGTGGATCCGAGTGTTGTTTCACCTATGTTCATACTCATTGTTCCTCACATGCCATGGAGCTTACATCCCATTCCAGTTCCAAAATCTCACTTGCCAAAGATTATTGATTTGCTTAATGAGAAGATGCCATGGAGCTTACATCCCATTCTAGTTCCAAAATCTCACTTGCCAAAGATTATTGATTTGCTTAATGAGAAGATGCAAATGGGCATTTTGAAACCATCATTTGCACCCTACTACACTTGATGGTTCATTGTGCCAAAGAAGAATGGTACTTTAAGGTTCATACATGATATGTAGCTGGTTAACAAGGTAACAATCTGCAATGTGGGTACTGGTGGCCCAATTGTGAATGAATTTGTTGAGGCCTTTGCAGGTAGATTTATTTACTATATGGGTGATCTCTACTCTTGATACAATCAATCTTAGTTAGCTTTGGAGAGAAAGGATCTTACTACGATGCGCACAACTCTCATTTTGGTAAGGATGTGCACTCTACCACACGGTGCTACTAATTCAATAGCTCATATGATGAACGGCATGAATAAGGTATCAAGGGACTTTATTCCTCATGTGCCTTTCATTGATGATCTACCAATAAAGAATGTGAAGAAGGGTCCAAAGATGAGGTGTTAGCAGCAGCTAACACATGCTACACCAATTATGCACCAAGCTATGGATGTGCTATTGTGCACATATTTCCTATTCATTGTATAAGGATTTGGGATCATTTAGGAGTTCCATGTTGTATAAGATTTAGACAAAATGGCTCAACTTAATCCCATAGTTGAAGGGATTGAGGTCCAAACCTATAAAAGAGCCCTATGCTTAAAGAGAAGCCATTCTTGAGTAGTCACTCTTGAGTGTTCACTTTATGGATGGCATAGCCTTGAGCTTAATGCCCATGCTTAGAAGGCTAGTGCTAATCCTTGTAATTAGAGTAGCTCTTCTTGATTAATCTAATCTCTATTTTGCTCATTAATCTAGCCTTCTCTATATTTCATTATGTCATGAAGTAGTTTGCACTCTCATTATTCTAGATTTGAGAGAGGTAATGACTTCTTTCTTTGATCTTAACACTCTTCTTCCATGAGTACTTCAATTAGTTGATGACTCCTCTAATTTTCTTGATTAGTGTAGTGTGTGCACTATTCGTCATGTGATTAGATTTTGTGTCTAATTGTGTGCTTAATATGTGGAGGTTTAAGGGCTTGAGCTTAATGTCACTTGTGTGTGATATGATTAGAGTACCTTGATTGGCATGTGATGATTGGGGAGGCCAACTTCAATGCAATTAGTGTGTGCTGAAAATTCAATCATTGGATAAGCCTAAATGCCAAAAATTTGGGCAAAGAAAGAGTGTGTGTGCCCAATTGAAGACCACTTGATTGAATGATTGATGGTCAATTGGGCCACCCAAATGCTTGTTGATTGTAAAATATGTATCAAATGTGCATGTAAACATTAGGGATAGGCCTAATTGCATGGCCAAAAGAGCTAATTTTGAATTTTGGTGGTTAATTTTTTTATTGTTGAGTATAGCTTGATTGGGTCAAAATTAGTGTTAATCTTTGAGAGATTAAGCATGCATCATTCATTCATTCATTCAATCATGCTTGATTGAATATGCAATTTGAGCTATGTAATGTGAAGTCGATGGAATAATTGCATATAGTTTTGGTCTAAATTTGGGTGTGTGTGCCTACTCAATGGCATTTGATGTCCAAATTTGAGATGAATGATTGGTCTTGGTTACCAATCATAATGATTAATGGAGCTAAAGATTGGTGTGTATCATCAAAGGATTTGAGATGAATGACCCGATTGGTTCTCACTTGGGATGAATTTTAAGTGCACTACCATTACAATGTATGCCAAGTTCATTGGTATGGTCAAAAGTGCATTGATTTGTGTGTTTATAAGTACAAATGTGAGTAGTACCATATAAACCAAAATGACAAATCCAATTGGGTTTGGATGATTTGAGCTATTGGAGATGAGAAATTCATATTGCAATGATTTTGATTGGTCTTAGAATGGCCAATAAGGGAATATATGCATTGTTTAAGTGTGCTACCCAAATGGCAATCAAATTGCATCAATTTTGAAATTGAAGCCCAATCTTTGTGCATGCATGATTTCCAATTCGTCTCATTTCATGTTGTGAATGCACGATTCATGGGCTCAAGCATGGATTATGATAGTTAGAATGAGGTCAAGTGTTTTATTGATAGAATATGGCACTCTTCATGAGAATAAAATGAGGCCGTAATTTTTGTGCTTGTATTGCTAAAGTGGCATAAAATTGAACATATTTTTTGTGTGCAAGCTCGAACATCAAGGTTGTATGCTTGATCCATCAATGACAAGAGGATTTTGTGATTATTATGTTTTTTGGGGAGTGTGCATGGCAAATGATTGCCATTTTTGGTTAAGATATTATTATTGCAAAAATTTACAAACCTCGACACTCATATTTGTCCTCTTGGCCATTCTCTTTATTGTATCATGTAAGAAACTCCCTCTCCCTCGCTAGTTAGCCGTGGGGGTTCACATTCAAGGCCTTTGTCTCTGTGGGAACAAGATCTTATTGGTTTTCTCTTTTTAACATTTACACACCCTCCATTCTTGACATCATCTCGAAACTGGCTTGGCGCTATCTGCAAACTTGCATACCCTTTTTGGGCTCCCCTTGACCCACCCAAGCTGCACTATTTTTTAATCCAATGCCTTGTAGTTTGCTCGCTTGTCTTTTATCACATGAGCTCACCCACATGCTCCTACATGCTCATGCCCATAATCAACACGCCACATTTTCTAGATCTCACATTGTTCCCTCCCACTTCTCGATGCCTCACCAACATCACACGCACGAGTTATGGTCTGATCATGGCCCCATCCTCCATACAATGCATACAGCACACAACCTGATCTTGCCTTGACTCCACTGAGTCAATAACCAGCCCACCAATATTAGGCGATAAGGTTGATTACTTAGCCTTCTTGTATCCAATAATCTCATAGAGGGACCCCTAAGGCATGTGGATCACTTTGTTCTGTCTCTCCAACTCAATTACCCTATGGATGACATCACAAACTCTTTTGTTGTCGATCCTCTACACTAGTAGCACCCATTGTGGATTGTAGGACATCTAAACCGACCCACGTGAAGGTTGTGACTTTTTATAGGTCGATTAGATTTTCCATTTGTATTCATACTCCCAGTTCTCATTTAGAAACGCTCCATCTAGGATTGAGGTGCTAGGGTTGTCCTTTTAACTAGATGCAACGTGTCTCTCAATTTAACCTTATTGGTTGCTAATCATGAGCACTCAATTGCTCGACTAGCATGTTGCTTTTGACATAGGGGCCTTTGCCTTAAGCTCTCTCCATTGCTCTACCTTGCGTAGGATCTCAATTTCCTTTTCCCAATTCACAATGATATATCACTCAACCTCTTGCACTTCAGCAAGGCTTCTACCATCAGTAATATAACTTGGAGAGGAATAGCTCTGAAGAGTCACGGGGTCTAGTGAATGAAGTATTCACGTGCACACTCTCCAGGAGCATGGGTCTACGTTAGTCATGAATGGCAAATTTACTTCCCCACTCCCTTCATTTACCTTGTTAGCTCCATGTTTAGAGCGAGTGGCTCTACTAAAAGTTTCCTTCAAGCGGCTAAGCACGCTCGGCCCGGACCGTGGGCCCATGGCATGCATGTCTTAGCTTTAACTATCATGATTAGGTATCGTAACCTCCATGATGTTGTAGTCAGAGAAGAGTCACTAGACAATATGTGTGGTCCTAAGTACTACTACCTTGGGTTCCCTTGAGGGCCTAGAGCCTAAGGTGAGGAATAATGAGTGCTCGCGTAAACAGAGATAATCTCTATGTGCTTGTCCTCTAGCACACAACCAAAGTGTAGGTGCATGTGATCTCAACACTCTGGAAGTATTGCGCTGCCCGTGAAGGCCGCTCACCTAGTTTTTTAGGTGTTTACAACCCAATTTTTTTGTTATTTTTTTTTTCTTTTTTTAAACCAAGCCACAAAATATGGCGTGTGATAGCTCAAAACGAGCGTCTTTGCTAGGGGGAGGTGCCATGCTTTACAGCTCCTAATTTGGTTATGTAAATCTCTCAGAATCCCTAAAAATAGTATTTTCTAGGTGGGAAGAAGGCTAGAATTAGTAAGTCCCAAGGGTGAGTGTGAAGGGGTATGTGGAGGACTTGAGGAACTTATCCCGCATGCCCTCCCTTCAGTTGAGGTCCTAGTCTTTATGCATAAAGTAGTGTGTATAGTATATCATAAGATTGAGGACTAAGGCCTGGGTGACTCGGGCTCGGGCTCGAGGGAATGACCCCGATCTCGATCCTTCCTTTTAAGAAAAGTTTCTTTAATTTTCTTTCTGTTTTCGTTTTTTGTCTCAATTTTTTGAGCGTTTTTTTTAATTTAAATTATTTTTTTTAAAAAAATCAATAAAGCTTTTTTTGAAGATAATGTTGCCGCGTAGACGACGAGCTTATGCGCACACACAAAAGCTCCTAATAGCTCTGTCTAACCTCCTTGCAGCTAACCCAGCTAATTACCACTAATTACCTTTGCTCACACATTCTCTAACACAGAGCTGCACACTCAAAGATAGTCAACTCTACTGCTCACTTTCTACACTATTATTCACTGTCTACACTAACTAATAGAACAAAACTGCTCACTCACAAAGTACTCAATCTACTCACAGAGCACATTACAGATTTACACCAGCTAATAGATCTATTAACACCTACACATTACATATCTTAGCAAACCTAACAGAAAATTTGCACATTTCAACAATAACAAATTCTAACAAACCTGCGCATTACAACCACTTAGCAAATCTACACAAACCCAGACAAAAACTAAAAATAGATGGAGAAAAGGCTTCCAGAGGTAGCCCTGAGTGCTCCTCAAGCTTTAGTGCAAAGCAGTCCTCGACAGAGGCACCAAAAATGTGTGCTTTGCCGCACGTGTCGAAGGCTGAAAACTTGTGTGCAAGCCTCGAAAGGCTGCAAGCACACAACTAGACAGTCCTAGCAAGCTCAAAGAAACAATGGTGTGTCACTCACTGCTCAATGCTTCCATCGTGAAGAATCCTGGCTGCGAAGAACAAGGGCCGCCGCTGCAATGCTCTCTCTCTCTCTCTCTCTCTCATCTCTCTCTCCTCTCTCTCTCTCTCTCTCTCTCTCTCTCTCTCTCACACACACACACACACCACACGTGAGAAACACGAAGAGAAGGAGACAGAGAGGAGCAAGAGCACTTATTAGCTTGCACCTCCAAGAATGAGGATTTTTAGGTCAAATGGACCTTTTAAGAGTTTGATCCATTCACACATGGGCGCCCACAATGGCCGGTCGTTGCAAAACTTCTGTAAAAATATGATAAGTGGTGCGCTTCTCATTGGCGATCACCTACACACCTATTGGACCGACAATCCCACTCCATGACTCAATCAAATAAATAATAAGGCGTCCATCCATCGAAGGTGATAGGTTGTTTGTGAGATTAACACTTTGACTAATGCACTTGTGTTCCAATTGCCTGGATTTGACCAACCATCTTTGTTGTAGTCATTGATGCTGTGGAAAAGGTATCGGTGCAGTTCTTATGCAAGATAAACACCCACTTGCATTTGAAAGTCGTAAATTTAAAGCCTCTGAATCTAAATTTAGTACATATGATACAAAATTGACTATTGTAGTAAATGTGCTGAAAATTTGAAAGCATTTTCTAATCATGCTAACTTGATTTTGAGGCGAGGCACAAGGCTCTAAAATCTAGAGGAGCACCACTTCTCTAATGTGACTCTAGTGTCGTCGTGCTCCAAAAATATAGGAAGATTACAAACGTCAAACTTTTGAAACGAATAATGACAAAATTAAAGGTAAGGTTGATCGAGATGCACTTTATTTGAACCTTCCAACTAGACTTTAATTTGAATTTGCACTTTAACTTGAATTTTGAGCCAGGGTTGACGCTTCAGGTTGACGACTGTCAGGGGCACTGGCAAACATATGACAAGTTCAGCTCCTTTGAGTCGTGAAGCTTTGTGGACTATTGCATCAACCACATTGCGAAGGCTTTTTGTGTAGAAGAGCAAGGGTTGATTCGGTGTGAGACAAGCCGCGACTCTCAATACGATGAAGAAAGGTTTATATATGTGTGTGGTGCATGGAGTTGTGTCGTGGAGAGGAGAGGAACAAGGTGGAGCTAGTATAGTAATAGTAGCAGTTCAAGCACCACAATAATTGCAGGGGATGATCTTGCGATGTCTATGGTGGACTCTAGTGATCTTCCCTACATAGTGTCTTATCATGCAGTGGGCATGCCGATGAAAATTTTGAAATGAGAAAGGGCGAGGCCGATAAAGTGGTGTGCACAAATTTGATGAGCATTGGGTTTCCAACCCAAGGAAGAGGATGAGTGCCATGACATCGTTTGGCACATGGCTCATTGATGTCTGTGCTGGCGGACACATGTGCCGGGATGCGCAATGTGTACAGTGACTACAACAGGTGCCAGGTGCAAAGCAGCACTGCAAGGCAATGAAGGTGATGATGTCACAATGTGTGCAAGTGTATTAGAGTAGGAGGCGATGGGTAGCAGTGAATAGTATGTACGAGGTGTTGGTAGAGCAGCACATTCCCTATCGAATGGCTCTTGAGATGGAAGATATGAGGTTGTCATTGGACTTCAAAGCCAAGAGGGTATCCCATCAAGCCTCCTCCGTGGAGCGGCTTTGAGGCGCTCAAATGGTTTGCACGGCACTGTGTCACTGCACAATATCTCCCTCATGCACTGCGACATAGTCTTCCAATAGTGACAATAAAACCTTAGTGGCATCGAAAATAGGTATTGGGTCTCTTACACACATGCGAATGGTAATGGCAATGGTGGAGCTGCAAGTGCAGGTACGATGAGTGCACCATTGAAAGCAAGGTCCCTTCTCTACCAAACTTTGCTCTCGTATCCCACTTAGATTATGGTTTTGAAAGAGGTTTAGCGTGAGTCACACCACGATGCACACCTTCCTCACCATTGTTCGCTAAGAGGCGCTAAAGGTGACACATGATGAACACCATCATAGGAGAACATTCTTTCTATAACTATAAGGTGACTTCCCCCACCAACACAATGCCCTTTTGATGTGTCAGCTACTAAGGGTTGGGAAGGAAGCTTATATAGAAGAGCACCTCCACATATAAAAATTGAGAAGATCTCTACCATTTTCTAAGATGTTTTGAGCTAGCACTAACCCATGAGGGTGGATGCCAAGCTTATAATAACTTACTCAAACAAGCAAGCGTAGGATTTGGTACCTATATGTGCGTAAATGAGGGGAAGCATGGAGGCTTTGTGGGATTTGTACCTATAAGCAAGCATGGACGCTCGAACTTAAGTTCGATCTCCATGCTTGTTCATGGTCATTATGTATGTAAATGAGGGGGAGGCATGGAGCCTCCATGCTTGAGGGGGAAGCATGGAATGCTTGCAAAATTTGTACCTACTAGCAAGCATGGAGGCTCTTAAGTTCGAGCCTCGTGCTCATTATGTTGCAAATGAGGGGGACGATTGATTCATGCCGAACACATTGCTTGAATGAGGGGGAGGCTTTCTTTTAGGGATTTAGATGAACTCTTTGTTGAAGTCTCTTAGCAAAGGGATATTGGTAACAAAGTGGGTTTGCAAGTTGAAATGTAAACCTAATGGTAGTGTTGAATATTGTAAGCATAGACTTTGTGGCAAAAGATTATACTAAAGAGAATGGCATTGAAATTTTGATGAACTTCTCTTTTCTTTTTCTGTCTTTTGTAACTACCATTTATAACGTTGGCATTTGAAAACTCATAATGCATGAATGATGGAAATTGAGAATGAATCTAACAATGAATAAACTGTATAAGGAGCTAAGGACTACTTATCATGACATGATTATTAACAAGACAATCAAGACGAACAATAGAGATTGATGCATAAAAGTGAGATAAATTTTTATTGATTGAAATGGGATTATACATGATGTTGTATACACGATGAACAACATATTATCAATAAAATCATACTTGAATGAATGGTGAATGATGTCATGTGAATATAAGGTAGAGGTAGCTCCCACACTAGATTATTACATGCTTGTTTCTAATAGCCCCTCTCCATGTGAATGTAATGGAAATGGCCTATGAACTTTGAGAATAACGGAATTAGAAGAATTATAGAGAGCATTTTTGTGAGATTACTTTGAGAACATAGAGGGTAACTTAATTAGAGGTAGCAACATAACCATTATACTTTATTAACTTGGCATAACAATACTTTTGTGAGAGAGAGAGAGAGAGGGAATTAGAGACTGAGAACAGTTGAGGATCGAATTTATGTGGAGCTGGTCCCCCCTCCAATAGGCTTTTGTATTATAGATTCTTCCCTAAAGATAGACTTGGTAAAAATAAAATCTTTGTGTCCCTTGTGACCTTGGTGATGCTATGAAGATGAAAGCTTCATGCGTCACGAGCATAACATAAACTTTGTAAAAGCATTAACCATCCCCGGCCTCAGGTCCCAAGGCCTCAAACACCTTCAAAGGTGGAGAATGAGGGTAGGGAAGAGGAAGAAGAAACATTCATAGAAGAAAGAAATAGTTCCTCACTTATCATTACTCTTCTTGCTTAGCATAGCATAATAGCATAGTAATGAAGATGGAGAAGATGGCAAGCTTAAGCATTGAAACATGGCTCTTGGTTGGATTTGCATTCCATAGCCAAGAGTGTTGGTGTAGGCTCTCAACTTCTCAACAAGCTTGGAGAACAAGATGGAGTTCTTCCACTTTCACCAAGTGAGAATGTGTGAAAAATGAGTGTGTGAGAGGGTGTATATCCCCAAGCACACCCCTTGCTTTACTTGGTCGACGCCTCCTTGTAGCTCAAGCTTGAAGCTCATTGGACCCCCTCTAAGCCTATCCAATCACACGCACACTGCATTTCAAGCAACAAGGGTAGCCTTTGCGCAAGTGTCCTCCTTACCCCTTTGAGAGAGAGAGAGAGAGCTTGAAAATATCTAGATATTTGTTGAATTGAACTAGAAGCTCGTTGGACCCCTCTTTAGCCCAGCCAATAGGATTCAAGCACACCATGTGGCTAAGCATAGGGAGAGTCTAACATGTGTCCATGTGCCCCTTGAGAAAGGGGGTGCCCTTTGGGTGAGTGGGAGGTTAAGTCAAAGATTCCCCTAAACTTTGGGGCTTCCCCCCTCCTTTGTAGGGTCTCTTTTTGACTCAAGCACCTTACCCCCATGCATGGGAAGCTTCTCAAGCACCTTCCTCATCAAGCATGACAAGCACCTCGAGCACCTTCCTCATCAAGCACGACAAGCACCTAAGCACCTTAGTCGGCAAGCACGACAAGCACCTCAAGCTTCGGTCGGGTTCCCACCTCAAGCTCAGCCCTAGCTTGCCTAAGTCAAAGGACTTTTAAACACTAACCTTTGGAGGTCTTTAATGAAGCTAACCCTAAGGTATTATAAGTTCCATTAGATGCACGTTGCTCTTTGATAGACTCTCCTTTTGGACCCCTATTGAGAAGTTTAACCATCTCTTGTCCTCTTGGTCCCCTGTTGAGATAAGTCTAGGAGCACTTATTACACGTTGCTCTTTGGTAGACAATCTCGTTTTGGACCCCTATTGAGATGTAGCCATCTCTCCTCTTGGTCCCCTGCTGAGATAGGTCTAGAAGCACATGTCTCTATTCTAACTCTTGTTCCCGTTTATTATCCCACATTAAATGATCAATTTAATATGAGAAAATCATTTGGGTTAGCTAGATATTAGATTCTGTGACAGTGAATGTCCTATGTGAACAAGATTTTGATTTGTGTATGGGTGTGAGAATCAACTTATGGTATTGGCCCTTTAGGGTTTTGACATTTTTATGACAGCGAATGTCCTATGTGAACAAGATTTTGATTTGTGTATGGGTGTGAGATTCAACTTATGGTATTGGCCCTTTAGGGTTTTGACATTTTTTGGATCATGTGGTGTAGTTACTTGACATTGAGTTTGGACTTTTGGATCAATTGTTATGGTCATTTGACATTAAATTTTGGCTTGAATTTATGATTTTAGAGGAGAAAGTTTAGGATGTGAATTTTGACTCTAGTGCCTCCTAATAAACCTACTAAACTCATCCCAATAACTCTAAGGTTTGCTTCAAGATATGAAAATGCATCTTATATAGGATTGGCTTCAAGAGATGGTCGTGATTCTTTTGCTTGTTCCTCTCCTTACTCAATATGCTAGCATGGTTCTTTGGCTTGATTTTGACACATGTAGCTCTTGGGTAGCTCTTTGGAATGACAAGAGATTCTTCTTCTAGATTGATGGCTCAGACATGGTCTTTAACTCCTTATTCAATTCTCTTCTTGTATGGGCTTTGGTTGCACTTCCTTGTTCATGGACAACTCTTGTGCTTTGTATACTTTTTTTTTTGGCAACAATTCAATAGGATGTAGATCCTTGTAGATAACTTCTTTAGGTATGCTAAAGGGTTTGATTGATCCTTATGGTTTGCAAGTTAAGGCTAATTTGCAGCTCCTTGGCCTATAAAAAATCTATAGATCTATGAATAATGTTACAACACAACCTCAAAATTCCTAGAAATTATGAATCGTTACCTAGATGCATAGCAATTATTTTTGGATTCAATTGGAGTCCTTGATTTAGCAAAACGGATATCCAGAGCTCTGTTGGTCATGAAAAGACCCCAACAAAAAATTTACTAGCTATCCTTAGGGCTAACCTAAGGCAACACTTCTTGTAGAACCTGATACAAGGTATGGTAAAAGAAAGAGCTTGTAGAAGCTAATAATTGGGCTAACAAAGAGGCTAATTGGCTAAATTAATGCACACTTTATGGGATAATGGGGGTCTAATATGCATTCCCAACTAGAGGACTTTATTAGATGATGCTAATACACATCAATAAGAACTAACTTCTATTAAGATAGTGGTGACTGAAGGTATCGCCATGAACATATTTGTTGTTAGTAAATTCAAAGGTCTTTGGTACCAATTGAGTATGAAGCTAACTAATGAAGGATCTAATGATCCACTTATTAATGGAAAATTTATTAACAAGGGACTGATACATAAAAGAAAAGAGAAACTTTTATTGATTGAAATGGGCCTTGCATAGGCTCATGTACATGATGAGTGACAGAGTTAATGATGTCATACTAGGAGAACATAAGGAATGTTGTTCATGAAGCAAAGAGACAGAGTAATTCCCATACTGGGATTTTTACATGAAATGTATAACAATTTGACATAAAAACTACACTTTTGAATCGTGACAAGCATGAGGCAGGTAAAACAAGCTCCTCCTGCTTTTTGTATGAGAAAACACATGCTTAATTGATTGCACACAATTTTTAGAATAGTCCACTTGACAACACTTTGCATGTTAGGCATGCAAATATTGTTTTTTTGCCATTTTTCTTTATGCTAATGGCATGTTAATGAAATAACCAATTTGATGAAGGTATTGTTTTGTCCTAGACAATGTATATCGAGACAATGCTATGTAGATTTGACCATAAGAACTACAAGCCTATCAATACTTATATGGAGATAGGTTTAAAGCTTAGTCTTTATGATGCTTGAGACAACACGTAGATGATTGCCTTATTTATATGTGATTACAAGGCTAGATGTTTAGTATGTAGTCTCACAAGTGAGCAAATTTATGCGTAGCCTAGGGTCTAAGAATTTGTAGATGTTAAACAAATCCTCCACTTGCTCTAGCCCAAGGGGGTATGATAGCTATGTGATTTACGTGATTTTATAAGGGTTGATTGCTATGGCACGTGCGTGCCCACAATTGGTGCCTTGATTTCTCCCAAGTAACTCATGCATCTTGTTTTAACAAAGAAGCACCCTATTATGGCTACTTCTAGTTACAAAGTTGAATACAACGTGGCTTTCACATCTACTTTTGAATGCATTTGGCCTAGAGGCCTTATGATTGATTTGGGCACTAGAGTGCAATCTGGCCACAAGCCCTCATTGAAAGTGAGACACATTATTGTTGTTCTTTGTTCAAACGACGTGCTACTAGCTGGACTGAATGAGAAGCACACTGCTAATTTAAGAATGATTTGAATGTTTCCCTTGAGATGTCACACTTAGGATTCTTGCATTGTTACATGGGCCTTATACTTTAAGTGGTGTGATAGGTATATGCTTTGTGCCAAACAAACTCTATCGAGACAATGTTGCATTTGCATAATTCGACTTTGAGGACTATAAACCCATGGATACTCCTATGGAAATAAATGTGAAGCTTACCCTTCATGATGTCGAAGACTACTTTGATGTCTTTTTCTCTCAACAGACCATTGGCTACCTTGTTTATGTTTGCATTACTAGGCCAAGAATTGAATACGCAGTCTCATAGGTGAATAGCCAAGATTTAACTATTACTAGGATTTTGCTAGTCGAGTATACATCTTGGTGTTTTATCCAAGAGGAAATCATTGATGTCCGCTTCAGATGCTTTTTGGGGCTCATATTGGGCTAGTTGATATCAAACCATCAAACTCTGTACACCATTAAAAATAACTAGAGATAAATCTTAATAGATAAAAGGCTCTTATCAAAATTCTATTATGATTACTTCTTGAGCCAAACTTGCAAAAACTAAGAAGGATCCAAACTTGGTTTTCGCCATCCTCAAAGATGATCTTGTTTTGGGAGCACTAAACCTGATATGTTGGATTCTCATTGCAATTTTTTTGGAAAGAGGATGGGCCTTGCAACCACAAAGGAGGAAGTCAAAACCAAATGTTGGCATGAGAATCAACATTGCTATATACTATTCTCCTTAATATCTGCCAACTTATTGGATTTCCCTCTAAACATCGTGCACGAGTGGACAAAGCCATCATCTTGCACCTTATTAATAGTTTATAATCGAATGGGTTCATCAAAATTGTGGACTTGTCTTGTCTTTATACAAGTTTTGCTATGTTAGGTCCATTTGGTTTTGTTATTATATCCTACAACATTGAATTCTTGAACATTGCCAATATGTTTGATTTTGTTGAGGCTTTAGAGTAAAGGGAATGAAAGCCAAACTTTGTGATCATAAATCTTGTAGATGGCAGATATGCAAGGCTTGAGGAGCTAATTCTATGGAATGCTCTTTTAGCACAATCTAAAAGCATATTTTAAAGCCCTTTATTGCCATTTAAAAGATATCCCTTAATGTCTTTTTGAGATAACCTATGGAGCCAATCTCCCTATTCTCTCTACTTACATGTAGTATACTCTTTGACCCAATGGTCATGCCATTAGGCTTCAATGTGGAAGTTCGAGGCTCAAGTCACATTTTTCTTCATCGATTTTGTTTAGTGAGAGTGGAGTCAAAAGCATGCGATCAAGCTATAGAATACAAATTGCATTACAATGCACCCCCACCCAAAATTTTCCTTCTCTTGAGTTTTCAACACTTGTCAACGAATAGATCTTTGAGGTATATTGAATTGTTTCTGCGATGTTAAAAGCTTGTCTTCGCTTCTTTGCTTCTAAGATGGTGTGCAATATAGTAGCTTCACGATGATGAATCATTGGACCACACAATGAACGCGGCTTTCCTACAACACCAATGTATCACGATGTGGGAAGAATCTGGAGGTTTGCACTTTACCATTATACCACCCACAATGCTCCAGTTACAAAAGTGCGTTCTTCTCTAAGAGAAAACACCCTTATTGATTGAGCTTATCCCCTTGTATGCAATTTGCACCTTTATGAGAACAATCTAGCCTAGTTCGCACTCCTTTCAGTGTGAGATAAAGCACTGAGGCACTAGGGACCCTTCCTTGATGCACACAATGCCCTCGCAAGCACAAGAGTTTTGACATCATACCTGACTTGAGTGCTCATCTTCTGTTCACATTTGAGCTTGTTTTTCTCAAATTTGTAGCTCGAAGCACTCCCTTCATACCTCTCTCTCTCTCTCTCTCTCTCTCTCTCTCTCTCCTAACCTTATGTTGTGAGCTCTCAATTGCCAACCTCATCTCCAATGTCAGGCATGTGACTTGTTTCATCGGGTCCCATGATTTTTTGACCATAGAGGGCACTCGTATCATCTCCCTCTCTCTCTCTCTCTCTCTCTCTCTCCATTTACAATTTTGGATGTGAAGAGGGGAAGATGGCGGGTCTAAGAATTTCCCTCTCCGGCAGCCCCGCTTGTGGGTCGCCCAGACGGTCATGGGTCTGCCCAGTCTGCAAGGTACAATTTCAGCTGCTCAAGAGGGTTTTAACTTGAAATGTACAACCACAAACAGGTTTTCTCACGCAGATTTATGGGCATGAAGTACACGTTTAGGTTTTAAAAGGCATTTTTTTCGAAATGGACAACCAGGTTTCTGGGTTGCAGAGAGCTCCATTTTTTCTGGCCAGGCCAAAAAGGCAGCAGACACATCCATCACCACAACAAAATAGTATGTGCATTGGGTGGTTCTTCTGATGAAGGTAAGCTTGTTCTCTACTGCCAAGGTTTTTCAATCCTGTACAATATCCCGTGAAAATCCTGTAATAATTGTTGAGAGGAAATAGTTTAGTTGTGTTTCTTCTCTTACTCGGTCACGGAAAAAAGTTGTAAGACGAGTTTTGCGCCTTGTGCTAATCCCATTCATATTTCCTCTGCACCTGTGTATGTATATGTGTTCACAAAGTGAAGCCTTCACTCATTCTAGTTTGGCTTATTTTGTTATTTTTTCTGCATCATGTTTATAGTGATGGCCAAAACTGCCTTGGTCTCTCCCTCTCTCTATTGTTCCATCATAGGAGTGCTCGCTCAGGCCTTAGTGTTATTTGCTAATGCCTGCATGTGTTTAAGTTAGTCGTCTCGTGTATGTACAAGGTGCGAGCCCCGGCATCTTTCAGGGCAGATGATAGGGGGTGAGGGTTGTTTTGTGGTTGTTCGTTGCTGTTTGTGAGGTAGTTCTAGTCCATACATTGCCATATATCATGCCAGTCTTGCCCAAATCGCGTGTTGATGCTGTATGGATATGCCTGGCCGTGCCACTTTGTTTTCCCCTTAATGGCGTGATTATGTGGCGCCTTCTTTTTGGGTCATTGTGGCTATTATTCCATATTCCACCTTCTATGCTGTGGGGCAAGCAGTTTGATCGCCAAAAGCTAACTAGGGAAATCTTGGCCTGGTAGAAGCAGAGATGTATCTGGTGAGTGCCTAGGGTGTTAGAAGGAGCCTATCACTACGCGGATGTAGAGGAGCTGGAAAGCCATTCAAATGGTACAGGTGGTATATAAGAGGAATTTAGGATATACCACATTGGTGGGTCCATATTTCCGAAGTAATCTTGCCCCATGTGAGGTGGAAGAAAAGTCGTGTACGAGGCCAATTCCTCGAAACAAGTATATGACGCTCTTCAATGAATAGCCAGGTAATTTAACGCATTGAGTGTGAAGGGTGTGGAGAAGCTCTATTGATCTGCCAATGAGCGTACTAGCTGTTGAAGGCTCATGGTATGCAAGCAATCAGTGTTTTGCACCACCCATAGTGCCATTCAACAAATAGTAGAGAAGATAGAATCCTTCACAAAGCATGTATAGTAGCCGATTGCATATCTAGAGTGTCGCTTCTATATCCTAAGTGCACCAACATGAAGAGTGGATCCTTAGCTTCTGCTCAAAATAAGATGAGAACCAAGAAATTTTAAAATCTAGGAGACGGCCTCAAGTCTTAAAACCATAGTGAAGGTCCACACATACATATAGCATACCATATTGAGCATGAGGGCTATATGTATTTTTTCTTGCCAACAAGTCTAATGCTCTCTCTCTCTCTCTCTCTCTCTCTCTCTCAATAGTGGATCAATCTAGTTGAAGACCAATATAACTCTATAGTCTCTATCTTGAGAAGGGACAATGGAGGCGTATGTATTGATTTAATTCATTTCTCTCTCTTAAGAGCAGTTCAACAACAAACTTCTCTTACCTACATCCTTTGTGGAGAGGATGAATAAGATAGTGAGTGAGATGGCATTCCCTCGCTTGCATCATGCCCCTCTCCCTCCCTCTTTTTGAGGTGAAGCAGTTGATTTATGTAACCACTTTCGGCGAATGGTCGGACAAAAAATAGTGAATTACCACAATTTGCAACTCTTAAAACACTTTTACTCTTCTAAGCATCTGATAATTGAACAAAACAAGAGACTGAAGAGAGAGATGACAAAGATTGTGAAAGAGAATCGGTCGCCTTGAATCGCCACTATCGACGCCCCCGGTTGGGGATTTGTCTATTGATTGACCGTGTACAATTGACGGCGGGAATTTGCAATTAGTCTTCTTCAAAGTCGCAATCTGTATGTACGAAGTGTGTGCTTAAACTATTCATTGAGTGTGTCAGTGCACACAATATGCTCTTAAAATGGCTGGCGCTCAAAAAGCAGCCAATAATTATAGTTTGCAAGAAAAAAGCCCCCCCCCCCCCCCCCCCCGGTTCCCCCCTTCTCAAAATTTGCGTTTGCAATAAAAAAAGCTTATGCTTTTTCTCTATTGTATGAGAGTGTAGGGAGAGAGAATCCTCTCTCCTGCCGATGAGGAGAAACCTCACCCTAATGGAAAAAGCTTTTGGTATGTTATGTGTATGGTTATTGGATGCATACATGGAAGTGGATGGTGAGGGAATTCATGTTTTTTCAGCTCTCATTGTAACAAACTTGGACACTCTAAGTCAAGATTCTACCGCGACACAGCAGAGGTTCACTTCAAAACAGTTCACAATTCACAATTGATTCGACACGGCCCGACGGAGTTCCGTTCCTAGAGATATTGGCCCCAAAGACTGGCGCCCTTTCGGTATTTCTTTTGTATTAATCTGAGTTCAAGTACAAGAGAGTGGAGGGTTCTCACTCTCAGACTCTCGTCCAGATGCTTTGAGTTGTGAGGGGCTTATATTTAAAGGTTACAAGGGATGCCCATAAGCAAAGCCCGAAAAGCAGTCAATTTTTAAAAGCCTCTTAAATAAAGCAACTGGTCCAAAAGCTTCCCCAAAAACAGCCAGCATAAAATTCAGCTTGCGCAAAAGCTGGAATTCTGTACAGCCTGCTTTTTTCGTACGCACTGTCACGTCAGCAGCTTCGCGTGAATTCCGCCGCATTTTTCGGAATCTGCCACGTCACCCTGTCTCCGCGGGTGCTGCCAGCCGAGGTGTGTGTTTTCTCTGCTGCCCCACTTATAAGTGTGTCTAGGGCCATGATACGTCACCAGTTTGTGACATACCCCCCTCTTGAAAGCATTGTAATCGCCCTCGATTACGCCTGCAAAACAAACAAAGGCCATAAGCTGTTTTAGCAGACACTGATTGTTAGTACCCACGCTCTAGGAACAACACATCTAGCACATGTACCAATCGACAGTCATCAGAGGATATCACTGGACATCATAGGACACCACATGGCAAATCACATTCAACAGTCATTCCAATCTCAGACTATGATTAATCGGCAACGTATTTAGCAATCGCATCTAGATCCAATGGGGACTTCACAGATGCCCGATTAACTAATCCTTATTGCAATCATGTCTATAGAGATTTGTCACACCAAAATGCTGCAGTCATTTCGTCTATCACTTCCTGCACTTAAACAAGTCAAGTACAAATCAATATCATACTATCGGGAATTCCAAATTTTAAAGTCATTATAGCAGAATAGTGTCAGCTCACAGTATCCCTGAAACCCAATAGGGGTACCAAACCTATTCTCGATGGTATTCTTGTTCAGTGCACGGTAGTCTATGCACATACGCCATGAGTCATCCTTTTTCTGCACCACCAACACTGGAGAACAGAATGGAGATGAACTGGGCTGAATCAGCCCCTTTTCTAACAGCTCCTGTACTTGGCTCATTATCTCTTTCTGCTGAGCCGCACTAACCCTGTACGGAGGCTTATTTGGTGGGCTACTGCCTGGCACCAAATCTATCGCATTGTCCTCGGGTCTCTCTGGCGGTAATTGAGACGGTAATGAATCGGAAAAAGCAATCACTATACTGTTGTAAAAACATTGACCTTTCTTTATCTAACACAGATAAATTTGATTCATCACAATCTGACACTTCACGTGCAAAAACCAAGTACGCAGAAAGATGCTTTTTCATTACAGAAGTAATAGCAGAAGCTGATACAGTGGGAATAGACTCCCCTTTAAGCTTTACATCCGGAATGTGAGTCTTTCCCCTGCTCTGTACAGTGATCTTTTTGTTGTAGGCATCCATGATTCCCTGTACACGAAACAACCAAGGAATACCTAACAACACATCACATCGTCCAGTGGCATGATATAAAATTCTTCAGCATCTACATAGGACTGGATATGTAGAGGCAGCTTTCCAATGATGGGTGTCACAGCCTCTGTATGGCCAGGACATGCCAAACCTGCCTCTGCTGTATACCCCATCTCTTCAGGTCTGATTCCCAACTTTGAAGCGAATTCTGGGGAAATAAAGTTGGCTTTGGCCCCTGGGTCAAAGAAGATAAGCACTGTTTGATCCCTGACCTTTCCCCATGCTCTGCAAAGCTCACTTGCATCTGAATTTGGCTTGTCACCCACCATATCTGGCACTAGACCAGCCATGGGCTTCTTTCCTTTCCTGTCCTCCTTGTCTTCAGAATCAGCTGGCCTTTTCTTTGTAGGACAATTGTAAGCAATGTGGCCAGGCTGCTCACAAATAAAGCATTTGTTCTTTGTCCTCAGGACCTTCTTTTGATGGTATTCTTGTTCAGTGCACGGTAGTCTATGCACATACGCCATGAGTCATCCTTTTTCTGCACCAACAACACTGGAGAACAGAATGGAGATGAACTGGGCTGAATCAGCCCCTTTTCTAACAGCTCCTGTACTTGGCCCATTATCTCTTTCTGCTGAGCCGCACTAACCCTGTACAGAGGCTTATTTGGTGGGCTACTGCCTGGCACCAAATCTATCGCATGGTCCTCGGGTCTCTCTGGCGGTAATTGAGATGGTAATGAATCGGAGAAACAGTCACTATACTGTCGTAAAAACATTGAATGACCTTTCTTTATCT
Source organism: Adiantum capillus-veneris (assembly GCF_014529385.1). Lineage (NCBI taxonomy): Eukaryota > Viridiplantae > Streptophyta > Polypodiopsida > Polypodiales > Pteridaceae > Adiantum > Adiantum capillus-veneris. Next base: position 57,220,585 of record NC_140931.1, read on the forward strand.
AGCACAGATAAATTTGATTATTCATCACAATCTGACACTTCACGTGCAAAAACCAAGTATGCAGAAAGATGCTTTTTCATTACAGAAGGAATAGCAGAAGCTGATACAGTAGGAATAGACTCCCCTTTAAGCTTTACATCTAGAATGTGAGTCTTTCCCTGCTCTGTACAGTGATCTTTTTGTTGTAGGCATCCATGATTCCCTGTACACGAAACAACCAAGGAATACCTAACAACACATCACATCCGTCCAGTGGCATGATGTAAAATTCTTCAGCATCTACATAGGACTGGATATGTAGACGCAACTTTCAATGATGGGTGTCACAGCCTCTGTATGGCCAGGACATGCCAAACCTGCCTCTACTGTATACCCCATCTCTTCAGGTCTGATTCCCAACTTTGAAGCCAATTCTGGGGAAATAAAGTTGGCTTTGGCACCTGGATCAAAGAAGATAAGCACTGTTTGATCCCTGACCTTTCCCCATGCTCTGCAAAGCTCACTTGCATCTGAATTTGGCTTGTCGCCACCATATCTAGCACTAGACCAGCCATGGGCTTCTTTCCTTTCCTGTCCTCCTTGTCATCAGAATCAGCTGGCCTTTTCTTTGTAGGACAGTTGTAAGCAATGTGGCCAGGCTGCTCACATATAAAGCATTTGTTCTCTGTCCTCAGGACCTTCTTTTGCTCTTCTGACTTGCGAGGGAAAACGTCTTTTCCATTTCTTTGCTGGTCCCTTTTCTGATTCAGCCGTAGCTTATCTTCCCTGCATTAGCTGACTCCTGAGTCCCTTTCGGAGCCTCATTGGGAACGTGCTTCTTGGCTGAATTTTTCTTGCCTGATCCTGCCTTGACGCCAGTGTTAAATTCACAATCTTCTCCCTTGAGCAAACCATTGCCAGTGTTTGCTACCTCGAACTGCGTCAAAGTAGTGACTTTGGTCTTCGTGCAGTATTTTCTCAATCCTTTGGGTAGGCCACAACAATATTTTCAATCTGTTCTGTCAATGGCACAAACCTATAGGAAGTTACTGGAAGTAGAGCTTTTCAAAACTTTCGATTGTATCATCCAGATTTCTGCAAGTGGCAGCATTAAGCTGTGCCATTCTGTCATGACATCTGCTTCAAAGTCATCAGATAACCATGCTGTTGCAAAAATCTGCTTGAAGTAAATCCATGTGGACGGAGCGTGCCCTTGAAGCAATAAAGTTGTCCACCATTGTCCTGCATTCCCTGTCAAGAAAGTGGCTGCCTTGCGGACCTTTGAAGCCTCTGTAAAGTTTCCCCCTGCATAGCCCTTGTCAAACTGCTGGAGGAATGAGAGAGCTTCTTCCTGTCATCAAACCCTGTAAAGGTCGTGAATGACACACCTTTGCCACCTTCTTTGTACGGAGTTGGCCTCTCCAGCGGCGTTAAATTGTCATATGGAAGTGACTGAAACATGGAACATTATTAGGGTCATTGGTGTTCCCTGACTGCAATTAAGTTGACCTGGAAAACGCCATATTTGGCTGCTGATTTGTAATTCCAGCCATACCAAAATTTGCTTGTGGCATCCCAAATTGGCCCTGAGTGCTTTGAAACCCTGGTAGCATGCCCGTGACACCATACATGGGGTTGGGTATCATCGTTTGAGCACTCCCGAACATTGTCCCTGGCGTGTAAAACTGATTTCCAAGTGCATGACCAGCCATGCTCTGGAATACCGATCCACCTCCAAAATAGCCAGGGTGTACTGAAGGTGGTGGGAAGACCTGTTGCATAGCCTGTAGGTTGCTTTCGTGCCCATTAGAACCAACTATAGGCTGCTGAAGGTGGCAGGCTCAACTGGTACAGCTTGAAAGACTGGCATCTCAGCCACCTGTTCTTGCACCTAGGCATAGGTTGTGGAGACTGCATGTTCTCCGTAAGTGTACAGGTGTTTCCATTGACTGTGCAGTATGAATCACCTGTGCTCGAGCCTTAACAGGCTTTTGAATATGATCCAGTGACCCAACTTGCTGAGACGGAACAGGAGGTTGCAGAAGGCTAAAAACCTCGGATTCTGCATTACTTGTGTGAACATAGCCACAGCAGTAGCCTATTGGGTCCTGAATATATCATCATCTGTCTGTGGTGGTCTTGAGGACTCACCCACTTCATGTGTCTGTTGACCCTGTGAAGAGGAAACCTCTTCAGTCACATCATATGGTCTGTCAACCATAATTACAATTCCCTGTGTCTGGTCTATGATCCCCTGCGTCTTCAAGCCCAACCTGACCAAGGCTCACTTCTATGGGAAAAAGTGATTTAATCCCGTCGATGGAACCATGTAACCGGCCTGTTCAATCCAAAAAGGGCGGTAGACTTACTTCAAACCTGATTTAGTTTTTCACCCATTATCAGTCGTCTATTATACCTGCGCTATAGTGACACAAGAGAGGGGAATGGGATACAGATGCTAGAATGCACCTGTATGAGAAGACCGACACCAGATTGGCCCCTAACTTAGGCGCCCCTTTCGGTATTTCTTTATTGTTTAAAAGAGGGAATAAACGCTATGGTTCTTTCCAAGCTGCCCCCGCACAACCTTGGCTGAATTTTGACTGTTCTGGCCTGATTTCGGCAGCATAACTGTACTAGAACCCTTCACAGTCAGTATTCCCACGCATTAAATGACTTTCCCGACGCATACGGGCACTTTGCAAAACCTGGCGAGAATCTGCAGCACGCTGAATTCTCTGTTTTCAGCCCTGAAAATGCGCCAGATCGTCTGTACAGCGGTCCCCTTGCGTCCGCGAACCTCCTGGGGGTATTAGGGTCCGTTTAGGGCCAAAACCCTAAACCTGCAAAAATACACAGCAGGCTGTAATTCACTGTTGTTTCGGGCTCCGTTTCGCGTGCCGGTCGCATCCGTAGCAAGTCCTCGAGCTCCCGCACCTGTAGGGCTACTTGCCCTTTGAATCGGACGAGATTTCTGGCGTGAAACCTCTCGGAATTCACCTGTACCTGCGGGGGGATTAGCCGCTAGCTAATCCAGTACCTGTGCAAGAGGCTCTTGCCTCAGCAATTGCGCATGAACCCACACAACTGTACATTGGTCAAATGAAGAGCCCACTAGTGGGGCATAACATACTGCTAAAGGGGAGAGAGAGGGCAGTGCGTAGCGTGCAGGGCATCACTCCTGGCACCGCACTGTGCATAAGAGGGAAAGCCAGCACTCCATAGCTCTTAACCTGTGACAAATTCTGAAAATCAGCCTCTCCCAGCTTAAAAATCAGCGCCCAATTTTTTGCATGAGGAAAGTGCACAGAATTGTGCCACTTGGCACATTTACAAGCATTTTCCCGTTTCGGGGTTGCCGCCTAAAAATCTCGCAACCGGTTGCCCAGTGGACTTCACGGTAGAGTAAGAAAATGTTCCCTTTGTCATTCCGGAGGTAATGACGCCAACTAAATTTTAGGAGATGCTGCCATTGTATCTTTCTAGGTCATCCGACCCTCTTTGTACACTGTGGCCACATCTAGAATTGAAATGTAGCCTCTGTAGCAAAGGATTCCACTTTGGCTAGTCAATGACCCCACTTGGCTAACCATAGTCCTTGTCCAACTTTAGTGCTCTCTTGCCCTCAGGCCTGGACTCCCTCTGGACAGTTCCACACTAGCTATGCAATGCAGAGCAGTTAGATTTCCCAAGGGGTGTTTCCAAAAAGTGAAAGTAAATAGATAATAAGAAAGAAATCAACAAAAAGGATAAATAGTAGTCACACGCTGGTGACAGCAGGGTTGATCTGATCCCAAAACGCTAGCTTTAGGCTTCTGCTCCAAAAACACTAGGTCTCCTGGGGGTTCTGTTGAGAAGTTGCCTGTTCAGCGTGGAGCTCCTGCTGCCTCTTCTACCATTGAGTGCTAACTTGGGTTTGCTTATATACAAACTTAGCAAAATTGCCCTACCTACTTTTGTTGGAAAGTCACTTAAATTAATAAGTGAAAAATGTCAAAAATAGGGAAAATAGGCTAAAATCACTGGAAAATTCCCCTAACTGATTCTAATGGATTCTGATGGAAATAATGATGATCATGCTGTGTGCAACGAGGGGATATGCATCTACACTAAGTGACTGGGCATGCACGGTCTATGAATAGGCTCAGAAAAGTGCCAGATCACTTCTAATCTAGACTGACTGGACTGACTGAACCCTGATCATGCTGTAGCTTGTCCACGGACACATAGGTCTGGATGTGTCACGTGACATCCCATCCGATTGGAAGTGATCTCGAGCCGTGGCGCCAATTCCGGTGAAATAAAGTTGGCCTTGGCTCCTCCATCAAAGAAGATCAGGGCTTCTTGGTCTTTCACTTTGCCCCAAGCTCGGCAAAGTTCTGTACTCTGGTCCAACGTGATGGGATCGGTACCCACGCAATCTGGAACCAGTCCTGTTTTCATCTTGCCTTTCTTCCACGTTCCTCAGCTGCTCTCGAACTCTCAGGCCTTTCGTCATCCTTGTCGTTCTGTTCTTTCTATGCCTTTTTAGGGCACTTTGCGGAGATATGTCCAGTTTCCCCGCATCCAAAGCACTTCCCTTCCCTAATGAAGCGAGCCCGCTCCTGAGGAGTAAGCTTGGGTCGTGCTGCAGGGTGGAAAGGTACGTAGTGTACGGTACGGTTTAGGTACGTACGGAACGTACTTCCGTACTAAACCAACCTTTAGGTACGTACCATTTGTAAAAAAAGATAATTACACTAAATTTAAGTTCACAGACCTTTCAAAATTCAGCCTCATTAACAATGCAATGCTGAAAATAAACATATTGAACATAAAACTTAATGACTCAAGACTCAATACTCAATGAGAAAACCAATGACCATAAATCATAAAACCAAATAACAACTACAAACATCATGTCCATGGCATCAGCCAGAAGTCGGCATATACCATACAAACTGAATCAAGATCCAAAACAAAGTATTGTGAAATACTACAATGCCATGATAACAATGAAAGTCTGTTGCAGCCTATCCTCCAAAGCATGCAGTCACCAGTGTGCACTAAGACGTGCAACCTCAAAAGTTTGTGTCAGATGCAGAAGATGAATCGTCGGTATAGTGAGCAAGCCCCCATCATCAAGGACATTGCCCTCCTCATCAAACTCAGGGTCAGGCTTAGCATATGTCAACTCTGGTACAAGCACCTTTGCACCACAAGCCTCCTCAGGCATATCAACAATCTCTCCATGGATGAGCCGGACAGCTTCATTTCCTCGCGTGCGATTGGAGCGAATAGGAAGCTTCCCCCCGCGAATACTTTCTCGTCTCACAGTGTCTGGATCTCCTCCCACCGTGCGTAGAGGAAGGCTAAGAGCTCGTGCACGTGATCTAGTCACACGACGATCCACGCTCTCGAGCTCTCTATGCAGTTCTTTGAGAATCTGCTCTTGCTTGTCTCTGATCTGTCGGTCCACCTCCTCTGGTCTAGGATCATCTACCATTTTCAGCTCTGTCGCATCAACCTGTTGAAGAGTAAAATAAAGTTAAAATGACTTATTTATGGCATATGCTTGCAGGTTGAGTTTACAGTGGCCAACATCGAGATAATTTACCTGTTTGGGTTGCCCCAAAGAATGGTAACTCTGCACGAGCCTCATGTTGGCTCTGCAATACACCAACTTCTCCAACTAAGAAGTGCTAAGGCGATTTCGAATCTTCGTGTGTATGAGAGAGTAAGCACTCCAATTGCGCTCACATGCTCTAGTCGAGCAATCCTGCTCAGTGCTCAAGCAAGAGCACAATCATCAATGCACACAAAATTAGGAGAGTGACAAGTGTCAAGTAATATAAAGATGAAGTTAGAAGTAGTATATACAATGGAATCATTGATGGCAGTTTCCTAACCTGAGAAAGGATACGAAGAGCAACGCGTGAGAGGTTGGGAAGACCAACTCTCCCATACGAAGTGCCACCACGTCAAAGGATACTTTGTGGCTTCCTTCCTCAAAGAAACTGCTCTTGTGAAAGAAGCGCCAATGCCATTCATGTAGTTGGTGAATTCCTTGTCTATCCCAAGCTGATCATCCTCTGAAAACATAAGCCCAACATACTCTGATTGTTTAGCTCTGGCGATCTGTAGAGAGGATGAAGCATGGCAGCCACCGCATGCATGGGACGGCTCATGAAAGTCCAGCGGCTCTCAACACATCCCAATAAATCTGATCGGCTGAAATATCAAAACAACTTGTCAATACAAGTTAGAACTTAGACTTGATGGTTAAAACAGACAACCATTAGAACATGAGGAACCCCTTACCGATCAATAGTCAACAGAGAGCTTTTGGAAACGTGGTCTTTCATCTGCATAAACAGATGATAGACTAGTCTCAAGGTCGATCCCTCCATATCCGTCAATCGAAGGAGGACGTAGACTGGCTTGAGTGCCACTAAAAGAGCGTGCACTTCCTGCCAAAATCTCTCATCAAGGATCCGTCTTTGCAAGTATTTTGTAGATTCATCTTGCGATCTTGACATGCCTCGCCATTTTGGATCCACCACTGTCTGGTGTAGCGGATCTCTAAGTTTGTAGAGCCTCTGTAAAACCAAGTAAATGTAGGCAAACCTGGTTTTTGAAGGCCGAACCATATCCAAAGTGCTATGGCTGCGGAAGATAGCAAGAGCCTGATGTTTCTTGCGAAAGAATGTGGTGACCTTGACTACATCTGCAACTATGGGCTGCACCCATGAAAGTTTGCCAATATCCTCCATGAGCAAATCCAAACAATGTGCAGCAGATGGAGTCCACACTATGCCAGGAAACTATTGCTCGACCATAAATCCCATTGCCTTGCAATTAGCTGCATTATCTGTCACCACCTGCATAACATTCTCCTTGCCAACCTCCTCTATGGCTGTTTTGATGTGACTAAATATAAACTCAGCCGTGATCTTTTCCCCTGCTTTTCAAGCATCCACAGCACGCAAGAAATAGGTGCCCAAAGCAGAAGACACAAGGATTGATTATGTGTCGTCTGCTAATGTCTGCCCAACCATCTGAGATAATGGTGCATCCTAACTCCTTCCATTCAGCTTTCACAGGCGTAAGTGCCTTGTCAATTAAGGCCTTTTGTTCATCTAACATAGTGGTGTGCATCTTGGTGTAATCAAGACGTGTCCATGTCTCAGTAGGCCCCACCTGTGCAATGGATTTTACCATTCTTTTCCACTGATATGTGCGCAAAACATTCAAAGATATATTGCACTCAATAAGAGTGCGACATATCTCCATCTCTACCACCCTTTGACGCTCTTTGACCCAAGCTTGAGAAGAGATGCGACTAGGCAAAGTGGTCTGCGTTGGTGTTTCAGATGTACCTTTTTCACGTGGCAAGGAATCCTCATCTTCACCGCCAACACGTGCTCTCTTCCTGGAAGTAGGGGGTTGCATGGAGGCCGAACCTCCTCCAACCTCTGTCTCCGCACCTAAAGACTCCAGCTCTCCAACAAAAGCATCATGTAAAGCATCCTGTGTGCTGGGAGCACCTCTCAAACCAGGAGCACCAACAGGAAAATACTCTTCAATAAGCTGCTCCCTCAAAGGTGGTGGTATTTTCTCACATGCACCAATTTGATCAGTGCACACGATGCTTGTCAAGTGCTTTTTGACTCGCGTAAGGTGTACTGGTCCGCACAATACTTGCATTGCCATAAGCGTGTGCCGGAACCTTGCTGAGAAGTGGTCGTGATGATGCTCAACACATTGGTGTGGAGCGATCAATTGGGGTTGGTTTTACGGGGCATAATGAATCCTGCACATTGCAAATGCAAAAGAGTGCACACATGAGGAGTACGGAGTGCGAGAAGAGTACGGAGTGCATGGTGGCAGAAGCAGTACCTTTTCACGCGCGTAGCTCGGCTCTGCAGGTCTCTATGCACTGCTCTACAGACTTCTTTGTAACAGAACAGAGACTCTTTTGGTTTCGTGGTCGATTAAAAAAGCCTGAGGCTTTCTCCCCTTCACACTATTAAGCCCATCTGAAAGCGCCCCCTAGCGCAACTCGTCCGAGGAGAAAACGTCCATTTTTTTTTTTAAATGTTGCATTGTATCGTACGGCTGTACTGTACGGAATGGCACCGTACGTACGTACGGATTCCACCTTGGTTTTCAGCTCATCGTCGTCGCATCATCGTCATTGCCGTCGTCACCGACATAGAGTCAGAATTCAGCAGATAAAGATTTGCAGATTTCAGCCCTTAGCGTTTTCAGATTTCAGCCTGTCTTGTCGTCGTCCCCATCGTCGTCGACGTCGTCGGCAAGTCCAAAGCATTGTAGAGATTTGTGCAATCAATAGTAGACCTCTCTCGCCATAGAGAGTGGGGCCTTCGGAGGAGGGTTTGACAACATTCTGGTGTCGTATTCTCTTCTCTCTCTATCTCTCAGTCTCAGCACCTTCATTCACAGTGTTCACCACTTTGTTTGTGTCCATTGCGCTCTCTCACTAAAGGAACGGAAGGCTCTCCCTTCCGTAAGTAAAAGGAATCCCTGAGCACAGTTCGGAGCACTCATCTTGAACAAAGTTCAACGTTCACTTCCGCTGCAACTTACATTGGTATCCGAGCTTTGGCAACGTTCTGTATCACTCAAGGAAAGAACCACAAGAATTTTCTTTTTGCTTGTTGTGGTCGCACGTAACCCAAGTCCTCTTGGGCGTGTCGATTCCTAATCATGTTTTTGAAAAGTGACAGGAAACCCAAGAAAGAAGGGCTTGTTTAGCCTCCCCTTGTTTCTCTTTTCACTCATTGAGAGCGGACTGTGCACTTAGCGGCTGGCCAATCGACGTGAGGTGGGAAAAAGCAACCTTGGTGTGACTGCAAGGCCGCCAAGGGGTGCGCCCGCGGGAAAGAGAAGAGCTCGGGTAAGAGAAGATCCTTCTCTTAACACAGATTGCAAGCTAAAGAAGAACCACAAGAACCTCAAAAACCTCAAGACTCCAAAACCTCAAGACTCAAGAACCCAAGAACCCAAGACCCACAAGAACCCAAGTTCCTCGTGAACTTAAGAACCCAAGACTTCAGTGTATGGTCATCACCCGAAGTGAAATGGATACTTTGCATGAAGGTGATGAGCATGAAAGTGGCGAAGAAGAATTTTCCCCATTAGGAGGTTTTTCTGACCCTCCCCCTTCCCCATCTACGCCAAGGATTGCACCAAATTCTATGGAGGCTCTGGTCAAGACGATGATGGATATGATGTCACAACAAGAAGCGAATCGTGTTGCCTTGGAACGCGAAGCGCGTTTGGCGGCCGAGGAACGGAAAGAAAGAAAAGCAGCAAGAAAGGCAGCTATTGAGCGTGAGCGTGAGCAAGTGTGCTTGGCGGCCGAAGACAGACGATCGGCCTTGGAGGCAGAGCGTGAGGTGCATAGAGACCTACGAATGCAAGAGTTGGTCCGACTGGTTCTCACCTCGAAATCCGAGCCAGCCGAAGATGTTGGTAGTTCATCAAGTGGCGCAAGCCGAGATTCGGACTCCAACAACCTCGTCACAGAGAAGATCACGTTCAGTAAGTATGATGGTAAGATGGAATTATTCATGTGTAGAGTCAGTGGTTTTGTCTTATTGTTTGACCCAGGTAGTATGCATGATGTGATTAGTGACTCTCTTGTCGAAAGAGTCCACTTGGAGGTTAGCACGACATCTCCTTTCGAGGTGTCGGGCTTCGCTCCCGGTATGAACTCTCTCATCACGCAAGAGTGCTTTGATGTTTTGTTCACTGTTCAACAAGCGTCCTTCCGCAGAAAATTTGTAGTCTCTCCTCTCTCAAGATGTGATGTCACCCGCGTGTGACTACTATCTATCCTTTTTGTTGATTTCTTTCTTATTATCTATTTACTTTCACTTTTTGGAAACACCCCTCGGGAAATCTAACTGCTCTGCATTGCATAGCTAGTGTGGAACTGTCCAGAGGGAGTCTAGGCCTGATGGCAAGAGAGCACTAAGGTTGGACAAGGACTATGGTTAGCAAAGTGGGGTCATTGACTAGCCAAAGTGGAATCCTTTGCTACAGAGGCTACATTTCAGTTCTGGATGTGGCCGCAGTGTACAAAGAGGGTCGGATGACCTAGAAAGATACAATGGCAGCATCTCCTAAAATTTAGGGAACTGCTATTTTGGGACCTGAAAATGTGTTGACGTCATTACCTCCGGAATGACAAAGGGAACATTTTCTCACTCTGCCGTGAAGTCAACTGGGCAGCCGGTTGGGAGATTTTTAGGCGGCAACCCCGAAACGGGAAAATGCTTATAAATGTGCCAAGTGGCACAATTCTGTGCACTTTCCTCATGCAAAAAATTGGGCGCTGATTTTTAAGCTGGGAGAGGCTCATTTTCAGTTTTTGTCATAGGTTAAGAGCTATGGAGTGCTTGCTTTCCCTCCTATGTACAGTGCGGTGCCAGGAGTGATGCCCTGCACGCTACGCATTGCCCTCTCTCTCCCCTTTGGCAGTATGTTATGCCCCACTAGTGGGCTCTTCATTTGACCAATGTACAGTTGTGTGGGTTCATGCGCGATTGCCGAGGCAAGAGCCTCTTGCACAGGTACTGGATTAGCTAGCGGCTAATCCCCCCGTAGGTACAGGTGAATTCGGAGAGGTTTCACGCCAGAAATCTCGTTCGATTCAAAGGGCAAGTAGCCCTACAGGTGCGGGAGCTCGAGGACTTGCTACGGATGCGATCGACACGCGAAACGGAGCCCGAAACAGTAAATTACAGCCTGCTGTGTATTTTTGCAGGTTTAGGGTTTTGGCCCTAAACGGACCCTAATACCCCCAGGAGGTTCGGAGACGCAAGGGGACCGCTGTATAGGTGATCTGGCGCATTTTCAGGGCTGAAAACAGAGAATTCAGCGTGCTGCAGATTCTCGCCAGGTTTTGCAAAGTGCCCGTATGCGTCGGGAAAGTCAGTCAATGCGTGGGAATACTGACTGTGAAGTGTCCTAGTACAGTTATGTTGCCGAAATCGGGCTGGAACAGTGGAAAAGAGCTTGTGCGGGGCAGCTTGTAGCAATTCACAACGTTTATTCCCTCTTTTGAAGAATAAAGAAATACCGAAAGGGGCGCCTAAGTTAGGGGCCAATCTGGTGTCGGTCTACTCATATAGGTGCAATCTAGCAGCCTGTATCCCTTTCCCCCGTGTTGTGTCTTGAAAGTACAGGTAAAATAGACGACTAATAATGGGTGAAAGCTAAATCAAGGTTTGAAGTAAAGTCTACCGCCCTTTTTGGATTGAACAGGCCGGTTACATGGTTCCATCGACGGGATTAAATCACTTTTTCCCATAGAAGTGAGCCTTGGTCAGTTTTGGGCTTGAAGACACAGGGGATCATAGACCAGACACAGGAAATTGCAATTATGGCTGACAGACCAGATGATGTGACTGAAGAGGTTTCCTCTTCACAGGGTCAACAGTAACATGAAGTGGGTGAGTCCTCAAGACCACCACAGACAGATGACGATATATTCAGGACCCAGTTGGCTACTGCTGTGGCTATGTTCACACAAGTAATGCAGAACCCGAGGTTTTTAGCCTTTCTCCTCTTCCGTCTCAGCAAGTTGGGTCACTGGATCATATTCAAAAGCTTGTTAAGGCTCGAGCACAGGTGATTCATACCGCACAGTCAATGGAAACACCTGTACACTTGACGGAGAACATGCAGTCTCCACAACTTGTGCCTAAGGTGCAAGAACAGGTGGCTGAGATGCCAGTCTTTCAAGCTGTACCAGTTCAGCCTGCCACCTTTCAGCAACCTATAGCTGGTTCTAATGGGCAGGGAAGCAACCTACAGGCTATGCAACAGGTCTTTCCACCACCTTCAGTACACCCTGGCTATTTTGGAGGTGGATCGGTATTCCAGAGCATGGCTGGTCATGCACCTGGAAATCAGTTTTACATGCTAGGAACAATGTTCAGGGGTGCTCAAACGATGATGCCTAACCCCATGTATGGTGTCACGGGCATGCTACCAGGGTTTCAGAGCACTCAGGGCCAATTTGGGATGCCACAGGCAAATTTTGGTATGGCTGGAATTACAAATCAGCAGCCAAATATGGCATTTCCAGGTCAACTTAATTGCGGCCAGGGAACACAAATGAACCCTAACAGTGTTCCCATGTTTCAGCCACTTGCATATGACAATTTGACGCCGCTGGAGAGGCAAACTCCGTACAAAGAAGGTGGCAAAGGTGTCTTTCACGACCTTTACAGGGTTTGATGACAGGAAGAAGGCTCTCTCATTCCTCCAGTAGTTTGACAAGGCCTATGCAGGGGGAAACTTTACAGAGGCTTCAAAGGTCCGCAAGGCAGCCACTTTCTTGACAGGGAATGCGGGACAATGGTGGACAACTTTATTGCTTCAAGGGCAAGCTCCGTCCACATGGATTTATTTCAAGCAAATTTTTGCAGCAGCATGGTTATCTGATGACTTTGAAGCAGATGTCATGACAGAATGGCACCAGCTTAATGCTGCCACTTGCAGAAATCTGGATGATTACAATCGAAAGTTTTGGAAAGCTCTACTTCCAGTAACTTCCTATAGGTTTGTGCCATTGATAGAACAGATTGAAAAATACTGTTGTGGCCTACCTAAAGGATTGAGAAAGTACTGTACGAAGACAAAAGTCACTACTTTGACGCAGCTCATCGAGGTAGCAAACACTGGCAATGGTTTGCTCAAGGGAGAAGATTGTGAATTTAACACTGGCGTCAGGTAAGAAAAATTCAGCCAAGAAGCACGTTCCCAATGAGGCTCCGAAAGGGACTCAGTAGTCAGCCAATGCAAGGAAAGATAAAGCTACAGCTGAATCAGAAAAGGGACCAGCAAAGAAATGGAAAAGACGTTTTTCTCGCAAGTCAGAAGAGCAAAAGATGGTCCTGAGGACAGAGAACAAATGCTTTATATGTGAGCAGCCTGGCCACATTGCTTACAACTGTCCTACAAAGAAAAGGCCAGCTGATTCTGATGACAAGGAGGACAGGAAAGGAAAGAAGCCCATGGCTGGTCTAGTGCCAGATATGGTGGGCGACAAGCCAAATTCAGATGCAAGTGAGCTTTGCAGAGCATGGGGAAAGGTCAGGGATCAAACAGTGCTTATCTTCTTTGATCCAGGTGCCAAAGCCAACTTCATTTCCCCAGAATTGGCTTCAACGTTGGGAATCAGACCTGAAGAGATGGGGTATACAACAGAGGCAGGTTTGGCATGTCCTGGCCATACAGAGGTTGTGACACCCATCATCGGAAAGGTGCGCCTACATATCCAGTCCTATGTAGATGCTGAAGAATTTTACATCATGCCACTGGACGGATGTGATGTGTTGCTAGGTATTCCTTGGTTGTTTCGTGTACAGGGAATCATGGATGCCTACAACAAAAAGATCACTGTACAGAGCAGGGGAAAGACTCACATTCTGGATGTAAAGCTTAAAGGGGAGTCTATTCCCACTGTATCAGCTTGTGCTATTACTTCTGTAATGAAAAAGCATCTTTCTGCGTACTTGGTTTTTGCACGTGAAGTGTCAGATTGTGATGAATCAAATTTATCTGTGCTAGATAAAGAAAGGTCAATGTTTTTACAACAGTATAGTGACTGTTTTTCTTATTCATTTTCTTATTCATTACCGTTCCAATTACCGTCAGAGAGACCCGAGGACCATGCGATCGATTTGGTGCCAGGTAGTAGCCCACCAAATAAGCCTCCGTACAGGGTTAGTGCGGCTCAACAGAAAGAGATAATGGGCCAAGTACAAGAGTTGTTAGAAAAGGGTCTGATTCAGCCCAATTCATCTCCATTCTGTTCTCCAGTGTTGTTGGTGCAAAAAAAGGATGGCTCATGGCGTATGTGCATCGACTACCGTGCACTGAACAAGAATACCATCAAGAATAGGTTCCCTATACCTAGAATTGATGATATTATGGACAAATTAGAAGGAGCAGCTATGTTTAGCAGGATAGATCTAAAGAGTGGGTACCATCAGATCCGCATTAGATCAGAGGATGTGCACAAGACTGCTTTTAGAACGACGTTTGGCCTTTACGAATTTTTAGTGATGCCCTTTGGTCTCACAAATGCTCCTGCTACGTTCAATAGGATGATGGATAGAATTTCCCGTCCACACCAGCAGTTTGTTGGTACATTCTTTGATGACATGATAGTCTACTCAAAGAATGAAGAGGAGCATAGGCATCACTTGGCCATTGTGTTCAAAGAGCTACGCAGTCATAGGTTGCTCATCAATGCAAAGAAAAGTGAATTTTTTCTGGAAGAGATTCGCTTTCTGGGACACATTGTCTCAAAGGATGGTGTCAGAATGGATCCTGCAAAAGTTGAAGCGATCAAGTCATGGCCAAATTTGAAGACGGTGCACGATGTCCGAAGCTTCTTGGGACTATACTCCTATTACAGAAGGTTTATGCGAAATTTCACTGAGATTGCTTCACCTTTACATGCTCTTCAAAAGAAGGTTGTCACCTTTAGATGGACACAAAAAGAGATTTCAGCTTTTAATCTCTTAAAGGAAAAGATGACTTCAGATCCAGTCATTGTGTTGCCAGATCTTAGGAAGTCATTTGTAGTCCAGTGCGATGCCTGTGGTAGTAGCATTGGTGCTGTGCTAATGCAAGATGGCAGGGTAGTAGCCTATGAGAGCAGAATTTTGCAAGGGCCAGAGATGACCATGCAGGTCTATGAGAAAGAGTTACTGGCTGTGATTCATGCGCTCTTAAGTTGGAAACACTACGTGCTAGGTGCAGATTTCGTTGTCCAAACGGACCATCAGACCTTGCGGTACTTCTTGACATAGACAAAGTTATCTGAGAAGCATATGCGATGGGCAAATATCTTGTCAATGTTCCATTTTCAGATTGTGCATGTGGAAGGCAAGAAGAACGTTGTGGCTGATGCCTTGTCAAGGAAGCCACAAATTTCAGCTGTGTCAATTCCTTATCATCATGAACTTGATGATATGAGAGAACAGTATGCAAATGATGAAGATTTTGCAAGGGTCTTTGAGTTGCTAATGGATGGACAACGTCATGAACACTATCTTCTCAAAGATGGGTTCATGATGATGCATGGCAGATTGTGTGTCACAAAGCCATTGCGACGCAAATTGATGGAAGAGAGTCATGTCCCACCGTATGCAGGGCATCGTGGTATCGATGCTACAGTTAAAGCGGTTGAGACATTCTTCTATTGGCCTACATTGAGAAGGGATGTGGATGCCTTTGTGCGAGAATGCCTAATATGCCAAAAGGTCAAGTTTGATAGGCAAAAGGCACTAGGGTTATTGCAACCACTACCTATTCCAGATAAACCATGGGAAAGTATTGCTATGGATTTTATCTTTGATCTTCCGAGAACGCAGACAGGAAACGATGGTATTTGGACCATTATTTGCAGATTCAGCAAACAGGCTCATTTTATTCCTGTCAGGAAGAAGATAAAGCCAGATCAGATGGCACGCTTGTTTATGAGCAATATTTTCAAGTATCATGGCATGCCACAGTCGATTGTTAGCGACCGTGATCCACGCATGACAAGTTTGTTCTGGAGAGGCTTATTTGAGAATATGGGCACCACGCTCAAATTCTCTTCGTCATTTCATCCTCAAACAGATGGGCAGTCGGAAGAGGCAAATTCTACTGTCCTAGATTTGCTGAAGTGCTATGTGTTAGAGCATAAAGGAAAGTGGGAGTAGTATTTGCCATTGGTGGAGTATGCATACAATAATACAATGCATTCATCAACTGGCAAGGCACCTTTTGAGATTGTTGAAGGTGGCAAGAAAGTTCCTCCCATACTGCATACAAAAGACAAGATATTTGAAGCAGATAAGTATGTTCAGGACATGGATGAAATGTACAAGAAGGTCAAAGTGGCCTTAGAAAAGACTCAGGCAAAGCAAAAGAAAGCAGCTGATCGTCACCGTCGTGAAGTGGTATATTCACTTGGTGATTGGGTGCTTTTACGCTTTGAAAAGGCAAGGTTAAAGAAGATAAAGGGCAAGGAAAGATAGTTTCCAAAGCTCAGCATGCGTTACTATGGGCCTTTTCAAGTATGCGACATAATCAGTGATGTTGCATATAGGCTGAAATTGCCTGACAGTTGGAAGATTCACAATGCGTTTCATGTGAGTCTTCTCAGACCCTATGTGGGTGATGTGCCAGAAGATATGCCAGCTGAAGATCAGCCGGAAGTCGAGGAACTTGACGAGATCTTTGTCCCTGAACAGATTTTGGCACACAAAGAAAGGAAAGTGAAAGGCAAGGTTGCTAGGCGTTACTTGGTAAAGTTCAGAAACTATCCACCAATGGATGCTAAGTGGATGGAAGAAGGTGAACTTGCAGAGTCACCAACTGTGTTATCACTTTACCTTGAAGCCTTCGGTTTGCAACCTACCTTGACCCCATGAGTTTCAGAGCTACATGGATTGTCAGTGTGACAATGGCTTCTGAAACAAATGATGTACATGGTATTTAAAGTGAGCTCAAATGAAATACCTGTTACATGAATGTTAGAGCTGTACAGATTGTCAGTTTGGCAATTGCTCTTATGGAATGTCCAAAAGTTTGGTTAGTGCTATAGAAGTGAGTATTTCTTGTCAGTTTGTCAAGGATACAGTAATTGCTTCTATTAAAGAGTACATGTGTAACTGCATTCTTAAACTGTCGGTTTGGGTATGCTTGAAAGTGTTACGGGATCCAACGTGTACTATAAGACAGTGGCAAAATGTGCAGCTACCATTTTGTCATTGGAAAGTTAGTGACTCAAAGCAATGGCAGAGTGCGAAGCTACCACGATGTCAT
The DNA here is from genome assembly GCF_014529385.1 of Adiantum capillus-veneris. Classification (NCBI taxonomy): domain Eukaryota; kingdom Viridiplantae; phylum Streptophyta; class Polypodiopsida; order Polypodiales; family Pteridaceae; genus Adiantum; species Adiantum capillus-veneris. Next base: position 57,237,406 of record NC_140931.1, read on the forward strand.
TGGGACAGGGTTCACACGTAGGCAATACATGAGTCGACGAGGTGTTGAATACACTAGGGTTGACAATGAGCATGTATGTGTCGTATATGTGTCGACATGTGTTGAATACATCAGTGTTGACAGTAAGCATGTACGACATAGATGCAAACGAGGACGTTTGAGATTTCAAGAGGGGGGTATGTCACGAGCGTGTGACTACTATCTATCCTTTTTGTTGATTTCTTTCTTATTATCTATTTACTTTCACTTTTTGGAAACACCCCTCGGGAAATCTAACTGCCCTGCATTGCATAGCTAGTGTGGAAGTGTCCAGAGGGAGTCCAGGCGTGAGGGCAAGAGAGCACTAAGGTTGGACAAGGACTATGGTTAGCAAAGTGGGGTCATTGACTAGCCAAAGTGGAATCCTTTGCTACAGAGGCTACATTTCAGTTCTAGATGTGGCCGCAGTGTACAAAGAGGGTCGAATGACCTAGAAAGATACAATGGCAGCATCTCCTAAAATTTAGGGAACTGCTATTTTGGGACCTGAAAATGTGTTGACGTCATTACCTCCGGAATGACAAAGGGAACATTTTCTTACTCTGCCGTGAAGTCAACTGGGCAGCCGGTTGGGAGATTTTTAGGCGGCAACCCCGAAACGGGAAAATGCTTATAAATGTGCCAAGTGGCACAATTCTGTGCACTTTCCTCGTACAGAAAATTGAGCGCTGATTTTTAAGCTGGGAGAGGCTCATTTTCAGTTTTTGTCACAGGTTAAGAGCTATGGAGTGCTTGCTTTCCCTCCTATGTACAGTGCGGTGCCAGGAGTGATGCCCTGCACGCTACGCACTGCCCTCTCTCTCCCCTTTGGCAGTATGTTATGCCCCACTAGTGGGCTCTTCATTTGACCAATGTACAGTTGTGTGGGTTCATGCGCGATTGCCGAGGCAAGAGCCTCTTGCACAGGTACTGGATTAGCTAGCGGCTAATCCCCCCGCAGGTACAGGTGAATTCGGAGAGGTTTCACGCCAGAAATCTCGTCCGATTCAAAGGGCAAGTAGCCCTACATGTGCGGGAGCTCGAGGACTTGCTACGGATGCGACCGGCACGCGGAACAGAGCCCGAAACAGTAAATTACAGCCTGCTGTGTATTTTTGCAGGTTTAGGGTTTTGGCCCTAATCGGACCCTAATACCCCCAGGAGGTTCGGGGACGCAAGGGGACCGCTGTACAGGTGATCTGGCGCATTTTCAGGGCTGAAAACAGAGAATTCAGCGTGCTGCAGATTCTCGCCAGGTTTTGCAAAGTGCCCGTATGCGTCGGGAAAGTCAGTCAATGGGTGGGAATACTGACTGTGAAGTGTCCTAGTATAGTTATGCTGCCGAAATCGGGCTGGAACAGTGGAAATTCAGCCGAGTTTGTGCGGGGCAGCCTGTAGGGATTTACAACGTTTATTCCCTCTTTTGAAGAATAAAGAAATACCGAAAGGGGCGCCTAAGTTAGGGGCCAATCTGGTGTAGGTCTACTCATATAGGTGCAATCTAGCAGCCTGTATCCCTTTCCCCCGTGTTGTGTCTTGAAAGTACAGGTAAAATAGATGACTAATAATGGGTGAAAGCTAAATCAAGGTTTGAAGTAAAGTCTACCGCCCTTTTTGGATTGAACAGGCCGGTTACATGTGATATGCTTTTAGGCATTCGATGGTTTCGTGAGCATAACCCTCTCATTGATTGGGCAGCTAATACGTTCACTTTCAATGCTAAAAGTGACTCTCCCATTGTCATTCGTGGGGAGCAAGTTGTTCATTCTTCATCTCTCATTTCTAATGTGCAGGCGAAGAATGAAAAGAACCAGGAGAAGGAGATTCTCTCAGTCTTGTCTTCTCGAAAGCATGACGCACATGATTTGCATTATAATGATAAGCATGATCAAGATGTGATTATTGACAAGCATGATGATTTGCATGATCAAGATGTGATTATTCACGAGCATGATGATTTGCAGGATAATGATGTGATTGTTCACAGGGATGATGGTTTAGTTGATGCTTTTTCTAGCGAAGCTAACCTCGTTGCAGATACGATCAATCACGAAGAACCGATCTTGGCTCTCGAGTCGAGGTCCAAAGAACCTCCACAAGAAGTATTGTGTATGCGCATGATTAGTCTGTGCACATTGTTCGAGTGAAACAGTGTAAAGGCATAGCCTAGTAGGGTATATGTGCTGGATATACTATGGGGCTATGCGATGAGAAGATACATACGAACACTAGGTTGCTTCACTCAATTTAATGGTGTGATCAGGCAATGCTTTGCTAAACATACTATGGAACCATGTATTACGTTGTGAGAAACCAGCATCGGATTGATTTGGCAACACGACACACTTGAGCACTTTTTGCACTGGGCACCAACTGACCTATGCACATTGTCAGTTGATTGATGTATAAGACCCCTCTTTTGTTTTAGCGGATGAGTATCTGCCAAGTGCAACGGAAGGGTTTAAGGATTTAGCTCAAATCTAGTACTTCGCATAAATACTAGGTTACTTCACTTGAGAGGGAAGTTGAACTGAACACAAGAGAGAGAGAGAGAGAGAGAGAGAGAGAGAGAGAGAGAGAGAGAGAGAGAGAGAGAGAGCACAATGCATGTTGGGTCCCAATCACCCTCTAGGGCCCCCTTGCTCTGTTGCCAGAGTAAGTACTTGCTTTGATTACTTGCAGAAATGCTGCTGCAATGGTTAAATGCTGATTTGGTGCAAAAACGTTGGGCTGAACTGATGCAAAAATGCTAGGTTGAATTGATGCAATCTGCAAACGCTAGGGTTGTGAGGTGCCGTGGGCGCTAGATCTGCTACTGCTGATAATACTTCTTGGAACTTGTAAGCAAGAGAAGGGCAATTGCTGGCCCCTTGTAGGTGAGGGGCTGATCTACCAAGTTGCTGCAAGAAACACGGATCCTTTGTAAAACGTTGGGGATGGGTAAACTCCTATGCTGGCATGAGGTTTTAAGATCCTAAAAACTGGAGGCCAAGTGGCTCTATTATAGTTTTTAGCCATTTGCCCTATTTATCTTTAGAAATGTCATTTCAAAGTCACTTATTAATAAATGACTTAAGTGACTATTTGAAACCGGCCTGTTCAATCCAAAAAGGGCGGTAGACTTTACTTTAAACCTTGATTTAGCTTTCACCCATTATTAGTCGTCTATTTTACCTGTACTTTCAAGACACAACAAAGGGGAGAGGGATACAGGCTGCTAGATTGCACCTGTATGAGTAGACAGACACCAGATTGGCCCCTAACTTAGGCGCCCCTTTCGGTATTTCTTTATTGTTCAAAAGAGGGAATAAACGCTGTGGTTCCTACAAGCTGCCCCGCACAAACTCGGCTGAATTTCCACTGTTCCAGCCCGATTTCGGCAGCATAACTGTACTAGAACCTTTCACGGTCAGTATTCCCACGCATTGACTGACTTTCCCGACGCATACGGGCACTTTGCAAAACCTGGCGAGAATCTGCAGCACGCTGAATTCTCTGTTTTCAGCCCTGAAAATGCGCCAGATCGCCTATACAGCGGTCCCCTTGCGTCCCCGAACCTCCTGGGGGTATTAGGGTCCGTTTAGGGCCAAAACCCTAAACCTGCAAAAATACACAGCAGGCTGTAATTCACTGTTTCGGGCTCCGTTTCGCGTGCCGGTCGCATCCCTAGCAAGTCCTCGAGCTCCCGCACCTGTAGGGCTACTTGCCCTTTGAATTGGACGAGATTTCTGGCGTGAAACCTCTCCGAATTCACCTGTACCTGCGGGGGGATTAGCCGCTAGCTAATCCAGTACCTGTGCAAGAGGCTCTTGCCTCGGCAATCGCGCATGAACCCACACAACTGTACATTGGTCAAATGAAGAGCCCACTAGAGGGGCATAACATACTGCCAAAGGGGAGAGAGAGGGCAGTGCGTAGCGTGCAGGGCATCACTCCTGGCACCGCACTGTGCATAAGAGGGAAAGCAAGCACTCCATAGCTCTTAACCTGTGACAGAGACTTGCAAAATGAGCCTCCCAACTATAAATCACGTTTTTGCCTTCTCTATAAGTAGTAAACTGGCCTCAAAGTGCCAAGTGTCACTCATTTGTGCATTTTCCCGCTTTAGACCCTCGGGTCTAAAAATATCTCACCTGCAGCCTCTGTTGACTTGGCCACAGAGTAACAAAATGATCCCCATGTCAAACTGCACGTAATGACGCGAAGACATTTTCAGGTCCCAAAATAGCAGTTCCCTAAATTTTAGGAGATGCTGCCATTGTATCTTTCTAGGTCATCCGACCCTCTTTGTACACTGCGGCCACATCCAAAACTGAAATGTAGCCTCTGTAGCAAAGGATTCCACTTTGGCTAGTCAATGACCCCACTTGGCTAACCATAGTCCTTGTCCAACCTTAGTGCTCTCTTGCCCTCAGGCCCGGACTCCCTCTGGACATTTCCACACTAGCTATGCAATGCAGGGCAGTTAGATTTCCCGAGGGGTGTTTCCAAAAAGTGAAAGTAAATAGATAATAAGAAAGAAATCAACAAAAAGGATAGATAGTAGTCACACGCTGGTGACATACCCCCCTCTTGAAATCTCAAACGTCCTCGTTTGCATCTATGTCGTACATGCTTACTGTCAACACTGATGTATTCAACACCTGTCGACACATATACGACACATACATGCTCATTGTCAACCCTGGTGTATTCAACACCTCGTCGACTCATGTATTGCCTGCGTGTGAACCCTGTCCCAATGACATAGTGGTAGCTTCGCACTCTGCCATTGCTTTGAGTCACGAACTTTCCAATGACAAAATGGTAGCTGCACATTTTGCCACTGTCTTATAGTACACGTTGGATCCCGTAACACTTCTGAGCATACCCAAACCGACAGTTTAAGAATGCAGTTACACATGTACTCTTTAATAGAAGCAATCACTGTATCCTTGACAGACTGACAAGAAATACTCACTTCTATAGCACTAACCAAACTTTTGGACATTCCATAAGAGCAATTGCCAAACTGACAATCTGTACAGCTCTAACATTCATGTAACAGGTATTTGATTTGAGCTCACTTTAAATACCATGTACATCATTTGTTTCAAAAGCCATTGTCACACTGACAATCCATTTAGCTTTGAAACTCAAGGGGTCAAGGTAGGTTGCAAATCGAAGGCTTCCAGGTAAAGTGATAACACAGTTGGTGACTCTGCAAGTTCACCTTCTTCCATCCACTTAGCATCCATTGGTGGATAGTTTCTGAACTTTACCAAGTAACGCCTAGCAACCTTGCCTTTCACTTTCCTTTCTTTGTGTGCCAAAATCTGTTCAGGGACCAAGATTTCGTCAAGTTCCTCGACTTCCGGCTGATCTTCAGCTGGTATATCTTCTGGCACATCACCCACATAGGGTCTGAGAAGACTCACATGAAACGCATTGTGAATCTTCCAACTGTCAGGCAATTTCAGCCTATATGCAACATCACTGATTATGCCGCATACTTGAAAAGGCCCATAGTAACGCATGCTGAGCTTTGGAAACAGTCTTTCCTTGCCCTTCATCTTCTTTAACCTTGCCTTTTCAAACCGTAGAAGCACCCAATCACCAAGTGAATATACCACTTCACGACGGTGACGATCAGCTGCTTTCTTTTGCTTTGCCTGAGTCCTTTCTAAGGCCACTTTGACCTTCTTGTACATTTCATCCATGTCTTGAACATACTTATCTGCTTCAAATATCTTGTCCTTTGTATGCAGTATGGGAGGAACTTTCTTGCCACCTTCAACTATTTCAAAAGGTGCCTTGCCAGTTGATGAATGCACTGTATTATTGTATGCATACTCCACCAATGGCAAATACTGCTCCCACTTTCCTTTATGCTCTGACACATAGCACTTCAGCAGATCTAGGACAGTAGAATTTGCCTCTTCTGACTGCCCATCTGTTTGAGGATGAAATGACGAAGAGAATTTGAGCGTGGTACCCATATTCTCAAACAAGCCTTTCCAGAACAAACTAGTCATGCGTGGATCACGGTCGCTAATAATCGACTGTGGCATGCCATGATACTTGAAAATATTGCTCATAAACAAGCGTGCCATCTGATCTGGCTTTATCTTCTTCCTGACAGGAATAAAATGAGCCTGTTTGCTGAATCTGCAAATAATGGTCCAAATACCATCATTTCCTGTCTGCGTTCTTGGAAGATCAAAGATAAAATCTATAGCAATACTTTCCCATGGTTTATCTGGAATAGGTAGTGGTTGCAATAACCCTGGTGCCTTTTGCCTGTCAAACTTGACCTTTTGGCATATTAGGCATTCTCGCACAAAGGCATCCACATCCCTTCTCAATGTAGGCCAATAGAAGAATGTCTCTACCGCTTTAACTGTAGCATCAATACGACGATGCCCTGCATACGGTGGGACATGACTCTCTTCCATAACTTTGCGTCGCAATGGCTTTGTGACACACAATCTGCCATGCATCATCATGAACCCGTCTTTAAGAAGATAATGTTCATGACGTTGTCCATCCATTAGTTGCTCGAAGACCCTTGCAAAATCTTCATCATTTGCATACTGTTCTCTCATATCATCAAGTTCATGATGATAAGGAATCGACACAGCTGAAATTTGTGGCTTTCTTGACAAGGCATCAGCCACAACGTTCTTCTTGCCTTCCACATGCACAATCTGAAAATGGAACATGGACAAGATATTTGCCCATCGCATATGCTTCTCAGATAACTTTGTCTGTGTCAAGAAGTATCGCAAGGTCTGATGGTCCGTTTGGACAACAAAGTCTGCACCTAGCAGGTAGTGTTTCCAACTTAAGAGCGCATGAATCACAGCCAGTAACTCTTTCTCATAGACCTGCATGGTCATCTCTGGCCCTTGCAAAATTCTACTCTCATAGGCTACTACCCTGCCATCTTGCATTAGCACAGCACCAATGCTACTACCGCAGGCATCACACTGGACCACAAATGACTTCCTAAGATCTGGCAACACAATGACTGGATCCGAAGTCATCTTTTCCTTTAAGAGATTAAAAGCTGAAATCTCTTTCTGTGTCCATCTGAAGGTGACTGCCTTCTTTTGAAGAGCATATAAAGGTGAAGCAATCTCAGCGAAATTTCGAATAAACCTTCTGTAATAGGAGCATAGTCCCAAAAAGCTTCGGACATCATGCACCGTCTTCAAATTTGGCCATGACTTGATCGCTTCGACTTTTGCAGGATCCATTCTGACACCATCCTTTGAGACAATGTGTCCCAGAAAGTGAATCTCTTCCAGAAAAAACTCACTTTTCTTTGCATTGATGAGCAACCTATGACTGCGTAGCTCTTTGAACACAATGGCCAAGTGATGCCTATGCTCCTCTTCATTCTTTGAGTAGACTATCATGTCATCAAAGAATGTACCAACAAACTGCTGGTGTGGACGGAAAATTCTGTCCATCATCCTATTGAACGTAGCAGGAGCATTTGTGAGACCAAAGGGCATCACTAAAAATTCGTAAAGGCCAAACGTCGTTCTAAAAGCAGTCTTGTGCACATCCTCTGATCTAATGCGGATCTGATGATACCCACTCTTTAGATCTATCCTGCTAAACATAGCTGCTCCTTCTAATTTGTCCATAATATCATCAATTCTAGGTATAGGAAACCTATTCTTGATGGTATTCTTGTTCAGTGCACGGTAGTCGATGCACATACGCCATGAGCCATCCTTTTTCTGCACCAACAACACTGGAGAACAGAATGGAGATGAACTGGGCTGAATCAGCCCCTTTTCTAACAGCTCCTGTACTTGGCCCATTATCTCTTTCTGCTGAGCCGCACTAACCCTGTACGGAGGCTTATTTGGTGGGCTACTGCCTGGCACCAAATCTATCGCATGGTCCTCGGGTCTCTCTGGCGGTAATTGAGACGGTAATGAATCGGAAAAGCAGTCACTATACTGTTGTAAAAACATTGACCTTTCTTTATCTAGCACAGATAAATTTGATTCATCACAATCTGACACTTCACGTGCAAAAACCAAGTACGCAGAAAGATGCTTTTTCATTACAGAAGTAATAGCAGAAGCTGATACAGTAGGAATAGACTCCCCTTTAAGCTTTACATCCAGAATGTGAGTCTTTCCCTTGCTCTGTACAGTGATCTTTTTGTTGTAGGCATCCATGATTCCCTGTACACGAAATAACCAAGGAATACCTAACAACACATCACATCCGTCCAGTGGCATGATGTAAAATTCTTCAGCATCTACATAGGACTGGATATGTAGACGCAACTTTCCGATGATGGGTGTCACAGCCTCTGTATGGCCAGGACATGCCAAACCTGCCTCTGCTGTATACCCCATCTCTTCAGGTCTGATTCCCAACTTTGAAGCCAATTCTGGGGAAATGAAGTTGGCTTTGGCACCTGGATCAAAGAAGATAAGCACTGTTTGATCCCTAACCTTTCCCCATGCTCTGCAAAGCTCACTTGCATCTGAATTTGGCTTGTCGCCCACCATATCTGGCACTAGACCAGCCATGGGCTTCTTTCCTTTCTTGTCTTCCTTGTCTTCAGAATCAGCTGGCCTTTTCTTTGTAGGACAGTTGTAAGCGATGTGGCCAGGCTGCTCACATATAAAGCATTTGTTCTCTGTCCTCAGGACCTTCTTTTGCTCTTCTGACTTGCGAGGAAAACGTCTTTTCCATTTCTTTGCTGGTCCTTTTTCTGATTCAGCCGTAGCTTTGTCTTTCCCTGCGTTGGCTGACTCCTGAGTCCCTTTAGGAGCCTCATTGGGAACGTGCTTCTTGGCTGAATTTTTCTTGCCTGATCCTGCCTTGACGCCAGTGTTAAATTCACAATCTTCTCCCTTGAGCAAACCATTGCCAGTGTTTGCTACCTCGATGAGCTGCGTCAAAGTAGTGACTTTTGTCTTCGTACAGTACTTTCTCAATCCTTTAGGTAGGCCACAACAGTATTTTTCAATCTGTTCTGTCAATGGCACAAACCTATAGGAAGTTACTGGAAGTAGAGCTTTCCAAAACTTCCGATTGTAATCATCCAGATTTCTGCAAGTGGCAGCATTTAGCTGGTGCCATTCTGTCATGACATCTGCTTCAAAGTCATCAGATAACCATGCTGCTGCAAAAATCTGCTTGAAGTAAATCCATGTGGACGGAGCTTGCCCTTGAAGCAATAAAGTTGTCCACCATTGTCCCGCATTCCCTGTCAAGAAAGTGGCTGCCTTGCGGACCTTTGAAGCCTCTGTAAAGTTTCCCCCTGCATAGGCCTTGTCAAATTGCTGGAGGAATGAAAGAGCCTTCTTCCTGTCATCAAACCCTGTAAAGGTCGTGAATGTCACACCTTTGCCACCTTCTTTGTACGGAGTTGGCCTCTCCAGCGGCGTTAGATTGTCATATGGAAGTGACTGAAACATGGGAACACTATTAAGGTTCATCTGTGTTCCTTGGCCGCTATTAACTTGACCTGGAAATGCCATATTTGGCTGCTGATTTGTAATTCCAGCCATGCCAAAATTTGCTTGTGGCATCCCAAATTGTCCCTGAGTGCTTTGAAACCCTGGTTGCATACCCATGACACTGTACATGGGGTTAGGCATCATCGTTTGAGCACCCGCAAACACTGTTCCTGGCGTATAAAACTGATTTCCAGGTGCATGACCAGCCATGCTTTGGAATACGGATCCACCTCCAAAATAGCCAGGGTGTACTGAAGGTGGTGGGAAGACTTGTTCCATAGCCTGTAGGTTGCTTCCCTGCCCATTAGAACCAGCTATAGGCTGCTGAAAGGTGGCGGGCTGAATTGGTACAGCTTGAAAGACTGGCATCTCAGCCACCTGTTCTTGCACCTTAGGCATACGTTGTGGAGACTGCATGTTCTCCGTCAAGTGTACAGGTGTTTCCATTGACTGTGCGGTATGAATCACCTGTGCTCGAGCCTTAACAGGCTTTTGAATATGATCCAGTGACCCAACTTGCTGAGACGGAACAGGAGGTTGCAGAAAGGCTAAAAACCTTGGGTTCTGCATTACTTGTGTGAACATAGCCACAGCAGTAGCCAACTGGGTCCTGAATATATCGTCATCAGTCTGTGGTGGTCTTGAGGACTCACCCACTTCATGTGTCTGTTGACCCTGTGAAGAGGAAACCTCTTCAGTCACATCATCTGGTCTGTCAGCCATAATTACAATTCCCTGTGTCTCGTCTATGATCCCCTGTGTCTTCAAGCCCAAAACTGCCCAAGGCTCACTTCTATGGGAAAAAGTGATTTAATCCCGTCGATGGAACCATGAAACCGGCCTGTTCAATCCAAAAAGGGCGGTAGACTTTACTTTAAACCTTGATTTAGCTTTCACCCATTATTAGTCGTCTATTTTACCTGTACTTTCAAGACACAACAAAGGGGAGAGGGATACAGGCTGCTAGATTGCACCTGTATGAGTAGACAGACACCAGATTGGCCCCTAACTTAGGCGCCCCTTTCGGTATTTCTTTATTGTTCAAAAGAGGGAATAAACGCTGTGGTTCCTACAAGCTGCCCCGCACAAACTCGGCTGAATTTCCACTGTTCCAGCCCGATTTCGGCAGCATAACTGTACTAGAACCTTTCACGGTCAGTATTCCCACGCATTGACTGACTTTCCCGACGCATACGGGCACTTTGCAAAACCTGGCGAGAATCTGCAGCACGCTGAATTCTCTGTTTTCAGCCCTGAAAATGCGCCAGATCGCCTATACAGCGGTCCCCTTGCGTCCCCGAACCTCCTGGGGGTATTAGGGTCCGTTTAGGGCCAAAACCCTAAACCTGCAAAAATACACAGCAGGCTGTAATTCACTGTTTCGGGCTCCGTTTCGCGTGCCGGTCGCATCCCTAGCAAGTCCTCGAGCTCCCGCACCTGTAGGGCTACTTGCCCTTTGAATTGGACGAGATTTCTGGCGTGAAACCTCTCCGAATTCACCTGTACCTGCGGGGGGATTAGCCGCTAGCTAATCCAGTACCTGTGCAAGAGGCTCTTGCCTCGGCAATCGCGCATGAACCCACACAACTGTACATTGGTCAAATGAAGAGCCCACTAGAGGGGCATAACATACTGCCAAAGGGGAGAGAGAGGGCAGTGCGTAGCGTGCAGGGCATCACTCCTGGCACCGCACTGTGCATAAGAGGGAAAGCAAGCACTCCATAGCTCTTAACCTGTGACAGAGACTTGCAAAATGAGCCTCCCAACTATAAATCACGTTTTTGCCTTCTCTATAAGTAGTAAACTGGCCTCAAAGTGCCAAGTGTCACTCATTTGTGCATTTTCCCGCTTTAGACCCTCGGGTCTAAAAATATCTCACCTGCAGCCTCTGTTGACTTGGCCACAGAGTAACAAAATGATCCCCATGTCAAACTGCACGTAATGACGCGAAGACATTTTCAGGTCCCAAAATAGCAGTTCCCTAAATTTTAGGAGATGCTGCCATTGTATCTTTCTAGGTCATCCGACCCTCTTTGTACACTGCGGCCACATCCAAAACTGAAATGTAGCCTCTGTAGCAAAGGATTCCACTTTGGCTAGTCAATGACCCCACTTGGCTAACCATAGTCCTTGTCCAACCTTAGTGCTCTCTTGCCCTCAGGCCCGGACTCCCTCTGGACATTTCCACACTAGCTATGCAATGCAGGGCAGTTAGATTTCCCGAGGGGTGTTTCCAAAAAGTGAAAGTAAATAGATAATAAGAAAGAAATCAACAAAAAGGATAGATAGTAGTCACACGCTGGTGACACTATTCATGTTTGTATGCTGAAGTGACTGTATAGTGCAAGTAAGGGTTTGTGACTATGACTGTCACAAACTGCTGACGTGTCAAAGCCTAAAGAATGGAGCCAACTTGCAAGTGCTGGCCGAGGGGCCTAAACCCTAAGAAGAACAAGTAAAAGAAGAAGTCCTACCAACTTATGGGGACCCCGTTCGATGGGGCCCCAAGTGACATAAAGGATTAAAATAAAGCAGGACCCGCACATACGCAAAAACTGATGACGTGGCAGATTTTCGAAAATTGCGTTGGTATGATGACGTGGGAGGCTGTACGGATTTCCGCATTTTGCGTTGGTTGATGACGTGGCAGCTGTACGGATTTCCGTGATTTACGATGGCAGCTTTTTGGCTTTGCTTTTGGACCAGATGCTTTTGAGTTTGAAGGCTTTTTACTGTAAACTGCTTTTGGGGCCTAGGGCCTTTAAATATGTGCGAAGGGCTCATTCTCTGGCATGCTTCTTGGAGAAGGTGTGGAGTCTGGAGTACTGGCTTGTACTTTGTTGATGCAATATAAAGAAATACCGAAAGGGGTGCCAAGGTTTGGGGCCAATACTCTTTGGGGTGGAATTCCGCCACTGTGTCGCGTGTCGTCTCTCTCTCTCTCTCTCTCTCTCTCTCTCTCCAGTTCAGTTGTTATTGAAGTGCTAAAAGTCTGCTTAGTCTGTTCTTTTCTATTGGCACGTGGTGCCCGTCTTGTGACAGTGGTATCAGAGCATCAGGCGTGTGCTCTTCTGAAAGCATACCGGTCCTACAAAAGAGCAGACAGAGCTATTGGAATTTTATTCCAGGTATCTTCGCCCTCCAACCCGGACTTATTAGCCACTCCCACCCTTACTTCATCGCGCATCGGGTGCTGTCACAAAACGGGAGCGTACACGAGTACTTAGAAAATCTGAAAATTATAATTCTTTGAAAAACATGAGAGAAGGGAGAAGATCGACACAGTATTGGGGACCGGAACATCTTCTGGTGCCCCCCCCCCCCCCCCCCCCCCCCCCCCCCTCCGTTCAGAGTATTCTTTTATTCAGGGAGAATTCTTATACAGGTACGAGAACCCGAGGAAACCCCTCCGTTCTGTAGTCTTAGACCCGAAGGTCGTGCTTTCCCGTAAAGGGCTTGGGCACAAGGCCGTTCCTTCCCGTGAGGGACTTAAGCGCGAAGCCGTACTTTCCCGTAAGGGACTTAGGCGTGAAGCCGTACTTCCCGTGAAGGGCCTTCCCTTGAGACGGGAGATTCCTGCAAAACAAACCACACAAAGCAGCAATTCTCAATGCGTATCAACACCTTATACCTGTCGCTCCTTGCTCGGAGAATCAACCTCCGTACTCAGTCGTCACGCGAGCACTTGCAAATTCCGTCGCCAGTCTCTGCTCCAGAATCCCAGCGCTTGCACTTCTTGCTGCTTCTGGCTCCTCCAAACTAAAACGCTGGCTACCCTTTTATAGGGTCTGACACCCGACAGGAATAGGGGTCCAAAAGCAGAGCTTGGCGCTCCTAGAGAGAGGAGAGAGAAAATCGTGTTTTCTAGAGAGAGGAGAGAGAGAGAGATCGCAATTCAGCCCCCCTGCGTTGGTTTTAGCGCTGGCTTTTTCTATAAGAGCCTTGCCTGCTTTATTATATTAATAAAAGTGATCGGTCACTTTATAATATAAAGTGTGAACCTGTTCAAACTTTCAAAACTCACTCAGTTAGTGAAAACAATGCTACACGGACACATTCCAAGTGTCCCTGGGTGCAGGACACGACACAGATGCAATGCAGACACAGACTCCTCGCGGGAAAACATCTGTCCTCCCGCGACTGTTCCTGCTTTTCGTAAAAAGCTTCATTGAACCCATCTTTATTCTTGTGCTTGCGTTCTTACGCGTATTTTCTTACTCAGTTCGGATTTCCTCCTTAGCATACGGGATGCCCCCTTACTGATGCACCCGTCACCCATCATGTGACGCATCAGAGGCACTCGTAACCCGGCCCTTTCCACCGAACTTACGGAAACTCCTTCGTGATGTTTACCGTCACCCATCAAATGACACATCAGAGTTGTCCGTTCCTGATGGCAGTTCCTGTAGCTACAATCTTTTTAACAGTTTTTAGTACACATAATAAAATATCCTAAAAAAGAGATTTAATCATTAAAAATAAGAAAATAGTCCAATTAGCAACAGGCGCGCTCCCGTCTTCACCGCTGATGTCTTACAGGGCATAAGCCATTAATATCACTTGCAAGAGAAGGATCCAAGATTTGTTTCAAGTCACTGTTTTTCTCAAAAGCAGTGCCATGCAGATGTTGATGTCTACAGCTACCAAGCAGCACACTCCAAGGACTTGGCAAGCTTTCAAGAAAATTTTTGCCCGAAGTTCTATGGTTTCTGACATCTTCCTTCAGAGTGCAACTTTTGGCAGAGTGTGGTATCCTGAAATGCTTGCCATGGAAAACCCAAGCAGATTATATCTTGAAATTTCTTGACATCTCTCAGTAGATGTCTTTTCGAGCAGATGACCTTGGAGGCTTAGTGTGATTGCTATCTTGGGACTACCATTGTCGCCAAAGAAACACTGTTTGTCCAAGAGCTGATGGACCATGCTGTGCTCGGCTACGACCCTATGGAATGAACCTAACGCTAATTTTTTTGGTGCAGGTTTTAGGATGGAAAGTCAATCGACTTTTCGAGCTCGACTGATGTCGAGATTGCTTTTTAAGTTTGAATTTTGTGTGAGAATCTGTTTGAGAGCTTGTTTGGTGATCCTGTTTGGAATTTGTTTGAAATGGATGCTATCTGTTTTAAACCTGTCTTGGTGCCGATTTGAATTGTTTAACTTTGGTTTTAATACTGGTTTCAATGATTGGTGATTTTACTCCCGGGTGGAGAAGTGAGAAATACTGTTTTGGTATTGTTTGACCTCGGAATGGCGCAGGTCGATGCCTGGGGAGCGTTATGTTGTATGCTAGAAAACCTCCGAACGACGCAGGCCGATGCCTGGGGAGCGTTTGGTTGAATGCTTGTAAAATAATTGTTGTTGTGACTCCCGGCCGGAACCTGGATGGTTATACGGGAGGAGTATTAAGAAGAAGAGCAGTGGTTACTCTCAGCACCTCCAAATGACGCAGGCTGCGGTCTGGGGGGGTGTTTGGTTGTAAAAGGCCTCTATATCTCCCGGCCCGTACCTTTTTAGGTTATGCGGGAGGAGTGATGAGGGAGTCGTTGAATATCTCCCGGCTCGGACCTTGTTAGGTTATGCGGGAGGAGTGTTCAACGGCTTTATGTTTCTATGTCTTGTAACATGCATATGTAAGCATTTGTGTTGCATTGTGATGTGCCAGCTACTGAATATTCCTAATTGGATGAGATTGCTTGGGTATGTAATTTTTTAGTGCATCAAGACACCCGTGGAAGATCAGTACGGTCTGGGTGTGATAGCTAATTTTACTACGCCGGAATATCAAGAGTTCTGATCTGGACGAAAGGAGAAGCTAACTCCTTGATCAAAAGAGCAGAAAGGAGAAGCTAACTCCTTAATAAAAAGAGCAAACTGATTGTCCCTCGGAAATTTTTGAGCTAACTTGAGTTGTTTTGCAGATATGCTGTAATCGCGAACGATTACTCTCCTTCAAGAAGGGGCAAGGCGGTACCAAACGTACTGTACATGGCGTATATGTATGTACTGTACGTTGTTCCTTATAGGAAAAAATTTTACGTACGTAAAAATACGTACTCTTATAAAAAAACCGCAAAGTACTAAATTTTCTAGGACATTTTCAATAAAAAACAAGAGAGAAGCCAACAACTTATAGAGACATTCAAAGACACGTTTTACAAGACAACCATATACTGTGTAACTATTGCAAGAGATTTGGATTTTTATTTTAAATCAACATTGTACGGGCTTTCCACACCCCACCCAAAAAAAAAAAAAACAAAAAAAAAAACGGCGTATGGATCGTTCCGTATGGTACGGATCCGTACAGAACATCCGTACGTTACGGAACGGATCAATACGTACGTTTTGATCCAACCTTGAGAAGGGGAGATGTCACAAACTGCTGACGTGTCAAAGCCTAAAGAATGGAGCCAACTTGCAAATGCTGGCTGAGGGGCCTAAACCCTAAGAAGAACAAGTAACAGAAGAAGTCCTATCAACTTATGGGGACCCCGTCCGATGGGGCCCCAAGTGACATAAAGGATTAAAATAAAGCAGGACCCGCACACACGCAAAATTGATGACGTGGTAGATTTCCGAAAATTGTGCTGGCATGATGACGTGGCAGGTTGTACGGATTTTCGCGTTTTGCGCTAGCTGATGACATGGCAGCTATATGGATTTCCGTGATTTACGTTGGCAGTTTTTTGGCTTTGCTTTTGGACCAGATGCTTTTGAGTTTGAAGGCTTTTTACTGTAAACTGCTTTTGGGGCCTAGGGCCTTTAAATATGTGCTAAGGGCTCATTCTCTGGCATGCTTCCTGGAGAAGGTGCAGAGTCTGGAGTACCGGCTTGTACTTTGTTGATGCAATATAAAGAAATACCGAAAGGGGCGCCAAGGCCAATACTCTTTGGGGTGGAATTCCGCCACTCTGTGTCGCGTGTCGTCTCTCTCTCTCTCTCTCTCTCTCTCTCTCTCTCTCTCTCTCAGTTCAGTTGTTATTGAAGTGCTAAAAGTCTGCTCAGTCTGCTCTTTTCTATTGGCACGTGGTGCCCGTCTTGTGACAATGACCTACTTGATCATGCATGTCCTGCTAGAGGCTCACAAAGTGCCAAGCTAGATCCTAAGATAACTAAGACTGATGCTGACCTCTAGCAGTAGCTTGTCCTCAAGTGCAATGTGCACGTGACAATATCTGTATTTGGAGATGAATTATTGCAGGATTCTCTCTTCATCAAAAGGGTTTATGTCCAAAAGATTGAATTTGTATGCATGATTGCATCGGGTAGTAACTGGTAACAATGTGGTTTATTTTTTGAGTATGTGGGTGTAATCGAGGGGACAATAACTCTTAAAGTACTCTTCGTTAAGAGAGGGATAGGTGACAAGCAATGACGTGGCACTAACACGTGGTGAAGCAGCAGGAAAATGGAAAAACAAAGGGACTTTCTCTGGGCGTAGGCGTTAGTGAAATGCAACCCAAAAACCTCTGCAAGTCATGGATTGTATGAACTAAGACATGGCTGCAGCATGCTTATGTAACACTGTTGTACATGGCTGATATTTATCAGGGAGAAGCTTTTGTGCAACCATTTAGTTGACAACTGTTGACCTAAAATTAATTTTAGCAAATGATTTTTGAGTCGCTTTTGAGGCTACATTCCCATAAATTAAGGGCTCTAGTGCTAGATGTAATTGAGATCAGCTTGCACGGTCACACAAACAATTGTAAAAACTCTTGAGATGGTATGTAAAGATATACAACATGGGGCGCTCGACTTGAGGGCCAATACTCTGTGGAGGGTAAGTACGATTCTCTCGTGTTGTCTAGTGTCTTCAAGTGTCATTTATATTGTTCTGCTCAGTCTTGCAATTGCAGTTTGTGAGTTCGGGTTGATCATCCGCTTGACAGGTGATTACACTGATGGTCTCTGCCTCTCTTTCACTAAATAAGTAGCCATCCTTACACAAGCTAGCAGTTCAGTAAGTTTCCAAATGGTTTGCCAGCGAGTGCCTTAATGGTTTCGCTATCTACAAACAAACCTGATACCTGCTTTCTACTACTGGAATGAGCATGGACCGAATGGGGCGAACCAATGAAAACAAACAATTATTATTTCAAAACTATAGCAAATGGGTTTGATCTTAGGAGAAGTTTAATTGTTAATGCCCTTTGCAAATGCTTCTGTTCGAGCTACAACTTCATTTTTTCATTTTTTGACCTTGTACCAATGTTGGCTGTTTTTGGTTCCCACTCCAACTAGAAAAGTGCAGGTATTTCTGTATGTCAGAATTGGTCCCATGCAAAAGGAATGACGTCTTTTATGGTGCCTTGTGATTTCTGTACTTTTACATGTACGTGACAGCTGAAGAAACCTGGCATGAACAATTTTTCTTGATATTCCAATGATTTTTTTTGCAGGATATACAGCTGTATTCCCGAGAATCTATGTGCGAGATCCGCACAAAGTTTTAGGGGTTACTCGGGATGCATCCGAGGAAGAGATTCAATCAGCTCGCAACTTTCTTGCTGAACAATATGCACATCATGAACGAAGTAGGGAAGCTGTTGAGGCAGCTCATGACAAAATCATCATGGAAAGCTTCCGAGCAAGGAAAAATTCAAAAATCAATCTTAAGAGCAACCTTAAAAAGAAAGTTGAAGAATCACCTCCGTGGGTGAAAAGAATTCTGAATATTTTTGAAGTTCCACCTTCTCAAATTATACTACAGAGGGCGGCCTTTTTTGGACTTATGGGAGTGTGGAGTGTGATGAATCCAGCCGAGGGGGGCCCCGCATTTCAGGTTATGCAACCACCATATGAAAGAGCATTTTACAAACATTGTTGAGCTTTATTCTAATCAAAGATGATTGTGAGACTGCTCTCAAGAATCGAATCATCTGCAGGTGGCTGTTTCTCTAGCAGGATGTGTGTATCTTCTTAATTATAGGCTCAAAAGCATTGGGCGGTCCTTCATGCTTGGGTAAGCATTCGAAGTGTTTATTCACAGTTGATATGAAAGAATTCGTTCTTTTGTCGTTTGTTTGTGTTGCCGTGTCTGTTGTTTAGAGTAGAATACTTGTTTCACAGTTTCAGTCAAGCAAGCTTCTCTAACTTATTTTACATAAGCCTCTTCTAAAAGGATTTTCAAGTGAATAATGGTTTTCTTTTTTCAAATCTTATTTTTGTTTAGAAACATATCAGGTCATGTAGTTTTTCTTCTTCATCTGTTTTCTTGTGTTGCCTTGCTTGTGTGTTTTAGCCTCTCTTATAATTTGTACACTCAGAACTTTTCTGTGTGTGTGTGTGTGTGTATATGTATATATATAATAAGTTTCTCTGATTCATCAAGCATTTGATCTAATTGAGCATGTCTGTGGTTTCAGATTCGGCGGGCTTGTTGTGGGATGGTTGGTTGGCTCCTTCATTGTACCTGTCGTGCCAATGGCTTTACTGCCTCCGAATTGGAGCCTAGAAATCATAACGGCACTGATATCATATGTATTCATGTGGGTTGCATGTACTTTCTTGAAGTAAGGACACCTTATAGATATTGTATACACGGGCCTCAAAAGGCTGGACTTGCAAGTGGTGGCTCTAGCACTCATCTATGCCTGTGCTCAAAAGGATGTCCGTTAAATGTTTCAGTAACACACTTTCTAGAGTAGATAGAGCTTTTCTTCCTTTTTAATGCACCATTACTATTTCTGTCACACTAGCCAATTTACCCGATCGACATTTTTGTAATGTACCCATTAGTGGTGAATATCAATATGTATCGGGATTTGTTAAAAAGAAAGCATGCTCTATGAAGTAGTGATTGTCACTTGAATGACCGTTTTGGGAGGGATTTCTATCGAATTCCAAGCAGAGTGTCAGCTAATGACTGCTTTTGTAGTACTGAGCGGTGAGGACTGGTTTAAATCTTGTGGACTCGAAAATTTGTTTACAATCTTCAAGGCTCTAATGGGAAGTGCAGTTAGTAGTGGCTTCCTTTTTGGTGGTGGTATTTCTCTTTTGCTTGTCCTATTATTCTCAAAGCACACACTCAAACACTTCCCCCTAAAGATACACCTTCATTTGACATGAATCAATCCATGACTAAATTTGCAATTAGGATTTTCTTCTTGTCAATTGCTGTAGGGATCCCAGTTACCTCTCTCGGGCGCTCACTCTATGTAGAACTCCTATATCTCGTGCGTTCAAAGGGTATCATAAAAATTCCTTACCTGTGATTTTTTTGTGAATATAGCACACCCTTTGTGTTCAATCCGTATTTCTTTTTGAAGCTATACCCCTTTGTAAATGAAGATGTGGCAATTTTTTGAAATTAAAAAATATCCTTCTATTGAACCCATGTGATAAGTAAATATCAGGTGACCTACCGCTATGTTCC
The DNA here is from genome assembly GCF_014529385.1 of Adiantum capillus-veneris. Lineage (NCBI taxonomy): Eukaryota > Viridiplantae > Streptophyta > Polypodiopsida > Polypodiales > Pteridaceae > Adiantum > Adiantum capillus-veneris. Next base: position 57,257,278 of record NC_140931.1, read on the forward strand.
GTCTTGAGTAACAGGTGGAGTTCAACACTTGTTGGATAGATCTTGGAGGTTTTTTGGGATTGTTTTCTACCACATTAAAGTTTCTTCTGCCTGTACCTACTACATTGCAAAGTGAAGAGTAGCCTGTTGATTTATACCACCTGATTTAACAAGAGCAGTTGCCTTCTCAGCACTTGCAAATGAGAGGTTTAGTGCTAATTGGCTCATTGATCTTTTTCCTTGGATGAACACTTTTGTTTCGAAGGTTTCCCGACCTGAACCAACGTTGAATGTTCAAGAGGCACCCTCTGAATTGCACCCTTGTAAACTGCATGTTAGATGTTAACAATGTTGGCATTATGCAACACAAAAAGCTCGAACTTATCTCTTCTCTATCTCTCAACAACCTTTGGGCGTATCACTTTGATCTTCCACTCCATTATCGGCTCAATGTGGTTTGGTTGAGGCATTGCTTTCCCCTTTTGCCTTGCCTCCTCTACTGTGTCTATGTTAGACGGCAGTGCCATTGTTTGTGGTTGATCGGCTTTGCTTAGATGCTTCTTGATGTGAGATTAAGTACTTTGCCATAACCTTCATTCATACGTTCTTCATTTTCGTATCCTTAATTCATACCTTCTAGAATTTTCCTATTGATGTGGTTGTCACTCAAAAAATGTGTCTTTCCACATCCAAACATCTTGCCAGTCCTAATAGTGAGCTTCAATGAATTGACATTTAGACAGGCTTTGTTCGTATCTAGCACGAAAAAGCGCCCTAGCCATGAATATGTTATTAATAAATAGTACTTTTCTTGAAGGAATAAGAGTTCCATAAACTATTAATAATTTATGGATCACATGTGGATTTGTATTGTCATGCTGATGATAACAAGGATCTTATCCATAATAAAACATGCATTTGTATCCTAGCATTCATAGTAGGTAGATTTTAAATGTTCTCAATAAGCTCCTTCATTGGCAAAAGGGTCAAAGATTGGTTTTTGGAATAAAAACTGATAAAGGCAGGAAAGAAACATGATTAATTTTTGCATTTTGTTGTCCCATTAGAAAGATACCCAAGTTGACGTCTTTCTCAACCTCTCTTTATGTTAAGGTTCTCATATAGCCAACTTGTTTGAGCACAAGTGTAGAAGCAATGCAAAAATTCATCACTTGGCATGTTTTACAGTTAAGACATTACAACCGTGGGTATATGAAGCAAACATAACGTTACATATGTGCATATTTAGCCTCTCAAAATTCATCTAGTGCTGTGCAAGATCTAAACTCTTTGTTAAGAATCTCAAAAAACAAGGTCTTCATGCTTCTATTCAAGTGTCGAGGTATTTTCAATAAAGTAACGAGAAATGCTAAGGTCAACTCTTAGCTTTTAATAACCTTGCCTTTGGACAAGTGCCATAAAATGTGGAGTGACGAGTAGTTTAAATGTGATGCTGTCTTAGCATGGAAATGCTAGTTGATTGAGGTGGGTCCAACAAACAATTGAAATTCCACCTTCAATAGTGTGCTTCCTCAAGCACTTGTGCCACCAAAATTGGAATGAATTACTCAATAAACAATGTCGACTAGATGCTGCTTAGAAGCAAGTTGGATTCCATAGAGTCAGTAAACTAGTTGCGGGTAGTAAGTGTGCGCAAAGAAGTAAACTAGTTTTGATCACATGATACGTAGTGGGCATGCATTCTACAATTTGAAAGATGTGTCCATAATAGAATACACTTTTGGCAAATCATGTGTTGCATTCAAATTTGTTTCAAGAATTTTTCTTTTCTTGAAATGGTCATTTGGTTGATGTAAATCAAGACTTTGACCAACAAGTGCAACCAAGAACTTGCTAACCATGCTAGAGGTTCGGTATGGAAAAGGGCTAGTGAGAAGTGATAAGCTTTAGGGACTATGTCTCTGATAGGCGAGGGACTCTAGCATATTCATCTGCACATATCTGTACTCCTCTTATAGGCCCCTTGGCCCATCTTCAGTAGACCCCTTGACAACTCATGCTGGACCATGTCCTTCTGGTCCTACCTTTCTCTTGACATTACTCCCTCCTTGAAGGAGAGTTTTTGTCCTTAAAAAAAAGGTGGAATCTTTGTTCCTAAGAACGCTCATGTCTTCTTAAGTGGCACTTTCTTTATGTCTATCTTTCCACTTAACCAATACTTGTGGACGCACATGATGATGAGTACATAAAACTTGATAGGAAGAAAACTTGTAGGCTATAGCTCCAACTCGCTTGAATATATTTGAATGGGCCACAATATGTAGGAGATAACTTAGCTATCTAACCAGTTTTTATACTTTTTGAATGGTCTGGAATACGTAAAAATATATCTTCACCTTCTCTAGAAGTGACTTATTGATTTTTTTTTTCTCAACATACATTCTGTATCTATCTTGTGCTTGTCAAACATTTTGACGAGAAATCTTGAGCATATCCACGTGATCTTGGATAATGTCCATGACTTGCTGAATTGTTGATGTAGCCAATCCCACCCTTACTGATGGATTGGGTGGAAAGGTGTACATAAGACTCAACAAGTAATTCACTTGTTTTCATTAAAATGCTTCATAATTAGTCAAATGAATGAATTTACATGTTGCTTCACATATGAATTTTCTAAACACTAGGATCCATAACACTTAGTATGCATACATTAGCAAAAAATTATCCGAGCGTGTGTTTCCACTATTGGAGTGTTTTGTGCTTGCCTATGCTCATGGCACAGTTGATGCACATAGCATACATGAGACTTGAGGGAATAGATATGTAAATAGCTCTTTAAAAGAAATTAAACACTTTCCACTTTGAATCGTAACAAATTCATAATATACTAAACAGAACAATTACTAAACATGCTAAAATATGTGAACACCATGATAGAATGCAAACATAAATCAACATCCAAGTAAAAACAATGAAACATTTTTATTGACATGAAATAGCCTTTGACTATGTACGAAATAGGTGTGCAAAATTAAACCTAAAATTCTTAATCAACCATTCATTAATGATTGTTTGTCGTACTTGTTACATCAACAAAGTTTAACTAGATGTTCGATAAGCTTGCCACTCAAATTGTTTCCCCATAACCTCATGCTTGAAATGATCTAAATAAACGACATCATCACCAGCACCAAATAAGGACTTTTAAAAAAAAAAAAAAAGAGAAAAAAGATCCTTCTATTAGTTTACTGAAACTGCCCATAGGGCTACAACCACCTCATCAAGAGAGGGTACAACAACCATGTGTGGAGACTCTCCCCAATGAAAAACCAGAAACTGTACAATGGGGCTAAATCAAGAAATGGGGGGAGGGAAAATCCACACAGGTGGTCGGTAGTGACACGTAAGTTACAACCCTGGACCATGTGTAGAAGGGCCCAGGATGCCAGAGTCGTAGGAAAGCCTCTCTGCGCTGCCGCATGCGGTCGGAGCTGCCCGTAGTCGTCCTCTGAGAGTGTGGATCAGCTCTAGCCAAAAATCGCGTACAGTCTCTGCTGGTCGCACAGGGTGAGCCTCAAAGATGCAGAAAACAACGGGCCCACCAGATGAACCAGAGTGTCATGCCACTGATGCGCTCCCAACACTCCTCTTTCTGCTGCACCACTCCTATGGAGTAAGCTCTGTATAGCAGGCTGAAGTGTAAGGTCACCCCTCCTGCCAAATAGGGACTTTTTTATGATACATAATTAAGAAAAAGGCATTAATATCTGGTCCATAGACTCATATTCTTCACATGTGGAATATTTCTCATATAGTGATGTCAATAAATGTGATATTTGTCAAGTACAAGAAGTACTTGTGTGTGGAGTTAACTTGAGACACTCAATGATAGGATCGAGAGGGACCTTCCTAAAACCTTGCCGCACACTGGTTGAACCGAACTCGGTGAATTCCTAAACCATGTTGTACAATGTGTGATTGACAACATGTACCAAAGAACGATCCCCACTTTGTAGGCGTATGATCGCCTTAAGAGAATCGACCACTAAAAAGTATATAATACCCTGAGTAGACCTTCAATTCCATCATAAGGGAAATTTGTTGGGGTTCACGCCAACTGGCTAACCCATCTCTTAACCCTAACCTTATTCTTTCATATACTATAGAATAAGGAGTTGTGAGATTACATCCTCACATTGTGCTCCACCCAAACCCGTGCTCCTACTTCCCTCATTTTCCTGCACGCATGCACACACACACACACACACCCACACCTGTGCACGCGCACTTCACAAGTGGTATCAAAGCCTAGGCGGGAGGTGCATCAGCATCTTCACCTTCATCTTGCATGCACAGGGCTCAAGAGGAGCATAAGGTCTTGCAACGCTTTCAAAGCTAAGGAACTAGAGGAGGATCTATAGAATCGAGTGAAGAGGAACTTGACTCATCTGGTAGCACTGGATTATGATGAGAACTGAAAAAAGGTAAAGGAAGTGCTAGTTACTTTGTATAATTAGCACTGGTGATTGCAAAAGCAACGCAAGGCAAAGTAAAATTGCAACACTGGTGACACCAATCTGTAGTGCAATAGAAGAGAGAGAGAGAGAGAGAGAGAGAGAGAGGAGAGAGAGAGAGAGAGAGAGAGAGAGAGAGAGAGAGAGAGAGAGAGAGCTTCCTTGCCTCTCATGACACTCTCGACGAGAAGAGAAAGGAGTTTCGATAGCGAGAGAGAGGGAAGAGGCGGCATTGTGATTTTGAAAACACACACAAATGGTTTCAAAGAAGCAAAGTATGTGAAACACACACACACATATACTTAGCCTCATCCTCATGGAAAGAGAGAGAAAGAGAGAGAGAGAGAGAGAGAGAGAGAGAGAGAGGAGAGAGAGAGAGAGAGAGAGAGAGAGAGAGAATGTCTTCCTTAGCTTTGCAAGCTATGTTCGTTTATGTATATCTACTACTTTTTAATTTCATGGTATGGGCAAATTTGGCTCTGTGTGAGGGAGTGTTTATGTGGTGGCACCCTTGCTTCAGATAGTGCTTTTCTCTTCTAGGGCTCTCTAGATCCTTAGGGCAGTTGAATGAGGTTTTTATGCTTTGTAAGTTTTTTAAAGTTGTGACTACCTATAAAAGCCTATACTGATGTAATGGTTTTTCTTTTATAGTTTCACCTAGGTCATAAAATGAGCATTGAAAAAACAAAAAAGGGGGAGTTCCTTTATGGCCTTCAAAAAGCAAAGTAGAGTCACCTTCAAATGGCCTTGAAAAGGAAAAGTAGAGTCACCCTTCAAATGACAAATGGAGGCATATAATATAGATATTAGTTTGGAGGTGCCGCCTCTAGAGGCACTCTCTCTCTCTCTCTCTCTCTCTCTCTCTCTCTCTCTCTCTCTCACTCTCTCTCTCTCTCTCTCTCTCCTCTCTCTCTTCTCTCTCTTCTCTCTCTAATTGGACAGCCAATGCACACCGGTTTAAGACACCCGGACACAAGAAATGAGGACATGTGGGGGGAGGGGCTACATGAATCTCTTTCCCCTTATATATAGTATATATAGACCTTTTTTTTGCCATACTCACAATTGTGAGTGGAGATGTATATAAACTCAACAAAATAATGTACAAAAGACCTCAAGCACATCTTGTGCCTTGAGGGATCAACATTACTACAGATCGGCCTTTTTGTTACGGACATAAGAGACTTACTTGAGAGAGATATAATGGAGGGTGTCACCCTCGAGTTGGCTAGAACCACAATCATCTTTCATAGTGTCAACTGGAATGGAGTGGGATGGCTTTAATCGCTTGGATCCACTCACCAAAGCTCCTCCCTTTTCCATTAGAGACTATCACTTCCCTGCTTTCTTGGATTATCTCGTTGAAGTCAGTAGTTGAGAGTTCATTTTTGAAAATACATTTTGTTCCTAGTTCTCTAGACTTGTTTAAAGTAGCCAAAGCACAAAACTTGTGTGCATGTAAGGAGCTTGGTCTCTTTATAAACTTCCCTCCCGTGATGAAATAATTATGTAGAAAATAATCTTTTGTATCCATTTGCAGACTTTGCCTGCCAAGCCACTTATAGTCAGATATTATGATCTTCATTTGATGTTTGCATCCTAAGAGTGCTATCTGATCGAATTGCTTCTTTGCATCCTGAGAATCTATCTTATCCAATTTCTCTAGCAAAGAATCTTATTGACTATCAAAATAGCCCCCTAAAGTGCCTTCCATAGGAATATCTTCATTGCCTGGGGCCATTAATGGTCCCAAATGTTACTGATTAGCATTCTTCGCCTCGTTTCTAGCCATTTCTTATGCCATTGTTTATTAAGAGGGGCAAACCAATTTGTTTTAAAGCATTAGGCTAAAGTAAACTTCCTTGGTTTGAAGTTTTAAGAAAAATTTGTTCCACAGGCCACCACTAGGCTTTCCCCTCAGATCCAGACTCACAAATAGGCATCAGAACTTGATTCAAATCTTCGATGGCTCTTTCAATTAGAAGTCTTTTCAGGAGAAACAGAGTCGTTAATTGGTTTGCTTCTTTCCATCTTGTGTTGCTGCCATCCCAAAATTGAGCTAGATATCTCAATCCTTTGTTATTGATCTTCCTAGCAATCTCTCTCGAATGGAGTTACTAAATCCCTTCCCACTTTCGATAGCCATGGGAACTAGTGTGTTATGGAAATATTTGGCGGACTCCCCCGATTCGAGGGTCTCTATACCTTTGACACATGTACAAACTAGATCGCTCGTGATGGCCCTTAACCTTAGTTTTTCCCACTGAGGTGCTAGCAGTTTGTCGTGAATCCCTAGTTCCTTCCAAGGGCCCCTTGAGAGGAGACCTTCACTTTGTTAATCATGTCATCTTAATGGCCCATGCCTGGTCTTGTTTGGCTAGTGCAACAAAAAAATTAGCACACCGAGCCTTTGCATGCACCTTAGGGTTGAGGATTCCAATGACGCCTTGCTCCTTAGGTTTTGCAACAATTTTCCATCTGACCCACTACCAGGGGAGCAAAACTCGCGTGCTATTCTTCCAAAGGAATTTGTTCACCATTTCAAGAATTCCTTTCATCCATTTTTAAGAGAGGACCTGCAAAGGATATGTACGAGATCATAAAAATATTAATCACTTGTACTCTACCCTTGGAGGGGGGGAGCACATACTCCCACTAATGCATCTTGCTTTGCACTTTGTCCAAGACCCACAAGAACCTCTGCTTGTTGGTGATGTTGACCCCAAGTGGGGCCGCTAGATGGCGGAATGCCTTCCTTTAGAGACGACCTCTCCTAACCATTCAGATGGGTCGAACAAGTGACTCTCTAATAGCAAGCTCAATCTTGATTCTTCAATATTGCACTTTGACCTTGAGCTGGTGGAAAACATTTGAACGATCCCCAAAGCCATAGTAAGGTAGACTTAAAGCATGCCATGAATTACTTTATGTTTCAAAAAAGATATAAGGATAATATAAACATATTAATGTGGGTTTCTCTTCATTGGATTGCCTTTGGAGAGTTTTTGGATGTCATCTCCTACATCCTTCTACAGGAGATGTCACTATTGATAGCTATATTAGGACGATGATTTTAATTATTTGGTAACAAAGCATCCAAGATATAATTTATCACTACCTTGATGTGGATGCATAGAGAGTATTTACACATGTTTTCACCTTGGAAGGAAAGGGAGGAAGGAGAGTGCTACCAAAATTAGGCCTTACTTCTTGTTGTCCACAACAACATATGGGTCACTTACTAGTATTAATTATATACAATAAGTACCTTAAAAATCATACATACGGGCACCAACACAACCCTGCTAGCTGACACTACATATGTGAGTTGCTTTGTATGTACACCTTGCTAGAGCATGATAAAAATCCCACAAAAGGAAAGCATATTCACTATCATTACACTCCACTACATGTACATATATACAAATTACAAAAAGTGGGGTGTTCAAAAATATGCGCACCATCATAATTTTTGAACGGTATCCTTCTTTTGCAATAAGCTCAAAAAATGCACAACAAAGAAACTTAGCTTCCACATAGAATCAATATCCAACTAAAAAAAAAATGCTAGCTCTAAGAATACAGAAGTTTCACCAAGCCACAAACTAAGGAAATATACTCAAACTCATATTCAAAGCAAACTAGTTCTCCCCAAATAACTAACAATGGTGAAAGCTCTGGCCAAAATCTAGTTGGGTGTTGGCGGCAAAAATATATGGGACCCTCAATGGCCCCCAACAATAAAGATCTTTCTATGGAAAGTACTTTGGGGGGCCCTTTCAATTGTGGTCAAGATTTTAACCAGAGAGATAGGTTTGAATAGATGCTTAGGGTGCAAAGCGGCCAGTGAGGATCCCCTCCACTTGTTCCAAAATTATCCATCTACAAGAGGCCTAGTGGGAAAATTATGCAAATGGGTACAAAAGACTTGGATGATCCCATTCTTCAAGATGAACTACTCTTGGGAGGCAAGGTGTGGAAGAACCAAGCCATCTTGATTTGCACACAAAGTGTCCGCTTTTGCTACTTCAAACAAACGTGGAAGTCTAGGAACCAGTGTGTCTTTGGAAAAGACCACTCGATGGCTAGCTTCAAAGAGATTACTCAAGAAAGTAGTGAAGCAACCATCGATGTTAGAAAACATAAGAACTCTGAAGACTGGCGTCAAGAAATATTTTCCCTCTTAACTCTAGCTCCCTCCAGCCAAAAAAATGTGACTCTCTCAGTAGCTATCGTATTTTATGGATTATGTAAACCACATCCTATATCTGGTCCCTCAAGACATCCGTCGTGCTTGAAGTTGATTGTACATTTCTTTCTGGGTTAATTTAAGTAATCCACTCACAATTGTGAATTTGACAAAAAAGAAAAAGAAAAAGGAATAAAATGATGCAAAATAAAGATATTGTTCATAAGGTAGGCTCCTTTGCACTACAGTATGTTTGAAATGGACGATATAGTGAATGGAAGAAGTATGCATAATCAAATTGTCAACAGTTTTAGGTTTATTGCCTTTTTCTTCATTTGCATGCCATGTAGTAGGATAGGATCTATGTGGCAAGGCACAGGTTCAATTCTTCAAGTTTGGGAGATACTATCCCAACTCTTGCAACATACTTTAGTATGGAACCCTATTACTCTAGGCACTATATACTTTATCAGTATTTTCGCAAAGCTTTCATAATATGAACAATTTAACTTGATCTTTTAAAAGCAAGGTTATTTAATTTACAAACATGTTTGAATGAACACATTACCTATTCAAGTCAATGCTCGTTTTGTCATGAAGTGTTCATTGCATTAGTGCTTTACACCAAAATGAGCAACTTTAATATAAGATCCGTCCGGGTTGGTTGCAAAGTGAACCCTTCTTGATGGTGATCGAGATTACAGGCTCCACCCATATTGCGATTATGCTTTGTTGTATTCCTAATGGTTTGGTTTATGGATGCCTCTCAGAAGGGTGGCTCCCTATTCTAGACTTTGTAATGTTTTGGGTTTTGGCTCTGAGGTAGTCCATCTCGAGGGGGATGTCTTATTGAGGTGGCAATCCACCTTATTTCCCTGTCAGCCTCTTTGTGTTTTTGCTTAGTTGTGACTTGTCTGGTTGAGCAAGTTGTCCTATTGTAACTCCTTTTGAACTCCATGGCTCATTTGGAGCATGGAGGTGGTGTATGCTTTTCTAGTTTTTGATATATTTCAACTCACTTAGTTGAGTGACTACTGCCAAAAGAAAAAAGATTCGTGCTCCATACAATCTAATCTTTCATAAATGATCTTGAAACATATTTTAGTATGATATCATATTCAAAAAATCATGAGACTTTGTACCCCTAGTTTCTATGCAACATGAGATAGCGTGTCCTTAGATGAAGCTAATCAAGCATGATAAGTTCATCCAAGCTATCTCATAGAATGATTTTGGTCTCTAGTAGACATTAATAAGCCTCTCTCTCTCTCTCTCTCTCTCTCTCTCTCTCTCTCTCTCTCACACACACACACACACACACACACACACACACACACACACACACACACACACACACACACACACACACACACACACAGATATGGAACACATGGGAGTTGCTTAGAAGAGAGGCAAAAATGTGTCACATGGAACACATGGGATTTTCTTAGAAGGGTGAGATAAAAAGTGTATGTGTGTGTGTGTGTGTGTGTAACTTTTTTGGATGATATATGCAACTTTATGGGGTATAAAAGTCTAGTTCTGGCTTTTTAAAAGAAGCCTTTTTCTTAGCAAACTAGACATAAAAGAAGCCGTACAGAAGAAGAGAGTTAAGCGTACATGTGATACTTTATTACTTTCTATCCTGAATGGATCTACCTTTTGGAGTGAAATCTCTTTGTTTTTTGCAAAACTCACAATTTGTGAGTGGATTGTATTAAGCACAACAACAAATTTACAAACTAGCCTTAAACTCAAGCCGAGCCTTGAGGTGCTGAAGATTACAGATTGATTTTTTTCTAATTTTTCTATAGGTCCTTTAATTTCATACCCTTGCATTGCTCAATTTCCTTTTTATTTTATTTTATTGTTTTCACTTTGTTAGGTTAGAATTGTGTACTTTTTCTATAGAAGTTTCTACACGTTAAAAGAGAATCGAGTGCATTGAGGAAGTAAGCCAAAAAAGGAAGGTTCAAAATATATCTAGTTGTTCTTACATGTCAAAGGTTTTCACATTAGACAACTATATTTAGTGCTTCAACACATGGAGACACGTACCATCCTACCATTGGACATTTAAAAGATTGCATTTATAGCTAGAGATAATAACACTTAGCTAATGATCTTATTTATTTCGCAAGTTGTTGAGCGAAGGACTACACCTATAATTTTTTGCTCACACGCATATTTTTGTGAACACTTATTGTAATAAACGTCTTTCCGACATTTCATTTCTTGATGGAGCCGATTCATTGTAATTAGCGGGACTCAATTGAGTTTCCAGCTTGTATTCACCAAGTAGTTTCACCTGCTTATGTAATTAGATTAGAGATGTGTTCACACCTCCAAGGCTGAAGTATAAGAGCCAATTATTGTAAACCTAAGGACAATTTTTTTTGAATCATTAATCAAGATAAGTTTTGAGCGCCGTGACTGTGTCTGAGAGAGAGTCTTATCCTCTTGTTACGCGAGCTACGGAGCCGCCATTGGAGAAGCGACACCGCCATTGTGTTAGCAATGGCGAGAGCTACGCACCGATACCAAGTGTGTGTGTATTCGACTTCTACGCGAGGTGAGCTCCCACGAGCTTCTATGTGAGTTTTCTTCCTACCTGTGTGTCGGAATTGAGCGTGCCATATATCTATAGAACCGCAGCGAGTAGAGCTACACATTAGTACCATCGGAGTCGGAATTCGGTCTCCTAAATTTTTCGGCTGTCTTCATACGCGTTTACCGCACGGAGTGGTTACAGGTTGAGATTATATTGTAGATTCATAGGATATTGTCCTTACCTAGTGTAGAGATTCCCCTTTGAGTTTGAGGCTGATTCGATGACTTTAGATCACGTTTTGGATAGCATTTGTTTGTGGTACGGATTTCAGTCATTTGCGTATTTGAGAACTTAGGTTTGATTTCCTTGGTAGTGATTGTCATTAGAAGGTCGAGTAGGTGATTTGACACCCACCTATTTGTTTCCATGCATCTGCGGGTCAAGCTCCGTCCTCGTCTGACATTCTTGTTTGTCGGTTGAGTTCTCGCTATCATAGCCACCGCTAGCGGCGTAACCGCCCAACATTTGGCACCGCCGTCGGGGACGAGAGCCCTAAGTAGGTGACCTTAGACTAATCCTACGAGGTGAATTGTTTCATTTACTTTGTATATTTTAGTTAGAAAGGTCTAGGAGTGGTGAACTCCGAGGATCTTTGAGAGGTACTAGGAAACTCGTGGTATTCCTGGGTCTTTCTTGTTTGACAGTTTTTTAGTTTAGATTAGATTGATTTTTGTTGGTGATTGAGTGATTGTTGAGATTGAGGTATTTGCTAGTCCGTGTGTAGCAGTGAATCTCTTTATACTCACCATTGCAAAAACCCATTTTATGATTAGAAGTAGCTTAGGTAGGACTTGATTTGATCCTGATCTAGGGCTATTAATCAGTGATTTATTTGCTTGATGTGTTTGTTTGCATGTTAGATCACTAAACCATTGATTTGGTAGTGAAACTTGCATAAACAAAGTGTAGAGAGATTTTCTGTGAAACTGAGTGTTGCTGAGCACTTAAGAGAGCTCTTGGAAGAGTTCTGTGCCAAAAACTTGGAATTCTGTAACATTAGATATCATACGCGTATTATGTCTTAGGGGCTAAACAGAGACCAGAACAGAAAATTTGACATTACCAGAGTGTTCAGAAGGGGGGTTTTACCCTAAGATCAACATAAAACAAGGGCTTTAACACTTCTAGAAACTCAAAATACCATGTCCGAGTGCAAAAAAACGCAAAGAATAGGGAAAATTGATTCAGAGCTCATTTTTGCATTCAAACTTGATAAAACACTTGAAACTCAAAGATAAACACTTGGAGAAGCTTAAAATAGAAAAGTGGGAAAATCTGTGAAAAAAGACATCATACGCGTATAATGTCTTTTTGCACTTGCTGATGTGATTTTTGAATTTTGACTTGACAACATTGTTGCAAACATAGTGAATAGCTGAAATATCAAGTTTGGACCAAAATTGGACAAAAAGACATCATACGCATATAATGTCTCCAACTTAATTCTGGGCAAATTTTGACATTTTGCTATCACAGATCCTTTGTACTAGTTGTCTAGAGCTTGTATTTCAAGTTTCATACGTCAAAATTCGGGAAATTGCCTAGAAAAGCCTAATCTGGCCATAACTTGCACAACCAGAGTTCAAATTGAATTTTGTGAGTGGACAGAGCATAAGGGTGCTACTAGGAGTGAGCAAAGCAAAAATATCCAAAATCTGGGAAAAAAGACATCATACGCGTATAATGTCTTTCTGAGCAAATCTGATACAAAATTTTCACTTGAGATAACAGAAGTCTTCCAATTGACAAAACAATCCATTTGACCAAGTATCATTCAGTTTAGATCACTTTTGATCACAGAAACGGGGATAAAACAAACTGCCGAGACTGAAAAGTTAGAATCCTCTAGGGGGATTGATGAATTTGAGATCCGGTAGATATCTCCAGAATAACCAACCGAGACAAAGAGAACAAGCGAGTGTTATATCAACCGAGGAGAGTGTAAACCAAAGTGTAGTGCGACCGTTAGAGCCGATCCTTGAAGGAAGTATTTCGATACTTCTTCAGAGAGATCTTACGAGATTTTCACTGAACACTTAGGATACTTGAACTTAAACGAAAGAGAAAACATGGCAGCAAGACCATCAAACCCTTCGGCTGCAATGAAGCTATTGTTCATCAAGTATCAATATGACAACAAGCAAAGTGCCAAGATCTACAAAGATGGTATGGACCACTACTGTGTGAAAATAGAAGATAGACCAAGTGAGTTCAAGGACTTAGTGCCTCTGAGCTATAGCGGAGATAGGTACCTAGATGATGAAGGTATCATGTACTTGGTAGTCCTGAATCCTAACATTGTGGACAAGTGGGGATGGATGGGCACGAAAGCCAAAGTAGATGAAGAACCCGAAGAGAAAGCACCAACAATGAGCTTCCCTAATGCTAGATTAAGATGAGAAAATGAAACTTTGAGAATTAACATAGACAACGTCTACGTGGGGTTATACAAGTATAATAATGGAGAGGAAGATCTCTATTATAGATGCGAGGAACCCTACGTTGATGAGTTGACAGAGCGGAAAAGACTTTATGTCTTTACCTACACAGAGGGATCAGAAACGAAGATTGTCGCATATGATAAGTATGGAAGACGATATGCAGCAATCGATAAAAAGGAGTTGGAAGGATACACATACTTTGGGTGACCACTCCACCATTATTATGTCACTCCAAGCCCACTGAGACCATCACCTACAACTGTCTTGCCAGACCCGATGGCAACAGGTAGAGAGAGGACTCATGTAACTGAATCTTTCAGTCGACCTCATTATTCTATGCCAAGCCCAATGGAAACATTACATTCTAGAGAGTCAATGTCTACGAATCGAGGTAGTGCAGTTCCATTCTCTACACATACTACGGTAGGTCCGATGTTTGCAACAACACCATCACATTTGCCTCCTAGTAGTAGATTCGTGGCAAGGGAGCCAACTAGAGCAGCACATGAAGTCCATGACACAAGAGAAAGTTTTAGTCGGGATATAGGAGCAATGAGATTGGTGGCAGACAATAGACGCATGAGACCATCTCAAGTGGCCAAGTGTATGCCAAATAGTGGCTCAAGAGATCCTTATGCACATGTCTCACTCTTTAAGCAAGTCTTATGAGCTGAGCAGATAACAGATTTCCACACACAATACGAAGGATTTGGTTTTACTTTAGAAGGGACGGCATTGACATGGTTTCAACCACTGAATGGTGGAGGTTTCCATGATATTGACCACTTGCTGCGAGAGTTTGCTGAGGAATTTTCGAAAAGATGGATCAAACACAACATGGTATCCCAAATATATGCTTTCAAACAGAAGGAGCAAGAAAAGGTGAAGGAAGCTTTGCTTCGCTTCAAACAATACATAGAGATATGTCCAGTACGGGAACGACCGCAAGATGACAGACTATCTGTCCTCTTTATAGAAGGACCGAGAAATGACACTCTCAAGAAAGACTTGCACCTGAAAGCTTGTACAAGTTTTGAGCAAGTGACCAGAGAAGCATTGTACTTAGTGGATAACTGTGCTGTTTATGGTGAGGTGACAACGGATACGGATGTCGCATCCAATAGCTCATCATCCGTAGCTAGCGAGACCACCACTAAGAAGAATGTCCAAATAGCAATAGTGCCGAACATGGAACAAATGATAGAAGATGCTATAAGGAGATTAGCACCATACCCTAAACCAATGCCAAAACTAACGAAATGGTGTGCAATCGAACAAAAATGGACAAATCATTCAACAGAAGAGTGCTATTACAACAAGGGTTATGTGAAGGAGCATCAATATGCACCTCCAGCTCAAATAGCACCACCTCAGGTACATCCAGTACCTAGATACCCAACGGGAAATGTACCAGGACCTATGGGGATAGAAAGACCGTAGCCGGTATTGGGGCAACAACCACCCTTACCAGGAGTGAGACCAGTGGGTAGTAGATATGCACCCACCCTAGAGAATCAGGAAGAACGAGCTTTAGTGCTTGTTGACTTATTATGAAGATTTTGGTGCATCCATGGCTCCTACTGTGTATTACCCACATGAAGAACCAAAACAACCAGAACCTTGGAGCATGATAGGAAATGTTGGACCACCAACAACCGCACATGCCTTAGATGAAGAGAGGTATAACTTGGACGCAAGAACACTTATGTTCATAGCTCATGGGGGGTTGTCAGGCCAAAGACCAGCCTACCCACAAAGAATAAATCAAGGGACACCAAGACCTGCATTGGGACCCTGTTATAAGAGTGTGGAGGTGACCATTTGATGAATGTTTGTCCACACATATAGATCATTAGAATAAATTCATATTGCACAGAGTGTGGTGTCACTCACTTCATTGAGGATTGTTCAAAGAATCCCAACAAATTGCAAAAGACAACATTGAACATGCTAGAGTCGATTCCTGCTAGCAGTGGGTCTGAAAATGAAACCAAAATACCAACACAAGTTGTGACTAGAGCTCAAGCAAAGAAAACCACTAGAGAACCAGAGAATGGAAAGTCAGAGATGGAATTGGCAAGTCAAGGACGACGAAGCCATAGAAACACATGGAAAGCTAGGAAAGCCCGCATGAAGCTGAAAAAAGAATAGCAAGACGCGATTCTAGTTGAGGAATTAAAACAAACAAAAGACAGATTAGAGAAACTTGAGAGTCAAAACGGAATACGGGAAATGGACTCTGAAAAGTCGAAACTGAAGAGTGTCAAAGAGACAACGAGTGTAAGCTCAGGGGGATCAGTGGTAGTCGACAAAGTACACGAACCATTGGATGCACTGATGAGAGCTTACGAAGCGAGATTAAAGAACAACCAAACTCAAGAACAACGGTGGTTGACTTATCCAAACGTGGATTTGGAAAAGTAGAGACTCGAAATGTGTCAAAAAATGATCGAGACTGCACAAGCCTTGTTAGAACCACCTAGAGAACCAATGAATTGTGGAGCGGAAAACCCAATTCATCAAGAGACTATCCTCTCACGGGTAGTTGAAAAGCCTAACAGTGCACAAAAGCCTAAAAATATGCACGGGGATGAACGTATAGTTATGAACACCACAGATCAAGAAATAGAGAGTTTTCATCCTGTGATACAGAGGTCTTACGGAAGAGATGAGGATTACAATGAGTTTTGGAAACAAGTGAGAGAGGCAAAATTTGCAAACGAGCTGAGTTGTCAAGCTAATCAGACTAATGGGGAAAAGGACGTCAGGAATCCTCCCATAGAGGAATTTGAGGCAAGATCTCAAGTGGACTTAGATCTGCATTCTTACTGGGGAGATGGAGGCTCTGTTAGAACAGTAGAGAGTAAACCTCATTTGCTGAAAACCTTGCCTTCATACTTAGGAGAATACGAAGTAAAATCTGAGATTAGAGCGCTTCCGTCACGAGGAATCTCTTCAGGAAAAGTTACAAACTCGCAAGGATTAATAGAGATTTTGTCAACACCACTAACATGCACTATCACCTTAGCTGAGCTTTTGAGACTATGAACAAACATGTGGGAACTGTAGGAAAATGCTTGGATAAATTTGGGATAAAAGACCCAACTACAAAACTGCAAGAGGGCATACGAGAGCTGAGTACGCCACAAAAAAACGCTAAGCTTGTACCTTTGAACAAGGTTGGAGAGTATTGCGAAGGCGAAGAGGGGAATACAATCTTACCAGTTGAATTCCACGGAGTTAACACGATGTAAATACTTGACAGCGGGGCTGGAGTAGCCATTGCTACGAAAGAAATCTGAAAAAAATGGGAAAAAATCGCGATAAGAAAAACGAGGTTGAAACTCCAACTAGCGGACGGACAAATGGAGAGACCTTTGGGACTGTTAGAGAAAGTTGTAGTGACTTCTTGTGGAATTGAATACGAGCATACTTTTGCTATTGTTGACTTTGGCAAGGAGAATAACTATGATATTATACTTGGAAGACCATTCATGAGACAATTGAAAATGGTCCAGGATTGGGTTACGACCACATATACTTGAGACACATGGAAACCACTACTCGCGTGAACCTAAAAGACCATAGCTACAAGGATGTGAACCGAACACTAGTTGAAGAGTTTGATTCATCTACTTTGGCAGGATCAGAGTTTCCAGCTTGGTTAGGCAAACCCAAAGAGTTATCGATGTGTGGAGCTTCGAACTGTGGAAGTTTGAAGCGTGAAGAATGTGTTTTTAGAAAGGGCAATTAAAGACGAAAATTATATAGGTGACCCTTTCCAAAGGATGCACTTGAACCATTAGAATGGACACACATTCTAGCAACCCTAGATGTTTGTGCAATTCAAGATGGTCCCACAATGAAGTTTTGTGATAAAGATGGATATGATGTGGTTCCGTACTTCATGATGAGAGCTGTACTCGAAAAGGAGACTGGAAAGATTGATACACCAGAAAACAGAGATGAAGAGGAGATGTTTCACGACATTCCCGATCATCCAGAATGGGAAATGAAGCTGACAACGAGTCCACAGACAACTCAAGCGAGAACGAGGAAACCATAAAGGATGTCAGATTCTATGATTTCCCAAATCAGATTGAAAAACGCCAGAAATGCTACAGAGAAAAGAGAAAAACGAAAGGGGTTAGAAACACTCCGATGCCTAAGATAAGAGAAAAAACCAATTCCTAATTACTACTCCAAAAGTCATTGGGCAAGAGCTACAAATGAAACTTTAGTCAAGGTGGGTGATCTTGAGGAGCCATATGTTGCATTGATATATCATGGCTCCAAAATTAATCTTATGTCCAAGAGTTTTTATATGAAGGGCTCATGAAGGGCAAGTGGCCGATAGACACAAGCCATGGTTGGATGATTAGAGCTACAAATAACTCATCAAGATTGGTCAAAATTGGTCAACCTGATTCTAGGGATAGGATGTCTGATCATCCAATACTACTAGTGGAACCTTTTTAAAAGTGGGTGATGGATTTTGTGGGACCAGTGAAGCCTACAACAAGCAAGGGATGCAAATATATTTTAGTTGCTACAGATAATTGTACTAAATAGGTGGAAGCAGTAGCTCTCAAGGAAAATAAAGCTCAGAGTGTGGCTAGATTTCTCTATCATAATATCATGACTATTTTGTGTCATGATTCCTGTGGAACTGGTAAGTGATAGAGGAATCCATTTCCTAAATGAAACGATTTTTGAACTAACAAAAACTCATATGATTATGCATAAGAAGTCTACAGCTTATCATCCTCAGGCCAATGGACAAACTGAGAGTACAAATAAGACCTTGGTCAGAATCTTGAAGAAGATTGTTTAGGATAATTAGAAAGATTAGGATGAGAAGTTAGATTCAGCATTGTGGTCTTTTAGGACAATTTTCAAGGTCACAACAGGTATGACTCCATTTAAATTGGTATATGGTCTTGAAGTGGTGGTGCCGATGGAATTTGTAGTCCCAAGTCTCATAGTTAGTGCTAAAAAATGAGCCCTCAGATGTTAGTGCAACATAGGAGCAAATATTTGATTCAGCTAGAGGAGGACAGATTGGTGAGCTCTTATATTTTTGAGGTGATACAGAGAAGGAGAAAAGATTGGGTAAGTATGAATGTTGAATTTAAAGTTTTCCAAATTAAAGATTGGGTGATGCTTTATAACTCCAGATTGGTGAATCAGATTTGTGGTTGTGTCAAATGGTGATGATCTAAATCAAATTTGTGGTTGTGTCAAACACCAACTCAAAGTCACCAGATGGCTAAGTTCTAGGAATGGTCAGTTGGATTTTGCCGCGTTGTATGTTCTCAAGTCAAAGCATGGTTGCTCAAAATTTTCAAAGGGGCAAGATTCGAAAATGTTATAGAATTGTGGGATGCTTCTCCACTAAACACAATAATAGAAGTGCGGGTACGATTAGAGAGGTGTGGAAGGTGGGGTGTGCTAATTGAAGGTGCCATACATCAAACCCATCATGCAGGTCTTGTATGCATGTGGTCGCTTGAATTCAACAAGTATGCTCCCGCTGTATAGTTGCCCTTAGCCATGGTCAAGGGAAAGAATTCCAACGCCATGCAGTTGGGACCCGAGGATGATGAACCACCAAAGCGACCGCATTGCAACATGGAAATAGTTGTTAGCGTTGATGTTAGCAGCCAGGAGGAAGAAGAAGTATCTGTCGAAGAAGACTCACAGCAAAAACTCCTCTTAGTGCGGTCAAGCTTCGACAAGGTCTCATGGATCCTTTCATGGACTTCAAGGTAGGCATTGATTGTAAAAGAAAGTTTAATGCTGAGTGGTTAGGTAAGATTGGATTGCATGCTTTTGCATTATTACCATGGGGTGATTGGAAGCATAATTTCTATGCAAAGTCTTAGTTAGAGATTCCGAGGAAAACAAAAGGCATGCTGTCTAGCACTGTATTTTTTACTCCTGAATTGGTAACATAAGTTTTTTAATTTCCATTGAAGGGTGCTACCATGATACCTAAATGTTTTGACATGATCTTGAGGAAGGAATTTGGTAGTACAAAAGGAGGAAAAAAGTATTATATGCAAAAAAAGTTACCTATGACAGGAGAGAACAGTTAAAAGTGGTGCCTAGAAAAGACATGCTTCTTGATTAAGTTTGATTACATGTCAAAGGAGAACTACACACCTTTATCTTTTGCAGAGCAAGGGGGTACAGTAAATTGGGGAAATTGGTTGTATGAGAAATTGTCTGCTAAGGTATATTTGTCAGATAAAAGGAAAGCACATAATGGTAGCAGGTTGTCTGCATATCTGTCAACTTTATTTAACTTTGCTCAAAAGCCGCAAATTGAACAAAGTGAGACAGAGTATCAAGCATTACCTGATACTTCTAGCAAAGCATAGTTGCTGAAGAAAGATCAATCTACAAGTCAAACATTGGATTTGGCAATAGAGTTGGGAGGTAATCCAAAAAAGTTAAAGAGTCCTTCAAATTTCTGGTGCAGGCAGGATATACAGTGGAAGAAGCTTTCAGGTTTGTTCAAACTCCAGAAATGGTGGATTCCATGAAGAAGTTGGACATTTCTATTCCTAAGCCTGGCTTTAAGGAGCAAACACCAGCAAAGTTAGATAAAATATTTACTTTATCTAAAAAGAGGAAAATAGGGACTGAAGGAATGAATCTGGCAAAGCAATTAGATTTTGAGGATTCAAGTGCTAAGGGAAATCAAGGACGAGTAGCTATTGAATATGCAGGCATGGCTATAAAGATGCTGACAGAGGTTTAGAAATTTTTGAGCAGGCAACAGACACAAGTGGAGGCTCAGATGCAGTCAATGGTAGAAACAGGGGTAGAAAAAGTGTTGTTGCAGGAACAAATGGACATGGTGCACAATTTGAAGTTGGAGTTGGAGGATTTGAAGATTAAACATAGGGATGAGGTACATGATTTGTTGCTGCAACATCAAAGTGAATTGACAAGAGGTAAGATGTCCTTAAAGAGTGGACTTTGAATTTGGAGGAAAAGGTCAAGTATGAATTGGAACAATTAGCTGGCAAGAATGCAGAATTGCAGGTTCAGAATCTTATGTTTGAGCAAAGATTGAAACCTTTGTTGGATCTAGAGAAGCAGGTTTTAGGTCAAGAAGAACTTGATTTCAATGGGGTGCTGATATCTAAAGGAGATGTACAATACTTAACTAGCAAGTGATGGATAGTATTTCAATGGGGTGCTGATATCTAAAGGAGATGTACAATACTTAACCAGCAAGTGATGGATAGTATGCAAGAAGCATGGAGTTCCATGAGAGAGAGGCTGACTACTGTGTAAAGCATCCATATGAAGTCAAAACAGGTTTTGTTAGTGCTCATGAGGAAAATCTGCTGGTAGAAGTTGATCAACTCAAGAAAGAAAGGGAGTACTAGATTTGTCAGGTGCAGGAGCTTAAATTAAAGCAGAAGGGGAAATTGATTATAGAAGAGGAGAAGCAAAGTGCAGAGCAGGTTCAAAAGTGCTCAGAGCAAGCAGAGATTTTTGAAAAACCACTACAGGAGAAGAGCAAGCAACAAGTGGAAAAGTCCAATGTTGAGCCAGAAATACAGTTAGTTCTACGTGAGTAATCAATGCCAGAGATAGCTGGTTCTGATCAAGCTGGGGCTCCATTACCTGACGCAGAAGGTGGTGTTGCTAGTACTGAAGCTGTGGAAAATAAGGTCTAGTTCTAGGCATAGTCAGACTGAGCATCATATGTGTCTTTTTGAACATTTTGAGAGTTAGTATGTATTTTGATCAAGGGACATGTTGATCCGAGTCGGACGTGCCATGTGTTAAAAGGGGTATTTCTTAGTAAAGCTCAGTCAAAATATTTCTTAGTCCGACTTTTGATAGGTCGGATGCTTAATCGGATATTGCTGACTCTAATTGGTTGGACAATTATAACCACTAGTTAGTATTTTGTATGCTACATGAGTACTGAGAAGGATGTAGAGAAGTTATCTATGGTGTTTCTTTACGTGTATGAGTTCTGTCAGATCATTGCATGCTGATTCGAAATGTGTTTATCTATCTTTTTTGATAAGTCTGAATACAGTGTTTCTGTCTATTCTTGGTTAGAAGCTTGTATGGAAGTTTGATGCATGTGTTGTACAACCCCAACATGGATGCAAAAGTGTAACATGCATAAATAAACAAATCTCGACCGGCAACCACGACTGTGTTGAATGGTTAAGTTGATGTCTTGCAAAATCTCCTCCTCCAAACTGGCACCAATTATTGAAGCTTTCTTACGCTCCTTGCATACCCCACAAGCTACAAATCGGTGCATTGTTAAAACCACTACATTCTGTGTTGTTTTGAAAATAGGGTACTTGGCTATGTCAAAACAAATTTCACACACACCTGTAGTCTCTACTCTCATATCTTGCTTCTTTTTAATCATGTGCCCAAAGCATTGGAACATACCCATCAATGTGTCAACTGGAAATAGATCACTGTTTTGCTTGCACACTACAATGAAAAATTGCATGAGCAGATTGTTTAGGTCACAGAGATCTAGTTTCTCAAGAGGAATCTGCAACTCTAAGCTAGAAATTTTCCTCCACACCTCAAATTTCTTTCAAGCCCAATTGTCCTTGTGCTTAGTGCCAATTTACCCTATACCGAGTTGCCCTCTCTCTAGTTGAGCATCCCCAACAAGAAAGCCACTATTTGTTTGCAAATCAGATTCGACACCAACAAGAACACAAGGCGGAGAGCTTACCTTGTTGCCCTTGCCTCTCCCAACCAAAGCGGAAGCCTCAACCTTATTATAATCCCTTGTGCACTCAAACTACTATTCATGGCTACATTTTTAGTACAAGTGTCATAAAAACTAATATCTACTTATTCCAAATAATTTTCTCATATTGAATTGATCATTTAATATGAGAAGACGAATGGGAACAAGAGGTAGAATATAGATATGTGTTGTTAGACTATCTCAGCATTGGACCAACAAGGAGAGATGGTTACATCTCAATAGGGGTCCAAGGAGTTTGTCTGCCAAGGAGCAATGTGCATATAATGGAGCTTAAAAAACCTTAGGGTTAGCTTCATTAAAGACTTCCAAAGGTTATTGGTAAAAGTCCTTAGACCTAGGACCTTAGGCAAGATGGGGTTGACCTTGAGGTGGGAACCTTGCCCAAGCTTGTTGTGTGCTTGTTGAATAAGGTGCAAGTGAGGTGCTTGTCATGCTTAATGACTACGATGCTTGAGGAGCTTAAGGTGCTTGAAGTCAAAAAGGTGCCTACAAAGGAGGGAGCGAGCCTAAGAAGTAGGGGAGGAGAGAGAACACATATGCACCCTCTCAAGGGTCACCCCTTCCACAAGAGGCATGTAGGACACATGTCAAGCCCCCAGCAAGGTTGCCCTCATAATGTGCCTAAAGCCTATTGGATGATCTTTAAAGAGGTCCATTGAGAATTTAGATTAATTAAATAATTATCCAAACATTATTCATCTCTCAAAGGGAAAAGAAGCACACTTGTACAAATGCTAACCCCTCTTGCTTGAAATGACCATACCCTACAATTGGCCAAGCTTGGCAAGGGCCAATAGGGATCAAGCATGAGTGAAGAGAGAGAGGGGTCGACCTAGGCAAGGGAGAGACCTCATTTTTCTCATTCTCGCACTCACACACATTCTCTCATTGTTTTGAGCAAGAAATCAATCTCCTTATCCAAGCTTGAGAAGTAGAAAGCCTACACCAACAACTCTTGGCTGTGGAATGCAAATCCAACCAAGAGCAAAGCTTCAATGACATGCTCATCTTTTCTATCATCTATATTACTATGCTAAGCTAAGCTCCAAGAGTAATCTATGGTGAGGAAAGTACTTCTTTCTCGTATGCTACTTCTTCTTCCTCTTCCCTTCTGTCACTCCTTGCTAGCTCTCTCCACCTTTGAAGGTGTTTGAGGTCTTGGGATTGGGGCCGGGGACAAGTTAATGCTTTTGTAAGTTAGTTAAGGGCATAATTTTGGTGCATGAAGCTTACCATCTTCATTGCATCCACAAGGAACACAAAGCATGTATTGTACCAAGTCTCTTTTCATGGGAAAATCTATAATACAAAAGCCTTTTGGAGGGGGGACCGTCTCCAAGTAAATCCGGTCCTCAATTGTTGTCAATTTCTCTAATTCTCTCTTCTTTTACAAGTATTGTTCATGCCAAGCTAACTAGGTATAATGGTTATTTTGCTATCTTTAACCAAGTATTCTCCTTATGCTCATGAAAAATTCTCATAAAGAAATGCTCACTACAGTTATCTTAATGCTGCTACTCTCAATGTTATTAGTCCAATTCCATTGCAACAAGCATGAGAAGAAACATTAAATTCACAAAATGAAAAGCTGCCAAACTACATGTAAGACCTCGCAATCAACGAATAAGGAATATTTTGAACAAGAAATTTGCAGTATTTACAGTAATCAACTATGCTAGCAAGGTCTCTTAATCACATCTAAACTAAATATTTACACACACCTACAAAACTTGCAACCTGAGATGCTCCTTACCTAGCACCTTCTGCGGATCCTCCATATGCGCATTGTGTCGAGACTCCTTCCACAAAAACGCCTTTAATACATGCTCCATCGCCAACTTCTATGGAAGTCCACAATCATTGGGCAAGAGAGAAAAAGACAGCACTCCAAACATTTGAGAACCTGCACAATGGAATACAAAAGGCTATGTTGAGAATGAAGCAAGTCCATTCTTGACATTATTACTAGAGAACCCACAAAACCTTACACTTGGAAAACCAACATCAATGGAACCTTGTCAGCACCAACGACACTTCTCCAAGCACAAACGCAGCTCATCAACACAAAACTGTGGTAGAAGCTGTTTTTTGGACAGAGATCGTTGATGGAGATCGCTCGTCAACACAAATTTGTGTAGAATCTACTTGACCATGAACCCTAACCTAGAATACACATAACTACTACCCTCCTAATAGACCAAAACAAAATGCAACCTGTAGGTAATTGTGCAGCCAATGGTGAGTGCATAGCTCCACCTACCCCATCGATCACCCTGGCTTCAACTCCGCCATCGCTTCACTCGGGTGCGCAAAAAACCTATGCACGAGAAACGTCCGCCATCACTTAGCTTACATGTAGCACACTGGATTGAGCTCCCCCATCGCTTAGCTTACAAAAACCTACGCCCTGGACCATTGACGATCGGGAATGGTAGTGAAGTGATCATTTCCCCATAATAAGTGGTCCTACATGGCTCTCGACTGACGTCGATTGCTACGAGGTCTCACTTATTATGAGGAATGGCCACTTCACGACCATTCCCTACCCCAAAAAGTCAAAGCAATGCGATCATCTCTTGCCAAAAACTCAAAAAATCTCTCTACTTTCTCTTCCCCATAATGTTATGGAACAATCATTTTTCCAAATATACAAAATTCTTTTCCTTGATTTTGTGAAGAGGAAATTTTAGAATAGTAGGTTGGGCGGAATTTTTCCTTTGCCCCCTGCGCTTAACCGGCAGTTTTGAAATTGAAAACGGCACCATATTAAGCTGACACATTTTTCCTGAACACTGCTTCCCCAACTCCAAAAAAGAAATGTAGCCTAACAGTAGCCTAGTTGCAGGTTTATTGAAGTCTTTTGAGTCTGAGAGCGTGCTCAAGCACAGAAAGACCCAAGGATGATCGGCGAAGAGCATGTTCGCATGTCTTGGCGCGGCGCCTCGCAATGTCGGCAGAAGCGCTTCTTTGTCTGGCAAGGCACTATTGTTGAAAGACGGGTTTCCCGCCACGAACCTCCTTGGCACGGCCACTCAATAAGTCCATTCTTCTCTTTATTACACAGGAAAATGCGGAAAACAACAGACCCATTTGAGCATGGTCGCAGTAAACGTAGAATCAGAAAAGACCCATTTGTGCGCACTCACAGAAAGCATACCCGAGGACAGGAGGGACGTCAAAGTGCACAACACTCATCATCTCTCCTACTCAGAATCACTGGCAACGGCGCTGGATAAAGTGCAGCTCCCATGTAGCCGTGCAGATTTCGCTTTCCTTGCTGCTTTCTTGCGTTTGTGTGGAAATATGTGTGCATTGGCCCAGGGCCAACTGGTACACATCCACATTATAAAGTGTGAAGTTGATCAAACTACATTCTTGCAAAACGTTCTGTTGCAGATGTATGGCAAATGTGGTGCGGTAAATGATGCATATGCAGTTTTTGCAAAAATGCAGCAGCACGATCAGCACTCATGGAACTTTATGGCCTCAGCTTACACCAACAGTGGAGAGTGGGATCTAGCTTTGGAGATCTTTTATCGATCGCGTACTCAAGGGTTTACAGTGAACGAATATGTCCTCACTAGTATTATCTCAGCTTGTGCTGGCAAAGAGGACTTGAGACAGGGGAAGAATGCGTATGCTTGCTTAGTAGATAGTGATTATGAGGCATCGGAAGCAGTGGGCAATGCTTTGGTAAATCTATATGGTAGGTGTCATTGTCTTGATGACATGTGGACTGTGTTTAACAAAATAGTGGAGAAAAGTGTGATATCTTGGTCGTCAGTCATCATGGCTTACACCCGACATAATCTTGGAAGAGAGGCAATTTCACTCTGGCGCCACATGCAACAGGAAGCTATTTTGCCAAACAAAGCAACAATTATTGGTCTTATTGATGCATGTGCCAATGAGGCTGCATTGCATAGAGGAAAGCAAGCCCATTGCTGCATTTTGAGAAGCCTTTTTGAAAATGATGGCATGGTTTTGACTACCTTTATCAATATGTATGGGAAGTGTGGTGACATGGAGAATGCCTTGAAGGCGTTCGAGCGGTTGCAAGAGCACAGTGTGGTCTCATGGACTGCTCTTATGGCAGGTTATTCTCAGCATGGACATACCAAAGAGGCTTTTGAAATATTTGATAAGATGCAACAAAATGGAATTACACCCAATGAGGTTACGTTTGTTTGCATTCTTGATGCATACAACAGCCAGGGATTACTTGACAAGGCTAAGCAAATGCATGCTTGCATCAAACACAGCGGATTTGAGGTGAACGTCGTGGTGGAGACTGCTCTAGTGAAAATGTATGGTAAGTGTGGCAGTCCAAGTGATGCATGAGCATTGTTCGATGCGATGCCACAGCGCAGCCTTGTATCATGGAACACAATGCTTTCAGTCTACGCACAGCATCGACATCGGAAGGATGCCTTTGAGCTGTTTAGTTTGATGTTGAGGAGGGGAGTAACCTTGAATCGAGTCACCTTCGTCAGCATGCTATCTGTATGTGCAGACGAAGGAGCTGTGACAGAAGGCAAGTGGATGCATGATCAAGTTGTACGGCGTGGCTACTTCAAAGATGCCGTTGTCGGCAATGCCCTTTTGAACATGTACACCAAGTGTGGCGAGGTAAATCCAGCGCAGAACGTTTTTGAAAGATTGTCTGAACGAACGGTCGTGTCTTGGAACACCATGATTCCTGCATATGCTTACCATGGACATGGTAAGTAAGTTCCCAAACCTAGCGAC
Organism: Adiantum capillus-veneris; assembly: GCF_014529385.1. Classification (NCBI taxonomy): domain Eukaryota; kingdom Viridiplantae; phylum Streptophyta; class Polypodiopsida; order Polypodiales; family Pteridaceae; genus Adiantum; species Adiantum capillus-veneris. Next base: position 57,284,501 of record NC_140931.1, read on the forward strand.
CTTCAAAGTTATTTTATCTGCTTGTGGCCATGCTGGCTGTGTTGATGATGCAAATGCATGTGTGAATGCCATGCGTGAGCTTTTTGGACTAAGAGCAGATACAGAGCTTTATGATTGTGTCATTGATCTTCTTGGGAGGACAGGAAGGCTAGATGATGTTGAAGAAAAAATTTCTCTGATGCCAGTGCAACCAAGGCTTGAGTCATGGTTAATGTTGTTGGGTGCTTGTAGTAATCAGGCTGATTTACAACGAGGAGAATATGTTGCAAATCAGGTTTTTGAGATGTTTCTGGAATGTACCGCACCTTATGTTATCTTATCCAATATGTATGTGGCTGCTGGTAGGGACTCAGATGCGGAGAGGCTTCTATCAAGGATGAAGGAAAAGGGCTTGATGCAGTCGGGAGAGTGCAGCTACATTGAGGTGGATGGAGTGGTGAAGAAGTTTTCTTGTGACGATCGATCCGATCCTCAAGAGCAAGAGATTCATGATGAGTTGGGCAGGCTGGAAAGACTAGCTGCTGATGCTGATTTTAAGGCAACGTCACGTGGAGATGTTGCTAGTGATAATACCTCTTGTTATCATACTGAAAGGTTGGCCATAGCTTTTGGCTTTTCATGCACGGTCCACAAGAGTTCTCTCTTTGTTGCTAAGAGTGCTCAAATGTGCTCTGAATGTCATGTTTTTTTGAAAATTGTATCTAAAGTCTGCGATAAAAAAATCATCATCAGTGATTCCACAGGGGTGCACCGCATGCAAGATGGGGCATGTTCTTGTGCAAATTAATTTAAATTCTCTGCCACTTCCAGGGTTGGGCTCGTTAGCTTTGAACAAATTCTCCAGGGGTGTATAGCATGTGCATATTGTCAATTATTTTGTAGGCACATAGACCTAGATAAGCCATAAGGATTTTGTATCAAATATAATGTGTTGCCCATTGATGGAGGTAACCTGCAACCAAGACATGTTGATGCTGAAAAAAAATTATGAAGGCTTGCAGTTTTCAATGGAAAGTCTCAAGCATTTAGTCGAAACACTTGGGAGCTCTTGTCATGCGGATGTGTGAGTGCTTTGTCGAATCTGTGCGTTCAGCTTGTCTTATAATTTGTGAGAATGCTCTTCTCACTCTATAGCCATAACTAAATATCACACAGGGATATCACTCTTCTCACATCTTTGCCATGTGCCACTTCTTAAAGGGATACCACCATTGTCATATATCACTTTTCTCAGATCTTTGCCATGTGCCACTTTTTACAAGGATACCACCATTGCCATATATTTGCAATGTGTCACTTACTGTATTCTTACTAATCCATTTTTGAAACAAAGGAAATGTTTTAAGCTTGAAAACTAATCTTGCTTGGTGGGCCTTGCTAAGCAATATTGCAGCCATGAATAATTAAACAAACATGATTTTATGCGTCGAATCACTTCTTCCTAATTGAGAAGAAGTAATTCCCTATTGCGAATATCAGGATGTATCCTGCTGCCTTGGTACAAATCCTTGTTCATAGCAGTCTTTAAGTGAGCTCACAAAAGAAAAGCCCAACCGAGAAGAAGCATGTCATTATGCGTCGAATCACTTCTTCCTAATTGAGAAGCCGTGGCCAGTGATGAGGAAAGCACGCTAACCAAGACAGCAGGTGATCCCACTACCGTTACGGTTGTTCTATATGTAATCTGTGTGTGGCTTGCCGCTGCCGTTGCTATAGTTTGCCGCTTTGTTTTTGAGAACCAGGTTGGCTGCCTGATTGGAAAGGGTGGCCGCATCATTGAACAGATGCGCAAGGATATCAATGCCTGCATGCGCTGCTTTGGTGATGAGCTGGTTTTCTTGCATGATGTGATTGTATTTGGCGAGCTGCCCTCTCTTTGAAAACATCCCAGAGCTTACTGACCCTGCCACTGTTGGGCATATCTTGTGATCATAGCACTCCAAGAGACGACATGGAAGCTTGTCAAGCACTTTTTGTGCTTTGACGACCAGCTCTATGCAGACCTTCAGAACGAAAGAAAGCACTACGTTTTTTGTCAACAGCCCCTGACTAACAATATTACCGTGAACTCTTTTGCCCATACCAACATGTTTCATAATGCCACATGCCTTCAAGATAGAAGCATAGCTGATTGCACTTGGAGAGTTTCCCTCTCTTTGCATCTGCTGAAAACAGCCCAGAGCTTCCTGGCCCTGCCACTGTTGGGCATATCCCGTGATCAGAGTATTCCAAGAGGAGACCTGTTAAATAATCATGTTGATCGAGGTCCCGATACAAACTGAACACTTGCACCAACCAACCCATGAATACACCACACTGACTTGGCAAAATACTCGACTTAGTTTTCAACATGCTTTCGTTAAACCCTCAAGCTACATGAATTAACGTCCTTCTCTTTGATCCATACAGCTTGCAGTATTCTTTCATTGTGGCACTCATTTGTTGAAAGTTGAGGAACGTTTCAGTGTGAGCACTAACCCATGACCGTCATAATGATAGAATAGCTTATGACATTAAAGTGCAACCCCTGGTCCCCTAAAGTACTCAGATCTCTCTTTTCTGTTGAGATATAGCATTTTGACAGCACCCCCAGTTAGAGATATGCCTCCAGTGTATATATACTCCAAAATAGACCTTTCAAACAAAGCACAGAAATATACCTCCAATGAATGGGAAGGTCGAAATGCAACAAAATGTTTATCATAACCCACCGTGTGCTCCTTGCTCAATTCAACAACCTGCAAAACTCTCAATATGCATCACAGGATTGAAACCTACCCATATTTAAATAAATGAAAAGTTTACAGCTTCCTCTAATCCCATGTAGTAACTACTCCCAAACAACCCAAATGTGCTCTTCAGAGGGAAGTTGTTTAGTAAATGAAAATGCCAAGAGCTTCAATGAAAGGAAATCTCATTGCTTTGACATTACCTGCTTGAATGGGGCATTATTGAGTTTAATGAGGTTCGTGTTAGAGTCTTCTATGATGCTGAATTCAATGTAATTCATAGTAGAGCTCTCTTTGTCAAAGAAAATCTGAGTGTCATCATGAGTTATATCAGGTTCAAATCCATTTGCCATATGATAATCTGTCATCCCTGTGTTACCTGCATAATATTCGACTCCAGGGTTTGAAGAATCAATGTGTGAGGATGCCACATTCATTATCGACTCTTCACTTTTCCGAAAGATTTCAGCCGTAAAATTATTCAGGTAAGTTCGATGACCTTTTGCTGACGAAACTGTGAAACGGGCATTATTCTCTACCAATTCTGATGATGATGGTGATGATATTGTGAAATTCGAAGTTCCCCACTCACCATCACGAGTTTTGCTGATAACGAGGGCTGATTGCGTCTTTGGCGAGTCATCTGGATCATGTTGTTAGTGTACCATTCACCAACCTGACTGGCTTGTCTCGAGTCTTAGACTCTCTACTCTTAACATCTTCGCAAGCTGTAGCTTCACTTGTCTTAAAGGAAACTTGTTTCTTCTTTGTCTGCCCAACTGCTTTTCCCTTCTGAAATGTTAAAGTGTAATGATTATCATTTGTCTTAACCATCAACAGATGGGGCTCTCCGAAGGGATCATAAGCCGCAGAAAACTAAATTGAACTGGGAATCAGCAATCTTGCATGTCAAGCCAGCATCAGCAGGCTCATACAAGTCTTAAACGTTTATGTATGTGTGTTGGGATTAAATCTTTCTTTCTTCTGCATTTTTGGTTCAGCTATACTGTGCTTTGTTAATTTGTGGGATCTCTCTCTCTCTCTCTCTCTCTCTCTCTCTAAAAAACACACAATCTGAGTCCAAATTTGCATCGGTACACTGTGCCCAAACTTATGCAATATACTCATAGCAGCATGACAAGCATGTACAGGCAGACCCAAGCATCTTCTTAGACACTTCCTAATGCAAATCCAGCGTACTTGTCTGCATGGGAGGTTGGATAGAAAGCTAACCTCAATGGTTGCTTGAAGCTGTACGTTTTGAGTAGTGCAATATTCAGAGGTGGCCATCTGCTCAGAATAGCCCAAAGCCTCCAGTGGCCTGTTCTCAAGAGCTGATGGGTCAGGATCGATGACACAAGTCCTCCCACAGATGCCCACTACTCTGATCCTCTGAAAACAGCACTCTGCAACCTGTGGCGCCTCAATTGAGACTGCATAGTCGATCCTTGCTCTGTACCTCGAAGAAGATGGAGGGTATAGTCTTTGAGCAAGCTCGAACTGCGATGTGAGGACCTCCAGTTGCGTGAAGGCCTCCATCCATCTGGGAGCTACTGACTCTAAAGGTGTGAGCCACTCGGCTGTACTGCCTCGCTGATGTCCTGACACATGCTCTGTCCTCCTCTCATGCCCTACAGCTGGACGGTTTTGTAGCTCCTCTATCAAACCTGAGAACTCAAGCCAGTCGCCAAGAGTGCGTGCTGGACCCTCTGCCATGGAACCCCAAGACACATGAGGCCTACTACCAACCAAGTGGCCTCTTTGAGTGCTGACCATGAGTGAGGGTCTCCAAGGGCCTCCTGCCTGAGGCACTCGAGCTCTGAGTCGCTGTGGCAACAAATCCTTCCAAGGCTCCTCCCCTGGAAGCAGTCCTCTGACCACAAACTTCCCAAGAAGGGCTCTGCTCTGCTAAGCTGGGCCTATGATCCCCTAACCCCCCCTGAGAACACAGGTAGAGTGATGATATGCCAAGCTACTTTTCTTGGGCCATCTGAATGTCGCGCCCTGACCAAAGAAAGTTCTTGATCAGCCTCTCTACTTGGCTGATACAAGAACTTGAAAAGATCAAACAAGAGGTAATGTACCACATAGTGCAAACAACACCTGGTTGATCACTACAACTCTGCCTGCCAACGAGAGCCGTGCCGAGCTCCAATGAAGCAACTTTCTCCTGATGGACAAGAGAGGGGAGCAATCTACTGCTCAGGAGACAGATCCAGGCCAACCTGGCAACCCAAGTAACGAACTGCAGTCCCTAGAGGGATCCATCCAAAACCCTCACCTGGCAGCCAATCAGGCGTCAACACTGCCAACCGAGAAAGCCACTGTCTTTCTCCAATTGATCAGTGCGCTTGATGCACAGAAAAATGTCTCAAGAGCCTGCTCATACCTGTGTAAGTTTGCCTCATGTCCTCCAGTACAAAGTTGAGTCGTCTGCAAACTCAGCATTCAATAGCTCATCGCCCGAATAGGAAGCGCTAAGCCTCGTAAACCCAACCTGCTGGAAAACGAAAAACCTCTCATGGCCTCAGCATAGAACAGAAAGAGGAAAGGGGCAAGAGGACAGCCCTGCCTGACCAAATGTGTAAGCAAGAAACGGTCTCCTCTACCTCCTGCAAAAGCACCTCACTGTGTGCACGTCTATGAAGAGTAGACACTCCCCTCTGATCCAAGCATCTGAGAAGCCCATCCTGTGTAGAGTGCCCTCGAAGAAGTTCCAGTCAAACTTTGTCGTAGGCCTTCTCAAAATCGAGAAGTAGTATCACCAGATCCTCCCCTTGGAGATGCGCAAGGCAAAAGCCTCCCAAAAGGGTGATGTTGTCAAGGATACTGCCCTCCTTAACAAAACCTGTCTGGGTCCCATGGATAAGGCTCTCTAGAAGTGGATGAATCCTCAAACTCAGAATCTTGGATAGAATCTTATAGGCTGAGTTGAGGATGGTGATGGATCGCCACTGTCGAATCTCATCCAAGGAGCCACCTTCCTTAGGAATGAGGTATATCAACCCCTCACTGATGCTGTCTGGCATCTCGCCTGTGTGCAAGATGTACTAAAAGGCGCTGCAAATGTTTGAGCCTAGTAAATCCCAATACTCCAAGAAGAAGCTGGAGTCAAACCATCCTCACCGGGACAGCTACCACGAGGAAGTGCTCTGAGGGATGTATGGAGCTCTTCTAACTGGAGAGGCAGCTCAAGACTCTGACGCATCTCCTCAGTCACAAGACAAGGCATCTGTGCCCAAACCTGCTCTCTGCATGCATCCCGACGCTCTGACTTTGGCTTTGCGGACAGCAAGCCTCGGTAAAAGTCAATGGCAACTGCATGCATATCCTCTGGCTCTGAAGCTACAAACCCGTCAGGTCTTCTCAACTGGCTGACACAAGCGTGCGCATGGCGGGGACCCACCGTCTCAAAGAACGCCCCAATCACCGCTCTGTCACCTACCTGGGTCCACTGAGATGCCTGTCGATGGAAAGCGAACTCATGACGCCTCTCCTCTATGCTAACTAGCTCCTGGCGAGCCTACTGCAACTGCTCCTGCACCCAAGAACTGTTTGAATCCTGCTCCTGCATCCTCTGCAAGGAAGCAACACCCCGTCCGAGACAGAGGGTCAATGTTACGTACTTTTGAGTAGAAAAGCTCATTGAACTGAGTAGTCCAACCGAGAAGTTCTGCAAATGAAAGCAAGAAAAAGAGCTCCACGCAATTAGTAACGAAATTTCCTAAGCTCCAAATGCTGTAATTATAACAAAGATCGATAAGCTTGCTTGGTCATGACAAGGCTTGATCAGACCCAGGTTTAGCAGAAAGCAAGGTTGGCGCCATTAAAGCTTGAAACTGTAGAAAAAATGACCTTTGCATATAAGGCACGCTGCACTCTAGTCATGCAGAGCTGCATGTCTTCTCCACATGCGGTGCAGGCGATGGCGGCTGTGGAAGGTGAGGGAGGAGGTGCAGCAACAGCAGGTTAAATGGCGTCCGAGGAGCTGCAGTCTGCAAAGCCTACAAATGAAAGTTGAGAGAGCGCACAGAAGAATTTTGAAAACTTGAGTGCACTGCGTGGAATGCATAGACCTTTGGAACCTGGGTGGCGCAACCGGACTCGACTCTAGAAGCGCCGTTACTCAGATGGTAGGCAGCTGACGAGAGTTGACTGGGAGAGGACTGCATCCTTTCGCCCTTCGAAAAGACCTTGCTGGGTTGCTGCAAGTAGTCGACGCATTACGAATATCATCTCGGTACTTCCAAAAACATTGCATGAAACTGAATTAGGCACTTGGATTTAGACACCTTAATCTTGTCAGTTTTCTAGTTTGGCATTGCTGTTTTATGTTTGTTGCCTACAATCTGGGTCCTACTTTATTAGATCATCACATGCACTGGCGTAGTGTGGCTGTGACGGTAATTTACAAGCTTTTGAAGCTATTAGCAGTATGAGCTCATGAAGAGGGATTGCATATGAGTGACTTCATCTTGCAACATTCTTCTTGCTGTCTAAGATGTTGTACGTGTTGGAGTGCAATGACTGCACAATATGCCCAACATGGTTGGATGTTAAATGAAGTCCGTTCCTCAAATGCAATCACCTTTGCATGCGCCTTGAAGAGTTGTTGGCATTGGGCAAGAAAATTTGGTGAGAATGCTAGTTGCGGGGCCATTGCGTATAGTTGCTTGGCATTGCTTTGATCCACATGCATGCAAAATGAGACGTCCAGTGAGAGAGAGAGAGAGAGAGCTTTGTATAAGCAGATACCTTACGTTGCGCTCCTTGCTTGCTCAAGTCTCCAGCTTGCGCAGCGCAAAGCTTTCTTTATGCAAGCGCTAGTTTTATATTACAAGCATGCATCATATATGGCTTAAAAAACGCACGAAAGGCACGCAGTGCCAACAAATTCACAAGGGGCTTTAGACAGCTTACCATATGGTAAAAAAAAATATAATTGCTAGATGATTTACTAGTTCCAATACGTACAAACATCTAGTAAGAGTGCAAACTAGCAAAAAAAAAACAACTCCTAGATGCTACATATAGTAATTCTCTTACTATATGGAGATTTGAATAGCCATATGATAATTTAAGTCTCAATATGGTAAGTAAATTGCTAGTTCAATGTAGGAGTTGACTCACTTACTAGTTTGATCTTACATATGAGTGCTCTCAAACTAGTAAGTCAACTAGCAATTTTTGTTTACGACCTAGAAATTCATCTAGCAATATATGAGGACGGTTGCTTGCAAACTAGTAATTCATCTGGAAACTTTTTTGTAAACGAGCTAGTAGTTCACCTAGTAATTCATTAAGGAGCATGCAGACACAAACTAGTAATTCATCACGAAATTTTCTCCTGAGCAAAAAATTTAGGAGAGAGACTTCAACATTAGGAGATTAAAGTATGCTTAATTCATAAAGATGGCAACAAATAGAATGAAGTTTAGCAATCTTTCAAAACGTGCATTACATGCTACAATTCTTAAATCATGTTGTTGGATTATAAAAGTACTTGTCATATGTTACAATCATATCCTTCATGGATAAAGGGCCAAAAATTTCAAAATAAAAAACTATCAAGGCTTCCAACAACAAAAGCCATGTAACTAAAATCTTCACACATAGTGGAAGTATTAGCATCATTGTTTGCTCTCTTCTCGAGGAAACTATTCGATCTCTGCATAGCAAAATAGGTAGGTTTGATCAAGTGGTACAAGTCTTGTACTTTCTTGAGATTCAGGCACATCATTAATATAGTTTCTTTGTCATCCCTGGGCAAATTTTGCGCCTACACAATTGTCACAACAAAATAACATGATTTAAAGAGAGACACATTATTTTTGTAAACATAAGTAAGGCAATGTTGTTAGCTTTTATTACAAACCTAAGATTTTAGAAAATATTGATTTTGAATCATTGAACATCCCGATTCATTGAACATTCCCCATCAGATTTGTGCTCCTAAACATTTAAAGTCCACTCTTTTATTTTATAGCCACATGCAAAAAGAATCTCATTAATGTGAAGAAAAATACCTTTTTCTTTTTAAGCTTTAAAGACTTTGAAGCTTGATCTTTCTCTTTTAGTAGCTCTTCAATCTCATAAGTATAGAAGTGGCAAAACATAGCTTTTTAATAACATTACAATTAAGTAGGGTAAGTGTTTTATAAAATAAATATCCATGTGAAACATGTTTGAATAGCACATTGCACTTTAGTGTGCTTTTTCTTTTTTGTTCTTGGTTTACACCATGTGCCCTTTCATTGATTTTTTCCTTCACAAAAATTCAAAAACAGTGTGCAATCTTAATTGACACAACAAAAAGTTCTAGAGAAAAAAATACATGAAGTAGAATTGTACCAGGTTTATGATATGGTCAACACACTCATCAAATTCATCGTTTACTTCCATATCCTTTTATTAAAAATAGTTGACAAACTCTTCATCTTGCATATAGTTTCTATATGCCTGACATTCAAAATAGTTTACCCGCATTAAGCAATACAATTTGGATCACACACACACACACAAAAACACAAATTAGCCGAATTTACCTCAATTATTTCAATTTCTATCTTTGTGTGTGTGTGTGTGTGTGTGTGTGTGGCTTGAGAGAGAGAGAGAGAGAGAGAGAGAGAGAGAGAGAGAGGAGTAAACCCCACATACCTCATAAGCATCTGCCATCACTTTGTGAAGCATGATTTTCCCATAGCATCTTAGGAACATATACTTTCGTCACTCTCTAAACACATAATAACAAATTTTATCATCATAGGTCATATATTATTGTTATTTTAAGATAAAAGTGCTTACATCACTACAAGAGGCTATTCATATTAGCGACGCTCACACAATGACGCTCAAAAAAAATTTTCCCGGCGTCGCTATGAGCGTCGCAAATTTACAAGTAAATTTGCGACGCTCATAGCGACACCGATTGGGCTAAAAAAATAACAGAGAGTGCTCAAAAACTCAGATCTCAGATCTGAGTTTTTCGACGCCCTCAAGCAAGGAGCAGGTAACGCTCTCCCTCTCTCTCTCTCTCTCTCTCTCTCTCTCTCTTCTCCACACACACACACACACACACACACACACACACGAGGAGAGGAAGGAGAGCCAGGTATGCTCCTTCCCTCTCCTCACTCTCATGTTCCCTTCCCCTCTTTCTCTCTCCCTCTCTCTCTCTCTCACACACACACACACATACACACACACATAGTGTTTTTGAGAGAGAGAGAGAGAGAGAGTACAAACATAAACAAAAACGCACACACACATACATAAACAAAGAATGCACACACACATTGAGAGAGGAAAAGAGAGAGAGAGAGAGCATGCATAAACAAAAAACGCACACATTGAAAGAGGAAAAGAGAGAGAGAACATGCATAAACAAAAAACGCACACATTGAGAGAGGAAAAGAGAGAGAAAACATGCATAAACAAAAAAACTCACACACATTGAGAGAGAAAGAGAGAGAAACTAATTTAACGTCGTAGGAAACTAATTAAAATTAAAAGACCTAAAGATCTAGCCGATGAGGAGTTGAACTCAAGACCTATTATTCAAGAGGGAAATGGCATAACCAATCTATCATACTTGGCATGGGTGATATAAAGGTTATACCATTTATCTCTTTTTATTGGCACACACATCCACACACGCGCACACACAAGAAGAAGAGAGTTATAACGTCGTAGGAAACACTACAAGAGGTTGTGTGCTCTTGTGACGCTGTTAGCGACGGAAATACATTGGGTTTTTATAACCCCCGGCGTCGCTAAAACCGTCGCTAAGAGCGTCGCTACGAGAGCGTCGCTATAGGCATCGCTATAGGCGTCGCTATAAGCGTCGCTATATAGCGACGCCTATAGCGACGTTTACACAGATGACTATAGCGACGCTCATAGCGACGCTACAGAGCCATAAATAGCGACGCTTATAGCGACGCCCGAGAGATTTTTTTTTGTGGCAGGGCATTGAATGCCCTGCCACCCATCAACCATATTGTACTTGATTCACTTTTTAAAAAAAGTGCAAAGATAGATAATAGACCCAAAATAATCACTCACAAGACGCATTGTTTGCAAAATTGACAATTGTACACATCAGAGGCAAAATGAATTGATTGGCAAATGTAATAATGACAATTGTACAACATCATAGGCATAAAGAATTGATTGGCAAAAGGAACTGCGGTGACAAATGTAATAATATACATGGTTCAAAAAGACGTATAAAATCCGTCGCTTGATACATAAGCTATGAGAAACCCTAAACTAATGCTATCTAGCTACGGCTAAACTGACGTCATCTAATCAGACGTCTTATCGCGTCCAAGCGGCGTATCTGTCGGATTCTGCAAAAAAAGACAATAAGACAGCTTTCAGTAAGTATAAACATATAACGACATTTATAAAACAATACAAAAAATAAAAAAGAGTAAACCCTAATACTAACCATGCCGTCGCGAGAACTGAGAATGTCCATCAGGGCGTTTAAGCCCTTCCTGCCTGCGTACTCGCGCTCGTACGGTGTGGGATACGTCCTGTCATCGACCACTGTCAAAACATACAAAGATTTCATTATGTTAGAATTAAAAAACTCATAAACCCTACACTATCGAACATGCATAAAGAGCAATGTGAAAAGACTTACAAAATCGGCCTCAAATGATGCCCATCCACCGCTCCCCAAGTGGTGCGAGCTCCCTGCCTCTACTCGCGCTCTGGCTGCATCCTTTTGTTGCTTCCACTTGTCGGGATTCTCGCGCGCTGCTTTCTTCGCATTCTTCCAATCTTCTTTGGCCAACCAATCTGGCCTGTTCCATCCATTCTTGATTGCTTTTTGCACTTCGGAACGCTTGTGTTTGCAGTATTCGCGCATTTGAATCTTCATCAGGTCTTCATTGAAGCGCTGATCCCGTGTTGGAACGGGAAACTCATCATGAAGTATGCTGATGACTCTGTTTTTTAAATCACTTGGTACTTCACTCCATTTGTTTAGTATGTAGTGTCTAAACAGCTGGGAGCAAAGACCACGCATGCGCGAGATCACCTTCTTGCCGTCATCATCCATGATGATGCCGCCGCTGATGTCGACGGAGTAAGGCAAGCCCTCTGGCCGGTGACGCGTGAACCTGGGTGTCCCGGCAGGGGTCTCTAGCGGCGTGTCGATGGGGGTACGGACGTCAGGTGTCTCCACCGGCGTCTGGGCCCCGAAGCGAGGAGCGTCGAGTGGGGTGGCTCCTGGCGGAGTAGGTAGAGGTGTGTAGCTTCTAGGAACAGTCAGCCGTGCAAAACCTGGCGTAGATGGCGATGCTGTGGCTGGTGTGGGGGCGGGCAAAGAAGGGGAGGGTAAAGAGCCTCGTCGAACACGAGGCGGTGTGGAGGCATCGGTGGTGGAATCCCCACAACAACCGCCACCGCCACCACTAGAGCGCCGGTGTCTAGACGAGTGTGAAGCTCGTCTCGTCGACGCCGAAGCTTCGGAGCGCGCCGAATGCTCCGAAAGAGAGGGAGATGCGGATGGTGTAGGAACGCGCGATGATGCGCCAGAGCGATGACGCTCCACGTACCACTGTCTCTGCTGCGGTGACAAAGAAGAAAGAAACTCCTCATCATCCATACCTGCATTAAACACACGAATATTTAAACTTAATATTGAATGAATAGAGTAGACAATGACGCAAAGACCATTAAATACAATGACATAATGACGCATATAAATACAATGACGCAATGAATCGAGTGATAGAAGAGGCAAGTCGAAAACTCAGAATTTTCAATCAAAAGATGTGAGCGCGAGTAGAAAAGAGCGTTATACACCATGGAAGGTACTTAGAGAGCCAGAGCTTTTACAACACGGAGCAAAATTGTTCAAGTACAATATTTGTGGCTTTAAGAGATCTCTCTCTCATCCTCGCATAACTCAGCATAACTTCCTATATCTATATAGAGCTCTCCGTTTAAACACATATCCTCTGTTTCATTTTGTAGCTCCTCTGCATGCACCCCATATAGAGTAGTAGCATCTTGATGCTCGTCTGGCACCACCGCAGCGGCTTCTGATTGAGCATCTTCTCTGATCTCCTCCATTGATGTCGTTGTGATTGGCACATGGTAGCCTTCATACGTCCTTGCACTACGAGGGGCTACCTCTATGACGTACCACCAGTTTGATGTAGACTTTGTAGGATGAAATATTACCTGCCAGAGCCACATAACTTACATGAGAGCTTTCAAGCACATAACTTGTAAAAGGGGGATGTAACTATTTATATACTTACTTGTTCACAATGCTCGGGTAGTACGAAAGTGTCTCTTAGGTCAGTCCATTTCTTAGTAGAATCCACCTCAAGAAAACCAGACTCTCCTCTACGCATAGTAGCGTTGCGACCCTCCATGATTATCTTGAACCATTGCACGTCGAACAAGTCGACAAAAAATCCTCTGTAATCGATCCTCAAAATCTCTTGCAGCGTCCCGAAGTAAGTGAGTTCCACTACCACAGGATCTGCATCAGAGGAACGTCGTCGACTAGACTGTTCAAATTTTGCCATGATTCCACAATCTTGAGTAAAACACTTTTTGTCGATTCGTTCCACCCTAAAATGTCGACCTTTACACCATGCTGCTGTGTATGACTTATACTACAACGAACAAAGATTATGAGTGGCCGTTCAAACGTTTATAAATAAAGTCACTAGCTAGTCGTACATTGCAAACTTACCTTGGTCGCGCAACCCCGAGAGTACTCCCACTCTTCTTCAGTCACTTCGTCACCGCATTGTTGTGCGCTTTTCAATTGGTTGTGCAACCATCTTAAGCTCATGAAGGTTGGTAGGCTCTCCAGAACCGCTGGATAGTGCATCGGTGGTCGTCTTCCCCGTCTCCACTCGATTCGTGCCCTTTGTCGCTCTTGCTTTGCATCCTCATATTGTGAAATCCACTTTTGCATCACTGGATTGTGAAGCATGCAAAATCGGTTGATTTTAGCCTCTAGATCTTCCGTCATCTTCTTCTCAACACCGAGATTGCACATGACAATCCCAGATATGCGCTCATCATCTATGGTTCGCCATAGCGTGTCCCGGATTTATCAAATCCGTCTAGCCACTCTCCAATGTACACTAGGGACTCTAATACCAACCAACCTTCTGCCATGCTATCCTCCGGACGTGCCTTTTGACGCATATATCCCTTAAGCGTTTTCATGAAACGCTCTAAGAAGAACATCCATCTGGAATGAACTGTGCCAGCTATTTCCACCTCATCAACTATGTGAACAAGAAGATGCACCTGAATGGTTAGCATTGTAGTAGGAAAATGTTTCTCAAACATGCACACAAGCTCCGCAGCATTTAGTTTGGCGAATGGTATGGAGTCTACGTTGATCTCCTTTTGTGAGATCCATTGCACCAGCTTTGCAAGTTTGTAGATTGTGTTACGGATGTCGAGAGACAAACATCCCTCAATGGCAACCGGTAAAATAAACTGTAAAGTATGTGCAGCAATGATATTAAAGTCCACATTTTATGCAATGATATTAAAGTCCACTATGAACGTACCTGACACATTTTATGCCAATCGTGTGACTTCAAACCGGTAAGCTTTCCTTCTTTAGTAAAACACGTTCGGAGCGAGTGCATTACGCCAGTGGGGGTCCGCAAAGATCGAATGGCCTCTTTTACTTTGCGTTCTTGGGCTCCTGTGAAAATCCATGGTGCTTTAGGGAGTTTTATCGATCCATCAGACGCTGTTTGCGGCCAATTGCTCCATACGATCCACATTTCTAAGGTCAACTCTGGCTCCCAAAGTATCTTTCTTGCCGTCAAAATGGTCCCATAGTAGATATCCCACATCTTGAATATGTGCATTGTATCGAGCAGTGATTGATCATGAGGGCGGGGTCAGTATGGTAACTCGTACCATAGAGATAGTCTCTTCATCCCTGGAGGCAATCCGTCATCGCACATCTCCTTCTGCTCTAACATGCTTGTGCAGACATCCTTGGTGGCTCTCTTCCCAAAAAGTCGTCGCGTAACACATGATTCTCTGGAAGATACGCTTGATGACCTTCGTAGATCTGCTTCTTCAGTGAGGGTGCCCTACGTGCATTCAGTCTAGGTCCACATGTGACACATGCTCTATATCCGCTTGTTTGAAGCCCTACATGTATACACATGATAATAGATCAACTATGGGAAAAAACAATATTTACAGTGTCTGAGTAGTGAGTGTCAATAGATCACCTGAGCATTCTGTTAGCCCGGGATAGTCATGCATGGTCCACATTAGAATGCCTCTGATCAAAGCATTCCGTCGTCCTGTGTGTCAGCTCATATCCACCACCTCTATGCCAATCCACAATTGTTGTAGCTCTTCCAATAGTGGACGAAGATACACATCCATATTCCCCACTTTATATCGCCCTGGCACAATCAAGCTTAGCCATAGCCCCTTCTTCGTAGTCAACCACGGGGGAATGTTGTAGTTGACGATGACAACGGGCCATACACTGTAAGATGTTGATCTTTGACCAAATGGATTTACGCCATCCATAGCCAGGCCTAAGCGCAAATTTCGAGCTTCCCTGGCAAAATCCGACCATGTTCCATCTATATGTTTCTAGGCTGCGCAATCTGCAGGAATTCGTAGCACACCATCCGAAGATTTATTCTCCTCATGCCATGATGCTAGGGCGGCCATGGACTTACATTCGAAGAAATGCTTGATTCGAGGAAGCAGAGGAAAATGTCGCAAAACCTTTTGTGGAATTTTTGTCCCGTGGAGATCTACTCGATATCTTTCGGAATCACATTTCGGACACTTCTCCATGTCTATGTATTCCCCTCTGAAAAGAATACAGTCATTAGGACAAGCGTGGATAGAATTGTAATCCATCCCAAGTTTCGCAAAATCTTTCTTGCTTCATCTCGGGAATCTGGCATCACATTGTCAGCTGGTAGTATGTGCTCTTTAAGCAATCTACACAACATAAAAATACGATACAGTTGTGTAAAAATCTATCAGATCATTATACATTTAGAGTTTTATTAAAGTAAACTAATTGTAATAGATCACCTGAAAAGCGCTGTGACGCTAGTGTCACTCCATCCAAACTTTGCCTGCATGTTGAGAAGAACCAGGAGTGCTTTCAATCTAGACATACGTGCTCCATTATACAATGGCGTATCGGCTTCACTTTTCATATCATCATAGATAAGCCTTCCTGAATCCATGATCGTCTCGATCATTTCATCAATCTCGGGCTCAAACATTGCCTCGTTGGGAATGTGCTCTGCATGATCATCCCCCGAGCTGTCAGAGGCTACATCTTGTGGCCTCACATATGTTGCTTGACCAACGCGTCTGCGAACACGTCTATTGGGTTGCAAGATTGCTGCTTGTTGGCCAGCGTCAGAGTCCGACGAGTTATAATTGGCAACAACTCGATCTATAATAGATGGATCGAACTCGCCAAATTCGCGAACGTGCTGCAAAGAAACACGTCTTGTCCGTCGCACAGCATGCTTGCATTGATTACAAGGACATAAGACTCTCGTTGAGAGATAGGTGTTTCGGTTGGACGGTCCCACATCCTCGTCGCTACTCATAATGAGGATAAAAAACTTATAACCTGGACAACAAATTTAATATTCTATTGGCATTCTTTATCTCTCTCTCTCTCTCTCTCTCTCTCTCTCTCTCTCTCTCTCTCTCTCTCTCTCTCTCTCTCTCTTCCTCACATTCTCTAGTCATGTCCAATCCCCGCACACCTCGGTCTAGAGGTGCACGGAGATCAGAACCACCGGGTTATAATCTCGTCTTTATTGGTCAATACCTATATTTGTGGGTACAAGAAATCTACACACCCACGTCTACATGATACTGCATGTAGTGGACAAAACCCCTTTGCCTCTTCTCTAGCTGTAGCACTTCACTTCATCTTAACATCTTTTCACAGTAGATCTTTTCACTGTTCGTCTAACTCTAAACCCTAAACCGTAAGTAATTCTTGCGTGGACTCGATCTAACGAATCTAACGTAAATAAGCGTAAATCTAAATAAACTAAAATCTAACTAAAAATAAAGCTAAATCTAATTTAACGTAAGTCTAATGACTAGAGGTTGTCTAGATGGTCATTGTGTCGGGGATCGACGGAGCCCACCATGAGTGAAGGCAGCAATACCCTATATTCCATTGAGGGCTTTCTTCACCCGCTTCATGCAGGCATCGCAGTCTATGGAGACCTAAATCTAATCTAATATAACGTAAATCTAAATCTAGCTTAAATAAACGTAAATCTAGTTAAAAATAAACCTAAATCTAATTTAATGTAAGTCTACATATAACCTAATCTTTAACGTCTTATTTTAAGATAGTTTCCTACGACGTTATAACTCTCTTCTTCTTGTGTGTGTGCGCGTGTGTGGATGTGTGTGCCAATAAAAAGAGATAAATGGTATAACCTTTCTATCACCCATGCCAAGTATGATAGATTGATTATGCCATTTCCCTCTTGAATAATAGGTCTTGAGTTCAACTCCTCGTCGGCTAGATCTTTAGGTCTTTTAATTTTAATTAGTTTCCTACGACGTTAAATTAGTTTCTCTCTCTCTTCTCTCTCAATGTGTGTGCGTTTTTTTGGATCGTATGCATGTTTTCTCTCTCTTTTTCTCTCTCAATGTGTGCGTTTTTTGTTTATGCATGTTCTCTCTCTCTTTTCCTCTCTCAATGCGTGCGTTTTTTGTTTATGCATGCTCTCTCTCTCTTTTTCTCTCTCAATGTGTGTGTGCATTCTTTGTTTATGTATGTGTGTGCGCGTTTTTGTTTTTGTTTGTACTCTCTCTCTCTCTCTCTCTCTCTCTCTCTCTCAAAAACACTATGTGTGTGTGTGTATGTGTGTGTGTGAGAGAGAGAGAGAGGGAGAGAGAAAGAGGGGAAGGGAACATGAGAATGAGGAGAGAGAAGGAGCATACCTGGCTCTCCTTCCTCTCCTCGTGTGTGTGTGTGTGTGTGTGTGTGTGGAGAGAAAAAGAGAGAGAGAGAGAGGGAGAGCGTTACCTGCTCTTTGCTTGAGGGCGCCGAAAAACTCAGATCTGAGATCTGAGTTTTTGGGCGCGCTCGGTTATTTTTTTACCCCTGCCGACGTCGCTATGAGCGTCGCAAATTTCTTTGTAAATTTGCGACGCTCATAGCGACGCCGGAATTTTTTTTTGGAGCGTCGCTGTGTGAGCGTCGCTAATATGAAGAGCCTCTTGTAGTGAAACTATCCTAAAAGACGTTAAAGATTAGGTTAGATGTAAACTTATGTTAAATTAGATTTAGGTTTATTTAAGTTAAATTAGATTAGATTTATGTTTATTTTTAATTAGATTTACGTTTATTTACGCTAGATTTAGATTTACGTTATAAGTTTAAAATTAGGTCTCCATAGACTGCGATGCCTGCATGAAGCGGGTGAAGAAAGCCCTCAATGGAATATAGGGTATTGCTGCCTTCACTCATGGTGGGCTCCGTCGATCCAAAAGTACTGGTGAAATGTCTTCAGAAGATAGGGAAGAAGGTGGATCTTCAGGGCGGCAAGAGTCACTACATCCCCGACACAATGATCATCTAGACAACCTTTAGTCATTCAACAGCAACTTCAAAGTTAGTAACAAGAGCAAGAACGGTCTAAAGGGCCAATTGCTGTCGTCAGATGTGGATGGAGATGAGGCAGCGTCACCGTCGAAAGTTAACTCTCACATCTTTAGTGATGAAATGCCAACTCTTGCCGAGTTATGTGAAAAATTATGTGTTAAATCAGTTTTAAGGTTCTTATAATCCCTGTTAGTTTAGTTCTTTGTTTTTAATATAACATAATTTACGTTAGATTTAGATTTATGTTATATTAGATTAGACTTAGGTTTATTTAGGTTTACCCACACACACACACACACACACACACAAGAAGAAGAGAGTTTTAACGTCGTAGGAAACTATCCCAAAAGACGTTAAAGATTAGGTTAGATGTAGACTTACGTTAAATTAGATTTAGGTTTATTTTTAGTTAGATTTATGTTTATTTAGATTTACGCTTATTTACGTTAGATCGAGTCCACGCAAGAATTACTTACGGTTTAGGGTTTAGAGTTAGACGAACAGTGAAAAGATCTACTGTGAAAAGATGTTAGGATGCTGTGAAGTGCTACAGCTAGAGAAGAGGCAAAGGGGTTTTGTCCACTACATGCAGTATCATGTAGACATGGGTCTGTAGATTTCTTGTACCCACAAATATAGGTATTGACCAATAAAGACGAGATTATAACCCGGTGGTTCTGATCTCTGTGCACCTCTAGACCGAGGTGTGCGGGATTGGACATGACTAAGAATGTGTGTTGTGTGTGTGTGTGTGTGTGTGTGAAGAGAGAGAGAGAGAGAGAGAGAGGAGAGAAGAGAGAGAGAGTGAGAGAGAGAGAGAGAGATAAAAGAACGAAGAATGCCAATAGAATATTAAATTTGTTGTCCAGGTTATAAGATTTTTATCCTCATTATGAGTAGTGACGAGGATGTGGGAACCGTCCAACCGAAACACCTATCTCTCAACGAGGGTCTTATTATTCCTTGTAATCAATGCAAGCATGCTGTGCGACGGACAAGACGTGTTTCTTTGCAGCACGTCGCGAATTTGGCTAGTTTGATCCATCTATTATAGATCGAGTTTTGTTGCCAATTATAACTCGTCGGACTCTGACGCTGGCCAACAAGCAGCAATCTTGCAACCCAATAGACGTGTTCGCAGGCGCTTTGGTCAAGCAGCATATGTGAGGCCACAAGATGTAGCCTCTGACAGCTCGGGGGATGATCATGCAGAGCACATTCCCAACGAGGCAATGTTTGAGCCCGAGATTGATGAAATGATCGAGACGATCATGGATTCAGAAAGGCTTATCTATGATGATATGAAAAGTGAAGCCAATACGCCATTGTATAATGGAGCACGTATGTTTAGATTGAAAGCACTCCTGGTTCTTCTCAACATGCAGGCAAAGTTTGGATGGAGTGACACTAGCGTCACAGCGCTTTTCAGGTGATCTATTACAATTAGTTTACTTTAATAAAACTCTAAATGTATAATGATCTGATAGATTTTTACACAACTGTATCGTATTTTTATGTTGTGTAGATTGCTTAAAGAGCACATACTACCAGCTGACAATGTGATGCCAGATTCCCGAGATGAAGCAAGAAAGATTTTGCGAAACTTGGGATGGATTACAATTCTATCCACGCTTGTCCTAATGACTGTATTCTTTTCAGAGGGGAATACATAGACATGGAGAAGTGTCCGAAATGTGATTCCGAAAGATATCGAGTAGATCTCCACGAGACAAAAATTCCACAAAAGGTTTTGTGACATTTTCCTATGCTTCCTCGCATCAAGCATTTCTTCGAATGTAAGTCCATGGCCGCCCTAGCATCATGGCATAAGGAGAATAAATCTTCGGATGGTGTGCTACGAATTCCTGCAGATTGCGCAGCCTGGAAACATATAGATGGAACATGGTCGGATTTTGCCAGGGAAGCTCGAAATTTGCGCTTAAGCCTGGGTATGGATGGCGTAAATCCATTTGGTCAAAGATCAACATCTTACAGTGTATGGCCCGTAATCATCGTCAACTACAACATTCCCCCATGGTTGACTACGAAGAAGGGGCACCTATGGCTAAGCTTGATTGTGCCAGGGCGATATAAAGTGGGGAATATGGATGTGTATCTTCGTCCACTATTGGAAGAGCTTTGATCAGAGGCATTCTAATGTGGACCATGCATGACTATCCCGGGCTAACAGAATGCTCAAGTGATCTATTGACACTCCTCACTCAGACACTGTAAATCTTGTTTTTTCCCATAGTTGATCTATTATCATGTGTATACATGCAGGGCTTCAAACAAGCGGATACAGAGCATGTGTCACATGTGGACCTAGACTGAATGCACGTAGGGCTCTCTCACTGAAGAAGCAAATCTACGAAGGTCATCAAGCGTATCTTCCAGAGAATCATGTGTTACGTGACGGCTTTTTGGGAAGAGAGCCACCAAGGATGTCTGCACAAGCATGGTTAGAGCAGAAGGAGATGTGCGATGACGGATTGCCTCCAGGGATGAAGAGACTATCTCTATGGTACGAGTACGCAGGCAGGAAGGGCTTAAACGCCCTGATGGACATTCTCAGTTCTCGCGGCGGCATGGTTAGTATTAGGGTTTACTCTTTTCTATTTTTTGTATTGTTTTATAAATGTCGTTATATGTTTATACTTACTGAAAGCTGTCTTATTGTCTTTTTTTACAGAATCGACAGATACGCCGCTTGGACGCGATGAGACGTCTGACTAGACGACGTCAGTTTAGCCGTAGCTAGATAGCATTAGTTTAAGGTTCTCATAGCTTATGTATCATGAGACGGATTTTATACGTCTTTTTGAACCATGTATATTATTACATTTGTCACCGCAGTTCATTTTGCCAATCAATTCTTTATGCCTATGATGTTGTACAATTGTAATTATTACATTTGCCAATCAATTCATTTTGCTTATGATGTGTACAATTGTCAATTTTACGCTTGTCAATTTTGCAAACAATGCGTCTTGTGGGTGACTATTTTGGTCTATTATCTACCCTTGCACTTTTTAAAAAAGTGAATCAAGTACGATATGGTTGATGGGTGGGCAGGGCATTCAATGCCCTGTCAGCAATTTTTTTTTTCTCTCGGGCGTCGCTATAACCGTCGCTATTTATGGCTCTGTAGCGTCGCTATGAACGTCGCTATAGACTTCTGTGTAAATGTCGCTATGACCGTCGCTATATAGCGACGCTCTCATAGCGACGCTATTAGCGACGCCGGGGGTTATAAAAACCCAGTGTATTTCCGTCGCTACAGCGTCACAAGAGCACACAACCTCTTGTAGTGCATGAGTAGCTTATAGTTGCTCTTTTTCTCATTCAATAGGTATAGAAGTGGTTCCTTGTGCCCAAGCATCCTTTAGCTATTAAATTAACCACAGAAGCTTTACTTTCTTGATCATTCGTTTCCATATAAATTTCCAATACCTTAGAGGATTACTTACAAGTTTTGTGAGTGAACCATTTTCTCCTAGCTCACTTTCTCCTTGTAGTTCACTTTCTCCCCCATCATTCTCATAGATTTCTTGGTTATCATCATCGTCATCTTGTTTTTTCTATCTAATTTCATGAAGACATTTTGATTATACATTGAAATAATAGAAGTTCATTACATAGAGCAAATCCAACAAAATGGCACATACCATTGGGGTGCTAGAAGATGATTCGTTGTTTGGTTTCTTTTTTTTCCATTTTCATTTTTTCGCAAGAGACTTGATGGTCCATGTATAAACGTCCTCTTCTTTCCAATGATAATTTTGTCTAGCTTCTCTTACAAGCTTAAATTGTAATGGAATTGATGACGATCACCATAGCCATAAGTTGGTTGCTACATCTTCCTTTGTTGTTCGCCACTGTCGAATCTCATCCAAGGAGCCACTTTCCTTAGAAATGAGGTATATCAAGCCCTCACTCATGCTGTCTGCATCTCGCCTGTGTGTAAGATGTACTGAAAGGTGCTGCAAAGGTCTGAGCCTAGTAAATCCCAATACTCCAAAAAGAAGCTGGGAGTCAAACCATCCTCACTAGGAAAGCTACCACAGGGAAGTGTTCTGAGGGATGTATGGAGCTCCTCTAACTAGAGAGGCAGCTCAAGACTCTGACGCATCTCCTCAGTCACAAGACAAGGCATCTGTGCCCAAACCTGCTCTTTGCATGCATCCCAACGCTCTCACTTGGGCTCTGCGGACACAAGCCTCGGTAAAAGTCAGTGGCAACTGCACCCATATCCTCTGGCTCTGAAGCTACAAACCCGTCAGGTCTTCTCAACTGGCTGACACTAGCGTGTCCATGGTGGGCACCCACCGTCTCAAAGAACGCCCCAATCACTTTGTCACCTACCTGGGTCCACTGAGATGCCTGTCGATGTAAAGCGAACTCATGACGCCTCTTCTCTATTCTAAGTAGCTCCTCACGAGCCTGCTGCAACTGCTCCTCCACCCAAGAACTGTTTGGATCCTGCTCCTGCATCCTCTACAAGGAAGCAACGCCCCATTTGAGACAGGGGGTCAATGTTACGTACTTTTGAGCAGAAAAGCTCATTGACCTAAGTAGTCCGACTGAGAAGTTTTGCAATTGAAAGCAAGAAAAAGATCTCCACACGATTCGTAACGAAATTAATTTCCTAAGCTCCAAATGCTGTAATTAGAACAAAGATCGATAAACTTGCTTGGTCATGGCAAGGTTTGATGATCAGGCACTCTAGTCATGCAGAGCTGCATGTCTTCTCCTCATGCGGGATTTTCATGAGGATAATGTTCTTGCGCTTGTGAACATAGTGTGCAGGCGATGGCGGCTGTGGAAGGTGAGGGAGGAGGTGCAACAACAGCATGTTAAATGGCGTCCGAGGAGCTGCAGTCTGCAAAGCCTACAAATGAAAGTTGAGAGAGCGCACATAAGAATTTTGAAAACTTGAGTGCACTGCCTGATTTCATTTGAACGGCGTGGGTAGGCAGATGATCACGAGCGTTGACTAGCAGAGGACTGCATCCTTTCGCCCTTCGAAAAAAACTTGCTGGGTTAACCAAGTAAACAAATTTGGCCTGCTAAAATAGGCCATAGAGAGATGCACAAGAAGTACGCTAAATGTTGACGCTCCCATCTGCATTGGCTGTACCTTACGATCATCTTGGTACTTCCAAAAAAAATGCATGAAACTGAATTAGGCACTTGGATTTAGACACCTTAATCTTGTCGGTTTTCTAGTTTGGCATTGCTATTTTATGTTTATTGCCTTCATGTGCTGCAACAATCTGGGTCTTAATTTATTAGATCATCACATGATTTGGCATAGTGTGGCTGTGATGGTATTTTACAGGCTTTTGAAGCTATTAGCAGTATGAGCTCATGAAGAGGGATTGCATATGAGTGACTTCGTCTCGCAACATTCTTCTTGCTGTCCAGGATGTTGTACGTGTTGGAGTGCAATGACTGCACAATGTGCCCAACATGGTTGGATGTTAAATGAAGTCCGTTCCTCAAATGCAATCACCTTTGCATGTGCCTTGAAGAGTTGTTGGCATTGGGCAAGAAAATTTGGTGAGAATGCTAGTTGCAGGGCTATTGCGTGTAGTTTCTTGGCATTGCTTTGATCGACATGCATGCAAAATGAGACGTCCTCAGAGAGAGAAAGAAGAGAGAGAGAGAGAGGAGAGAGAGAGAGAGAGAGAGAGAGAGAGAGTCGTTGGAGCGTGGTGGAGAGAGAGAGAGAGAGAGAGAGAGAGAGAGAGAGAGAGAGAGAGAGAGAGAGAGCGATGTATAAGCAGATACCTTAACTTGCGCTCCTTGCTCGCTCAAGTCTCCAGCTTGTGCAGCGCAAAGCTTTCTTTATGCAAGCGCTAGTTTTATTACAAGCATGCATCATATATGGCTCAAAAGGAACGCATGAAAGGCATGCAGTGCCAAAAAATTCACAAGGGCCTTAGACAACTTACCATATGGTAAAAAAAATAATAATTGCTAGATGATTTACTAGTTCCAATACAAACATCTAGTAAGAGTGCAAACTAGCAAAAAAGAGACAACTCCTAGATGCTACATATAGTAATTCTCTTACGATATGGAGAGTTGAATAGCCATATGATAATTTAAGTCTCAATATGGTAAGAAAATTGCTAGTTCAATGTAGGAGTTGACTCACTTACTAGTTTGATCTTACATATGAGTGCTCTCAAACTAGTAAGTCAACTAGCAACTTTTGTTTCGACCTAGAAATTCATCTAGCAATATATGAGGACGGTTGCTTGCAAACTAGTAATTCATCTACAAACTTTTCTGTAAACGAGCTAGTAGTTCACCTAGTAATTCATTAAGGAGCATGCAGACACAAACTAGTAATTCATCTCGAAATTTTCTCCTGAGCAAAAAATTTAGGAGAGTTTTCTTCAACATCAGGAGACTAAAATATGCTTAATTCATAAAGATGGCAGCAAATAGAATGAAGTTTAGCAATCTTTCAAAATGTGCATTACATGCTACAATTTGTTGGATTATAAAAATACTTGTCATATGTTACAATCATATCCTTCATGGATAAAGGGCCAAATTTTTCAAAATAAAAAACTATCAAGGCTTCCAATAACAAAAGCCATGTTACTAAAATCTTCACACATAGTGGAAATATTATCATCGTCGTTTGCTCTCTTCTCGAGGAAACTATTCGATCTCTGCATAGCAAAATAGGTAGGTTTGATCAAGTGGTACAAGTCTTGTACTTTCTTGAGATCAACCACATCATTAATATAGTTTCTTTGTCATCCCTGGGCAAATTTTGCGTCTACACAATTGTCACAACAAAATAACATGATTTAAAGAGAGACACATATTATTTTTGTAAACATAAGTAAGGCAATGTTGTTAGCTTTTATTACAAACCTAAGATTTTAGAAAATATTGATTTTGAATCATTGAACATCCCGATTCATTGAACATTCCCATCAGATTTGTTCTCCTAAACATTTAAAGTCCACTCTTTTATTTTATAGCCACATGCAAAAAGAATTTCATTGATGTGAAGAAAAATACCCTTTTCTTTTTAAGCTTTAAAGATGTTGAAGCTTGATCTTTCTCTTTTAGTAGCTCTTCAATCTCAGAAGTATAGAAGTGAGAAAACATAGCTTTTTTATAACATTACAATTAAGTAGGGTAAGTGTTTTATTAAATAAATATCCATGTGAAACATGTTTGAATAGCCCATTGCACTTTAGTGTGCTTTTTCTTTTTTGTTCTTGGTTTACACCATGTGCCCTTTCATTGATTTTTTCCTTCACAAAAATTAAAAAACAGAGTACAATGTTAACCGACACAACAAAAAGTTTTAGAGAAAAAAGTACATCAATTAGAATTGTACAAGGTTTATGATATGGTCAACACACTCATCAAATTCATTGTTTACTTCCATATCCTTTTCTTAAAAATAGTTGACAAACTCTTCATCTTGCATATAGTTTCTATATGCCTGACATTCAAAATAGTTTACTCGCATTAAGCAATTGAATTTGGATAAAACACACACACACACACACACACACACACACACACACACACACAAATTAGCCGAATTTACCTCAATTATTTCAATTTCTATCTTTGTGTGTGTGTGTGTGTGTGTGTGTCTCGCTTGAGTGTGTGTGTGTGAGAGTGAGAGAGAGAGAGAGAGAGAGAGAGAGAGAGAGAGAGAGAGAGAGAGGAGTAAACCCCACATACCTCATAAGAATCTGCCATCACTTTGTGAAGCATGATTTTCCCATAGCATCTTAGGAACATATATCTTCGTCACTCTTTAAACACATAATAACAAATTTTATCAGCATAGGTCATATATTATTGTTATTTTAAGATGAAAGTGCTTACATGAGTAGCTTGTAGTTGCTCTTTTTCTCATTCAATAGGTATAGAAGTGGTTCCTTGTGCTTAAGCATCCTTTAGCTATTAAATAACCACAAAAGCTTTTCTTTCTTGATCATTCGTTTCCATATAAATTTCCAATACCTTAGAGGATTACTTACAAGTTTTGTGAGTGAACCATTTTCTCCTAGCTCACTTTCTCCTTGTAGTTCACTTTCTCCCGCATCATTCTCATAGATTTCTTGGTTATCATCATCGTCATCTTGTTTTTTCTATCGAATTTCATGAAGACATTTTGATTATACATTGAAATAATAGAAGTTCATTACATAGAGCAAATCCAACAAAATGGCACATACCATTGGGGTGCTAGAAGATGATTCGTTGTTTGGTTTCTTTTTTCTCCATTTTCATTTTTTCGCAAGAGACTTGATGGTCCATGTATAAACGTCCTCTTCTTTCCAATGATAATTTTGTCCAGCTACTCTTACAACCTTAAACTGTAATGGAATTGATGACGATCACCATAGCCATAAGTTGGTTGCTACATCTTCCTTTGTTGTTCGCCACTGTCGAATCTCATCCAAGGAGCCACTTTCCTTAGAAATGAGGTATATCAAGCCCTCACTCATGCTGTCTGCATCTCGCCTGTGTGCAAGATGTACTGAAAGGCGCTGCAAAGGTCTGAGCCTAGTAAATCCCAATACTCCAAGAAGAAGCTGGGAGTCAAACCATCCTCACCGGGACAGCTACCTCGGGGAAGTGTTCTGAGGGATGTATGGAGCTCCTCTAACTAGAGAGGCAGCTCAAGCCTCTGACGCATCTCCTCAGTCACAAGACAAGGCATTTGTGCCCAAACCTGATCTCTACATGCATCCCAACGCTCTGACTTGGGCTCTGCGGACAAAAAGCCTCGGTAAAGTCAGTGGCAACTGCACCCATATCCTTTGGCTCTGAAGCTACAAACCCGTCAGGTCTTCTCAACCGGCTGACACTAGGGTGTCCATGGCGGGGACCCACTGTCTCAAAGAACGCCCCAATCACTCTATCACCTACCTGGGTCCACTGAGATGCATGTTGATGGAAAGCGAACTCATGACGCCTCTTCTCTATGCTAACTAGCTCCTCGCGAGCCTGCTATAACCGCTTCTCCACCCAATAACTATTTGGATCCTGCTCCTGCATCCTCTACAAGGAAGCAATGCCCCATCTGAGATAGAGGGTCAATGTTATGTACTTTTGAGCAGAAAATCTCATTGACCTGAGTAGTATGACCGAGAAGTTCTGCAAATGAAAGAAAGAAAAAGATCTCCACACGATTTGTAACGAAATTTTCTAAGCTCCAAATGCTGTAATTAGAACAAAGATCAATAGGCTTGCTTGGTCATGGCAAGGTTTGATGATCAGACCCAGGTTTAGCAGAAAGCAAGTTTGGTGCCATTAAAGCTTGAAACTGTAGAAAAAATGACCTTTGCATATAAGGCACGCTGCACTCTAGTCATGCAGAGCTGCATGTCTTCTCCGCATGCGGGATTTTCATGAGGATAATGTTCTTGAGCTTGTGAACATAGTGTGCAGGCGATGGCGGTTGTGGAAGGTGAGGGAGGAGGTGCAACAACAGTAGGTTAAATGGCGTCCGAGGAGCTGCAGGCTGCAAAGCCTACAAATGAAAGTTGAGAGAGCGCACAAAAGAATTTTAAAAACTTGAGTGCACTGCCTGGTTTTATTTGAACGGCGTGGAATGCATATACCTTTGGAACCTGGGTGGCGCAACCGGAGTCGAGTCTAGAAGTGCTGTTACTCAGATGGTAGGCAGTTGACTGGGAGAGGAGTGCATCCTTTCGCCCTTCGAAAAAACCTTGCTGGGTTAACCTAGGAAACAAATTTATCCTGCTAAAATAGGCCGTAGAGAGATGCACAAGTTCATCATTATTCCTTTATTGTTATTTTTACATTGATTGTCTAAAACCATTTTGGAGAATGCTGGCACTACAATTTTCCCTGTGAAAGGCCTTAAATTGAGACAAAGACCACTAAATTGAGAGTTCTAATGTTCTCTCTCCCATGAGGTTGCTGTAGCATGCAAGTAGTCGACGCTCCCATCTGCATTGGCTGCACCTTATGATCATCTTGGTACTTCCAAAACATTGCATGAAACTGAATAGATTTAGACACACTACAAGAGGTCGCGCAGAATTCGACGCAAGTACTGACGAAATAACATTAAATTTTAAACTTAAAAGCGGTGAAATAAGGTTCGGAAGAGACGTCGGTATCATAGTGTCGGTATAAACTATCGGTGTGACAGGCGTCGGAATAGGTCTATAAACAAGCGTCGAAATAATCAACGAAATAAGCACCGGCATTAATATATTAAATTCCGATGCCTATTTCGTGACCCCTACCGACGGTGATACCGTAACCTGTATCGACGACCAAAATGTGTAATTTTTTTTTGGGCAGAGAGGGTTGGGAACTAATGCTGCATGTACTGCAGCAAAAGAAAACAACCCTCTCTACCCAAAGGAAAAAAATGCTGCAGCAACCGCACTCTACCTACAAGCTGACGCTAAAGAGGGAGTGTATGGCAATTAGCAAAATTGTAAGAATAACATAACTTGTTAACATGATTAAAACATGAGTCAAAAACTGTAAAACCATAAACATAACCTCTGTGCCATACCATAACCATAACCATAACCATAAACATCACACGATTGCTATACCATCATAGCAAAACCATAACCATCACCTGAACCAATACCATAACCATAACCTTGCACAACCATAACCATAACCATAGCACGATTGCTATACCATCATAGCAAAACCATAACCATCACCTGAACCAAAATCATAACCATAATTTTGCACAACCATAACCATAGCAAAACCATAACCATAGCACGATTGCCAAAACCATAACCATAACCATAACCTTGCACAACCATAACCATAACCATAACCATAACCATAACCATAACCATAACCATAACCATAACCATAACCATAACCATAACCATAACCATAAACCATAAAACATAAACATAAGTTGACTGTCAAACCTTAACCATACCATAAACATAACCATAAACCATAAACATAAGTACTACAAAACTGTACATATGCAAGAGATCAATGAGTGAGAAGCCCTCATGGTAATGCCTCCCAATCGACGTCCTCTCCCTCCTCCTCTAGCAGCTGGGTCAAAAGGGCCACATCCATGCTTGTACCCATGCTTCTCCTCTTGGCATGTCCGAAGGCGCTTCATGGCAACATCTTGCAAAATTATGGTTTAATCATTAGATAAATCTTCAAATAACATATATACTATCAATAATTTAAAGCATACGTATAATACTTACAAACTCATGTCGAAGCGTATTGTAGCCTCCACTCCCAAGATGTGACGCTCCAGCAGACTCAAACGTGCTCTGGCTGCATCTCTATGCTGCTGAAATCTATTGTGATTGTCTTGTGTCTCTCAGGAAATCCCAATCCACTCCTCTGTGTCCAACCATGCCGGATTGGGATCGCCGTCATTGAATCTGTCTCTGGCCTCTGATTGACGATGAGACCTTGTGGTACCCCTCTGCCGGCATGTACTCTCTTTGAATGGTGTCAACAATGTTGTTTGAATTAGGATTGCAGAGAAACACACACAGCTTGGAGAAGACGAAGGAAGCTCAAGGCACACAATAGAGAGTGTGTTACTTAGTGTGTAATGGAAAGATAGATAGCCCTAGAGTGATGGGCGTATATACAATGCACGGGGGAAAAAACCTCCTAAAGAGGGAAAAAATGCCCCGGCGGTCCTAGTGTGTTCACACACATCACTACCACATGTATATGGTAACAAATCCCCCCTGGAGTGATGCGGTTGAACGAGAGCTGGCACATGAGTAAAGGGAAGTGCCATGCCCTGAGGACAGGATCAGTCGACAAAGGGGAGTAAGCCCAAAGCTTTGCGGAAAGCTTCCAGCTTCTCACGAGACAATGCCTTTGTGAAAAGATCTGCAAGGTTTTCCTGTGTTGGTACATAAGCCAAGCTGATTTCTCCTTCTGAGAGCCTCTCCCTGACATAGTGGTAATGCACCTCAATGTGCTTTGTGCGAGCATGAAAAACTGGGTTCCTCGCAACTCCCAATGCGCTCTTACTGTCAGTGTAGATAGTGTTGGCAGTGTCCTGTCCAACACCCAAATCAGCCATAAGGCGTCTGAGCCATACACACTCAACCGTAGCTGTGAAGACTGCCTTGTACTCAGTCTCACAACTCGAAGTGGCCACAGTAGGTTGCTTCTTGCTCAACCATGATATACATGAACTGCCAAGCATGAAACAAAAACCACTTGTGGACACTCGCATGTCAAAACAACCAGCCCAATCTGAGTCCGAAAAAGCATGTAAGTCTGGCGGCAATGATCCCCCCTTGGGATAAAACAAGCCAAGATGTAAAGTGCCACTAAGGTAGCGGAAAATCCTCTTAACAGCCTGCCAATGCTTAGACCCTAGGCTATGCATAAATCTGCTGACCTGTGAGACTAAAAACTGAATATCCGGCCTCGTGTTGCATGTTAGGAAATAAGACGTAGCTAAATAGATAATTGAGTAGATTACTTAATGGAGAGAGACAGATTTATATACACGAGATTATAGAGTAGAGAGAGAGAGAGAGAGAGAGAGAGAGAGAGAGAGAGAGAGTACACACGATATACGTGGTTCACCCAATGTGGGCTACGTCCATGGGAAAGCAGCCACTCAATGGCCTTAGTACTTCAAACAAGAAGTAGTTTACAAAGGGATTATACCCTTAATGGAGCTCCTGCCTTGCTTCACTCTCACCACCTCACACTCACCTTGTTGCATCAACTTCACACTATGAAATGTGTGTAGAAATGCCTCCTTTTATAGGCCAAAAGGGCTGCCCTCTCTTATGAGAGACAGCCATGTGTAGCCGCCCTTGTGTAAATAAGTCCAAATTGGACCCTCCAATCCTCCCATGTGTGGCCGCCTTGAGAAGACAAGTCTGCTTTTGAATTCGGCCACCGGCCATTGACTTCCGACCACCGGCCATTGACTACCGGCCACCGACCAACCGACCGGTTGTTTTCCGACCACTTTCCGGCCGCCGTCCGGCCATAATATTCCGGCGAAAAAAAAAAAGTCTCAGGGGCCTCCGCCCCCGAGGCCTTTAAAGTTGCCCCTGATTCTTGTCCGTGAAAATTTTGGTTTCCGGTGAGTGATTTTCCTTCACGCACGATGCTTCTCCTGATAATGGGGGGCCTTACAAATGTGCGCTTTTACCACAGAAAATTACAAGGGTAAATCAGGCTCATACTTAACAATCTCCCATTGGAGATTGATCTCCAAACCAAACCTGTGACTGCTTTCCATTCTGGCTTCTTATCCTTGAATGCCGATTGAAGATGAGCAAAAGCTCAACTTCTCCTTGTTGACCACCTTTGTAAACATGTCTGTAGGATTTTCACTTGTATGCACCTTTCCTAGCTTTAGTTGTCCCTCTTCCAAAAGAGTGAGTATGAAGTGATATCTCACCTCAATGTGCTTTGTCCTTGAATGAAAGGCTGAGTTCTTCGCAAGATGGATAGCGCTTTGGCTATCACTTGTACAAGACACAATTGTCTTGTTTGAATCCAAGCTCCTTCTAAGAATCTGTGAAGCCACAGAATTTTTTTGCTTGCCTCTGTCATTGTACATACTCTGCTTCCGTGGTAGAAAGTGAAACCACTTTCTGCAGCTTTGAAGCCCAGCTTACTGCTGTGCCTCCAACCGTGAAACACATAGCCGTAGTGCTCCTTCGAGTATCTTTGTCACCTACCATATCTGCATCAGCATACCTTTTAGAAAAAATATCAGTTCCTCCAAAATTAAAAGCATTTGTTGTTGTCCTTTTAGCATACTAAGTATCCATTCACATGCTTGCCAATGCTCTTTACCTGGGTTGTCCATGAACCTACTCACAACTCCCACTGCATGTACAATGTCTGGCCTTGTCCAGACCATAGCATACATTAGAGAACCTACCGTTGTAGCATATGGAACTTTAGACATATAGGCTATCTCCTCTTGTGTCTTTGGACACATATCCTTCGTTAGTTTAAAATGACCAGCCAAAGGTGTAGAAACTGGTTTTGCATTTTGCATTGCAAACCTTTCTAGTACCTTCTTAATGTAATCTTCTTGAGATAGCTTTATTGTCTTCTTCGTCTTGTCCCTTGATATTTTCATACCAAGTATCCTCTTTGCAGCACCTAAATCTTTCATTGAAAAAGATTTGGAAAGCTCCTCTTTTAGGTCTTTGATGTCCTGCATGTTAGCACTTGCAATCAACATGTCATCAACATACAACATTAGGATGATGAATTTCCCATCTCCCAAATTCTCCGTGTAGACGCAGTGATCCGAGTTGCATCTTGTGAATCCATGATCCAACATCCATCGATCAAACTTCAAGTACCATTGTCTTGATGCTTGCTTTAAACCATACAAGCTCTTCTTTAATCTGCAAACCATTTTCTCCTTACCTTTTACTTCATACCCCTTTGGTTGAAGCATGTAGATTTCCTCCTCTAAGTCACCGTGAGGGAATGCCGTATTTACATCCATTTGCTCGAGATTTAGATCATGAGCAGCCACAAGGCTTAAGACAAGCCTAATTGAGTTCATTTTTACAACATGAGAAAATATTTCATTGAAGTCAATACCTTTCTTTTGAGAAAAACCTTTTACCACAAGCCTAGACTTGTACCTTTTCTTCCCACCTTCTTCTTCCTTCAGCTTGTACACCCATTTGTTTTGAAGTGCCCGCTTACCTTTAGGCAACTCAACCAACGCCCATGTTTGGTTACGATGTAGTGAGTCCATCTCCACTTGCATGCTCTTCGTGCATTCTTCTTTGGATTCATGTTGCATAGCTTCTTCGTATGATTCCGGCTCTCCAGAATCTGAGATCAAGAGATGGTTGAAGGAAGGAACAAACCTTTCTGGAGGTCTACTTGCTCTTGTAGATCTTCGGGGAATAGGTTGAGGCTCCTCATTTGGTTGACGTTGTTGCACATTGTCACCGTTTGCAGTCCTTGAGTCTTCACCGTCCTCAAGCTCCATGTACTCATCACCTATTTCTTTTGTTTGTTTTCTTTCCAAGTAATCTTTGTACATATTTTGTTCGTTAAAAATTACATCCCTACTCCTTAAGATTTTACCATCTTCAGGAGTCCATAGGTGATGCCCAAAGTCTCCTTCTCCATAGCCAATGAAGAAACACTTTTTGGACTTTGCATCTAGCTTTGATCTTAGGCTTCTATCTATGTGCATGAAAGCCTCACACCCAAACACTTTGAGAAATGCATAATTCACCGGTTTACCTGTCCATGTCTCTTCTGGAACTCCCCCATCCAATGTCGTTGAGGGTGACCGATTGATTAAGTACACAGACGTACTTACAGCTTCCGCCCAAAGCTCAAGCGGTAGGCCTGCATGTAGCCGCATGTTTCGTGCTCATTCCATGATTGGCCTGTTCATCCTTTCCGAAATCCCATTTTGTTCAGGTGTCCTTGGGGTTGTCCTTTGCCTCCGAATGCCATTGCTAGCACAAAAGCTTTCAAAAGATTGGCTGCAATATTCGCCTCCATTGTCGGATCTGAGGCATTTAACCTTGGTACCTGTTTCATTCTCCACAAAGGCTTTCCACCTTTGAAATATGGAAAATACATCGGATTTATTCTTCATGACATAAACCCATGTTTTTCTAGTCGCATCGTCTATGAATGTTACATAGTACAATGAGCCACCAAGTGATGGTGTACTTGCAGGACCCCAAACATCAGAATGAACCAACTCAAGTTTTTTATTTTTTCTTTCATTTTTTGATTTTTGAAATTTTACCCTCTTTTGTTTACCATAAACACAATCTTCACAGAACTCTAAGTCCACTTCTTTCAAACCTGGTAAAAGCTTCTTTGTTTGAAGGATTTGCATTCCTTTGGCACTCATATGCCCAAATCGGTAGTGCCACACCGCACTGTCAACATCTGTAGTTGCTGCACAAGCTGAAGGTTGCGTGCTAACAATACACAAGTAAAGTGTACCGACTTTTTCTCCCTTGGCAACCACCAAAGATCCCTTTGAGATCTTCCACCGTTTGTTTCCGAATGCAATGTTGTGACCTTCATCGTCCAATTGTCCTGTAGAGATCAAATTTTTGTGAAGAGAAGGAACATGCCTAACATCTTTAAGCTTCCATTCATTTCCGTTAGCAGTTTTGACAGAAACTGTACCTTTGCCGACAATCTCACAAGCTTCATCATCTCCCAAGTATACATACCCAAAATTACCTTGGTGTAGTCTTGGAAATGTTGCTTGTGTGGTGTCGCATGGAATGAAGCCCCGAATCTACTATCCAGGAATTAGACACATTGTCTAATGAGAGAATTAGAGCATCTTGCTCTACTTTACCTGCCACATTGGCCTCCGCTGTTGTCTTGTTGTCTTGAGACTCTGTCTCCTTCTTCTTCTTGGACCAGCAATCCTTCTTGACATGGCCCTTCTTGCCGTAGTTCCAACATTCAAGAACTGACTTTGTGCGTGACTTGCTCCGCCTTGAGCGATCACGACCCTTTTGGTTTTTGAACCTCTCCTTAAGCCTTCCTCTTGTTTCCACTGATAGTGCAGCACTTGATGATTCTCCTGTGCTTCTCCTTTGCATTTCCTCGCTTAGGAGAACACCCACAACATCATCAAACTTAAGAGTATTTGTGCCAGAGATAGAATTACTTACAGCCATCACAAGGCTGTCCCAACTATCCGGTAGAGATGATAGTATAAGGAGATCTCCCACTTCGTCATCGAAATTGATTTTCATTGATCGAAGGTGACTTATGTTTGTGTTAAAGTCATTTAGGTGTTCTGCAACTGAACCATTCTCTGCCATCTTTAGATTGAACAAGCGCTTCATAAGAAATACCTTATTGGATGCCGATGGTTTCTCGTAGAAGTCGTCAAGTGACTTCATCAAGTCCTCCGTGGTCTTCATCTCCGAAACATTGAAGGCCACCGTTGACGCCAAGCTTAACCGGATTGTTCCCAGTGCCTTTCGATCAAGGACAATCCATGCTTCATCTGCCATTGTTGCGGGCTTCTTCGCAAGACCGCCTAGTGGCAAATAGAGGTCCTTCTGGTAGAGATAGTCTTCAATCTGCATCTTCCAATGTTGGTAGTTTTTGCCGTTGAACTTCTCAATCTTGAGCTTCCCTTCCTCCGCCATAACTCCCACTCAATTAAAGGAATCCTTTCCTTGAGATAATTTAGCTACGAGCAAACCTTGCTCTGATACCAGTTGTTAGGAAATAAGACGTAGCTAAATAGATAATTGAGTAGATTACTTAATGGAGAGAGACAGATTTATATACACGAGATTATAGAGTAGAGAGAGAGAGAGAGAGTACACACGATATACGTGGCTCACCCAATGTGGGCTACATCCACGGGAAAGCAGCCACTCAATGGCTTTAGTACTTCAAAACAAGAAGTAGTTTACAAAGGGATTATACCCTTAATGGAGCTCCCGCCTTGCTTCACTCTCACCACCTCACACTCACCTTGTTGCATCAACTTCACACTATGAAATGTGTGTAGAAATGGCCTCCTTTGTAGGCCAAAAAGGATGCCCTCTCTAGTGAGAGACAGCCATGTGTAGCCGCCCTTGTGCGAATAAGTCCAAATCGGACCCTCCAATCCGCCCATGTGTGGCCGCCCTTGAGAAGACAAGTCCGCTTTTGAATTCGGCCACCGGCCACCGGCCATTGACTTCCAACCACCGGCCAACCGACCGGTTGTTTTTCGACCACTTTCCGGCCGCCGTCCGGCCATAATATTCTGGCGAAAAAAAAAAGTCTGGGGGGCCTCCGCCCCCGAGGCCTTTAAAGTTGCCCCTGATTCTTGTCCGTGAAAATTTTGGTTTCCGGTGAGTGATTTTCCTTCACGCACGATGGCTTCTCCTCATAATGGGAGCCTTACAAATGTGCGCTTTTACCACAGAAAATTGCAAGGGTAAATCAGGCTCCATACTTAACATTGCATACATAAATGAGGCAGCCAACAGCAGTTTGGTAAAGAGTGACATCAGTAGGATCACCAACATCATGTAGACTCAACTTCAAACCTGTTTCTAAGAGTGGCAATAGGTTTGCAATCCTCAAGTCCAAACTTACATAGCAATGTCTCTATGTAACTTTTGTGACACAAGGCAATACCACCATCACAGTGCTTAAACTGTATACCCAAATAATGATGCAACAGCCCCAAATCTTTCATCTTGAAAGTAGCATTCAAATCAGTCTTAAATTCAGAAATATGTCTCTCATTTGGTCCAGTGATCAGCAAATCATCAACATAAAGAACCACAATGAGAAGTACATCACCCTCACGCTTTACATACAATGTGCTTTGTGTTGGACTGTTACGAAAGCCTTGTTTGACCAAATGAGTGTTAGCTTTCTCATACCAAGCACGAGGAGATTGCTTCAACCCATACAAAGCCTTGTTACATTTGCACACTTTGTCCTCTTGTCCTTTTATGACAAAACCGTGAGGCAGCGTTACATAAACTTCCTCAAATATGTCACCATTCAAGAAAGCAGTAACAATGTCTGATTAATGTACATCCCAACCAAATGAACTGCCAATGCACATAGAAAACGCACAGTAGTCATACGACAAGTGGGAGCAAAAGTCTCTTCATAATCTATGCCTTTTTACTGTGCATAACCCTTTGCAACAAGTCGAGCCTTATGGCGATCGATCTCACCATGCGGATTGCGTTTCAACTTGTAAACCCACTTCGTACCAATGGCCTTTTTGCCAGGAGGCAAATCACATAAAGTCCATGTGTCATTTC
The DNA here is from genome assembly GCF_014529385.1 of Adiantum capillus-veneris. Lineage (NCBI taxonomy): Eukaryota > Viridiplantae > Streptophyta > Polypodiopsida > Polypodiales > Pteridaceae > Adiantum > Adiantum capillus-veneris. The sequence continues at coordinate 57,321,655 of NC_140931.1, forward strand.
TATAAGTGCATCATATTCTGATTGCATAGCAGCCATCCAATTTTCTGAATTTTGTGCTTCATCAAAAGTCAGAGGCTCCTCAACATCATGTAAGCTACACACAGCCAAAGCATAACAATCTGATGTATAAGATGCATGGAGAGAGCCTGAACGAGTACGACTAGATAAAGGTGCATCCAATTTACTGTCACGCAAAGTGTGCACCAGCCATTTTGGCATACCTCTAGCCTGTTCATTTTCAGCCCTTTCCTCATCAAGTACATCATGTACATCTGCATCAGTAATAGGCTGATTTAAAACATTTTCAGAAACCCCCATAGGCTGTACATTTGCCTCATTGGAACTTACATTCGTATTTCCACCACTGAAAAGAGGCAACAAAGTGTCATAAATGTCCTGTGAGCTTACATTACTGTCTCTGGTGCATGACAGCAAGGGCTGAACAGAATCTTCCACAAACACTACATCCCGTGAAACCACAATACGTTTTTTTTGCGGATGATACAACCTGTAACCTTTGCTTTCAGCACTATAACCAACAAAAATACATTTGACAGCCTTATCATCCAATTTTCTGCGCTGCACTTGTGGCACCAAAGAGCCAAAAACACGCATGTGCTCAATAGAAGGCTTTCTATCATGCCATGCTTCATATGGAGTAATAGAATGCAAAGCTTTCGTAGGACACGTGTTAAGTACATAAGTGGCACACATGATGGATTCAAGCCAAAAAGAATGCGGTAAAGCTTGACTTTTGACCATACATCATGCCATTTCCGTCAGTGACCTATTTTTCCTCTCAGCAACACCATTTTGCTGAGGTGTAAGGCATTGTACATTGGTGTTTTATCCCATGACTAGCCATAAATGCATTAAATTCATGAGACATATACTCCCCCCCTCGATCGGAACGGAGGGTGCCCATAGTACATTTCGAGACATTTTTAGCCATAGCCAGAAATTGTTTGAAGCACATAAAAACTTCGGACTTTGCTTTAAGCGGAAATACCCATGCATGCCTGGAGTAATCATCAATGAAAGTCATGAAGTACAGGTAATTGCCCAAGGACGGAGTTTGCATGGGCCCACAAACATCACTATGCACAAGCTGCAACTTGCATGTAGCCCGAACTGAACCATCCTTTGGAAACTTAGAACGTTACATTTTACCCAAAAATACAGCCTTCACAAACATGTTTGACAGGTGCTTCAAGAGGCGACAAAGAAGCAACCATATCAGATTTCTGCAAACGCAGCAAACTGACAAAATTCAGATGACCAAAACGTGCATGCCAAAGTTTTGCATCTGAAATGGCCCTTGAATCTGCAATAGCATTTGCAAAATTTTGTCCACACTTGTCATACAAAGTGAGCTTATACAGACCACGGCACAAAAGGCCAGATGCAACAATTTCATCACCAAAACTGAGATCATGAACTGTACATCTGTCATCCACAAATTTGACTACAAGTCCAAGTCTAGCAAGTGCGGATACAGACAAGAGATTCTTCTTGATCCCAGGTACATAAAGTGCATCAAAAGTGTGAAGGAACTGCCATTAGCAACAGTGAGCACAATCTTTCCAACTCCCTGAACTAGATAAGAGGCATTGTTGGCACAAGTGACTGAATTCCCATGAGGGACAGACTCAAGAGGGGTAAACAATTCACGATGTGAGGTAATGTGCTTTGTAGCACCACTGTCAAAATACCACACATGTGAATCTGCAGCAACTGACAAGCATGCATCATGGACAGCAGGATTGTAAGTGCACTCTGCGCTAAAAGCCCATTCTGCATCAACATCAGCAACACAGTCTCCTTTCACAGAAGACTCAACAATGGCTGCATTTGTAGTGGAACCAGCATTTGCAGTGGAACCACCCTCTTTCTTCTTAGCCTCTTTGGCCTTCGACTTAGGACACGACTTGATTAAGTGATCATTGGCTTTACAATAATGGCAACGCATATTATTTTTGCCCTTATCACCAGAATTGCCAGACGAAGTACTGCCAGCAGAGCATTAGGAACAGAATTTTTGCCACTCGCAGCAGAACCATAAGAAGTGGCTGCATTACTGTTACCACCCTTTCTTTGAGAAGCAATAAAAGCCTATTCAACTGCACGCTGCCTAGTCCTGTTTTTTCTAGAAAGCGACTCTTGCAACAGCAATGTGCATAATGCATCAAACTTGACAACTTCAGGATTTCCTTGGGTCATCAATCTCCAAGTACTAGCAAAAGTCTGGTAGGAATCTGGTAAGGCATCAAGAACAGTCTGCACAAGGAAACTGTCTGAAATGACTTCACCTGCAGAAATAAGCTGCTCATTGATATCCTTGACACTAGCAAGGAAAGTGTCCATATCATCTTCCTCATGCATAATCTTCGACTCTAGCTCTTTATGCAGCAAAGCAATTTTAGCCTCATTGCGGCTTGCATAAAGACCTGCTAAAATATCCCAAGCCTGTTTTGCAGATTTTGCTGAGCGGATATGAGGAACAATGGTGCGCTTCACAGACAACGCAATCAATGCATGAGCCTGTGCATCCTTAACATCCCAACGAGCTTGTTCTGCCGTAGGCAAAACAACTCTAACAGCTGCAATCCTTGTAGCAAGACCTGCAACATCCTCAACATCGCCTACATCCTCAGAACCAGGACGTACATCAATGCCTTGCACAATGTTCCAGACACCCTTTGACACAAGAACATGTTGCATCATATAAGCCCACATAGGGTAGTTGTCCCCATCCAACCTGTCCTCAGCAGCAAACATCTTGAACACATCTGTGTTGTTGTTGTCAGCCATGGTAAATGCTGCACCTGATGTGAAAACTGCCCGAAAATAGGAGAAACGAAGTGGGAACAACCTGTGCTATATAGCACAAACCGTAGAAGACTATGAGGCACCTGTAATGCAGAAAACGGCACTGACAGAAATTCTGCACAAAATGACGAAATAGCCTGTGCAGTACTGCTTGTAGTGGAAACGGAGGCCGAAATGAGCCCAAATCAAAATTCTGAGCAGACTCAGCTCTTTGAGCTAACCCAAAATTTTGTCGACCTGCGAACGCTCACCAAAGCTCACTGAAATCGGAGAAAGTGAGCAGGCGTGTGCTGGAGAAGCTGGCAACTAAGCCCGGGAGGACGTGACCTGCTCTGATACCAATTGTTGGAAGTAGGATTGCAGAGAAACACACACAGCTTGGAGAAGACGAAGGAAGCTCAAGGCACACAATAGAGAGTGTGTTACTTAGTGTGCAATGGAAAGATAGATAGCCCTAGAGTGATAGGCGTATATACAATGCACGGGGGAAAAAACCTCCTAAAGAGGGAAAAAATGCCCCAGCGGTCCTAGTGTGTTCACACACATCACTACCACATGTATATGGTAACAAATGTAATTCTTTCTCTCAAGATCGAGATTTTCCCAAATCTCCATCACAGTATGACCAAACTGAATCGTATAGAGCTGTCGAATCCTCTGTCGTATTTCCTTTCCCACCTATCTACCACAACAGCCCCATACCTGCTCCTGTACACCTTGCTAGGATCATGCTCATGTGATCCCCAAGGTGTACGTGGTGTACCCATCGGTGAACTATCTACTGAAGAGAGTGGTGGGTGCACTCTCGGTGGTGTGGATGCATCGATAAAACCGCTACCACAGCAACCACCGCCTCCAGAACGACGACGCAAGAATGAACTACTTATCGGTGTAGAGGGCACACGAGTCCTAGGCGTAGGGGGCACACTAGACTGAGGTGTGGGGCCGCTTGGTGTAGAGACCACACTAGTCTCGGACGTAGGATCGGCTATAGTAGGTCTAGTGGTACTTGCACCTGCACCCCAAAGGTGCTGTGCCATGGCGATCTGCTCAGGTGTGAACTGAAACAAAAACGAGCCCATCTGCTCGGGTGACATGCCAGCCGGAGTGAGTGGAAAACTAAAACTAGGAGAGTAGGGCTCATCGTCATCGGCCATGGCTAATCATACACAAACAAAACCCACAAAATACGTTAGTTTACGTAAGAAATGCTTAATCAATACACAACAAATCAATGGAACTGCTACAAAAATGAAACAAATCAACGAAACTGCTACATAAATGACCAAAATCTAAAGTGTATTGTAAACTAATAAAAAGAGCCATGGAAAAGGTTTTCTAGCAAAAGTCATTAGTTAATCTCTCATCCTCTATGAGATCTGATGCACCAAAGATGTCTATCTCATTCTGTACTTCTGCATCTTTGTCGTCGAACTCTACTTCTTTGTTAAGCCTAGGAATTTTTGGATGTTTTACCTTAGTGGAAGTTGGAATGTTAACTTTTATCCTTTGGGGATTCCAAGGGGTGTTCTTGGAAAAGGGCGTTTCCCATGAGTCTTCTTGAAGTATGTAACTGTCGATCAGTGTCTTCTTGGAAATGTGAAAGCGGAAGTTATGGCGGATTTAGTCTGTTTGTCAGTTTCTATGTTCTGTTCCGGTTCCAGTTCCATTCTGATTTCTGTGTTTTGTCTATTCTGAATGTCTGTGCCTTAAACACTTGGTGATTACGGTGTAAGTGTGATGTAGCATGGATGGATTCAAGTTTCTCTCGTAGGAGCGAATGCTGTGGCAGTGTAAGGTTTAGTTGAATGGATGGAGGATGTTCAGAATAGTGCGAGTTGGCATGGGCAGTTGGTTGCACTCTGGAGGAAGCGGAAGAGGATACATTCCCGTATTGGACAAGGTCAATTGCTAGGCAGTTTTGGCAATTTTATGGGCGAGATGGTCAGCGTTCAGAACTGCAGGGAATGTTGGATTATACTGGGATGCACCGAGTTTCTATAGGGGAAGATTTAGATGATACTGTGGAGGATTTGGATGGCGTAGAGGATTATCTAAGTGATAGATGGGAAGAAGAAGTAGCGAATGAAGAACATGATATATTTCCACGGCTGTTGGCGGTTGCAGTTATTCAGCATGCATCAGTGGCGAGAAGGAGATTAATTTTTGATCCGTTGGGAAGTACCAGTGCAGGAAATCTTGTACAACCTGCAGGTGGACCAGGGAGTAGTGACAGTTATGAGAATAAGGGGATTTTTTCTATGGAAGAGGTAGCTAACAGTTTGACTCAATTGAATGAGTTCCTACAGAATCAAGATGCAGTGGTTAGGGTGATGGAAGCTGAGAAAATGGAACATAAATGTAGTGCTATTCCGGAATGGGAAATGCAGAAAGTTAGGATGCAGTTGTTTCAAGAGAGGTCGGATAAAGAAAGATTGCAGGAGGAGGTTAAAAGAATTACAGCTAAGGCTATGGCGAGAAATGCTGAAGTTCTGAGTGTAGCTAAGGATTTTACTAAGTGGGCAGACGGACTGAAGACTGTAGTGGATGAGAAATTTAAAGATCTGGGGATAAGGTGGCTGAGTTGACCACTGAGAATATTTTCCTGATTAATAAATTAACTCCATTGATGGATATGGAGAAGGCCGCATTGCAGAACCAGGGAATGATAGGTATCTTGGTTGCAGATTTGGATGCGGATATTCTAAAGCAGGAAGTGCTAGAGTATACACAAGAGATGTGGAATAAAGCTACTAGGCTTTGGAGGGAGCACATGGAGGTGTCGACGGACCAATTCAAGAATTGGTTTCAGCTAGCTGGAAAGGAGAGCATTAGGAGGGAGAATGAGGAATTGAAGGTGGAGAATGAGAAATTAGTGGTAGAGATGCAGAAGTTGAAGGACAAAAGTAAGGAGATTGAAGTGAATGCAGGGGGTCTGAGTAAGTGGACGACGGAGATGAGCAGTGATGTTTTGGGACCAGATCAGATTGTAACAGGAGGAGTGGAATCGAAAGTGGAAAAGCACGTGGAAGGAGAGGTGGAAAAGCAGGTGGATTCGGATGTTGCATCAGAAAGGTAGATGCAGAAGGGATGCTGGGGAGCAGGTTGTTTGATCAAGGGATTGTGGGTCCAGGTCAGCCTATGGCTCTAGCCACCGGGTTGTGACAGGTGTTAAGCCTAGTAATTTTTGGATGTTTTACCTTAGTGGAAGTTGGAATGTTAACTTTTGTACTTTTGGGATTCCAAGGGGTGTTCTTGGAAAAGGGCGTTAGTCTTCTCAAAGTATGTAACTGTCGATCAGTGTCTTCTTGGAAATGTGAAAGCGGAAGTTATGGCGGATTTAGTCTGTTGTCAGTTTCTGTGTTCTGTTCCAGTTCCAGTTCCAGTTCCATTTTGATTTATGTGTTTTGTCTATTCTGAATGTTTGTGCCTTAAACATTCTTGGTCGCTCTCCGCACCAGCTTCACTATTTGACACCTCATCTCTAGGTTCAGACAATTCTCAATGCTTACATCCACCTCAAAATCTAAACTTGAAGTTGGAGTCAGCCCTACGCTTTGTTCATGAATCACCTCTTTGAGCTTAGCATCCAATCCTTCACACACTTGCTTGCTACGTGGAGCAACTTGAACGATATAGATCCAGCAGGGTTTAGACAGATCATTCTCATCATTTTCTTTCCATAGTGGATCGTGTATGAACACAACTTGTTCACAATGCTGCGGAAGTACGAATATATCCTGCACATCTGTCCACACCCACCTAGAGTTCACTTGAATCAATCCACTCTTGTCTTTGCGCACAATTGCATTAGGGCCGCTGGTAATAACTTTGAACCACTTGACATCAAAGATAAACATATCAAACTTTCTAAAGCTAATCTTCAAGATGTCTTGGATGTAGCCAAAGTATTCAAGCTGGCCAATCTCTGTATTCTCATCCCTAGCATTACTTCTACTTTCTTGGACAAAGCTTGCCCTAACACCATTGTCAAAAGTGACCCTTTGTTCATCGATCCGTTGCACTCTCAAGTGATTCCCATGCGACCACAAAGCTCCATATTTATGATACTGCATCCACAAAATTGAAAAAGACTAAAAGTTATTAAAGCAAACTAGTTTTCATGTACACTGTTGAAAAGACGCCCTTTCAACAACGTTTCCATAAAGATTCCTCAAAGATTCTATAAAGATTCCACATGAAGATGGTGATGAAGTAATGAAGATGAAGATGGATGCTGCAACATGAAGATACGAGTTCATGGACGTCATCGAATATCCCGTTATTATTATTTTGAGCCATTACAACCACTTTTGTAATGTTTACGGGAACCTCATATTTTAAGTCGGCACTTGTATTTTGGCCACATATGCTTGTATAATGAGTAAAGCCAACTCAGTTTCTTGTAATTAAGCTCTGTAGAAGCCTAGTGACAATTCAGGTCATTTGGCCGGACATTAGGTTTGAAGGCTTGGTATATAAGTTAAAACCTAAGGCTTTGTAAAAAACACATTACGTTATCTCAATTAATATACAGTCGTGGGTTCTGCAGCACACAGTAGTGAGCTTCACGCACACACACCATCGCGCACACTAATCACATTGCAGATATGAGAGTAGGAGCGTGTTAGCATCGAGGAGCTCTCCGTGTCGACGCAAGCAATGCAAGCCGAGGACCACATTGTGAGCCCGCCTGCCACGAGCTATATTTGGTCGTAAGTACCTCAAACGACATCCGTTCTGAATGATCGAGTAGTCATTAGAATCAGGGAGAGAAGCTCTTCGTGTTGATGTCTTTGTAGATCAGTTTTGGACACTTTGAAAATTGCTCTTTTGAGTCTATCGCGACAGTGATTAGAGATCTTACAGTTATGGTTTTCAGGGTTAGGTGTTTGGCCATATAGGATATGTCCTTGTGAGTCTTGCCCTCCGATTTCAAGTCATTCTGATATGATTTGAGACTGTTTCAAGCTTGTAGTGTTTCGTAGGATGCGTTGTCTGTTGAGTCTATCGCTCTTTTGAGTCTATCGCGACAGTGATTAGAGATCTTACAGTTATGGTTTTCAGGTTTAGGTGTTTGGCCATATAGGATATGTCCTTGTGAGTCTTTCCCTCCGATTTCAAGTCATTCTGATATGATTTGAGACTGTTTCAAGCTTGTAGTGTTTCGTAGGATGCGTTGTCTGTTTCTTTGCTTTATGGTAGTGTTTGTGGTAGGATTAGTGACTGTAGAGTGTTGTTCGTGTCTAGCTCAGGGTTGACAACCCAAAGATTTCCTCCATGCCCTAGTCGGGTTAGCTACGTCCTCGGATTGACAGTTTGTTGGTCTGTGTTCTCGTTGTGCTCCATCGTCCGTCGCGACGTACCCGCTAACATTGGCGCTGTTTTTCCGGGGACAAAGCGCCTAAACTAGCGTAGACCGCATCACTCGTGTTTGATAGTATAGCGTTTCTCTAGACTTTTCTAGAGTGATGTCACCATTTGCCTCTTAGTGGGAAGTCAAAGAGCGGATCTCTTGACTGAGGGATAGCTAGGGAGCCTGCGACTCGCCGAGGTGGTCCACCATGAGGTTGAGGTATGGTTATTTATTTTGTTGTGTGTTTAGATTAGGTTTTATGGTTTGTGTGTTTGGTTGTGACTTATGGTTGTGAAGAACTTGAAAGAAAAACGCAAAAGGTAAGCCGGAGGTTGTTTGCTTGCCAGAAAGCAAAAACAATCATTCAACCATCCAAAGTAGGACTTTAGGTAGTGTAGGACATCTAATGTTGATCTAGAGCAATTTTGACATGAAAATGTGCTTGAAAACATAAAGGCGGAATTGTGCTGATTATGGTAAAAGTGCTCTAAAATGGTCGTTTGAAACCGATTTGAGTGCTTGTTTTTGCATTGGAGACCTTAAGGTAAGGGAAAACACAGATTTGGTCCCATCCCCCAAAAAAAAAGCCCTAAAAACCCAAAAAACAAACATCTGAAACCAAATTTGCAATTTTCAAAAAGTTTGACCTCAAGACCTTGTTGTTTGCATATGCTCTAGAGCTTGTATGTGAAATTTCAAAGCATTTGCTTCAATGCTTGTGCATCTAAGTGGGAATTTTCTTTTTCTGAGTGTAAGGAAGTGAATTGTGAAATGCTTGAATCCAAAGGAAAAGAAGTCCAAATTGAATGAAACTTTGGGAATGGGCTTCTAAGAGCATTGGGAACCAAACTGTCCAAAAATAGAGAAAAAAAATCACTTCCCAGTGGCTCTCTGCCCAGTCTATCGCGATAGACTGGTGAATTGGAGATAGACTCACAATCAGGAAAAACCCCTCATGCCACAGGTAAAACACATCAATACAAGGCTGCTCCCAAAAATTTAGTGTACTTGGACACCTGCTTGACCACTAAACCTCAAGTCTGGTGTTTAGAGTCAGACTTCAGAGACAAATTGGGTAAAGGGACTTGACCAAATTTCCAAACCTTGTGAAACTTGGTACACATGATCTACAGAGGGTAGGGAACACATCTGTGAAGAGAAAATTTGAAAAAAGTGTCATTTTGGCATACTTGGTGAGTCTATCGCGATAGACTAAGAACCCATGATAGAAACTGAATTTTTCAAAAACCTCTATGGCATAGCTTGGAAAGGTGCTATCAAGGACACATAAAAATTTTGAAGTCATTTGGACATCAGAAAGTGGGTCTAAGACCATTGAGAGGATTCAGCTTGTAGAAAACACCAGATCTGGTCTAACTGACAAAGTAAAAGTCCAAACCACTTGAAATTGGTAGGAGGACTAAGGAGAGGTGTTGGAACATAGTGGTATAGTCAAAGTTCAAGTTTGACCTATAAAAGGGGTACTTGCTCAGTCTATCGTGCTTGACTCAAAGCAGGGCCAAAGAAATTGAGATTTTCAAAACCCTCTGGAGCATAGCTTGTTTAGCCTCTTAGGAGGTTACACAAAAATTTGGTGGATTTTGGACATTAGGAAGTCATCCTAAGTCTATTTTCTAGTGATCAGATAGACTCAGAATTCTAGAGTTGGAGTTAGAGACCTAAGAAAAAGTCCAAAACAAGTGAAAATTGATGAGCAAGGTGTACAAAGCATAGGGAACACAGTGGTGAAGAGAAAATCTAGAAAATTTTCAAAACTGAAGAATCTGCTGAGTCTATCACGATAGACCGGGGCTTTTTCACAAAAATTGAATTTTTTGAAAACTGACCTTAGAGCCTTGTTCTACATGTTGTTGTGAGCCTATGGTTAAATTTTGAGTAAATTTGGAGTATTGTAAGTGCATCTAAGAGGATTACTTCATAAGATCAGAAAAGAAACTGTTGTTTGATGCAAGTTACAAAGGAAAAGTATTCCAAATTGTTGAAACTTGGTGAGTAGTATCTCAAGAGAAGGGGGAACTCAAATCTGTAAAAACAGTTGAAAAACTGTATCCCAGTAACACTCTGGTGAGTCTATCGTGATAGACTTAGAAACTCACCGTAGAAAAATCAAAATTCAAATCTGACTTCATATTTGGGTTCAGAAGGTCCATTATACCCTGTACACAAAGTTTGAGTGCATTTGGACATCTGCAAGGGGTACTTGGTGACCCTATCGCGATAGACAAGTGAGGAAAAAATTTTGAGAAATTTTTTTGAAACCAAGTATACCACTGGGTTTATCATTGCCTAAGGAGTGCACAGCCCACTTTTGGGCTCAAATTGACCACTTGCAAAAACATCAGATAGAGCAACTTTCCAAATTACATCTCATTGTTTTGGTCATAACTTTCACATACGGACTCCCATTCCAAAACTTTTTTTATCAAAACGTAGCTTGAGAGTAGCACTACAGATCTTAGAGTAAATTGACCAAAACAGTTTTGAAAAAAACGCTGTTTAAGGCCTCAAAATGCATCCGGAAGTCAGGGATGTCTAAAACCGACAATTTGAGAGAATTGTGAGAAAATGCTCACGGTTTTGGACATAGTTTTGGATTTTCCCTGACCAAAACACTTGAACACACTGAGAGAGGTATTACTACAGCAAGCTAGAGCTATTAAGCCTAGAAGTCATGTCTACATCAGACTTAGACTCAGCTTATACAAGCACAAGGATTGCAGGGATAGATGAGCACCCCCGCCCAGAATAGATCTTCCAAACCTACAGTACATAAAGACCAATTTTGTGGAGAGAGTTTGGACGTATAACCATGAAAGTGAAGGACTATATAGGTATATTAATGGAAATCAATTCAAACTTTACAATTGCTTAGAGCCTTACCCAGATGAGCTGACAGAGTACAAGCTCTTATATGTCTATACATACGAGGTTGACCGACAATGGACATCTTTATTTGTTGACAAGTATGGACGAGAATATAGAGCTGTAGAAAGCACAAATCCGCGAACCAAATTAGAGATGAGTGGATATTTGGTCAATGAAGGACCTCAGATACATCCACCAAACATAACCTCTAAGAGAATTCCAAAGAGGGGACCACCACCTAGATTTCCTCCTAGAGCGATAACGAGAGATGAAACGATACCAGAGAGGAGTATGGTTCCATACTTTGCACCCCAAAGTATAAGACCACCTCAGCTAAGAAAATGGGTAAATATAAAGTACAATGGCATAGGAGACCCATACGCCCATGTCTCGGCTTTCAAGAAAGTCCTACGAGCAGAACGAGTAGAGGACTTCCACACGCAGTATGTGGGTTTTGGACTTACATTGGAGGACAATGCACAAGCATGGTTTGAACTATTGAACCGGAGAGAGTTCACAACCATTGAGCAAATGTTGGATGAATTTGTTCAAGAATTCACCAAGAGGGGCATAAAACATAACACCCTTCCTAAGATTCAGGAATTTAAACAAGGCGAAACAGAAACATTGCGACAAGCAATACTGCGTTTCAAGCAATATGTTGCTAGATGTCCTACCCAAGAGTTACCCATGCGAGAACGTCAGATCCTATGCTTCATCAAAGGACTTAGGAATGAGAATCTCCAAAAGGACCTATACATGAAAAGATACCAAACTTGGAAGAGGTGACCAAAGCGGCAGTTGACCTAGTTGACAATTGCAAATTCTATGAAGATGGTCAGAAGAAGATGAATGATGCGAGTGAGAAAAAGAAAACCGCTGATCTTGAGGATCAAAGAGGGAATCTAGGACAAAACCAAGTAAATGTTGAGGAGCAAATCATAGAGAATGTGATGCAACGCATCAACCACTCTGACAGAGTACCAGCCTATAGAATTCCTCAACAACGAAGGTGTATGACATGTGGAGGGGACCATCCGACGCAACATTGTCCTGACTATAAACCTAAGACTCCACCAGGGTTTGAGCATGTTATGTCTCAACCGCCTAGATATCATCCTATAGTGGAACAAGTGTTCTTAAGTGAAAGACCCATAGCTGCTAGAAATGCATGTGTGAGTCATGAGCTTCAAATAGAAAGATATGTGGTAGATCAAGGGCCACTTCAAGGTCAATATCAAGTATTGCCACAACAACCAATACGTCCATGTGACAGATGTGGTAGTAGTGATCACTTGATTAAGGATTGTCCACACCATGATATCATGATAAATGTATATTGTAATGAGTGTGCAGTCACACATATGATTTTGGATTGTCCTAAGAATCCAAGAAAGAAAGGTAAAATGCAACCACATGTTACCTTTCCTTCTACCAGCAAATCAAAGAAAGAACGAGCCACAACAAAAGGAGAGACGACAACAACAACAGAGCAAGAAACAATTGCAAAAGAACAGGTGCTTAAACAACAAGAAGATGAAACTAAGCAAGTTGCTCCAGTAAACGTTTCACAAGAGCACAAGCAAAAGTGCAAGAGCAGAAGCCTACAAATGGAGAGACTAGTAAGAGTTCCAAAAGCCGTAGAAACTCTAGACGAGCAAGAAGGACTATAATGAAAGAGAGACTAGAAAGGGAGAAAGGAGAAGAAAAGGCTGTTACAGCTGAGTTGGAAACAGAGTTGGAACAACTCAAGAGCAACAGAAACAGCAAAGGAAAACTGAAACCCTTAAACCAGCTGAAGCACCCAAGAATGCTAGTTCAGGAGGATCTGTCCTAGTGGACAAAGTGAATGAGCCTTTAGACATGATGTTACAGGCTTATGAGGCTAGATTGGCAAATAGACAGACCTTAGAACAAAGATGGATGACCCATCCTTATCCCGAACTAGAGAATCAGAGGCTAGAAATGTGTAAGCAGCTCATTAAAACCTCTCAAGCATTGCTAGAACCACCTCCACCAGAATTGAAGGATAGGATAGTCACCCCAGTGCACAAAGACGAGAGCATTAAAGTAGACGAATTGCCTAGACAAGAGGTGGATCATAGGGAAGAACCACTGCCAAGGTCGCAAGACTGGAGGGTAGTCCAAAATACAACAAATGAATCAATGAGGGATTTCCCACCTTATGTTCCTATATTTGAGGAGCAGTGGCCAGAGGAGTTATGGAAGGCTGTCCGAGATGCCCAAAAAAGAGAAGAGGATGCTGGACCAGCACCATTTCCTGAAATCACATTAGATAGACCACAAATGAGTGTTAATGTGAGGTCATATTATGGTGATGTAGGATCGATAGCCTCCGAAGATAGTAGACTTGCATCGTTAAGAACTTTGCCACAGTACATGGGAGATTTTGAGGCAAAGTTTGAGATTGTGAGAGTTCCATCACAGAGGCTAGGGGGGACAAAAGAATTGGACACAAAAATTTTGACTGACTTGCTATCCACGCCAGTGAAGTGCACAATTACGTTGGCAGAACTTTTGAAAATCAGACCAAGTATATGGACGGATATAGGAAAATGCTTGGAAAAAATTGGGATCAAAAGCCCATTAAGGTTCCTGGAAAAAGAGCTAGATGAGATTGAGAAGCCTAGATCAAATGTAAGACCGGTACCTCTGAACAAAGTAGGAGAGTACTGTGAAGGAGAAGATGGTAATGCCACTTTGCCTATCGAGTACAATGGGATTGAAACGAAAGCTATACTTGACAGCGGAGCAGGAATTGCCATAGCAACAAAACGAATATGGGAGAAATGGGGTAGGCCCGCCTTTAGAACAACCAGAATAAAATTACAGTTAGCTGATGGGCATGTGGAAAGACCCATGGGATTGCTAGAAGCGATAGTGGTGTCTTCTTGTGGTATAGAGTATGCGCATACTTTTGCCATAGTTGACTTTGGCAAGAAAAATAACTATGAAATCATCCTTGGAAGACCATTCATGAGGCAACTCAAGATGGTACAAGATTGGGGTTATGATTATCTATACTTGAGACAAGCTGAAACCACAACACGTGTAAATATGAGAAATCATAGTTACCAAGATGTAACTAGAACGCCCGTGGAAGATTTGATTCTGCAACACAAAGTGGATCAACAGACCATCCGTGGATGGGCAAAAAGAAAGAAATCTGGATGTGCGGAGCATCGAATGTAGTGACTTTGGGAGAAATGAGAATTCCTTAGAGAGGGTCTTAGAAGATGATGCTTACATAAGAGAACCTTTTCCGGAAGAGGCATTAGAACCACTAGAGTGGACTCAGATATTGGCTACTTTGGATGTCTGTGTTAATGAGACCACACCAACAAAATTTTGCGATGAGAATGGGTATGACATATTCCCCTACTACATGCTAAGGGTTATGTGTGAGACAGATGAAGAATCTGAGTATGAGTTCGAAACAGGGTTATTAGCTATGGGGATAGCACAAAACCAGATACCTAGCCCGAATACTGGTCATATAGAAATAGGTGCTCTTTGCGATCAGTGTGCGATAACACACTTGATTACAAACTGTCCAACTCGAATGCATAGTACAAAGGAGGATCCGCAAGTCAACGAAGCAAAGTTGCAGGAGGAAGGGCTAAGATCCAAAGAAGATGCTTCACGTCCAACGCCTACAAACGAGCAATATGAAGACTTGGAATCAATCAAAGAAGAGGTGTAGCAAGTGACAAGAAGTTCAGACACTATTGGTGACATTCAACAACTGAAGTCGAGGAAGAAGAGCCTATGACTCTACAGGAACCAAATGCTAATTTTGTCTCTCCAAAAGACATATCAAAGGAAATGATGGTCAAGCAGGAGCTAGAACACACATATGAACTCAAAAGTGTGAACAATGAAGAAGAAGACGACAAGGAGTCCACACCAAATATTGCTCAAGTCACTCAAGAGAACATAGGCAATCTAGTACCAAAGAAGATCAACTTTTTGCTAAGTGCACAAGACGGAGTCAAGATGAATTTTATGGAAGAAATTGATACAAATTCCACGACTAATGTCATGTCATATGGCATGTGGTTACTTCTAGGTAAGACAAAGCTTTATGATATTCAGATAAAGGTAAATCTCTCACCTGAAGTAGATGTTATAAGTATGGGGATTGCAGAAGCTACTCTCCAACTACTCTCACAGAATGTCAAAGAAAAATTCTTGGTGGTAGATTCTCGACAAATGGGAACACATTTGATTTTGTCCAAGCCATGGGCACAAGTCTGTGAAGACGAGCCTGAATCTTCAACAATGGTCATCACGACAAGCTCAACAGAGGTCAAGCCTACAACAATTCAAAGATTCTTGGGTATTGAAAAAGGCAAAGCTAAAGTAAGCCCACAGTCTCTAGCCCAGCGAATGCAAATGCAAGACAAAGCCTCTACATCAAAAGCCAAACCATCAACAAAACAATGGAAACCCAAGCAAAAAGTCTATCAACCGAAGTTTCCATCGCCCAAAAGTCTCCAAAGGAAGTCAAAACAGGTAAACCAAGTGCTAGTATCCAAGGCACATATTAAATTTAATGATCCAATTTGGATACAATCACAGGAACAACCTCAACAAGCAAAGGTAATAGGATGGATCACATCAAAGCGAGTCAATTATTGCAGAAGGCTACAGGAAAGGAAATTCATATGTTTGGGTCAACAAGCCCAAGATAACAGCTTGGCGATTTCCATCCCATGACAACCACTCAGTCAAGAATCAACAAAGCCGTCAACGTCAATCACATAACTCAACCAAGAGAAAGGACAGGTACAAAAAGAAAAAGAGAAGGTCTTCCACTGGACAAACCATTCGACAAGTCTGGGTAATGAAATCAGAATTCTACTAGACTACCCAACAAAGTCAAGTGAAGATCACCTCCAAGCAAGTCCAAAGATTCATTCCAGTCGTGTTACTCGAAGCACAAGGATTCTATGAGGGTAACTTTCAAATCTGGTTACCCTAAGGTAGTAGCTTATCAAGGAATCACCCAAGAACAACAAGAAACATCAAGAAATCAAGAGCAGCTACCCGCTACACCCAAGAGTACTACAACCTATAGATGGATCCCTCGTCAATTACTACAAGAGCAAGGCTTTTACAAAAGTAACAGCCATATTTGGAAGTTAAAGACAAGGTACCATCAAGTCAAAGAAGAAACAAGGCAAGTGGCAAAAGAGATCATACCAGGCCCAAGAACAATGTGGGTTCCAAAATCTGTGATTGAGGCTCAACACAAGATAGATACACAACTCCTTTACAACCTCTTAACAACAAAAAGAAAGCAACGGTAAATGCGGAGGTCACAGTTTTGAAGAACACTATCTGGAAGAAGAAGACTTCATCAACCATTGCTTCAACATCATTACCTGTCTCATCAAGCGACCACAATTTGCTACCAAGGAATGAAGAGCAGATATATGCCAATGTATTGGAAACATGGCATCTCAAACAAAAACTAACGAGAAAGGCCTAAACATCAAAAGCATATGGAATTGGATTTCAGGCCGCGATCAGGTAAGTCCAAGTCGCCATTAAACTTACATGGCATAAGAGTCTAGAGTCGAGCAGCTAAGCCACTAAATGAGCAAAGTGTCAGACCCAAGCTTCAAGTTAATATTTTTTTGTGGTCTATGAGTCTAGCTAATAGGTATAAGCTCAAGCTGGAGAGTTGAGCATACATAAAGTCATGTCGCTCATGCTGGAAGAGGTGAGCATAAGAGTCAAAGTCCATATAATATATAAGGTGGAGAAGGCGGAGTAGTCCAAAAAAAAAAAAAAAAAAACACTCACGCACTTGACACAGTGAGGAAGAGTGGAGAAACCGCGACAACAAAAACCCTTCTTGTGAGTAGTGAAAGCTTTTGAAGCACTCATGCTATATGTTTTGCTCGCTACACTAACTCCATGAAGAACCCATCAATACTCTTCTTTCGCACCGCATCTTGTTTAACATGCATAACTCTGTGCAAGCATATAGATGTCCCATCATTGGAGATATGCATTAGGCACTCTTTTTTTTCCTCCCATGCACTTACACAAACAAATGATGATGACCAAGCGAAAACAAGTTTTATAAGCCTTTGCTCAACAACAATGACTCTGAATTCAAGCTACTAACACTTATCCATGCATATCAAGCCCATACTAGTAGCCATATGGCCATATGTACTTTAACTCAGCATAACTCTATAACATCAGAACCTAAGTACATATAGCCTCGCATTTAATTATGACTAAAGACGTTTTTTCCCACTGTGTTTTTTCTCTTTAGTCTTATCCAGGTATCCAAGACCTTCATTTTGTATATACGCTACATTTTACTTTTACTCTTTTATTTTTTATAACAACAAAAACAAGAAGAACCACGCTATCCCCACACTACTAATTGCAAATCTACTAACAAGTCAAAAGGAAGAGGAAAAAAAAACAGCTTGACAAAGCTTCAAGTCAACTTACAGGTACGACTGCGAGATAACAACCATAAGAAAAGCAAACTAGAGCTACAATGACATCGACCTGTTGCACCAACAAGTCGATACAACCTCATGCAATTCAAGATACAACAACCAATCGGAGCGGGGGAGTTCCAGGCTTCAGATACACTACAGGTACAACTTCAAGGCAGCTTTAATATCACACAAAGAAACCAATTGCAGAAGAGGTTGCCACAACAACTTCAACCAACACCAAGACATCAAGAACTCGTCAAGGCCAGCAAAGACATAGGGTCTTGTCAGGGACGACAAGAATTCGGAGGGAAATTATACCCCCCTGAGCTAGTGCCACAACTCACAGTTGTAGATGTCACACATAATGTGAATACAAGGGCAAGGGCAGAGACTGTTGCTCGCCAAACAGAGGACATCAGGGAAGCACAGATTAAGGAGAAAGAAAAAGTAGTAGTGGAGTCCCAGAGGCAAACAGAATGCAATGTGACCTTGTCCATAGAGGCAAGCAATCAAGAAACTCTACTTTCAATGAAGGATGGTTTGCTTGCAGAGATACCATTTGTAGATGGAGCCAGAAAGCTAGCTCTGGAAAAAGTGGACATTAATTTATTGCAGAATCCAGATGCTCGGATTTCAGACACAATTATCTATGCTTGTCTTAAGTAAGTGTTACTATCTTGCTAGCTTTGAAAACTCAGATAATAGGTTTGCTAACTCAGGTATACTCTCTGCAGCTTGATCAAAAGTCAACTCCCACTGCACACCCACACGGAGGTGTTTCTTCTTGATCCACAAATGTCAGTGATTATTAGACAGAAGAACAGTCCATCTGGGTGTTCAATTCAATAAAAGGAACTCACCCTGAAATTAAGCTGTAAGTGTTATGTATCAGAAAGTGTTTCTTATAGATATTGATAAGCCGTTTTTCGCCTTTGTAATTGCCATACTGAGTTACCTCACCCTACCAAAATCACCCAAACAACTGTGGCTATCCCTACCATTTCACTGTACATAGGCGTGCGTGAGTCACGGACTTTTCCCAAATATATCTCCTTACTGAAATAAAACCCTCAATTAGCTAGGCATTGGGCTAGTTCAGTCAAAATAAAATAAAAAATATAAGTATATGATCCCATGTGTATCTTAAATTTTCTTTGTATATAGGCCTAAATAAAAGATTTTTCATAATTATTTTGGTATTTAATTAAATATTTCTACTCTAGGTGTGTGTTATTTATGCTCTGTAATGCCTCCCATTACACAATTTTTCATACCATTTTTCCATCATACTCTTTATTCCATATAGAAATATTTCCATGTAGCTTCTCTTATATTTGGTGTAACTCCACCCCAACAAAAATCCAAAAAAAACTAGTTTTATTTATGTTATATTTTTTCACTATTGTGATTTTTCCCTTCCTACATCTATATTGGTTTTTTTTTCTAAAAAATTAGAACACCAAAAATATTTATCTTTTTATGGTAGCCTCATAATGAAGAGATTTCTTTGACCCCTTTATTTTTTTTCCAGTTATATTATTTATATTGACAAGTACATATTTTTTAGACCCCTGATATTTGATTTTCTTAGTTGTACTAATGACCTTATATCATAATCTCAACAATATCTTAAATTATAGACCTACCAAATAAGGTCAAGGGTAGTGGCAGCATACATGCACTATGGAGGGCTCAACTCTTGGAGGTATTCAAAAGAATCATCCAAAAAGGACCCCACAAGGACCTTGTGCAGTGAAAAAAAACGGTCGATTTTGCAGAATTTTTAAAGTTCACTGGTTTGCCTCCGAATTTGAAAAGGTGAATACAAACAAAAGTTGTAGCTCGTGGGCTGAACTTTTTGCCTCAAATTTTTTCATATTTTTTGAGCTACGAGCTGTGAGCTATGATTTTATTAGTGGACCCCAGTTTTTCCCATGCTATGCAACCACACTCTCTTCTTCCACTTTATCATTTTCCTCTTTCACACACACTTCTCCACTCATCATCCCCACCTTTTCTCACCACTCCTCTCTGCACCCTATCTCTCAACCTTCTCCTCAACCTTGAAGAATAAGAGAAACCATGGTGAACTCATACCTCCCACACATAGAGTGTACAATTCCATTTTCAAAATTGACCACCTTGTCTCTTCAAGGAAGGTTGAAGAGTGGAGAAGAAATGTACCGAGAAAGCTAGAGGACGGTCAACAAGGATCAAAATAGGCCTACTCAGACACTTGGAGCATCAACCTTGTAAGAAAATCCACCTTTTGTACCTCTTATGAGTTTTTCTTCTCTTAAATTGTATCCTACATGGATACTCCCCATTGTAAGATCCAATTCCATTTGTAAATTAGAGACAAACTCTACTAACACCTAACCCCAACTATAAAAGTCCTATCACCTCCATTTCTCTCCTCTCCTTCCCCACGCACTATCTTGATAATTCCAAGCAAAAGGAAATTAGATAAATTGCTGAACATCTAACCCAACCATGGTTAGAGGAGTAACCCAAGCCTTCAAAATTTGCTTTAAAAGGAGGGTGTACTAGCACAAAAAGGGGAGCCATAAGCAAGAGCACTATCTAATAGCTTGAGAAGCCAAGCTCAACCTCTCTAGAAGGAGCACTTGAGTGGAAGCTCATTGTCTTATGCACGTGCATGTGTTGTAATTAGGGGATTAGCAAGGGAACTCTATGCCATTGTAAGAGAGAGAGTGATCATTCAATTGAGAGTAGGAAATCTATCATTTCTCCTACTAGTGTAAGCCCAACATTTGCTGAATCAAGGAGGGTGGATTTGGACTAAGCTTGGATACTTTGTCTCCCTTCCAACATGAAGAAATGGACAACAATGATGCGTAAGTGTCTTGGTGTTATTTTGTTAAGTTCTGATAGCTTGTCTCTGGTGTTTGCATCAATTTAGCCATAAATCCCACATACTGTAAGAGGGCGACAGGGTGGAGAGGACTCTTTCCGCTGGCCTAAAGACAGTGATTGGTGGCTTTTCTTGTGATGTGTTGGTGTGAAATTTACACAAGCTATTGAAAAAAATACTAATCTCACTTTGATTTGTCATGACAGATTTTGTAAGAAGGTATTAATGCAACAAGCACCCCTCTCCCTTTCTCTCTCTTTCTTACATATATAATTGTGTTTGCCTTAATCATTGCCGATACATTTCAAAGTAGCCCGAGCACTAATCTCTCTCTCTCTCTCGACTAATCTCTCTCTCTCTCTCTCGTCTCTCTCATCTCTCTCTCTCTCGTCTCTCTCTCTCTCTCTCTCTCTCTCTCTCCTCTTTACGCGTCCTAGTTCGCATCCAAAACTAGGTGGTGCCCCAAATTTGTGTAGGGTTAGGTTGCGGGTTTGTGTGTGTGTTTGTTGTTTTTTCCAACCCCAACCCAATTGAGCAGCGCGGGTGCCTTGAAGGGTGTCTAGAGGTTGCTCTTCTTGTTGCCCGCCCCGGACCGCCTCAATATCCATGTAAATTTGAAGCCTCAAGCTAACATCTTGATACTGCTTTGTGCAGTTGTATAAAGAGGTTGTTGCTTGCCTATGGCAAGCTATGTGGAAGGTATGAACTATACAAGGCCCCAATCAAAGATGTACCTGTCCCAAATCAAACAGATGGAAATTCTTGCGGCTGGAGATGTCTTCTCCATGCAGAATATGTCCTGCAAAGCTACTTTGCATTAAAACCTTTCATGACTAAGGTAACCATTTGGCAATGCATTCAGTCAGTTTTGGTTTAGTTTATAGAAGAATTATCACCATGTGGTCTTTCAATTTTGCAGAGTGCTTTAAAAAACTACACATATGATTGTTTGCAAAGAAACCGGGTAAGTTTTAATACAACACTGCTTACTATGTCTAGCCCCAGAGAGCCTGAAGATAGCGCTTGGATGACCGCACTATTGATATGACAATACATGACGTGCCACCACGACAAACCCCTGCATCCGATACAGTGGAATCACAACGGCCGAGGGGGTCATATCAGCAGAAGATGAAAGAGCCGAGGATGAGGAAAGGTCAAATGAGCATATGGAAGGTGCTAGTGTACAACCAGAGGAGACAATGAAAGAGCCAAGTCAGCCAGTGGAGGAGCCAAAAGAGCCTATGGATGAAACCCAAGATGAGGAAAGCAGGCCTATGGATGAGCAAAAGGATATGGATGAGGAAAGCAGGCCTAGGGATGAGCAAACTGATATGGATGAGGCAAGGATGGATGAGGCAAGGATAGATGATGCAAGCCGGTCAACCGAGGCAGAGGAAAAGATCTTGGAGGAAACCTTGAATGAGGCAGAAAGAGCCATGGGGGAGACCCCTGATGAAGATGTGAATGATGACTATGAAGATGTGAATAATGAAGCTAAAGCACTAGAGGAGAGCAACAACGACATCATTACTACAGAGACCCAGTATGGACCCTTGCTACCTGTAGATATGGTTGTTCCGGTAATTTCTATTCAAGTATGGAAAAATATGGTCAGCTTCTAACTACTTATATGTATTTGTCAACTTTTACAGAGGTTGATTATCTTGGACCTCAATGGATTGCTGCTGATGCGCGTGCCTCTCGGTGACATAGAACCCTTTGAGGATTTGCAAACGTTTCGGATGGGAACTTGTCGAGTCGTGGTTCGTCCAGGAACCAAGGAATTTATTCAGTTTCTTCTTCCGCGCTTCAGAGTTGCCATATGGTCTTCAGTGCAAAGGAAAAACTTGTCGCCACTAGTTACAATAGTTTGCAGTGTATGCGGCGCTCACACGTCAGATTTTGCCTTTTTGTATGATCAAAGAAAATGCGTTACCCGTACCGTCGAGGCCACTACCACCCTAAAAAACCACACTTACCTCTTTTGTACAAACCGTTTAGCTAAATCGGTGTACCCTTTGATGCAACTATTACACTACTGATTGATGATACTCCTGAAAAGGGAGAACTAAATCCGTCGGGAATAACTATCTCTCCACCTTCTTTCGAGGAGCATTTCCTTCGATTTTTACCTTGAAGACATTCTGGATTCCATACTTATAGAAATTGTATCTCAGTCCATTGTTCACGGACGAGTTTGTACTTTATAATGAATTAAGATGACTCTTCTATCATGTCTTTGTCTTGTCTAACATTGAGAGAGAGAGAGAGAGAGAGAGAGAGAGAGAGAAGAGAGAGAGAGAGAGAGAGAGATAGATAGATTTTATTATCGTCCTCTGGAGGTCAAATATGACCTATGGGACCAAAGTTACATGTGATGTAGTATGTGTATGGCTGATAAGTGACTCTCGATGCTCCAAAATTGTAGTGATGAGAGTCGCAATGGAGAGCCCACACTTTGGCTGGGAGAGGAAAGGTGTGTAGGTCTAAGTTATGGCCTGAAAATGTGAGAGAAGCAAGTTCGGAATGTGATCAAAAGCTGAGCACTCTAGTAGTGTGTGGTACTCAGACTCTCGAACTTGCAGTGAGCATAATGTGCACAATCGATTTGACTCTTCTTCCCATTGCCCCAACGCCCATTCTCGCATCGAAGGAAAAGTGAGCTAAGACGAATTGCTGCGATAGTGCGTACACGGACAAGGGAATAGGCTCAAGCATGTAAGTGTGAGTACGGTTTCTCTCTCAGCGAGTAAAGAACATGGTTTTGTAGTTGGGGACAATATAGTGGTGTAATGTATGAAGCATGACCCACCAGATTTCTCCCAAGCCGTAATACATTGGTGTTGTAGAAAAGCTTCATTCACTTAGAGTCAATTGAAGCATCATGTAGCAAGTGTAAGGTGCATCCCATCTCCCAAACCACTTCTTTATGTCTTGCATCCATCCCGTGCTCAAGATCTTGCTTTTATCGTCTTTTTGAACTTTTTTGCTTGCTTCCCATGCAATTATGAAAGTTCGATGTGAGGGATTTTGACGCATCTTTTCATGTACTCCACAACCCTTCCATGCCCATAACCTCATTGGGGAAGAGATCCCGACTCAAGAAGTAGGAGCAATATGGTGTTTGTGTCTTAACTTAAGAGAAAGTTTGTAAGAAAACGCATGTTTGGAACATTCTCAAATCTTTTCCAAGTAGAGCTTTTGGACATTCTCAAACTCTTTCCAAGTAGACTTTGAGATGCTCCCGCCCTACACTTCAACTCCATAAAGAAGAACCGGTGTCACCAATGCATCAAAAAGATACTTCTTGAGAACCCAACACTTGATGTTTCCCATATTACACATGTTCTCAAATGCATAATATGCTCTCTTTCCCGCTTCCAAACGACGCATAGCACATTCATTCCACTTGTGATTGGATGGAACCTCAAGGCCAAGGTACTTAAATCTCTCAACAACTTCAAGTGTCTTGTTGTTGTACACAATGCATGGCTTCTCCTTATGGTTGGTTTTCACAAGCATAACCTTTGTTTTGGATTCATTTACAATCAGCCCACTATGCAAGCAAAATTTCTCAAGGACAACCATAAGCTTTTGTGCATCTTCTAAAGTGTGTGCTAGAAGCACTACATCATCCGCATACAACAAAAGTATGATTACCGCATTGCAAATAGTGACCTCTTCAATGCCTTCTTCTTGTATAAAGTCAAGTACCATTTGTTCCAATTGATCGATGCATAGACCAAAGAGAGTTGGTGACAATGGACATCCTTGTTTAACCCCAATAGTGCTTACAAATTTTTTTGAAATTTCTCTTCCCATGCGCAATTGACAAATCACCTTCTCATAGATTCGAGAAATCGCAGCATAAACTCACTTGGCACTTGGAGTTCTTCCATCCTTCTCCACAAATTGTTATGTGAAATCATATCAAAGGATTTCTTAAAGTCCACAAAACAACAATACAATCGCTTGCCTTTCAACCGACTTTCCTCCATGAGAACACGAAGAGTGACAAGATGATCAATGGTGCTATGGCATCGATGAAAACCCGCTTGTACCTTTGCACGCTTGCCATTCTCTTCAGCCCAATCACTCAATTTCATCTCCATTATGCACCCAAACAACTTTGCCATAAGAGACCCAATCATTATAGTCCGGTAGTTGCTTACATTCTTTACATCCCCTCCTTTATGCAAAGGCTTAACCCAATTAGTACTCCAATCATAAGGCATACCATGTTGAAGTGCAAGGTTGAACATATCACACATCCACTTATGGGTAAAATCTCCCGTCCATTTGATCATCTCCGGCTTGATACCTTGAAGAGCTCCCGCTTTGCAAGTGGCCAACTTTTCAAGCTCACCGCATACATCCTCAATAGTAAAAAAAGACGGCATACATGGGAGTGAACCATAAAATGGTATTTTTTCAGTATTTGCTTGCTCATATAATTGCCTACAATGTGTGTACATATCCACTAGACTCAAGTTACCAAAATTCACAACCCGCTTGCCTCTCAAGTTTCTCCAAAATCTTCCACATGCATGTGCCTTTTCTTGGACTTGAAATTCTTGTTGCTTTACTTCCCATCTTCTTCTCTTCTTTTGAATCAATGCCTTGTATGTATACAAATGACTTTGATAGTTGTCTTTGTCCATAGTTGCATCAAGCTTTATCAAGGACTTTCGAGCATCTTGACATTCTTTATCAAATCACCTTTTGCGTGATCTATCTTTGTTGATACCATGGAGATGCTTTATGGAAAAGCATTCTTCCGCACAAGAACAAATAGCTTTCTTGAAAGCTTCCCATTTAGTTTCCAATGGTGCATCACATTGAAGCTTTGTCATCCATAATTTTTGCTCAACCATTGCAATGTACATTGGTGCCCGTTTGAAATCCATACATAGTGATAACTTCTCTTTCCTTTGGCTGAGATTATCATGCTTAGTTGCTTCTCCACATGAAAGGTCAATACATAAGGTGCGATGGTCGGATTCCGGGGTCCATTGACCAAACATAAAACTGTTTATGCGATACATGATGGCTTCAGAGAGTAGCATATAGTCAATCACACTATCCCCATTATGTCTCCTACATGTAAATCCATTGGTTCCACTCCACAAAGATACACCATTGGCAATGAGCATACCCGTGCTATTACACATGTGTAAAAGTAACTTTCCATAGTGATCCGGCTCTTTCTCATCCATTGAAGTACGATCATACAAGTGAACTTCCTCCAACTCCCTTGAAATGTATGGCATATCAAATTGTTGAGTATCATGTTGCAATATTTTTGTGCGAGAATTCATATCCCCAAATACAATAACATCACCTTCACCTTTGAAATAAGCAATGTCCTCCTCCAAATCAGAAAATGGTTGATCTCTATCCATGCAAGCATAAAAGGGAGAATCATGATGAGGAATGTAGCAACCGGCTACAAAAATGGGTGCTCTTTTTGGTGTCATAATTTTCAGCCATACATAACGTTTGTACTTGTCATCTTTCACAATTGATACAAAATCTTCCAATCCTTTCTTTACCATACATGCTAACCCTCCTTGTCCTCTTCATTGCTTGAGATTCTTTGACCACATCAATGAATGTACATTGTAATCCTCCAAGCCGTTAATCCTTTGTGTATCATGCTCCCAAGTTTCAACAAGAAGTACAACATCGGCTTTGCTTGTTAGTTCATCAATGCCAACCCCCGCATTCCATGGGTATCCATTACAATTCCAAAAGCATATTTTCAATTGTAACTCGGTCTCATAGGTCACGCATCCCTATTTGCTTGAGAGACTTGCCTCCTCCTTGGGCACATTTTCTTCATGAGAGATCTCCTTGTTTTTATTATTCTTTTCCTCATATGCCTTGCGACGCATATTTTGTTGCTTAATAGTGCGATCTTCACATACAAAACATTTTGTATCCCTCAAATAGATCCAACTATTATCAAGGATAATCTTTCGCTTGGTCTCATCCGGCATGGTGCATACAATTGGCCGTTCTCTCGAGCGAGGAGCTCCTTGCTTCCCCACTCTATGTGCTCCATAGACCATAACTCCGGACATACCAAAGTGGGTTTTGAAGAAGTCTTCAATAACAATGGCAAGAGAAGGAGGTGTCTCTAAATTCTCTTCGGGAATTCCACGAATAACAATGTTCTTGGAACGTCGCTCCCGTTCCTTCAACTCTTCCACATCCACATTCTCAACATTCTTTGTTTGAACCATAGCTTGCATGAGTGAGGAATTAGAAACCACATTGCTACCACATACATCAGCCCAAGACTTGTTTGTGCATACATTTTTCATGTCGCATACATCCCGGCTCATAGTGTCAAATTTCTCCTCTTTCAATACATGGTCATGCTCTACTTTGCTCATCCGCTCCTTCAAAGCATTCAAGTCCACAAGAGAGCATTTACATTCCTTAACTTCCTCTTCAAGTTGCATCAAACGTGTTGTTTGCATCTCAAGTGTCCTCTTGAGATTCTCATTCTCAACCACAAGTACCCTTAATGTGCCATTCTCCATTGCAAGTGCTCGTAAGTCTTCACCTTGTTTGTTTACGATCTCTTGCAATGTTACCAAGTACGCCATGAAAATGGTTTTCGATGTCGCTGGTTGGGTGGTTGCGTTGCTATCTCCACACTTAGGAGATTTTGGATCATTTTCCACAATGGTTGTGGACCTTGTTGAAGAAAAAGAACCCTTGCGAGTGCCGGAAGACATTGTATGTAAAATAGGAGATGAGAATCAATTTTGTTGAACCTGTTCACTTCGGAAATGCTGCTACAGAAACGCCTTCCATAACTCTGAAAATTTTTGTCTTTACATCAATGCGTAGAGGATTTTGTGCTCTTCAATTGAGGCTATAGATCACCCAAATCGGAGTTCAGATGAAGAAGTTATGATCAAAAGAGTGAACTGCTGTCTACTAGGTCAAAAAACGGCTACGTTTTTTTAGAGAGAGAGAGAGAGAGAGAGAGAGAGAGAGAGAGAGAGAGAGAGAGAGAGAGAGAGAGAGAGATTTGACATGGTAAAGAAATGTATTTCAAGCACACTTATTCATAGGGCACAATTGACAAATGAGCTCAAAAAACTTCATGTGTTGAAAGTCATTTGTATACACTTGGATTCACAAGAATATCTGTTACATTGACACTACTTCAACCCGACCATCCAACTCTTTGCACAAAATATCGTTTTCCCTTCGCCGCATCACCTTACGGCCAGCTAGGAAAAAGAAAAATCTGATAGGTCCCTGTCCATTGACTCTTCAATTATGTCATGCCGCAACTGATGAAGACTGCATAGCTTCCTTATTGTAACCACCAACAATAGGCCATGCTCTTTATCAATCACTTCCACATCCACAACAGGATTATCTTCCAAACCTGCAGAAACCTGGTCCATAGAATGTACTTACCATTGAGCATTTGTGATCGCATATACCAAAATGAGAGTAACAGTGATTGGCTTGCAATCATGTACTTGACAACTAGAGTATCAAGCGCGACCTCGCACCGTAAGCCAATCTCTTCCTTTACATACCATCCTCTGTCAAGAAGTTTGTCACAGGATGACTGTTGAAAGGACTTGCACATGAACATAGTTTTCGTAACACGGATGTTGTAGCTATGAAACAACTCTATGAAGAGTGCAGCAGGACAAAAGTTTGCAATTCTAACCAGTTTGGTGGAATAGAGCTATGTAGAGACCTCTGTATATCTTTGTGGAGCTTACTTCGCATTGCCTCCACCATTGTTTCCTCGGGAACTGGCCAGTCCATAGTGTTCCAATCGGTTGGTAGAGGCACTTTCACCACCATGCCATTCTTATTCCGTGAGCTGAGTTGGTAGAAATGGTCATAAAAAAATATTACTTCATCAGCCAGGCTTTTGCTGCTCCTCCCTGAATACTGTAGAGAACCAATGTGGGTATGAACAACAAGGAAGAGGCCTATTATGCACTCCACAGGCTCCCATTGCTCATAAGAAGAGGGATAAACATCTGCAATATATATAAGAAGAGTTAAACTAAGAGTATCAATAAGTAAAAATGAAAAATCTAATGTAATTGAGCTGTGAAGAATGGAGACATTGCTCATAAGAAGAGCGAGAAACATTGCAAAATATATAAGAAAAGTTATAATGAGAGTATCAGTAAGTTCAGATGTTAAGAGTACTTACAGATCAAATGAAGTTCAGATATCAAGAGTACTTACAATTGCAACGTGGTTGATGTATATCTGATGCATTTCCACCGTTTGCTATCACGTCTGGATGAGTAAACACATGCTGAACAAGAACTTCCTTTACAGATCTTTTGCCGATTTCAACTTTGAAATCCAACACTCTGGACTTCCATGCTGAGCGGTAAATGTTGATACCACTAGACCTCTTGGGTCTTCATGGTTGCATGAGGACCCATGAACCTTTGTTTATCCTTTGTCCAACCCATTGGTTCTCTGCACTTATTGAAGTTGATATTGTAATTGAGGATATGCTACTACTTGGCTTTCTAGGGAAAGTGCAGCTGTTGGTTGTTGGTGTGAGAGACAGTAAACACCTGGAGCTTCTTGGGCGAGAAGACATGGAAGCCATAGCTCTCAGAGAAAAGCTTTAGTGGAGGGAGATTCACTTTGAAAGCATTCTAATGGAGGGAAAGTGTTTTAGAATTCCAATATCTTGTGCGGGCTTAATGGTCACCCTCCAGTACGTTAATGACCATAAGAGAATATCAGAAGTGGGACCACTGGCAAGCACCTAATAGCTCGGTAAAAGGAAGGAAATTACGATGCCACAATCCTAGATTCGTGAAAGTTTTATGCTATTTTTTTATTTTTTGAGTCTTTCCACGTACTTTCCTACGTAACGTAGCCTTCGTGCTCATTGGACGCACTCTATTTTTCTCTCTCTTCATATGGCCCTCCAAATGACCTCCGAAATTCCTAATGGAGCGTGTTAGCATCGAGGAGCTCTTTGCGTCGACACAAGCAATGCAAGCCGAGGACCACATCGCGAGCCCGCCTGCTACGAGCTATATTTGGTCGTAAGTACCTCAAACGACATCCGTTCTGAATGATTGAGTAGTCATTAGAATTAGGGCGAGAAGATCTTCGTGTTGATGTCTTTGTAGATCAATTTCGGACACTTTGGAAATTTCTATTTTGAGTCTATCGCGACAGCGATTAGAGATCTTACAGTTATGGTTTTCAAGGTTTAGGTGTTTGGCCATATAGGATATGTCCTTGTGAGTCTTGGCCTCCGATTTCGAGTCATTCTGATATGAATTGAGACTGTTTCGAGCTTGTAGTGTTTCGTAGGATGCGTTGTCTATTTCTTTGCTTTATGGTAGTGTTGTGGTAGGATTAGTGACTGTAGAGTGTTGTTCGTGTCTAGCTCAAGGTTGACAACCGAGAGATTGCCTCCATGCCCTAGTCGGGTCAGCTACGTCCTCAGATTGACAGTTTGTTGGTGTGTGTTCTCGTTGTGCTCCATCGTTCGTCGCGGCGTACCCGCTAATATACACTCGAAAGGAAGTTATGAAATGTATATGCCAATCGCAACCCCATGACATCTCCTCTTCCTCTTTAGTAATCAACACTCCACTCCTCTTTGCCTCTAAGAGTGTCGCATCTAACCACCGCCCAGTTGGAAAGTCATGCAATTTCTAAAGATGGTATAGAAAATGAAGGTGTCTAGTTGCATGGTTGTGCTTGAATTGAAGGCGATCTGTCAAATGTTGTTGCTTTTCCCCTTCGTACCTCTCTAGCCACTTTTGCATGGTGTCTGAGTTGAGAAGGAAAAATCTCATAACCTTTTCTCGCATTGTGATGTCCAAATTCCTAATGATTCCTTGTCCTTGCGGCTCGTCCCCTGTCACCTTGACATTGAACTCAGTAGTCCACATTCGGAGCATATTTGGATCAATTGAGAGCATTGTGGACTTTTTTGGAATCTGGAGAGCTTGGAGCTTCTGAGAGTTTGGCAGATAGCGACATCGTCTTCAGTTTACAGCGGTTTTCAGGTATATTTTTTAAATTTTCAGTAAATACTAACTTTATTTTGTGTTGTGCCAGACTTGTGTGGTGCAGTAGTTTCGGCTCTCACCACAAAGTTGGCTTGCAGGTCATAGTCCACTTCGTGGTGTGTAGCCATATGGCTCACTCGAGAGGTGTGTAGAATATAGTTTCCTTTCTCGTGGTGTGTAGTTAAATAACTCACTCCAGGGAAGGCTTAGGGTAAATTTAGATTCTCACTCGTATGGTGTAGTAGTATATCTCTCACCATAGAGATGAGTTACGATTAGAGGTCGACTCGTGGAGTGTAGTAGGCATGATGCTACACCTCTCACTTCAGAGTGGCCTATAAAATTTACAATCTTAAAGTAAATCATTATTCATTATTCTACATAGAAGCACAAAGATTAACGTTCGTCATTTAAGAGTGTAGAGATGCATACTTTATGCCCTCTTCATCTTAATGGGACTTTCGTTATTTTTGTGCTTCTATTTCTATAGTAACATCATTGTTCATCAGCAGATGACTTGGTGTTACTCTGAACGTAGTGATAGCCGTTTTTTGGCTTTCCATAATTGCCATAGTAAGCTA
This sequence comes from Adiantum capillus-veneris, assembly GCF_014529385.1. Taxonomy (NCBI): domain Eukaryota; kingdom Viridiplantae; phylum Streptophyta; class Polypodiopsida; order Polypodiales; family Pteridaceae; genus Adiantum; species Adiantum capillus-veneris. The sequence continues at coordinate 57,352,725 of NC_140931.1, forward strand.
CCTCACCCTATCAAATCACTCAAACATTTTGGTTATCCCTACAATTTCACTATACATAGGCGTGTGTGAGTTAGGGGACTTTCTCTATATTTTCTTAAAAACCCTTAATTAGCTAGTCACTGGGTTAGTTGAGCCAAAGAAATAATAAAAATAATAAATATAAGTATATTATGGCCCATTTGTGTGTAAATATTTTATTGTATATAGTGCCTAAATATAAGGATTTTTCATAATTATTTGGTATTTTTATTTAAATATTTATACTTAGGTGTGTGTTATTTATGCTGTGTACATTGACTCACTATTACCATATTTTTTTCTTAGCATTTTGCATACTCTTTATTTCATATAAAAATAATTTCATGCAAGCTTCTCTTATTTTTGGTGTAACTCTATCCCAAAAAAAATTCAAAAAAACTAGTTCTATTTATGTGTATATTTTTTTCACTATTGTGATTTTTTCCTTCCTACATCTATTCTCTATTACTCTCATAAATTAGACCACAAGAAAATATACATCTTTTTATGGTAGACTTATAATGAGACAGATTTATTTTGACCCCTTTATGTTTTTTCCACCTATATTATTTATATTTGACATGTACATATTTTTTTAGACCCCTCAATATTTGATTTTCTTAGTTGTACTATTCACTTATATCATGATCTCAACAATATCTTCAATTATAGACCTACCAAATAAAGTCAAGGATATGTGGCACGCATGCATACACCATGGGGAGCTCACTCTTGGAGGTATTCAAAAGAATCATCCAAAGAAGAACCTCAAAAGGACCTTGTGCAGTGGCAAAAATAGTCGGTTTTGGTAAATTTTTGAAGATCACATGCTCCGTGAATTTGGAAAGGTGATACAAACAAAAGTTGTAGCTCGTGAGCTGAACTTTCACCTCAAGTTTTTTCATATTTTTTTGAGCTACGAGCTGTGAGCTATGATTTTATTGGTGGACCTCAGTTTGCCCATGCTATGCAGCCACACTCCCTCTTCCACTTTATCATTTTCCTCTTTCACACACACTCCTCCCTCTCCTTCCCACTCCCAAACCTACAACACCCATGTTCTAATTCACCCTCTTCACCATTTCCACATCTCTCACACCTCCATAGACTTCATCCTCCCTTGTAAATTATCACATGATCACACTACACCACACCATTCTCAACACATAACACACCACTCTTCAATCCTAGTTGTGTAGAGTGTGTGCATTGTGAGTGCTCTATTCCATCACTACACATAGGTGCATGGAGAAGCTTGAAGTTAGTTATGCCACCTAGAGGAGTGGAGTGATACTATACTCTACAATCACACTTGTAGCCTACTCTTGTCCATAAATAAGATTCATAGTTTTGAGTGCAATTGTATGCTGCAACTACGACTCTTCGCTCCAAATTGACTTGATAAGTTGGCTCATCATGTGGTTGAAGGTATATTGTCCTTGAAGTTTGTTGTGCCATTTCATGCTTGGTGGTTTGAGGGCTTGTTGAATTGTTTGCCAAAACTTTCAATTGTAAGAGGGTGCTCGGTGAGAGGGCTCCCGTGACCCTAAGACAATTTGTGTATTGGCAACAAGGTCAAGTTTTGTGTTGTCTCTCTATTTCTCATCAAGCTTTGTGTGCATCTAGTCTTTAAGGCTAAGAATGAGTTGCTCAAGTTAATTTGTGCGCTTTATCTCTCTCTGGCGTGGTGAATGTTTGTGTTTGGTGTGTGTGGCTATCTTGCATTCCCCTCTCTTTGTGCGTTTGAGTACAAGGAGATATCACGTGAGTCCTAGTTCGCATCTACAACTAGGTGGTGCCCCTTTTCTTGTTTGTTTTTTGGATGTGGGTTGTTGTTGTCTCTGATTGTGCTTGCCCCAACCCCAATTGAGCAACACTGGAGCCTCGAAGGGTGTTTAGAGGCCACTCTTCTTGTTGCCCGCCCCGGACCGCCTCAAATTGGTGCGCCCACTAAGGACTGACTTTGTGCTTATTGTTGTTGTATTGCATGAATGCTTGAATTTTAGCATAATCAAGAAGATTATATGAATCATGAAAACTTGTACGACTGAGTTTAATTTCAATGCAACAAAAATTGATCTAGAATATGGTTTGGATTAGCATAACATAAGAAAGGAAAAAACATTTTCACATAAGAAACTACAATTCATGAGACCTTTCAAAACTTTGTGTAGTTAGTTGATGTCATGAGAGAAAATGATTGTTTGAAACTAATCTTTGTGTGGTTCTAGCATTGAGAGACTATGACACGCTATACCTTTGATGATATCTCAATCTTTTTTGGAAATTTAGAAGAAGATTGATGATGATTTTCTTGCTGATTTTAGAATGGTTTGTCGTATCCTTGGTAAAAGGGATGACATTGAAAAAGGGGATTTTCTATTGCTACGCCTTAGAGGCAACGCTGAGCAATGGTTTTGGAGTCTGTCTTCTCGAATTGAAAATGGGTATACCCAAATTTCCAAACCTTTGAAGACCAGATTCTCTAAATTTCCAACAACGGAGAAAGCACGGGCTTCATTAGGGAGACTTCAACAACATGGTGAAGACTACTATGCTCATGAGGATATATTTTCTCATCAATGGGGAGGATATGGGTTTAGTTCTACATTTCTAGATTATGTAAAAATGGAGCAATTTATTTCGGGTTTGTCTCCTTTCCTAAAGACTAAGGTTACTTGTAGTGGACCCTCTACCTTTGAAGAAGCGGTCACTATTGCCCGAAGGAAGTTTCACAAGTACTTCTACATCAAAAATGGTTTCCATCATGCTGGAAGAACCAACCATCATGAAAGTGTTTCTATCAAGGAGTCATCTCCTTTGCCATACTTGTCTCCTTCTATCTCCGAAAAATGTTGAAGAAGTTACTTACATGCCAAATGATTATTCAAGTGCTAAAGTGTGTGGCCAAGATTCAAATGTGGAATCTCTTTCTTCTACCTTTATCACAAGCATGCAAAAATCGACACAAGATATCTCAAATGGCATTGATGATTCAACAATGGATACATCCAACCTTTTGGCGGAGGATCACTTTCTAGTCCAAGCAGACGAAGCTTTTGTGCAACATGACTCTATGGAGAATGAAGACCTTGAAGGTAACCTTGATCTTATGGAATGTTCTGAGAGTGTATCTTGTCTAAAAGAAGAGAGTGAAGAAGAAGATGAAATCATAGGTGGGGAAATCATGGACCACATTGATCATAAAGAGATGATTGTGTACATGGAATGCCAACTCCAAAACAAAGCAGAAGAGTGTGAGTTGAATCCATGTGAGGATAATCTTCAAGAAGTGTTTGAGGATGTTGAAAAGCATCGGTATGACCCATGTATATTAAGCATGGAGGAACCTATCATGCAAGAAGCCAAAGTTTTCACAAAATCAAACAGTAATCCATCAACCTTTGATGTGGTACAATGTGAGGAGTTACAACCTTGCCAAAGGGGGGGCTTAGAAGGGGATCAAGAACATGGGAGAGTAGTAAAAAATAAAATGATAAAAGGAAACTGTCAGAAGGGTATCATTCTCTCCAATGGTGTTTTAGTGGGTGGCCCTTCATTCATGGGACAATCTCTTAGCAAGAAAATACAAACTTTGGAAGCCCCAATCATCTTCACATTGGGTTTCACCTCTTCAAAGTCAACTTCTCCTCTCTTCACATATACCTTTCATCGGGGACACCATACCTTCTTAAGTGGAAGAGGACATGAATACTTGGTGATGAAGAGATGTTTCCAAACCTTCTACATTTGGTTCTTTGGTGTATGGAGGTCGCACATTGTGATGCTTTTGGTCTTCATCATAGATGAAAAACTTGTTGATTGCTACATGTGGATATTTCATCAATCAGTTCTCTTCCAATGTGTTGGAAGCAATAGAAACCTTCATCTATTATCTACTTATGTGGTAAACTATTTGCAATATCTTCCAATAGGAGTTGGAAGCATGGATCAAGCTTTCCTAAATCATGAAGGTCATAGAATTTTTGACTTGATGAGCCTACCCAAGTTGAATGAATTTTATGAGCTACAGTTTAGGAATTTGCTCATACAAGCTCTTGAAGATCGTAGCAGATACATCAACTTTACACAGGAGGAAGAGAAACCAATCTTTTATATCACATTCATAGTGATAGATGCAATGATGGATAACAATAAAATCTACAAGTTTCTTCAACCAAATCAGTAAGTGATTCCATACCATACATCTCTCTTTGGGAAAGATATTTCAAGATCTTTGATCCTGGGGGGTGCTTATGGAAACTTTCTCAATGAAGGAGGTTTCCTCAGTCACTTCATCCTGCTATTGGCTCTGAGAACCTTTCATATCACACAAGGTTTTTTAATCATACAACAAAGGTTCTTCAAAGATGAGAGCAGACAAAGACAGACGTTACACAATCTACATGCTGTATGGTCGGATAAATGGTACATAAATGTACCATTATCTAAGGGGGGGCTAATGATAGCCGTTTTTCGACTTTCCATAATTGACATAGTAAGCTACCTCACCCTATCAAATCACTCAAACATTTTGGTTATCCCTACCATTTCACTGTACATAGGCGTGTGTGAGTTAGGGGACTTTCCCTATATTTTCTTAAAAACCCTTAACTAGCTAGTCACTGGGCTAGTTAAGCCAAAAAAATAATAAAAATAATAAATATAAGTATATTATGGCCCATTTGTGTGTAAATATTTCATTGTATATAGGGCCTAAATATAAGGATTTTTCATAATTATTTTGGTATTTATTTAAATATTTATACTTAGGTGTGTGTTATTTATGCTATGTACATTGACTCACCATTACCATATTTTTTCTTACCATTTTGCATACTCTTTATTTCATATAAAAATAATTTCATGCAAGCTTCTCTTATTTTTGGTGTAACTCTATCCCAAAAAAAATCCAAAAAAACTAGTTCTATTTATGTGTATATTTTTTCACTATTGTGATTTTTTCCTTCCTACATCTATTCTCTATTACTCTCATAAATTAGACCACAAAAAATATTCATCTTTTTATGGTAGACTTATAATGAGAGATTTATTTTGACCCCTTTATATTTTTTCCACCTATATTATTTATATTTGACATGTACATATTTTTTTAGACCCCTCAATATTTGATTTTCTTAGTTGTACTATTCACTTATATCATGATCTCAACAATATCTTCAATTATAGACCTACCAAATAAGGTCAAGGGTATGTGGCATGCATGCATGCACCATGGGGAGCTCACTCTTGGAGGTATTCAAAAGAATCATCCAAAGAAGAACCTCACAAGGACCTTGTGCAATGGCAAAAATAGTCGGTTTTGGTGAATTTTTGAAGATCACATGCTCCCTGAATTTGGAAAGGTGATACAAACAAAAGTTGTATCTCGTGAGCTGAACTTTCACCTCAAGTTTTTTCATATTTTTTTGAGCTACGAGCTGTGAGCTATGATTTTATTGGTGGACCTCAGTTTGCCCATGCTATGCAGCCACACTCCCTCTTCCACTTTATCATTTTCCTCTTTCACACACACTCCTCCCTCTCCTTCCCACTCCCAAACCTGCAACTCCCATGTTCTAATTCACCCTCTTCACCATTTCCACATCTCTCACACCTCCATAGACTTCATCCTCCATTTCTACACCCTATGTGTCCCCCTTTCCCTTTACATATATGTCCATATTACCATACTCTCTTCAGCTTTGTAAAGAACTTCAAAAAATAAAAGAAAATCCAAGGATAACCTCTGCAAATGAAACTTTTATAATGAATTTTCCAAGGTTTGAAATAACATAGGTTCATCGACACGCGCTGCTTCGGCATGCCGACTGCTTCTTCTTCCGGTGCTGTAAAGAGGTGAATGTCAACTTCTCCAAAGCTTCAATCTCTCTTTACAAGCTCATCCCTTCTGTAACTTTCTCATCATATATCTCACCATTTGGTGAATGATTTTGTAAATATTATTTAGTGATAATTGCTAACTACTAACCACTAACCTTATTGTAAAATGCACCCTCTACTAGAGTAGGCACTCCCAAATTATTCACTCAATCCTCTCTCCTTTCATCCTCAATAATTCTCTTCCCTTGAGCCCACATCCATGTGACTCAAAGGACAAGAGAGACCCACCCTCATTAAAAAAAACTAAAATATGCATAATCTTTTATTCCTTCAAATAAACTTGATTAGGCTTAATCCTAATCGGGGCTTCTAAAACCTATAAATAGAGCCCTTCTCTCCCTTGTAAATTATCACATGATCACACTACACCACACCATTCTCAACACATAACACACCACTCTTCAATCCTAGTTGTGTAGAGTGTGTGCATTGTGAGTGCTCTATTCCATCACTACACATAGGTGCATGGAGAAGCTTGAAGTTAGTTATGCCACCTAGAGGAGTGGAGTGATACTATACTCTACAATCACACTTGTAGCCTACTCTTGTCCATAAATAAGATTCATAGTTTTGAGTGCAATTGTATGCTGCAACTACGACTCTTCGCTCCAAATTGACTTGATAAGTTGGCTCATCATGTGGTTGAAGGTATATTGTCCTTGAAGTTTGTTGTGCCATTTCATGCTTGGTGGTTTGAGGGCTTGTTGAATTGTTTGCCAAAACTTTCAATTGTAAGAGGGTGCTCGGTGAGAGGGCTCCCGTGACCCTAAGACAATTTGTGTATTGGCAACAAGATCAAGTTTTGTGTTGTCTCTCTATTTCTCATCAAGCTTTGTGTGCATCTAGTCTTTAAGGCTAAGAATGAGTTGCTCAAGTTAATTTGTGTGCTTTATCTCTCTCTGGCGTGGTGAATGTTTGTGTTGGTGTGTGTGGCTATCTTGCATTCCCCTCTCTTTGTGCGTTTGAGTACAAGGAGATATCACGTGAGTCCTAGTTCGCATCTACAACTAGGTGGTGCCCCTTTTCTTGTTTGGTTTTGGGCTGTGGGTTGTTGTTGTCTCTGATTGTGCTTGCCCTAGCCCCAATTGAGCAGCATGGGAGCCTCGAAGGGTGTCTAGAGGCCACTCTTCTTGTTGCCCGCCCCGGACCGCCTCAGTAGATATATACAAAAATTGATTTACATTTGAGATTGTTGAGCTGTTTGTTGATGGTTGTGTTGTGCGTTCCACACACTCCATTAGAAATAGCTTATAAAATTTACAATTTTAGATTAAGTTTTTCTGTCATATGTGTTACATAGAAACACAAGCGTTACCACTCGTTATATTAAAAGTGAAGAGATGCATATTTTCATGCCCTCTTCATCTTAATGTGACACACTGGTTACTCGTGTGTTTCATATTCTAAAAGAGCATCATTTTTCATCAGTAAATGACTTGGTGTTGTTTTGGACGTAAACACATACGATAGGTAACTTACATCTGCAATTGTTAATTTATTTGGCTGATAGTTGTGTTGTGAGTTCCACACACTTTATCAGGGATTAGATTGATAAAAAATATCAATCTATTTTACAACAACATCCAACACTTGTGCTGAGAATATCTCACACTAGTTGAGTTGTTCACATGTACGATTTTCCAACCCGTTAGATGTAATTTCTTTCACAATCTCACACGTCTGCACATAGCAGGGTCCAGTTCTTGTGCTGAGAGCATCTCACACTCCTGGCTTGTTTCTCTCTCTCTCTCTCTCTCTACTTTAATTTTCATGGTCGATTCGCACAATGTTTTTTGTAATTATAAGATTTTCTTTTTAATTTACAATAATTTAATATTGTCTAATATTAAATATAGGGTTAACACTCATTATATAATAACTATGTTACTATGGTGTACAATCTTTTAATATATATAGGGTTAACACTCATTATATAATAACTATGTTACTATGGTGTACAATCTTTTCGTAAGATTCTTAATTTATAATTTTGTCATACAGATATGGCAGATACGAAGCTAGCGAAACATCAACGAAATTTCGTCCCTGAAGTGATTATGAGACACTTCCATTACACGTCAGAGACAGAGATTAGGCGTTGTTTAAACCTTGTCGCTCTGGAGCATTTTATCAGCTTACAGAGACTCTAACCAAGTCTGTGTTTGAGCAGCTCCAGGCAGAGTTTGCACCAGCTATTTTTGACATAGCCCTCCTGACATCAGGTGCTTTAGTAAACATGGTCAAACAAACCATTGGATAGATCATCAAAACCTTTCAAGAACTAAAAAATCTTGCAATTACTTCCTTGCCAAACATAGCTGAGCGCATACATCTTGTGCAACAGCTGTACACGGAGTTCAAGAGCAAGGAAAAGTTAGAAAGAGCAGCAAAGCGTGCAAGAGTGGAAGCCAGCTCTTCTGAAGCTGCTGTTGAACCAGAAATCATTCTTAGAACAAAGCCTACAATGTCATCCGTTGCTACATTAGACCTCTCTCAGCTACCACCTATTTTACACCTTTTACTCGACACAGCCGTCTTCAATTCAATATCAAGCAAATAAGTGGCAATGCAAAAGATACAGCTCCGTTAAAGCTCTCTGATTTGAAACATAAAGGACTGGCACGTGTATTGCTGCAAAGGTTTATACGACAAGAGAGATGCCTACCAAACAACAACCAAGTAGCAATTTACTTTATCCAGCAATGCTATGTTCGATATGTTTTGCTGAAGAGAGTGGATTGGTCAGATTGTCCAGGCACCGCTGGTGTTGGACGTGGACGCATTGCAGAAAAGGTGGCAGCAGGTAGTGCAAATAATCCAATGCCTCCTCGCAAGCGTCCTATTGTTTTACTTCCTGAAGAGACAGAAACACTGACTGAATTAGCCAGCCAAGGACAAGACCTTGCCAGCCAAGGAGAAACATCGGACATGCTTCGTGGTCATATTCTTGAGCTTGAAATAAAGTTAAGTGATGCACAAGCAAAGCTTCAACGATATGAATCGTTGTATGGACCTTTGCCAGATGATACTACCACTTCGCATAAAGATGTTGCTCAACCATCCCTTGAGCTAGGAATTATAGATTTTACCATAGACGAACTTATAGCAAATCTATCAAACTCATAAGTCACTCAGAAGCTTTTTGTAATCTCAAAATTATATCAAACTCTTTTTGATTGAGTAATTTCCCAGAACCTTGTTGTGATTTCAAACCTACATCGACTTTATGTAATTTTTATTTGACAAGATATTATTGGCAGTTTATATTTGAGTGTGAGTGAATATGTGCGTCTGAGAGAGAGAGAGAGAGAGAGAGAGAGAGAGAGAGAGAGAGAGAGAGAGAGAGAGAGAGAGAGGTTTTGATGTGAACGACAACGAGATAACACTTTCTTTCATCATATACAAAAACTTGTTGAGTAAGTATTAAAATGGTACTCTCACAAATCATCTCTATCTTCAAAAACTGCAACCATATCATCTACTTCATCCATATCTGAGCATTCTGAAACTATCTCCCATTCCATATCATCATCATCATCAACTTATGCAGAAATAGCTTCATGCGTTTGGAAGACTCTATATTGCTTTTGAGCGGCTCTAGTTGCAATGTTTTGAGGCTTATAAATAAGTCTCATATTGCAAAAAACATACACCAAATCAATAGCCCGTTTAGTATGAAGTCTGTTTCACTTTTTAGTGTGGACAAAGTCGAATGCTGACCAGTTTCGCTCACAACTTCCACTTGATGCAGCTACTGATAAAACTCTAACTGCAATGTGTTGCAACTCCACTTTCTCTCCACCATACTCCTTCCACCATAAAGGTGCACTTGTTTTGCCAATGGCATCTATATGCCACGGATCCTGAAACATACCAGTTTTGTTGGCATAATCTACTCGCTGATGAAAAGCTGTTTTTCCATCTTCGTGCCCTAAGAGTTGGGAGCACACTGTTTTGAAGTCGGACATAACTTCTTTGTTGGCAGATTGCCGATGAATTTGAAACTTAGGATCCAATACAAAAGCCGCACCATGGAATGGCGTATGCAACTGCACCCAACGCTTGTTAACAATTGTAATCATGGTAGCTTTATCCTTTGCACCAAAACTGACATTTTCTCTTAGCTTGCGTATAGCCTCTGACATATACCAGTAGAGCCGACCAAAAATAAAAGAATCTGTGTCAACTGCTCTCAAAAGATCTACAAATGGCTTTGACACAGTTACTATTCTTTCTACATTACGCCAAAAGACTGGCAAGTTTACTATTTGCGCACATTGACCAACTGCTTCCTGATAACTTGGATACTTGCTGAGCCATCCATCCCATCTTCTGTCTGCTAAGGTTTCCATCAATGCAGGCTTCAACTCTTGCAAAGCAGCAAGAACATAGTATGCCGTAGCAAACCTTGTCGTGCAAAATATTTGCAAAGCTTTATTTGGTGACTTGGTTCGAAAAAGAGCATACGAAAATTGATGCTCTCTAATGAATTTCACCACATGATTTGCATCCAATAAAGTTTGCTTCACACATGCCATTTTACCAATATCTTTTAAAAGCAAATTTAAAGTGTGAGCTGCACATGGTACCCAAGAAATCTCGGAATACTTGACTTGAATAGCTCTTCTTGCTCCTTTGTAGTTGGCCGCATTATTTGTGACAATAGCAGTCACATTCTTTGGTCCACCTGCCTTTGGAATTGCACGCTCATACACCCCTGCTAGGTAGGTGATAGTCTTCTCTTTCAATGAGTTGTCAATTGCTTCCACGAACATAGCCCCTCTAGGGTTAATAAGCATTACATTGATTAAAGGTTTTTTGTGACAGTTCGTCCATCCATCCAATGCTATGGTGTATCCATATGCTGGAACAAACTCTAGAACTGTGCGTTTGAGAATGGCTTCAGTACTATCTTTGACTTTATCAAGATATTCAGTTCGCATCTTGTTATAGTCAGGAAGCACAAATCCTTTTTTGGATGTACTCATCAAAGCATCTTGAAATATTGGATTGCGCATAGCATTGAACGATATGCCATACGCAACAAATTCTTGTGTCCATTTTAAATGCAACTCAAGAAACCATTGTTTACCTAATGCTTCAGGCATTCTCTGTCCATTGGATGACGCTCTGCCGAATTTGCTTGTGCTAGGAACTCCTCTTGATGTAGAAGCATGTCCATGAAGAGGGTTCAATTGAGAACTTTGATCGTTTACTTGAGTGGTACACACCTCTTCTATTGCCTCATTGCATACAGATGGTTCAATATTCGCATGAATATCTTTAGAAACATCACCTTTATGTTTAGATGCAAGAATCAACTTTACTTTGCGAGAATACATGGCAAATTTTTCATGAATATCTTTTGGTGGTGCCCCACACTTTTCAACATTGCCAGGGACTTTAAATAAATGCTCTTTAATTCTGGTTGCATTACCACTAAACTCGTGGCCAGCTTTCAACTCATGCACATAACTCCACTCTTGTCCTTTCACCATGATGCACAAAAGAAATTTGCTAGTAAAAACAAAGTCAATGATCATTTTCATAATCAAAATCCATTAAAACATTAAATTAATTTAACTAACAATGATTGAACGAAATTAAAATAATTAAAAACAATGATTGAACAAAAATACAATACCATTGGATTACATATAAATTGCATCGATTTATCTAAAGTGCAAGCTTGTAGCTTTAACACATTACGATAATCAATAATTACAATTAAATCAAGTATTAAAATGATTATCATTATAAATTGCTATACATACAAGAGCTATAAGTGACATTTTTAAATGTCAAAATGATAATCACTTACAATACTTGATAATTATCGTATCTATGTAAAGTGCGAACAAAAAGTTCTTACACTTTACCATAGATTTTTAAGCGATTATCTATCTACAATGCGAACATGTGTATGCTCTCACAGAGTACGGTAGATTTTGCAGTCCAAATAAAGATAAGAGCTAGAATATCAATATTTTTGGACATGTTTTTCCTAAATTTTTACTCTAGTGAGAGCATAGCAGTGTGAATAGCTCTACACAAAACGTAAAATTATAATTTTGTTTCATTATATTCATTTTGAAGTGAGAGAAAATCTCTACACATCAAAATCGAACATTAAATTACATAAAATTAATTTTTATGTAATTATATTTTTAAACTAATTATCTCATGTGAGAGTACACTCTACACACAACGATAATATCTTACTTTTTTTTTAGTAGTCACTTTCAAGTGTCAATTAATTGAACACATTGACAAGTGATTCTTATAATTACAGTTTGTATCAGGTGAGAGATTAAACTCTTCACAAAATACAAACTTTCAACTATTTACTAAGTTTTTCAAAACAAATTCATATATTTGAATCACAAAACTTAAAATTCTATTGAATTTTATTTTTTATTAAATTCAAATTGTTTTATTTTTTCACAAATTACTTTTTTGATCGTTTGGTGAGAGTACTCACATGGAAAACACTGACTGTGAAAGCTGGTGTGAGGCCTGTCGCGTGCTGCTATATATACTAACATATTTGATCATTATAATTTTTGATCGAAAATAATTTCGATTGAAAAATTAAGAAGTTATACGATTAGCCGTTTATGCTAATGTGGCACAATATAATACAGCCGTTGTCAGGAGTTTTTTGGAGCAAGGGATTGTGCATATGTACATATACATGCATGGTGCATCAAATAAAGGATTGTCCATTTTCCTTAGCCAGGTGGTTATGTGGGGCCCACACGTGTACAGGTAGGACAACATGTACATAGTGCAGCGATTTTCACTATTACCAGTACCAGTGTGTTTTTTATACAATAATGAGAAGTTGGTAGCGCGTAAAACTTCTCGAGGAAGCTATCCACGGGCCGACGACGTGAGGTCAGCAGGTGCGTCAGATGGCATCTAGTGGCGTCAGGAGGGCGAACGAGGTCAATATTTGCACGCAGATGAGGACGGACACAACGTGGGTGTTTTCTGGTGAGAGTTATGCAGAAAGGTCATCATTAGGACCACTTTTTGGGGCCACTTCACGTGGTGGCGAGATGCATTATTGGAAAAAAGCTGAGTGCCAGGTGTGCGAATGATGCAAAAAGGTGACAACTATGCACTGCGAGGTCAGTTTTTAGCCTGTTCGGGTCCGTTTGAGGTCATCTAAAAGGCCAAGGGTGCCCAACTAATAAAGCTAAGTGTGGGAACTGAAAAAACAGAGAGAAGACCAGAAAAAATGTGGAGAAGAGAGGAGGAACAGCCGCAGGTGTGTTTTTGCCCATTTTGGAGCCTGTTTTGGCCGTAAACTGCTCATCCGAGGTCAGATTTGAGCACTTTGAAATTGTAGACTGGGGTTTTGGGCCATTCCGGACGCGATGGCGCTGTCCATTTTGCCAAATTCCTCACTCTTTTCCTGCTGTTTTTCTGTGTAAGTTTCTCCTATGAGCGAAGTTTCTGCTCCAGTTTGTGATTGTATCTGGTATTTTTACCCATATTGTGTGAGCTATTTGCCCCATTGGTGTTGGCCCAAGCTCATTTGTATCTAAACATCAGAAATTCTCCTCTGTTGAGCTGAGTTTTTTGTGTGTGTGTGTGTGTGTGTGTGTGTGTGGAGTGGGCAAGTGGATAGTCTCTCTCCTCTCACTCCAGAGGTGTGTTCCCTGTCTCGGCCAGGTGTGTTGTGTAAGCCGAGTGGTGCCCCATAGTGTGTGTGTGTATCTTCCCAAGAGTGTGTGTCGGGTCGTTATAGAGGCGCTGTGTGTGTTTTCATCCCGCTCACATTCTTTTGGCGCCCCCACGGAGGATCTTCTTCGAGTACCTTCTGCTTCGAGCTTCGAGCTTCGAGCTTCGGGATTACAGATTACAGATTACAGGTTACAGGTTGCAGGTTGCAGATTACAGGTTACAGGGACATGTACAAGTACAGGTGATTCACACAGGTACAGGTAGCTGGAGTACAGTGATATACTAGCAGTGATGTCACTTGCAGTTGTTGTGGGAATGCATCACTTGGCGCCTATTTGAGCGCATTGTCTGCTGGATTGTACGTTACTTGTGGAAACTGCCATTGTACGCATTTGTGGAGCCATACTTGGTTGTATTTGGCAGTCCCAGCCATTTCTGAGACTTGGTCTGGAAGATAGTCATTTCTGAGACTTGACTATATGCGATTTGCATTAGCCTTCGTGTGAGGGTCGATAGCGTGAGGTTTTTATTGAGCTGGGGGATTCTCAAATGTGGAGATCCTTTCGGTGATACAGGTAGCTGGAGCACCCTTTTTGTGACCTCGCCATAGGCTATGTACTAGTGAGTCCTACTTGATGCTTGGGTTCTATTGTTGACAATTTATGCATATATATACAGTCTATATTTTGGGTTCCTACTGCTCTACTTCTGGGGAAACTCTGTCGAAATTTTCCCAAGTTATGATGGCTGGTCTTTTGGTATTTTGATCCATTTATGCTGTTATGCTGCTGAAATTCTGGCAAAATCAGAGGTTGAGTCAGGTGTGCCTTCTTGGGAGCTTCATGGTTGGCTTTAATGGATGATCAAAATGGCCCTCAGTTCACTCCTTTTCATTTAACTCAAAGAATTCAGATTAATGTTCATGTGTCCAGGAAGATCTTTTTCCAGCAGCGCATAGTCTTTATGTTTGGGCCAAGAAGATTGAGAGAGATCCTGGAATGTCCTTTGCCTGTTGTAATTCCGATGATCAACTATGAAAACTCATTTGATGTGCATGTGTTTGTTCTCATCTAAAGCTGAGCTCCATTGAAGTTTCTGGGGATTGGGTAGTGAAAAGTTTTGGGTTCTTGCACGTGTGTTTGAAGGGGTTCTCTAACCATGGCTTTCTCTTATCCGGAGTTTCATTGAAGAAGTGATGAAGATGTGGAGACTTTTTGGAAAAGATGGAGGTTGCCTGCATTAGCAACCAGATTCATGACCCTACGCAAATGTTACGCCTTCTCCAAATTTGTTTGAAGAGTGATGCACGAGCTTGGTCCAAAGCATTTGAAGAGGAGTTGTGTATGGCTAATCCACCTATAAGATTGAGTTGGGACAATCTAAGGCATGGATTGGAAGTGGAGTTTGTGAAGATAGAAGATCCTGACAAAGTGTGGCAAGAAGTACAGGCTTTGGTACAAAAGGAAGGTGAGCCAGTAGATGTGTACATACGAAAGTTTTCATTGGCATGGGAGCGAATGTGCAAGGCTTTAGCACCACAAGTACCCCCGCCTGACATGATGAAGAAGGACAGGTTCTTGGCTGGTCTTTGGAGAATATACGTTGGAGAGTAGAGCTAAAGAAGCCTAGGACATATGAAGATGCACTAGAGGTAGCAAGGAACAAAGAGTGGAAGCTGAGAAAAATGAGCCAGTTAGGGGTGGAGTCTTTGCCCATGAGGTCTGAATTTCAGCCTATGGACTCTTTACAAGGTCGTATGTCAGGGGTTCATCATGAACCAGTGGTTCCTGTTACTACTCAGGTTATGCCAGCTGTGGTCACTACAGCAGTGCAAGATGATGGCCTAAGGCAAGACATGAGGCAAGTGGTTGATTTGATGAAGAATCTCAGCCTAAACATGCTAGGTCAAGTGGGAAATAATCGAGGTCGAGGGCGGTTTGCAAATCATCTAGGAGGTGAAGAAAGACCTAGGAATGGTGCTGGACAAAGCAATGGTAGGTTTTGGAGGCAGACGCCCACATGTTATAATTGTGGAGAGTTGGGTCACATCAGCCCGCAATGTGATAAGCCACCAAGGATGGGGGGAGACATGTATCCATTGCCAAGACAGGTGCTAACTAGGTCAAATGATTATGGCATCGAAATTAAGGGAGACGAAGGAACCAGTGGACTGACCCAGGAGGAAAAGGGAAAGACAAAAGTGCTAAGTGTAGTCACCTTGGAGAAGGCATCAAATCTAGAGGATACATTAGTGATGCCTATTGGGAAGAGGACCACAGAGGATAAGGAAGGAAGAAGTGCCCCAGGTCCTAGTAAGAAGAAAGGAAAGAGCCATGAAGGCGAGGATGTCAAGGCCAAGAGGAAAAGGAGAGCTCGTCGAAAGTTTCATGTTTCAGATTTTCCACTAGGGGATGGGCAATTAAGTTATGACTTGAGGGAGGATCTGACGAGCAGGAAGGCAGATGTTACTTTTGGGCAGCTTATAGAGATGGTGCCTAAGCTAAAGCGACAGTGGAAGAGGATGGTTAACCCAATGGAGAAAGAGCCAGAGAGAGGTTCAGTGAAGGTGTTGGCAATGGCTGAGCTACCAGACATTTGTCCAATAGTAGATGTGTGGCATAAAAGGAAAAATTTGGGACAAGGTTATGTGGATGGCGGAGCCCAAATATGTGTCATAACACACTCATGCGTTGAGAAGATGGGTCTCACAGTGGCTGGGGTGTCAGACTTCCGGATCAAATTGGCAAATCATCAAAAAGTAAAATGCTTGGGTGTTGTAAAGAGCTTAGAAGTGGAGGCATATGATGCAAAGGCAGTGGTTGACTTTCATGTGATGCCAGCAGGGTTGGGAGCATATCCTATTATACTGGGCAGACCATGGTTACGTGCAGTGGGAGCTGTTCAAGATTGGCGACATGGTACGATTAGCCTCTATGGAAAGACAGGTACCAAGAAGCTTTATAATATGGACACAAGGAAATGATTAGAGGAGCTTTATGAAGATGAGGATGAATCTAGTGATGAAGACTCTTCCACGGTGACAGATGAGGACAGTGATAGCACTACCAGGAGTGATGAGGATGCTGATGTTGCTTTATTTTGATGGACAAAGAAATCCAGGAGATTGGCTTAGTTGCATTTGCGAATGAGGTTGAAGATGAAAGTGAAGGGCCTTATGAAGTGATTGAAGGGCTGATGCAAACCAGGTTGAGTTGTCAAAGAAGCAGAAATTAATGACGCAAATGATTAGTGGAGACCTCTCAGCTATGGAGAAGGGCATATATTTGCACATGCGGCTAGTTTTCCTGATTTGTTCATTACTTCATATGAAGAGATCAGAGAGGTTCAAGGGCAAAGAGATGCATATAGAGCTGAAAGAAGATGCTAAGCCAGTGCGGCAAAGGCTAAGAAGGATGGGTCAAGAGAAATGGAACCTTGCGGGTAGAGGTGGACAAGTTATTGAAGGCAGGTTCATAGTTCCAGTGGAGACCACAGAATGGGTGAGTCCATTGTAGTCAGTCCAAAGAAGATGGGAAGTGGAGAATTTGTGTGGATTTTAAACCCTAAACGCAGCCACTAAGAAGAACTCATATCCTCTTCCATTCATCGATCAGATCTTGGATTCAGTGGCAGGTTATGAGAGGTACAGTGTGTGTGATGGTTTTTTGAGGCTATTTTCAATTGAAGATTGCTCTTAAAGACCGCACAAAGACCACTTTTATTACGCCATGGGCTGCTATTGCTACACAGTATTGCCATTTGGTTGTCAAATGGACCTTCCTTCTATCAAGAGAGAGCGAATTGGGTGTTGGAACCATTCATTGGTAGTTGTGTTAAAGCTTTTATGGATGACTTCTGTGTTTATAGCAGTAGGGCTGAACACCATGAGAAGCTGCAGATGGTATTGGCTCGATATGATGGAATGTGAAGGACAAACTAAATCCAAAGAAATGTCATCAAGCACAGCCAAGGTGAATTTATTGGCCACATGGTGGTCAGAAAATGGCATTGAGGCTGATCCAGACAAGGTAAGTCTATTATTCTTCTTCCAGCCCCTACGAAGTAAAGAAGCAATTTGGCAACCTTTGGATACACAAGAGTGAAGTACATGCTGGCAAGGTTTATTCCATTGTCGTCTCAGATTCTTTATCCATTACAGCAAGTGGCAAAGCATGATCCATTGCAATGGGATGACAAGTGTGTGAAGAAGTGTTTCAAGAGGTGAAAGAGGTGTTAGGGGGTTTGTCAGCCATGCAGGGGCTCCTGATTGGGAGAAAGTTTTTTATGTAAATCCATCAGTAGGGGTGATGCCATTGGAGCTATGCTATTGCAAAAGGGGAAGGGCAGCCATTATATGAGGCCAGTGTATTGTGCAAGCCGAGTGAAGTTGGTAGCGGAGAGAAAGTTATCGGAAGTAGAGCTAGTGATGGCCAGTGTAATATTTTCTTGTCGACGATTTCGTCATTACTTGCTACCACGGCCTTTTGTTTTCTTGACGAGTTATGCCTTTTTGCCACAGTTAATTAATGGTATTAACATGTCAAATGTGGTGAAGAAATGGGTAATTGAGCTGCAAGAGTTTGAGTTCTCTTTTCTAGTGGAAGATAGTACAAGGGCTACCCTAGCTGATTTGTTGACCTACAAGGAGAATCCCCTTATTGTTAAGGAAGAGGTGGTGAGAAAGGTAGTTGAAGAAGTGCCACAGATCAGCAATGCACATGTGTTGTTCTTTGATGGTTCATACAGAAAGAGCCATGATGCAGCTTCAGGGGGTATAGCACTTTATGATCCAGAGGGAAGCTAGTATGCAAGAGAGGGTTCAAATTGGATGCGCATAGTAACAATGAGGCTGAATATGCTACATTGGAAGCTGGATTACACATTTGTTTGAAGAATGGGGTTCGAAGGTTGAGCATAAAAGGTGATGCCTTGTTAGTGGTGAAGTAAGTGATGGTGTGTGGGAAGAGTAAGAACACCTCATTGAAGGAAATGTGCTTCAGAATTAAAGGCCTGTTAAAAAAGTTTGAAGCATGGAGCATCAGACACATTGAACGTGCTCTAAATGGAGAGGCACATGAAGCAGCTCAAGGCATGATTGGGGAGCTATTTGTGTTGAGGACCACTTTACCTCTTTATCATGGCCAGGAAAGTTTGGCTCAAGAAGAGGAGTTTTTGCTAACATGAATCATTCCAAAGGAGATTCAGAAGTCTAAGAAGTATGGCTTTGTGCGTAGAGCATACAGGTACAAATTGATTGGTGATGTCTTATACATGAAAGGGGCTGATCTCGTGTTGAGACGTGTACCTTGGCGGGAGGAGCTTTACAGAGTGTTGGAAGAGAATCATGAAGGCGCATGTGGTGGCCATTTTGCTCTAAAGATCACCTTGCATAAGGTTTTGCAAGAGGGGTATGTATGGCCTAGTTTGCACAAGGATGTTCACCATTGGTGTAGGTCTTGCAATAGGTGTCAAGCATTTGGGAAGAGAGTGTTGAAGCCAGAGCTACGAAAAACCATTATGGCGTTTGATGTGTTTGAAAAGTGGGGAATTGATGCAATAGGCCCGTTACCTATCACAAGCAGGGGCAAAAGCTATATTTTGACGGCAGTGGACTATCTTTCTAGATGGGCAGAGGCTATAGCAGAGTAAAACAGATCATTGCAAAGGATGTGGCAAAATTTGTGTATGATGAAATATGTTGCAAGTTTGGGGTGCCATTAGAGCTACTTTCAGATAGGGGCCAGGATTTAGAGCTAAACTGCTAGACTTCTTATGCACAAAGATGAAGATTAAGCACCAGCATACCACTCCTTATTACCCACAGTGTAATGGCTTGAATGAAAGATTCAATGGTGAGTTGGTACAAATTCTTTCTAAAGTGACAGAGCACCAAGGAAAGAATTGGGATTTGGAATTGCCTAGTGCATTATGGGCTTACTGTACTTCGGTGAAGACAGGTACAGGGTTTACTCCATTTCATTTGGTGTATGGAAAGGAAGCACTATTGCCTGTGGAAGTAGAGTTGCCTGCGGTCAAGATGTTAGAGAAGTTGCTTGGGCCGCCTAGTGATGCATTCAAAGAGAGGCTCTTGCAGTTACAAGAGGTCCAGTTGGATAGGATGAGCGCATTGGAGCATTATGGGCAGATGCAGGATAGACTTTGGCAAAGATAAATGAAAAGGTCAAAAGTACGGGTATCTAAAGGATCGTCCATTTTCCTTAGCCAGGTGGTTATGTGGGGCCCACACGTGTACAGGTAGGACAGCATGTACATAGTGCAGCGATTTTCACTATTACCAGTACCAGTGTGTTTTTTATACAATAATGAGAAGTTGGTAGCGCGTAAAACTTCTCGAGGAAGCTATCCACGGCCGACGACGTGAGGTCAGCAGGTGCGTCAGATGGCATCTAGTGGCGTCAGGAAGGCGCGAACGAGGTCAATATTTGCACGCAGATGAGGACGGACACAACGTGGGTGTTTTCTGGTGAGAGTTATGCAGAAAGGTCATCATTAGGACCACTTTTTGGGGCACTTCACGTGGTGGCGAGATGCATTATTGGAAAAAAGCTGAGTGCCAGGTGTGCGAATGATGCAAAAAGGTGACAACTATGCACTGCGAGGTCAGTTTTTGGCCTGTTCGGGGTCCGTTTGAGGTCATCTAAAAGGCCAAGAGTGCCCAACTAATAAAGCTAAGTGTGGGAACAAAAAAACAGAGAGAAGACCAGAAAAAATGTGGAGAAGAGAGGAGGAACAGCCGCAGGTGTGTTTTTGCCCACTTTGGAGCCTGTTTTTGGCCGTAAACTGCTCATCCCGAGGTCAGATTTGAGCACTTTGAAAGTGTAGATTGGGGTTTTGGGCCATTCCGGACGCGATGGCGCTGTCCATTTTGCCAATTCCTCACTCTTTTCCTGCTGTTTTTCTGTGTAAGTTTCTCCTATGAGCGAAGTTTCTGCTCCAGTTTGTGATTGTATCTGGTATCTTTTACCCATATTGTGTGAGCTATTTGCCCCATTGGTGTTGGCCCAAGCTCATTTGTATCTAAACATCAAAATTCTCCTCTGTTGAGCTGAGTTTTTTGAGTGTGTGTGTGTGTGTGTGTGTGTGTGTGAGTGGGCAGTGTGATAGTCTCTCTCCTCTCACTCCAGAGGTGTGTTCCCTGTCTCGGCCAGGTGTGTTGTGTAAGCGCGAGTGGTGCCCCATAGTGTGTGTGTGTATCTTCCCAAGAGTGTGTGTCGGGTCGTTATAGAGGCGCTGTGTGTGTTTTTCATCCCGCTCACACCGTTTATGGCGATTAGCCGTGTATGCCGATGTGGTACCGTACAATACGGCCGTATAATTTAGATAAACGAATAATACACCCATTATTTGCATATTATACGTCTCCCGAATAGAGAATAATGCAACTTAGAACTTCATCGACCACATGCACAAGTACACGCATTTGGATGGTAAGAATGTTTGTTGGAAAGTACTTCTCCACCATGCACACTGCTTCAACAATATTTAAGCGTGCTGCATCAAAGTTGTCTTCTCTTATCTCTTTTGAACTGATCCAGCATACCAACTCACTGATTTTGTAGATTGTTCATCTAATGTCATCTATCAAACAACCCTTCATGAAAATTGGTAAGATGAACTGTAAAAATTTGTGCCAATCATGGACTTAAGACCACTGAGATTGTCATCTCTCGTAAAAGCCGTTTTCAAACATCGTGTGTAACCTGTGGGAGTCTTGAATGAAGATATAGCTTTCTTCACTTGTTGCTCTTCTGTGTGACTCAGAACCCATGGACCTTTTGGTATAGTTCCATTGGGTTTAAGTTGAGGCCACATCTTTGGCATTCGACCCACAACTTGCAGGTCATCTCTTTGGCCTTGCTCTCCCTTTTCCAGTGATGGTCTTTTAGATTATCTCCCCCACATTCTTGAAGATGTGCATTGGGTCGAGCACATGATTAATCAGTAGGTCACTCCAATACGGGAGATCATGAAAAATAGAAAGTCTTTTCATTCCAGGTGGCATCCAATCTCCCCTCTCTAGCCATATGTTTTTCCAATTGCTCGCTTTGAGTGGATGCATATCATGTTTGCATATGTTTGGTCCATGTAGCTCATTTCCTTCAGGCAAAAATCTACCATGCTCCTCGTAAACTTTCTTGGTCAAATGCTTAGAGCGGCAGAAGCCAAGTCGAGGACCACATTTTTGGACATGCATGATTGCCCGAGTAACTCAAGTCTGAAACATCACATATTAATATTTAGATATAGCCATGAACCATATGCGTGTGAGGGTTTTAAAGGCACTTATCTGAGCACTCACCGAACCGTGGCCAATCGTGCATGGTCCACATGAGAATGCCTTGCACATGTACATTCCGTCGTTTGATTGGTTGGGACATATCAACCACATCGATTCCTGTCCACAAGATTTGGAGCTCTTCTATAAGTGGTGCTAGATAGACGTCCATGTTCTTTGCTTTGTACTTTCTTGGGACGATCAATGACAACAACAGATGGCATTTCTTGATAGCGAGCCATGGTGGAAGATTATAATTAACCAAAAAAATAGGCCACGTGCTCTATGACGAACTCCGTAATCCAAATGGGTTTACTCCATCCATTGCCATACCAAAGCGGATACATCGAGGCTCGTTCTTAAATGTAGGCCAAATTTTCTCTATGTGCTTCCATGCAGGAGAGTCAACAAGTACCCACATAACATCATCTCTTGATCTAGTACTTGAGTGCCATGTCATCAAAGCAGCTATGGACTTGCACCTGAACATGCTCTTTATTCTTGGAACAATAAGAAAGTGTCGAAAAACCTTTGCTGGGATAAATTTTCCATTGTGTCCTCCCTGTACATGTTTGATCCACAATTGGAACACTGTTCTAGGCTTGTATACTCATTGCGAAAAGTATACAATCATTAGGACATGCATGTATTTTTTGATAATACAAGCCCAAATTAGTAAGAAGCTTTTTAGTGGCTGGACGGGTAGGGGCATGTGATTCCCTTCTGGCAAGATTTTCTCATTCAGCAACCTGACGTTACATGAACAAGTCAGTCCTTTGATCACTTTATATGAACTGTAATCTGAACTTTGCCATGCATGCTTAGGATAAATATGTTTACCTAAAAAGCTCTGTGACTGAGGCGTCAGACAGACTACAAATTAAGCATTGCCAATGCGGTACGGAGAACTCATATTTTTGCACCAGTGTAGAGTGGCATGCATGCAAGACTTTGAATCATCTCGCCCTCCTCATTGTTGCTATCATGCCGTTGATATGAACGAGATGACTGAGGTTGGTCCATAGTACTACGTTTAATGTTGTCGCCTTTTATGCTAGAATCCATGTCAAAGAATGCGTCCAACATCTGCTCCATCTCTACTTCTTGAAATGCCGCTTCAGGTATTGCTTGGGAGGACTCAATCGATGGCTGCTCATTGAAAATCGTCTTCTCTGGGATGAAGTTGGAGCAATATCTACTTGCAGACTTTGACCTTCAATCTCTAGACCATGAGATCGATAACGCAGGTCTTGTACTTTCTCTATCGGAAAGAGACTGTGATTGCGTATGTGTTGGTCGTAGATTTTTCATTTTTGAAAGATCTGATGCTTGCAATGCGCACAAGGGCACGCCATCCTATCGTCCATACTTTATCTATCAATGAGCAACAAATAATTAAAACACTCTAGTTGTTATAACTACAAGCTTTAACAACCTCACATTCTCTAGCCAGGCCTGATCCCCGCACACCTCGGTTTAGAGGTGCACGGAGATTAGGACCACAGGTTAATAATCTCGTCTTTATTGGTCAATGACTTATATTAAAGTTCTTGAAGTCTGTGTGCACTTTTGAGGTCCGATTGAATTTTTTCAACTATTTTCTACTAGCTCTAACAACCTTACATTCTCTAGCCGGGTTCGATCCCCGCACACCTCGGTCTAGAGGTGCACGGAGATTAGGATCACAGGGTAATAATCTTGTCTTTATTGGTCAATGACTATATATAAAGGTTCTTTCAGTCTGTGTGCACTTTTGAAGTCCAATTGCGTTTTTTCTACTATTAATTTGACGACGCCAGCTCTAACCTAACCTATAATCTAACCTATAATCTAACCTAACCTATAGCATAACCCTAACCTAAATTAATGTAACCTAACTTATAACCTAAACCTAACCTATAACCTAGCCTAACTGAAGTCCGTTTGCGTTTTTAGAAGTACAAGAGTCATCCTCGAAGTTCGATTGCGTTTTTTCTACTATTAATTTGACGATAGCTCTAACCTAACCTATAATCGTTATGCGTAACCTATACTCTAACCTAACATAAAACCTATACTTAACTTAACTTAATGTATATAACCTAATTAACTTATAACATATACCTAACCTATAACCTAACCTAACCGAAGTCCGTTTGTATTTTTAGAAGTACACGAGTCATCCTCGAAGTTCGATTGCGTTTTTACTACTATTAATTTGACACTAGGCTCTAACCTAACCTGTAATCATTATGCCTAACCTATAATATAATCTAACCTAAAGTAAAACCTATACCTAACCTAACTTAAGATAACCTATCTTATAACATCTACCTAACCTAACCGAAGTCCGTTTGCGTTTTTAGAAAAACACGAGTCACTTCGAAGTCCGATTTCATTTTTTGAAGTACACGCGTCATATTCAAAGCCCGTTTATATCTTCTCGACTATTATGCCGTCAATAGCTCTAACCTAGCCTAGCACATAACCTAAACCTAACATAACCTAACCTAACATAAAAACAACACAATGGTGAGGCGTTTAGCAAAATGACAAGCCTAGATCTTGCCCACAATGCATATGCGATGTGGGTAAGCTCTATGGCTTGCCAATTTGGCAAATGGATCACCATTGTGTTGTTTTTTAGAGTTGCGAAGCAATTTATGGCCTGAAAATCGCTCGCAGACATATAGACAACACCATGGCGAGCCGTTGGCAATATGGCAAACCATAGAGCTTGCCCACAATGCATACGCCTTGTGAGCAAGCTTTATGGCTTTCCGTATTGCCAAACGGGTCGCCATTGTGTTGTTTTTAGGGGCACGAGGTAATTTTAGCGGTTGAAAATTGCTCGCAAACATATAGACAACACCATGGCGAGCCGTTTGGCAATACGACAAGCCATAAAGCTTGCCCACAATGCATATGCATTGTAAGCAAGATCATGGCTTGCCGTTGAGTGGCATAAAATGGTAACCATCTTTTTGCAACATTTGTCAGCCTACTCAACGTCCTCTTCCTCATATGTGTATATATTTTTCTACGCTATCAAGTTATCTAGAGTAAATTCCCCCTCTTCGTTGAACCTTTGTGGCGACACATACATTATACTCTTCCAAAAAAATGTCACCTTAGTCATATATTTATATTTCCAACCTTTTCTTTTTTGCTTTGTAAATAGAATAAGCATACAATAACCAACTATATACCCCCAAACCTTCTTACCTCTTGTGAATTAGTAGTAGAAAATAATATATCCATCTTCCACCCCATATAGATAAATTCCCATGGAAATCAACTCTCCACTTGTCTTTACCAAAGATTGTGGTCCCTCTCTACAAGCCTTCTATGCCCCTTACATAGGTGGCCCAATATCTCTTAAGAATATACATATAGTTTCTCTCCTTTCAAAAAGACTCCAATTGTATATTCTTTTCACAATCAAATAATATTGGGCCCTCCTCTATTTGTTTAAGCATCATAGCCTTTTGAAAAAGCATGATTCCCCTTGGATGCATACAAGCAAAGGGCCCATACAAGAAGACTTGGAAGCAAAAGGTTCCCTAGCCTAGTGTGGACCTTCCAAACCAAATTCCTTGGTGCATGGGCGTGAAGAATAGTCCAAATTCATATCAAACATGTTGAGAAGGTCAATTTTTTCTTTTGAAGCATGTCATTCCGAGCTACAGGTAAAAAGTTATGGTCAAAATAGTATAAATCTGTCAGATTCGCAGCAAAAGGGAACTGTAAATCAAGTAAATCAAGAGGGTGAGATCTTATTTTTCCCCTACTCATCTTCTAGAAGAGCAATGAGTGTTCAAGGTCACTTGCATGTGATGGGACCAACCTAAAGATGCTTTCTAAATGCCAAGACAGACAAGTTAGATACCCCGCAGGAGCCACCCGTAGGGCCTCATGGCGGGGCCCACCTACATTATGCACCCCTATGGAGCCTTCACGGTCTAAAATGATATTTTTAGTGAATAAATAGTCCCTTTTATGTCCGATATTCAATGAGTGGTCAAAGGACACTTAATTAGGTCTAATCACTTACTCTAATTAAGTGTAGCATAATCCCACTCCTACACAACTATAAATAGCCCCCCTTGGAGAGACTCAATGACACACACCTATATTTTCAACTTCATGTTGTTTCTTGATCAATAGTAGAGAAAACCCCAACTCTCCCTCTTTCACATCCTCCCTCCTAACCCTCCTCTTTGGAGGAAGTGCAACTCTATTCTCCACTCTTTCCATTTTACAATCTCTTACTCCATCAACCCAATAAATCATTTGTAGCACCTCAATAACTTGTAAATACATCATGATATCTCTCATGGTTATGTTAATGATCATGAAATCATCTTCAAAACTTTCAAGTGTCGCAATTTGTGATGGTTAGCCAGCGTCTGTCCTCCCCTTAAAAGGTGTGCGAGAAATCAAGTAAGTGTTCTATTCTCAATTTACCATTGGTTTGTTTCTCCACACTTATTCAATTGGTCTAAAGAAATTTCTCACTCCAACTCTCTTTTGCTTCATTACATATGCATGTGGCTACCTCTCATGGTGATTTTATTTGTGTCACGGCATTACATAGATGGAGATGAGCTCTCTATGCAAAGTGTGTTAGTTTGATGTAAGTGATTCTCTTGTGTGTTTGAGAGGCAAGTCTTGTGCGCATGATTTTTTGATGAGTGATTGAGAGAGGAAGAGTTTGGATGTATTATGGGTATTCTTATGGGGAGAAGGTGAATGCTATTCCACAAATTGCATATTTCATTTTGATGCACGGCATTGGGTTGCATAATCGTTGATGGTGTTCAAGTGTCCAAAGTGTATATAGAGTAAGGGGGTGTTTTCAAAGTGTGTTGCTTGAGTGGGTGAGTCCAAGTGTTATTTTGATTGGTTTCCTTCTCCACTCCCAAAAGAAGGTGGTGCCCCAAGTAGTGTGCGTACCTCTTTACGAACATTTTGTGAGGGTAGGCCCATTGGGTTGGGGTTTAGAGGCCCCATTTCAAAAAGCTCGCCCTCACCGTATTGCCAAATGGCTCGCCATGGTGCTATTTTAGGACTTGAAATCCTGCTGCGCGGAATATAAACAACACAATGGCAAGCCGTTGGCAATACGAAAAGCCATAGAGCTTGCCCACAATGCAAATGTGTTGTGTGTAAGCTTTATGGATTGCCGTATTGACGAGCGGAATTGCTGTTGTGTTGTTTTTAATATGCGCTGTGGGTAAGCTCTATAGATTTCCGTATTGTCGAATGTAGCTTAACTTTAACCTAATGTAGCTTTACCTAACCTAACTAACTGAACCTAACCTAACATAAAGATAACCTAACTTAACTTAACTTAACTTAACCTATATAACTTAACGTAACGTAGCTTAACTAAACATAACCTAACTTATTCACTCTAACTTAACTTATAAACTTAACCTAAAACATAAACCCCATCAACTACATAATTTGAAAAACGACAGACTAAGATTCATTTCTAAACAAGATTTTCTACATAACAAGATTTTTTTCATAAAATCATTAATTTTATCAATATTTTTACATAAGTTATTATTTTCATATAGAAGCATTATGAAAGTTTTATAAAGCATTTAATGAAATTTCTTGCTTTTAATATTTACAAAGTATAATTTAAATAAACTTAATATGCATTTAAAGTGTTTTGAGCACTCACATTAGTACTATTTGAGACAATGAAAGTTGTCGCCTAAGTCTAGAACCAAAATCACAAACGCACAACACAACAACACAAACACAAACCAACACAACACAAACACAAACACAAACACAAACACAAAATCCTAAACCCTAAATCTACAAGTAAACATGAAAATAATCTTACCTTAGTGTTATGTGCTAACCCACAAGCAAGATTAGCACCTCCGATGGCAGCAGATCTGTGGAGAGGGTGAAGAGGAGTGAGCTCGAGTGTGATACGAGATGTTAGGAGAAATGCGCAAAGGAAGCCCGCAGTTTCGGTTTTTGTAGTAGGTATGGTACAGCTACCGTTATAGAATATCACGTCGGGGTGTCGACGAGTTGTAGACCTGTCGGATAGCGTCAAAATTTGCCGAAATTGCGTCAATTTATTTTGAAAATTTTGAAATTTAAAAAAAAACCTTTTCGGCTCCTCCATATAATGACACCACATGAATAATGCGCACCGCCCAAATTCAAGTGATCTCTTGTAGTGACACCTTAATCTTGTCAATTTCTTGTATTTGGCATTGCTGTTTTATGTGTTGCTGCCTTCATGTGTTGCAACAATCTGGGTCCTAATTTATTAGATCATCACATGCATTGGCATAGTGTGGCTGTGATGGTATTTTACAAGCTTTTGAAGCTATTAGCAATATGATCTCATGAAGAGGGATTGCATATGAGTGACTCCATCTTGCAACATTCTTCTTGCTATCCAGGATGTTGTATGTGTTGGAGTGCACTGACTGCACAATATGCCCAACATGCCCAACATGGTTGGATGCTAAATGAAGTCCGTTCCTCAAACGCAATCACCTTTGCAATATGCGCCTTGAAGATTTGTTGGCATTGGGCAAGACATTTACATGGACAAGAAATTTTGGTGAGAATGCTAGTTGCGGGGCTATTGCGTATAGTTGCTTGGCATTGCTTTGATCGACATGCATGAGAGAGGAGAGAGAGAGAGAGAGAGAGAGAGAGAGAGAGAGAGGAGAGAGAGAGAGAGAGAGAGAGAGAGAGAGATCTGTAGCAGATACCTTACCTTGCGCTCCTTGCTCGCTCAAGTCTCCAGCTTGCACAGTGCAAAGCTTTCTTTATACAAGCGCTAGTTTTATTACAAGCATGCAACATATATGGCTCAAAAGGAACGCACGAAAGGCATGCCGTGCCAACAAAAGCATGCATCAGTAATGGATATAGAGCTCGTTGGTGGTTTTAGTTTTAGAGCTAATGTAGGATGTATTTTACACCAAGACAATCGTTGTAAGGTTTGCCTTTTCTCTAAGATTCGATATCTGAGCTCTACATTTAGACTTAAGTTTTGGTATTCCACGTTGAATGTTAGAATGCAATTGCGATATCAAGATGAAAAATCTGCAAGCATTTAAGCCTATCATGCCCATGAACAAGAACACACCAAATCCATTTTGGAAGGAGAATCTTTCGTTTGGAATTGATGAATCATTTGATGAACAAAATGTTGTTCATTGTCAAAATGAATGGTGGAAGACTCAATATAGATAAGGATGGTCATTATAGTAGTCATGAGCTATTGCCAGAAGTCAGAGAAGATATGACAAGATGGTTATCACAACAGAAATGACTTGTTGGCAGAAATCAGAGAAGATATAATGATGGAGTTTGCAGCGAATATGATTGACGTTGATAGCCGTTTTTCGGCTCTCTGTGATTGCCATAGTGAGTTATCCCCCCCTATCAAATCACTCAAACACTGTGGTTACCCTCACCCTTTCACTGTATATAGGTGCGTGTGAGTTAGGGGACTTTTCCCATATTTCCTTATTGAAATAAAAAACCTCAATTAGCTAGTCATTGGCTAGTTGAGCCAATAAATAAATAAATAAATAAATAATATAAATATATTATGGCCCATGCGTATGTAAATATTTCTTTGTATATAGGGCCTAAATAAAAGATTTTTTCATAATTATTTTGGTATTTATTTAAATATTTCTACCTAGGGTGTGGTTATTTATGCTATGTACCATTTCCATCTTCCACCCCATATAGATAAATTCCCATGGAAATGAACTCTCCACTTGTCTTTACCAAAGATTATGGTCCCTCTCTACAAGCCTTCTATGCCCCCTACATAGGTGGCCCAATATCTCTTAAGAATATACATATAGTTTCTCTCCTTTCAAAAAGACTCCAATTGCATATTATTTTCACAAGCAAATAATATTGGGCCCTCCTCTATTTGTTTAAGCATCATAGCCTTTTGAAAAAGCATGATTCCCCTTGGATGCATACAAGCAAAGGGCCCATACAAGAAGACTTGGAAGCAAAAGGTTCCCTAGCCTAGTGTGGACCTTCCAAACTGAATTCCTTGGTGCATGGGCGTGAAGAATAGTTCAAATTCATATCAAACATGTTGAGAAGGTCAATTTTGCCTTTTGAAGCATGTCATTCCGAGCTACAGGTAAAAAGTTATGGTCAAAATAGTGTAAATCTGTCAGATTCGCAGCAAAAGGGAACTGTAAATCAAGTAAATCAAGAGGGTGAGATCTTATTTTTCTCCTACTCATCTTCTAGAAGAGCAATGAGTGTTCAAGGTCACTTGCATGTGATGGGACCAACCTAAAGATGCTTTCTAAATGCCAAGACAGACAAGTTGAGATACCCCGCAGGAGCCACCTGTAGGGCCTCATGGTGGGGCCCACCTACATTATGCACCCCTATGGAGCCTTCACGGTCTAAAATGATATTTTTGGTGAATAAATAGTCCCTTTTATGTCCAATATTCAATGAGTGGTCAAAGGACACTTAATTAGGTCTAATCACTTACTCTAATTAAGTGTAGCATAATCCCACTCCTACACAACTATAAATAGCCCCCCTTGGAGAGACTCAATGACACACACCTATATTTTCAACTTCATGTTTTTTCTTGATCAATAGTAGAGAAAACCCCAACTCTCCCTCTTTTACATCCTCCCTCCTAACCCTCCTCTTTGGAGGAAGTGCAACTCTATTCTCCACTCTTTCCATTCTACAATCTCTTACTCCATCAACCAATAAATCATTGTAGCACACCTCAATAACTTGTAAATACATCATGATCTCTCTCATGGTTATGTTAATGATCATGAAATCATCTTCAAAACTTTCAAGTGTCGCAATTCGTGATGGTTAGCCAGCGTCTGTCCTCCCCTTAAAAGGTGTGCGAGAAATCAAGTAAGTGTTCTATTCTCAATTTACCATTGGTTTGTTTCTCCACACTTATTCAATTGGTCTAAAGAAATTTCTCACTCCAACTCTCTTTTGCTTCATTACATATGCATGTGGCTACCTCTCATGGTGATTTTATTTGTGTCACGGCATTGCATAGATGGAGATGAGCTCTCTATGCAAAGTGTGTTAGTTTGATGTAAGTGATTCTCTTGTGTGTTTGAGAGGCAAGTCTTGTGCGCATGATTTTTTGATGAGTGATTGAGAGAGGAAGAGTTTGGATGTATTATGGGTATTCTTATGGGGAGAAGGTGAATGCTATTCCACAAATTGCATATTTCATTTTGATGCACGGCATTGGGTTGCATAATCGTTGATGGTGTTCAAGTGTCCAAAGTGTATATAGAGTAAGGGGGTTTTTCAAAGTGTGTTGCTTGAGTGGGTGAGTGCAAGTGTTATTTTGATTGGTTTCCTTCTCCACTCCCAAAAGAAGGTGGTGCCCCAAGTTGTGTGCGTACCTCTTTACGAACATTTTGTGAGGGTAGGCCCATTGGTTTGGGTTTAGAGGCCCCATTTCAAAAAGCTCGCCCTCACCGTATTGCCAAATGGCTCGCCATGGTGCTATTTTAGGACTTGAAATCCGCTCGCGGACATATAAACAACACAATGGCAAGCCGTTGGCAATACGAAAAGCCATAGAGCTTGCCCACAATGCAAATGTGTTGTGTGTAAGCTTTATGGATTGCCGTATTGACGAACGGAACGCCATTGTGTTGTTTTTAATATGCGCTGTGGGTAAGCTCTATAGATTTCCGTATTGTCGAATGTAGCTTAACCTAACTTAACCTAATGTAGCTTTACCTAACCTAACGTAACTGAACCTAACCTAACATATAAGATAACCTAACTTAACTTAACGTAACTTAACCTAATATAACTTAACGTAACGTAGCTTAACTTAACATAACCTAACTTCATCTAACTTAACTTATAACTTAAACTTAAACTTAACAAAACATATCAACCCCATCAACTACATAATTTGAAAAACGACATAATTCAATAGAAAATTTCTACAAAACAAGATTTTTTCATAAACTTAAACAAATTTTTCCATAATTTATAATGAAATTTCACATAAGAAATCCTAATTTCTTTTAAAGCATTAATGAAAGTTTAAAGCATGAAATTTTCTTTTTTTAATATACAAAGTAATTTAAATAAACTTAATATGCATTTAAAGGTTTGAGCACTCACATTAGTACTATTTGAGCAATGAAAGTTGTCGCCTAAGTCCTAGAACCTCCAAAAACGAAACACAAACACAAACACAAACACAAACACAAACACAAACACAAAGTTAAATCCTAAACCCTAAATCTACAAGTAAACATGAAAATAATCTTACCTTAGTGTTATGTGCTAACCCACAAGCAAGATTAGCACCTCCGATGGTGTGTATCGCAGCAGATCTGTGAGAGAGGGTGAAGAGGAGAGCTCGAGATGTGGTACAAGAATTAGGAGAAATGCGCAAAGAAAGCCCGCGGTTTTCGGTTTTTGTAGGTACCGATGGTACAGCTACCGGTATAGACGTCGGAATAGTCAACGGAAGGGGTGTCGGAATGCGCATTTGCACTAGAGTCGGAAGACCTGCCGAAATAGGCGTCAAAATTTTGAAAATGAAATTTAAAAAAAAACCTTGGCTCCCTCCATAAATACACACACATATATCGACACCCGCCAGTGACGCGGATAATGTGGCGCCGAAATTCAAGTGATCTCTTGTAGTGACACCTTAATCTTGTCAATTTTCTAGTTTGGCATTGCTGTTTTATGTTTGCTGCCTTCATGTGTTGCAACAATCTGGGTCCTAATTTATTAGATCATCACATGCATTGGCATAGTGTGGCTGTGATGGTATTTTACAAGCTTTTGAAGCTATTAGCAATATGATCTCATGAAGAGGGATTGCATATGAGTGACTCCATCTTGCAACATTCTTCTTGCTATCCAGGATGTTGTATGTGTTGGAGTGCACTGACTGCACAATATGCCCAACATGCCCAACATGGTTGGATGCTAAATGAAGTCCGTTCCTCAAATGCAATCACCTTTGCAATATGCGCCTTGAAGATTTGTTGGCATTGGGCAAGACATTTACATGGACAAGAAAATTTGGTGAGAATGC
Organism: Adiantum capillus-veneris; assembly: GCF_014529385.1. Taxonomy (NCBI): domain Eukaryota; kingdom Viridiplantae; phylum Streptophyta; class Polypodiopsida; order Polypodiales; family Pteridaceae; genus Adiantum; species Adiantum capillus-veneris. The sequence continues at coordinate 57,385,715 of NC_140931.1, forward strand.
TAGTTGCGGGGCTATTGCGTATAGTTGCTTGGCATTGCTTTGATCGACATGCATGCAAGGGGAGAGAGAAGAGAGAGAGAGAGAGAGAGAGAAGAGAGAGAGAGAGAGAGAGAGAGAGAGAGAGAGAGAGATCTGTAGCAGATACCTTACCTTGCGCTCCTTGCTCGCTCAAGTCTCCAGCTTGCACAGTGCAAAGCTTTCTTTATACAAGCGCTAGTTTTATTACAAGCATGCAACATATATGGCTCAAAAGGAACGCACGAAAGGCATGCCGTGCCAACAAAAGCATGCATCAGTAATGGATATAGAGCTCGTTGGTGGTTTTAGTTTTAGAGCTAATGTAGGATGTATTTTACACCAAGACAATCGTTGTAAGGTTTGCCTTTTCTCTAAGATTCGATATCTGAGCTCTACATTTAGACTTAAGTTTTGGTATTCCACGTTGAATGTTAGAATGCAATTGCGATATCAAGATGAAAAATCTGCAAGCATTTAAGCCTATCATGCCCATGAACAAGAACACACCAAATCCATTTTGGAAGGAGAATCTTTCGTTTGGAATTGATGAATCATTTGATGAACAAAATGTTGTTCATTGTCAAAATGAATGTGGAAGACTCAATATAGATAAGGATGGTCATTATAGTAGTCATGAGCTATTGCCAGAAGTCAGAGAAGATATGACAAGATGGTTATCACAACAGAAATGACTTGTTGGCAGAAATCAGAGAAGATATAATGATGGAGTTTGCAGCGAATATGATTGACGTTGATAGCCGTTTTTCGGCTCTCTGTGATTGCCATAGGGAGTTATCCCCCCCTATCAAATCACTCAAACACTGTGGTTACCCTCACCCTTTCACTGTATATAGGTGCGTGTGAGTTAGGGGACTTTTCCCATATTTCCTTATTGAAATAAAAAACCTCAATTAGCTAGTCATTGGCTAGTTGAGCCAATAAATAAATAAATAAATAAATAATATAAGTATATTATGGCCCATGCGTATGTAAATATTTCTTTGTATATAGGGCCTAAATAAAAGATTTTTTCATAATTATTTTGGTATTTATTTAAATATTTCTACCTAGGTGTGTGTTATTTATGCTATGTACATTGACTCACCATTACCATATTCTTTCTTATCATTTTGCATACTCTTTATTCCATATAAAAAGAATTTCATGCAAGTTTCTCTTATTTTTGGTGTAACTCCATCCCAACAAAAATCCAAAAAAACTAGTTCTATTTATGTGTATATTTTTTTCACTATTGTGATTTTTTCCTTCCTACATATATTCTCTATTACTCTCATAAATTAGACCACAAAAAATATTCATCTTTTATGGTAGACTTATAATGAGAGAGATTTATTTTGACCCTTTATATTTTTTCCACCTATATTATTTATATTTATGTGGATACCGTCCACTCAATGAGGCAACAAAAAGAGATCACTTTCCCCTCCCATTTCAAGATGAGATACTAAATGAGGTAGCTAGTCGTGAGAAGACACTGTGTGTGATGGCTACTCAGGCTACTTTCAAATAGGTATTGCATTGGAAGATCAATGAAAACAACCTTTATCACTCCTTGGGGTTGTTATGCTTTTAGAGTCATGCCATTTGGTCTGACAAATGCTCCTGCAACATTCCAACGTTTCATGAACATGGTGTTTCAAGCATTCTTTGGAAAGTCAATTAGGGTGTTCATTGATGATTTCTGCATTTATAGCTCAAAATCATTGCATCTACAAAGGGTAGAAGAAGGTTTAAAGAAGCTCTACGACATGGGAGGTCAACTCAACCCCGAAAAGTGTCACATAGCTGAGGATGAAGTGATCTTGCTTGGTCACAAGGTTTCCTATAAAGGCATTGAGGTGGATCCTTCAAAGGCAAAGGCTCTTATTGAGCTCCCTCACCCAAGAATCTCAAAGAGGTCATATCATTCATTCAAAAAGTGAAGTATATGTCACGCTTTATTCACTTAGCTTCGGAGTTGCTTCATCCTTTGCAAAAGTTGACACAACAAGTAGAATTTGCATGGTCTGATGAGCTTGAAGAGTATTTTTGTAACATTAAAGTCATTTTGTCAGAGCTACCAACACTCATGCCTCCTTGTTGGGAGTACACATTCTTTGTTAGCTCTAGTGTTGGAAGGGAAACAATTGGTGCTGTGTTGCTACAACAAGATCCCCACAGTACAAGGATGCGACCCATCTACTTTGCTAGTAGGGTCATGAATGCTTTGGAGAGAGACTACACAAAAGCAGAACTCATGATGCTTTTCTCTCATGTTTGCGGTGAGAAAGTTTAGATCCTACCTGCTACCAAAACCTTTTGTAATTTCACTGCAGAGAATTTGTTCCCTTGGGTGTCATCTCAAATGAATCTTAGTACTAGGATCTCAAAGTGGATTATGGAGTTGCAAGAGTTTCAATACTCTTTCAAGGTAGAAGATAGTGTGCGTGCACAATTGGCAGGGATTTCTCACTTATAGGGTGCATGAAAAGGAGATTAAGGTGCCTGAAGTAAAGACCCTACCATTACTATCACCAAAAAGTATTCCTAATGATTTTACCTTGTTCTTTGATGGAGCTTTTCGTCGAGCCACAGGAAAAGCAGGGGGAGGGCTAGTGTTGCTCAACCAAGTGGAGAGGTGGTCATGAAGAGAAGTTCAATCTACCAAGTTCAGCTAGCAACAATGAGCAGAATACGACACACTAATTCATGGTTTGAAGATGTGCATTGGCCAAGGGATACAACGCCTCATGGTAAAGGGAGATGCACTTCTCATTGTTAAACAGATTTTAGGCATTTGGGCATGCAAGAATGAAGCTTACGGACAAAAGTTCATGCCATTTGTAGATTGTTTAATCCAATTGAAGAAGTGCAACTATATCATATTCATAGGAAACAGAATGATGAAGATGCCGGTTTACTTGCACATCAAGTAGTTACATGTGTTGAGAAAGAAGTGCAGGTCATCATGGTGGCAGCAGCTGTCAAGCAACCGTGATACCAGGGATTGGAGTCATTGGCTCCCATTATGGGCTACATTTTGGAGGGTGAGTTTCCACAAGACTTCACGAAGGCTCAGAAGAGGAGACTCATGAAGAAGTCAAGTTTTTATCTCTTTCTAGAAGGCTCCCTCTATCAAAGAGGGAAGGATCAAGTGTGCAGAAGAGTACCAACTATTGAGGAAATTCCAGCCATTCTAAAAGGTTTGCATGAAGAGGCATGTGGTGGTCATTTTGCCCAAGAATCAACTGTGAAGAAGATTTTGCTTGCGGGGTATGTTTGGCCAAGCTTGCATGTGGATGTTCAACATTGGTGTAAAAGCTTTCACAATTGTCAGATAAATGGAAATAGAAGGTTGGTGCATGGCCCGAGGCAAATAGTGCTTGCAAATGGACCCTTTGAAAAGTGGGGCATTGATGCTATGGGTCCTCTGCCTAGGACAAAAAATGGTAAACTCTACATTCTAGTGGCTGTAGACTATAGACTAGGTGGGTGGAAGCTCAAAGTGTGGCAAGAGTGAATGAGAGGACAGTTAGCAAGTTTGTGTACAATCACATTTGTTGCAGATTTGGCACACCTTTGGAGATTGTTTCTGATAATGGTCCACGGTTTAGGAAGGGCCTGCTCACAGAAGTTTGTGAAGAGCTTCACATTCTACATCGTCATAGCACACCATACTACCCACAGTCAAATGGTTTGGTGGAGAAGGCTAATGGTGTCATTGCAGGAATCATTAGAAAGATGGTGCAAAACAAGACAAAATTATGGGATGACTTCTTGGATGGTGCCTTGTGGGCATATCGAACCACATATAGGGAAGCCACGGAGTTCACACCATTTCACTTGGTCTATGGTCAAGAGGCTTTGCAGCCTATCGAGCTCAACATTCCAACAATGCGACTTCATGGCAAAGGAGCACAAGATGATCAAGAGGTATGGATGGATCGACTTCTTACGTTAGTGGAGCTTGAGTGGAAAAGAGAAGCAGCATATGAGTGCTACAAGAGGAAAGCCACACAGAAAAAGGAGAAGCTTGACAAGAAACTGAAGGACAAAGGCATCAATGAAGGAGATCTTGTGCTAAGGTATGACAATCAACTCGATAATCGTTTTGATACCAAGTTTGAAACTAGATGGCAAGGGCCATACATAGTCAAGAAGGCTTTCAATTCTAGTTACTATCAGCTTATGGACTTGAATGGTAAAGAGCACTCCAGGAAGGTAAATGGGTATCGCTTGAAGCCCTATTTGAGTCGCCTTCTACCAAAGGATCTACCAAAGATCTGTCCAAAGGCCGCTGTCTCATGTAAGTATTGTTACATGAAGCATGAGTGTAACTCCAGCCAAAATTTTGAGGGGCCAAACAATGAAAATCTCGTCAAGGACTCTGAAGCACTCTCTTTGGAAAAGATTCTTTATGATGGTACATGAATATACCATCATCCTGGGGGAGGGCTAATGATAGCCGTTTTTCGGCTCTCTGTGATTGCCATAGTGAGTTATCCCCCCCTATCAAATCACTCAAACACTGTGGTTACCCTCACCCTTTCACTGTATATAGGTGCGTGTGAGTTAGGGGACTTTTCCCATATTTCCTTATTGAAATAAAAAACCTCAATTAGCTAGTCATTGGGCTAGTTGAGCCAATAAATAAATAAATAATAAATAAATAATATAAGTATATTATGGCCCATGCGTATGTAAATATTTCTTTGTATATAGGGCCTAAATAAAAGATTTTTTCATAATTATTTTGGTATTTATTTAAATATTTCTACCTAGGTGTGTGTTATTTATGCTATGTACATTGAATCACCATTACCATATTCTTTCTTATCATTTTGCATACTCTTTATTCCATATAAAAAGAATTTCATGCAAGCTTCTCTTTTTTTTGGTGTAACTCCATCCCAACAAAAATCCAAAAAAACTAGTTCTATTTATGTGTATATTTTTTTCACTATTGTGATTTTTTCCTTCCTACATATATTCTCTATTACTCTCATAAATTAGACCACTAAAAATATTCATCTTTTTATGGTAGACTTATAATGAGAGAGATTTATTTTGACCCCTTTATATTTTTTCCACCTATATTATTTATATTTGACATGTACATATTTTTTAGACCCCTCAATATTTGATTTTCTTAGTTGTACTATTCACTTATATCATGATCTCAACAATATCTTCAATTATAGACCTACCAAATAAGGTCAAGGGTAGGTGGCATGCATACATGCACTATGGAGGGCTCACTCTTGGAGGTATTCAAAAGAATCATCCAAAGAAGGACCCCACAAGGACCTTGTGCAATGGAAAAAAACGGTCGGTTTTGCTGAATTTTTAAAATTCACTTGCTCTCCGAATTTGAAAAGGTGATACAAACAAAAGTTGTAGCTCGTGGGCTGAACTTTTGCCTCAAATGTTTTTTTTTTTTTTTTGAGCTACGAGCTGTGAGCTATGATTTTATTAGTGGACCCAGTTTTCCCATACTATGCAGCCACACTCTCTCTTCCACTTTATCATTTTCCTCTTTCACACACACTTCTCCACTCATCATCCCCACCTCTCTCACCACTCCTCTCTGCACCCTACTCACCTTCTCCTCAACCTTGAAGAATGAGAGAAACCATGGTGAACTCATACCTCTCACACACAATTCCATTCCAAAATTGACCACCTAGTCTCATTTTTCCTCCTCCAATTTACCCATATCTATCAAAAAAACCACAAAATTCAGCCTCTTCTCTTAAAAGACAGCATCATGGTGGTTGATTACTCAGCTTCAATTACCTTGTCTCTCAAGGAAGGTCAAGAGTGGAGAAAAAATGTACCGTCAAAGCTAGTGGACCGTCAACAAGCGTCAAAATTTGCCCTACTCAAGACACTTGGAGCATCAACCTTGTAAGAAATCCACCTTTTCTTACCTCTTAAGAGTTTTTCTTCCTTATTTGTATCCTACATGGATACTCCCATTGTAAATATCCAATTCCATTTGTAAATTAATACTAACTCTACTAACACTAACCCACTATGAAAAGTCCTATCACCTCCATTTCTCTCCTCTCTCTTTCCCCACCAACTTCTTGATAATTCCAAGCAAAAGAAATTAGATAAATTGCTGAAAATCTAACCCAACCATGGTTAGAGGAGTAACCCTAGCCTTCAAAATTGCTATAAAAGGAGGGTGTAGCTAGCACAAAAGGGGGAGCCATAAGCAAGAGCACTATGCTATAGCTTGAGAAGCCAAGCTCAACCTCTCTAGAAGGAGCTCTTGAGTGGAAGCTCATTGTCTTATGCATGTGCATGTGTTGTAATAGGGGATTAGCAAGGGAACTCTATGCCATTGTAAGAGAGAGAGTGATCATTCAATTGAGAGTAGGAAATCTATCATTTCTCCTACTAGTGTAAGCCCAACATTCGCTGAATCAAGGAGGGTGGATTTGGACTAAGCTTGGATACTTTGTCTCCCTTACAACGTGAAGTAATGGACAACAATGATGCGTAAGGGTCTTGGTGTTTTTTGTTAAGTTCTTGATAGCTTGTCTCTGATGTTGTCGTCAATCTAGCCATAAATCCCACATACTGTAAGAGGGCGACAGGGTGGAGAGGACTCCCCTGGCCTTAAGACAGTGATTGGGGTGGCTTTTCTTGTGATGTGTTGTGGTGAAATTTACGCAAGCTATGTTGAACAAATACTAATCTCACTTTGATTTGTCATGACAGATTTGTAAGAAGGTATTAATGCAACAAGCACCCCCTCCCCCTTTCTCTCTCTTTCTTAAATATATAGTTGTGTTTGCTTGATCATTGCCGATACGTTTCAAAGCAGCCCGAGCACTCTCTCTCTCTCTCTCTCTCTCTCTCTCTCTCTCTCTCTCTCTCTCTCTCTCTCTCTCTTTACGCGTCCTAGTTCGCATCCAAAACTAGGTGGTGCCCCAAATTTTTGTAGGGTTAGGTTGCGGGTTTGTGTGTGTGTTGTTTTTTTCCAACCCTAACCCAATTGAGCAGCACGGGAGCCTTGAAGGGTGTCTAGAGGTTGCTCTTCTTGTTGCCCGCCCGGACCGCCTCAACGCATTGATGGGAATCGCAATAGACATGATCGAGGTGATAACACAAGTGAACATGACAACCGACATGACACTCGAAGACTCGAAAGAGATGAAGATGTTCATCACAATAGGTATGAGTTCTTGGCAGAAATTAGAGAAGACATGATCATGGAGATCACAGCACACATGATCGACGCATTGATAGGAATTGTGATAGGCATGGTCAAAAAGATAGCACAACTGGATACGACAACCTACAGGATGGACATCACAGTAGACATGAGTGACATGATGATGACAATCGACATGTTTGCCATGCTGATAGAAATTGTGGAAGATTTGAGATACAGATTGCAACAGACATGACGATGGACATCATAATAGACATGAGCGTGAGAGCATGTTTGAAAGATGAAGAGACCATGAGAGAGAGAATATATATAACGAGGATCGTAGGGGGTGGTGATCAACAGACTCACAAAGCATGATGTTTGAAAGCATAGATACAATGGATATGCTAGCAGTGATGACTCTAACAAACACAAAGATAAAAGACCATGCAACTAAGTTGAAAGAAGAGGATAAACTTTAGAAGTATTGGTGATGGTCAAAAAATAGTTGCTAGCAAATGACGATGATGATGAACGCAAAGACCGAAGTAGGAGGAATGGAAATGGTAGAAGGCGTAATTCTTGTAAAAGGCATTGACAACAGGAAATTAGAGAGAGAGAGAGAGAGAGAGAGAGAGAGAGAGAGAGAGCTACTACACCTACTTGGTTACTGAGGTAGATGAAAGAGATCTTTTTTGGCTACTCCTTGGGCCCTAATTGGAGTGGCTCTCCGTAAACTTCAAGAACTGCCCCAAAGAGAGTGAGTTTGTGTATATATATATATATATATATATATATATATATATATATTATATATATATATGTGTGTGTGTGTGTGTGTGTGTGTGTGTGTGTACGATGTGAGGTAGTAGATAGACAATATAGGCAATTCAACCTATCCCGAGAGCAAGAGCATTAGAAGTAGTGCAGGTAATGGTAGGCTTGATAGCAAAAGTGACCGCGATAGTCAACATACGAGCAAGAGTCATAGAAGGTATGACAATGGAGCTCAAAATAGACATGATCAATGCATTGATGGGGATCACATGGTTATCATGCTAGCAGAACTGAATGTGACAGTTGATGCTATGGTGGAAGTCTTGAAAGAGATCAAGGTGGATATTACAACAGACACGAGTGACTATGGATCGCTTATCTGAGGCTAAAAGCAGGCTTTGGTGGTACAAGATGTTCTTGCTTTAAGTTTGGTAATCTATGATAGTTTGGTACTGTGTTAGAATTTTTTTTTGGTACTATATTTATGTGTGTTATCTGAGGTTATTTTGCTCTAATTTATAATGCACTATTTTGATAGATGGAGCTGTATAAAATATTCAAGGATACTTACCCTACAGTGAGGTCGTTGCTTAGATCCTTGATGTGCAAAAATAATTCTTTGTTTGGAAGTTAAAAGAGTGGTATATGTGCTGTGGTGCGTATCTATGAGACCCTGGGAACAACACATGCAACTCTCCACCCAACCTTGCTATGTGTAGACTCATAGCTTACTAAAATATAGCACCCCTTGAACACATGTGAGTTCTGGCCCTTGGCCTTGGCATTACTCCGTTGGAGAAGCGTTTTTGTTCTAAAAAATGAAAATGATAATATCTTCGTAAGAACACTAATTTTTTTCACAGTGATATCCTTCATGGATCCAATTGTCCCTTTAACCAAAACACGGTTCATTAGGAGGTTCTATGAAATCAAGAACATTTTGATTTTCTACATTGTTGTCCTTTGCAATTGTCTTGTGTAATCGGCGCATATACGACATAGCATATAGACTCCATTTAGAACTCACTTGAGTATGCTAAACGAGTTACTACAACTAAGAGGTGTCTAAAAGAATAATTGTTCCCACTTTCCATGAAAGTAACGGACTGACATAACTCATCAGCAAAGGACAAGTCCTTGACTTGTTATCATTTTTCATTAGTAGACAACACCACCATAACTAAAATTCAAGTTTGAGGACCTGACCTAAATATGAAGAGACTAAACTTAGTCGCAACATGCTTAGCCTCATGGTAAGAAAACTCCAACTAGAGAGATAATCTTTCGAACTTGATTTCTTATTTCTCATAACATATCCTTTAGCACAAGATTAACACTTGTAAACTACTTATCAACCTCTAGATGTACTGATAGTACTGAGTTGTGTTTTCCCAAAAATTATTGGTAAAAGTGGATCACAATTCCTTGCAACATTGTTGAGTAATCAACAATGTTATGAACAACCAATGTGGTTAACAATAGAATGTTTAATCGCTTATCTACCATCACCCAAACCGAGCCATATCCTCTATTGGTGATTGGTAGACCCACAACTAAACTCGTAGAGATACTGCACATAAGGTACAAAATGCTTCATAAGCTATCCATTCCATGAATTTGTATGCTGTTCAAAATCAGCCTTGGCTAAACACCATGGCCGCCCATAATACCTAGTGTGCATGCCTTTAGCAAAAGAACTAATTCGAAACTTGCATTTTCATGATTGCGAATGTGAAGCTCATAGCACACGAAAGAGAAGGGTAATATTCTAAGAAAGAACTAAATATTTCATACTGCACCTACTTGCAAACCTTGCTAAAATGTTTCAACCATGATAGAATGTGAAACATAAATTACATCCAGGGACAAACAATGAAACATTTTTATTAACAATACATAACCTTTCTATATGCATAAACACCAATCCGAGTGTTGTTTAACAACACTTGTAACCTTAACAAGTTGTTCTAAAAACCCGACAAATTTTGGCCATTGAAATTATTCCTAATTCTTTGTGCTCAAAATGGGCTACAAAACGGATTTGACCAGAGCCTAGGGAGTGTCATGACACATAATTGGAATAACAAGCACTGGAGTTAGTCCAAGAGACTCATATTCTCCACATGTGGAATATGCCTCATATAATGATGTAAAGAACTATGACATCCCATCAAGTACAAAATGTACTTGTGTTCATAACTACATAATGCAAAAATGTATTTGGGACATTACGACCCAAAATTCTATGCTTTAAATGACCTTGTCATGTCTCCAAAAAGCAAAATGGTTGAAAGCATTCTAGATTATACATCCTACTTAAAAAATTCAATCAAAGCCTATTAAAAAATGAAATAAACCCAAAACATATGTGTATATGGAGGTTGAACCTAGTGTTCACTAACCCCCATACACATGACCTAATCCTATATTGGAAAAGGCATGGTAACACTAAATGAAAGATTAGTGGAAATTAAGTACTATTGCACTGGTAACCCTGGGAGTTTCCTTTGCAATCCAAACCCCTTAGTTAGAATCTCTAATGTCAAACCCCTTGGTTAGACTTTGCATGAAAATTCTTAGACTAGAAGCTAATGGTGACCAACATTGTCTACCATTGTCTACCAGGTCTAATAGCCATTATAATCAACTTGGGAGTTGAAATTATCCCTTACCCCTTGGCACATTGTAGACTGATTTCCTTGAAAGTACAATTGTGATAATCAAACTGTGACCCTCAATACCTATGCAGTGATTATGTATTAGCTAGGTCATACCCCTAAACATACCACTCTTAGAGACATGATCACTACAACTAACAGATATTCTCAAGTTGGAATCTTATTCACAACTTGACCATGAAAGAATCTGATCTTTCCATGAACAGAAGAGAAAGATATCTAACACCCTAAAGAAGTTAATCATATTGAATTTTCTTGGATTTTTAAACAAGAGATCCTGTACTTTGAGGCTCACTAAGGTTATTTATGTCATCTCATGAATCAATTGCTTGATAGCTAGGCCATGCCTAATTGGTACCACCAAAGAGTCAAGTATATTGGTTTCACCTTGTGCATAGAGCCAATGATACAAAGTGCTCATTACTGTATACATATACAACAATCACAAGTAAACATACCACCCCCAACTCTCTTTGAAGAGAGTGGCTGGTGTTATAGAGAAAGGGTAAACCACGATTTAGTGGAATGAGACCACCATATTGGAATTCCATGCATGAATATTGAAAAAATAGAGTGACAAGCCTTTGGCTGTAATAAGCCCATTGCTTTAATGACGGACTCGATAGTTTGACCCGATGCCATACGTGCCTTGTGCAACTTTTACTGGCATGGATACATTAGAGTTTGTTGTTACCAAACATAAATGTGAGATTATATCCTTTTTTTGTCGAGCTACTAAACATGTGTGCCATTATCCTTGATCCTAAGTTAATGAATACACTTTGGCATGGAAGAGAAGCCTTTCTTTGATCCATGTCTGTCAAAGCACTTTGCTTTGTACAATAGAGAAATCTTTTTCAAATGAAACTTTTAAGGACATAAAACCAAGTAGACCTTGAAATTGCCTAACCTTGTCGCCCTTTTCAGAGAAGTTACCTTCACTTGAAGCTGGCTTGTAGTCATGTATGCCGAGAAATTTAGGGCTATCATATGTAGTCTACATGCCCTCGTGGCTTGGTTCATACCAACCTCCAAGAAAAAAACAGGTAAACATGATGCCAAGTTTCTTTGTATGCTAATAGGATATTCGAAACTTTGAAAGATTATATGCAATATGCCCTAAAGTGAAGCTTTGCTTCGCATAAGTTCATTGAAAAGGTGAGATAGAACACAACGTGAGTGCTCATAGCTAACAAGTTCTCCTATTGACAAACAAAATCAAAGCAATAGATAATTGACATTGTCGATTTTTCATAGAGAAACGGCTTTGCTAAATGTAGCTTATTGAGAATCATGAGATTTTCCAATATTGAAAGAGATAGATCCTAAAGCTTATCCATTGAATGTCATCTAGCCAAACTCTTCTTGATCAAAGCAACATTTGATTGCCAAGTTGGCATCTTGCAAGATAGAACAAGATCAAGATCAAAACTTAACATTAAGGTACTTACCAATTTTCTATAATCACTGCTCGGCACTACAAGGTGTAGCATTCTATGACATGGTTTTTGACATGGGTACCTAGAAGCTTGTCGGATTCACCAATACCTTGTATGTAGGGGAAAATAACTTTGAGGTCCTTCACCCTCCTTGAGAGTTGCACCCATGAAAGTTGTGCTCAAGGACCCCTTGTCCTGGTCCATAGTGATCCCCAAATCAAGCTAGAACACAATACACCCATTGGAACTCTTGATGGGAGAGCTTGCTTGTATTAATTAACCTTGTTCATGTGAGTGGCCTTTGCCAGTTTTTAATCATGTCGAGACGGCCTTGCCACGTCTCCTTGTTGAGGTTTCCTTGCTAGAATGGTCCTTGAACGTTGTGATTCGCCTTGCATGCAAGTGGGAAATCCCATTTGAACACATGAGGACCAACAAGTAATTCCCTAAAGGGCATTGACACTTTAAAAAAAAGAAAAATTGTGGGCTTCTATAGAGTGCGATGGAAAACCAACAATATCTTGTCAAGATCTTGCCGTGCCACAAGTTGCAAACCTTCTTGGTGCAAGAACGAAAAATATCCAGCAAGCTAGGGTGAAACCATCAAGCCAAGCTTTGATCAAATCCATGCCAATCGTCCCCACCCCTTGGGAGTGTGCAGGTAGTCGTTCCCGCAGCCATTTCCTTACGCTCTCTTGGATTTGCAGGGGAAGCTGCACATGTGCATGCCACGAAAATCTCAAACAACCAACTTGATCCACCGATGCATGACCTTCCTTGCATGTTTCATGCACCCCTCATCTCCTTCCTACATACGAGAGAGAGAGAGAGAGAGAGAGAGAGAGAGAGAGAGAGAGAGAGAGAGAGAGAGAGAGAGAGAGAGAGAGAGAGAGAGAGAGAGAGAGAGAGAGAGAGAGAGAAGAGAGAGAGAGAGAGAGAGAGAGAGAGAGAGAGAGAGAGAAGCCTCCATGAAGCTTCAATGATCTTCCCCCTCATCCATTGCTGCTCTCCCCTGAGCTCTAATACCAATATGAGACCCTAGGGAACATCACATGAAACTCTCCACCCAACCTCACTATGTATAGACTCATAGCCTGCTAAAATATAACACCCTTGACTGTATGTGAGTTTTGGCCCTTGGCCCTAACAGAATCATGTCTAGATGAAGTTTTTCAAGAAAATTCTAATCAAATACATTAAAGCAAGTTTGGTCATCATGAAAAATTTCATATTAATATATGCTCCATTTGTTGCGGAAGGGGTCACTCAGGTGAGTGTTCTACTAGCCATTTTATATTTCAGCACATTAATATTTTGCGAGAATCCATTGTATGCCCTAAACTCGTTGATAGTGAATATCATGCAAAAAAATGCTTGTTTGGAGATTGCCCCCGATATGGGGCTAGGAAGTTAACATTGTGCTTAGATAATATCACATCAGACAATAGGGAAGTGACTGCGAAAGTTTTTAAGGATGCGGGAACTAAACATGTGGATTCCAAAAGAAGTGAAAGGAAGCAATTTTAATCATCAAGCACACCTTCCTCTTTAGGTAGTGAGTGCAACAATTTAAAAATTTCTTGCTTAAGTTTTCTAGCGATGTCATTCTGTCTGTTGTTGATTTCGTACAGAATTATTCATTTAAAGTGCAATACAAGATTCAATCCATGCATTGATGGTCAACTCAAGTAACCATATTGGTACATATATCTTATGTGAGAAACTTAGTAGGTGTTGACAATGTCTAGAAGACGCTACACTTTTATATATTAGATGACAAGAACCATGACACACTATTTGCTCAACGTTGTTTTATGCTTCATGACCAATGGCTTAAACAGTAAGCAAATCATTTGCACTCTCATTGTGTATAATTAGATGGTGCCGCTTCTCAATTTGTGGCATGAAGCCTTACTATTTTGTGGAAAGGTAAAATCAATTGATAGGCTTAAATATGATGCATAACTTCTCCACGTCAATGCACGGTGAAGGAGAGCATGATGGTGTGAGTGCTATGATCAAGAGAACACTTACTCCATGAGGAGCTCAAACCAGGTGGTTGGTCTATGAAGTGTGTAGCAAATTCAAGTGGTTAGCCTATGAAGTGTGTAGCAAATGTAGTGAGCTTTCTTAATGCAAATTTTAGCCCATTAGAGAAGTCCATAGGTGTAATACCCAATGAGTTTTTTGGATGGTGTCAAATGATGATGTGTAGCATAGCCTAATGTGGGACTATCAACACATTATTGGCACTTGTTCCTTCTATTATGTTGATGGATACTCTACAAGTAACCCATGTGTTGTGCATTTTTTAACACTCTCATAATTTTGTGACCCATATCTGAAGGGGCAATGGATGAGGTGCAAGAATATACTACATGTAGATGAGTGGAAATATGTTTCCATTGTGTCACTGATAGAGATGATGGAAGCATATACTATCTCAGAGGATGCTGATGAGGATGGCAATGTTGATATATATTGCATTCCCACAATTCATCATCATAATGTGGCCATGTATAAAGGAGACCCCAAAGTGTTGTGAAAAATGTTGTTAATAGGAGACAAATTTGCAGTCAAAGTAGTTGACAAGAACGGGGACTTCTAATCCTTAAAATTGATTAAAAAAATTAGTACATAACCAAAGTAGAGAAGGATAAGTGGAATAACAAAAATGGAGTACTAGTTGAGGGCTTGTACTATGACCAAGTGAAAGGGAAAGTTGACACATACACCCTACCAGATCATCTCCCTCTATTGATGATATACTCCCACCTTGTAAGAGCCATACACTTCCCCATAGAAGCTACCCTTGAGCTACCAAGCCAATTCAAATTATCCTCTGAGGTAAATGAGAACATTTACAATAGTATGCCATTAGATGATGATATAGAGAAAAATGTAAGCATGAAAACCTTACCATAGTAGCAAATGACAACATCTATACCTCTAGAAAGTAAAGTATCATTCCTCAAACCATTTGAGTGGTATTGATAATTTCAGTATATTACACTTGTCTATCAATGTTTAACTATTTCTTTGGCTTTAGCCGGTGTTAGGAGTTTTTTGGAGCAAGGGATTGTGCATATGTACATACCCCTGCATGGTGCATCGAATAAAGGATTGCCCATTTTCCAGAGCCAGGTGGTTACGTGGGGCCCACATGTGTACAGGTAGGACAACATGTATATAGTGCATCATTTTTCACTATCACCATTACCAGTATGTTTTTTCCATAATAATGAGGAGTTGGTAGCACATAAAACTTCTCAAGGAAGCTATCCGCGGGCTGACGACATGAGGTGAGTAGGTGCATCAGATGGCATCTAGTGGCGTCAGGAGGCCAAATGGGGTCAATATTTGCACGTGGATAAGTACGGACACAACGTGGGTGTTTTCTTGTGATAATTATGCAAAAAGGTAATCATGAGGACTATATTTGGGGTCCACTTCACGTGGTTGCGGGATGCATTATTGAAAAAAGTTGAGTGCCAGGTGTGCGGATGGATGCAGCAGGGTGACAACTATGCACTCCGAGGTCAGTTTTTGGCCTGTTCGGGGTCCGTTTGAGGTCAACTAAAAGGCCCAAGTAATAAATCTAAGTGTGGGAACTGAAAAAACTGAGAGAAGACCATAAAAAACGTGGATAGAAGAGGAGGAACATCCGCAACTATGTTTTTGCTGTTCTTGGAGCCTGTTTTGGCCATAAACTGCTCATTCGAGGTCGGATTTGAGCACTTTGACATTGTAGACTGGGGTTTTGGGCCATTCCGGACGCGATGGTGCTGTCCATTTTGCCAAATTCCTCACTATTGTTTTTGCTATTTTGGCTGTGTAAGTTTCTCTTATGAGTGAAGCTTCTGCTCCAATTTGTGATTGTATCTGGCATATTTTTTCCATATTGTGTGAGCTATTTGCCCCATTGGTGTTGGCCCAAGCTCAGTTGTATCTAAACATAAAAAATTCTTCTCTTTTGAGCTGAGTTTTTTGGGTGTGTGTGTGTGTGCATCTCTCTGTGTGGAGTGGGTAAATGGGTAGTCTCTCTCCTCTCACTCCATAAGTGTGTTCCTTGTCTCGGCGAGGTGGGTTGTGTAAGCCGAGTGGTGCCCCATAGTGTTTGTGTGTATCATCCCAAGAGTGTGTGTCGGGTCATTATAGAGGCATTGTGTGTGTGTTTTCATCCCGCTCACATTCTTTTGGCGTCCCCACGGAGGATCTTCTTCGAGTACCTTCAGCTTCGGGATTATAGGTTTTAGATTGCAGACTACAGGTTACATGTTACAGGTTAGAGGGACATGTACAGGTAGAGGTGATTCACATAGGTACATGTAGCTGGAGTAGAGTGATATATTGACAATGGGAGTCACTTGCAGTTGTCGTGGGTATGCATCATTTGGCGCCTATTTGAGCGCATTGTCTACTGGTATTGTACCTTACTTGTGGAAACTACCAATGTACGCCTTTGTGGAGCCATACTTGGTTTTATTGGCAATCCCAACCATTTCTAAGACTTGGTCTAGAAGATAGTCATTTCTGAGACTTGACTATACGCGATTTTCATTAGCCTTCGTGAGAGGGTCGATAGCGTGAGGTTTAATTGAGCTGAGGGATTCTCAAATGTGGAGATCCTTTCGGTGATACAAGTAGCTGGAGCACCCTTTTGTGACCTCACCATAGGCTATGTACTAGTGATTCCTACTTGATGATCTGGTTCTATTGTTGGCAGTTTACGGATACATATAAACTCTATATTTTGGGTTCTCACGACTCTACTTCTGGGGAAACTCTATCAAAATTTTTCCAAGTTGTGATGGCTGGTTTTTTTGTCTTTTGAGCTATTTATGCTGTTATGTTGCTGAAATTTTGGCAAACTCAGAGGATAAGATAGGTGTGCTTTCTTGGGAGCTGCATGGTTGGCTTTAATGGATGATCAAAATGGACCTCAATTCACTCCTTTTCATTTAACTCAAAGAATCCAGATAAATGTTCATGTGCCTAGGAAGATTTTTTTCCAAAGCACATAGTCTTTATGTTCGAGCCAAGAAGATTAAGAGAGATACTGGAATGTCCTTTGCCTGTTCTAATTCCGATGATTAACTATGAAAACTCATTTGATGTGCACGTGTTCATCCTTATCTAAAAACAAGCTCGATTGAAGTTTTTGGGGATTGGATCAGTAAAAATTTTGGGTTCTTGCACGTGTGTTCAAAGGGGTTCTCAAAGGATCGTAGCTTGGGTAGCCATGCATTTCTCTTATCCGGAGTTTCATGGAAGAAGTGATGAAGATGTAGAAGACTTTTTGGAAAAGATGGAGGTTGCCTGTATTAGCAACGAAATTCATGACCCGGTGCAGATGTTACATCTTCTCCAAATTTGTTTGAAGAGTGATTCATGAGTTTGGTCCAAAGCATTTGAAGAGGAGTGGCGTGTGGCGGATCCATCTGTAAGATTGAGTTGGGACAATCTAAGGCATGGATTGGAAGTGGAGTTTGTGAAGACAAAAGATCCTGACAAAGTGTGGCAAGAAGTACAGGCTTTAGTGCAAAAGGAAGGTGAGCCAGTAGATACGTACATACGTAAGTTTTCATTGGCATGGGAGCGGATGTGCAAGGCCTTAGCACCACAAGTACCTCCACCTGACATGATGAAGAAGGACAGGTTCTTGGCTGGTCTTTGAGAGAATACACGTTGGAGAGTGGAGCTAAAGAAGCCTAGGGCATATGAAGATGCACTGGAGGTAGCAAGGAACAAAGAGTGGAAGCTAAGGAAAATGAGCCATCTAGGAGTAGAGTCTTTGCCCATGAGGTCTGAATTTCAGCCTTTGGATTATTTACAAGGTCGCATGCCAGCGGTTCATCATGAATCAGTGGTTCCTATTACTCCTCAGGTTATGCCACAATGGTCACTACAGCAGTGCAAGATGATGGGCTAAGGCAAGACATGAGGCAAGTGGTAGATTTAATGAAGAATCTCAGCCTAAACATGCTAGGTCAAGTGGGAAAAAATTGAGGTCGAGGGAGGTTTGTAAATCAGCCAGGAGGTGAAGAAAGACCTAAGAATGGTGTTGGACAAAGTAATGGTAGGTTTTGGAGGCAGACGCCCACATGTTATAATTGTGGAGAGTTGGGCCACATCAGCCCGCAATGTGATAAGCCACCAAGGATGGGGGGAGACATGTATCCATTTCCAAGACAGGTGCTAACTAGGTCCAATGATTATGGCATCGAAATTAAGGGAGATGAAGGAACCAGTGTAGTCACCTTGGAGAAGGCATCAAAGCTAGAGGATACATTAGTGATGCCTATTGGGAAGAGGACCACAGAGGAAAAGGAAGGAAGAAGTGCCCCAGGTCCTAGTAAGAAGAAGGGAAAGAGCCATGAAGGCGAAGATGTCAAGGCTAAGAGGAAAAAAAGGGCTCGTCGCAAGTTTCATGTTTCAGATTTTCCACTAGGGGATGGGCAATTAAGCTATGACTTGAAGGAGGATCTAGCGAGTAGAAAAGCAGATGTTACTTTTGGGCAGCTTATAGAGATGGTGCCTAAGCTAAAGCGACAGTGGAAGAGGATGGTTAACCCAATGGAGAAAGAGCCAGAAAGAGGTTCAATGAAGGTGTTGGCAATGGATGAGCTACCAGACATTTGTCCAATCGTAGATGTGTGGCATAAAAGAAAAAATCTAGGACAAAGTTATGTGGATGGTGGAGCCCAAATATGTGTCATAACACACTCATGCGTTGAGAAGATGGGTCTTATAGTGAGTGGGGTGTCAGGCTTCCGGATCAAATTGGCAAACCATCAAAAAGTAAACTGTTTGGGTGTTGTAAAGAGCTTAGAAGTGGAGGTGTATGATGAAAAGGTGGTGGTTGATTTTCATGTGATGCCAGCAGGGTTGGGAGCATATCCTATTATCCTGGGTAGACCATGGTTACGTGCAGTGGGAGCTGTTCAAGATTGGAGACGTGGTACGATTAGCCTCTATGGAAAGACAGGTGCCAATAAGCTTTATAATATGGACACAAGGAAATGATTGGAGGAGCTTTATGAAGATGAAGATGACTCTAGTGATGAAGACTATTCCACAGTGACTGATGAGGACAGTGATAGTACTATCAACAGTGATGAGGATGCTGATGTTGCATTTCTTTTGATGGACAAAGAAATCCAGGAGTCTGTTTTAGTTGCATTTGTGAATGAGGTTGAAGATGAAATTGAAGGGCCTTATGAAGTGATTGAAGGGCTGATGCAAACCAAGGTTGAGTTGTCAAAGAAGTAGGAATTGATGACACAAATGATCAGTGGAGACCTCTCAACTATGGAGAAGGAGATATATTTGCACATGCTGGCTAGTTTTCCTAATTTGTTCATTACTTCATATGAAGAGATCAGAGGATTCAAGGGCGAAGAGATGCATATAGATATGAAAGAAGGTGCTAAGCAAGTGCGGAAAAGGCTAAGAAGGATGGGTCAAGAGCAGATGGAAGCCTTGCGGGAAGAGGTGGACAAGTTATTGAAGGCAGGGTTCATAGTCCCTGTGGAAACCACAAAATGGGTGAGTCCCCTAGTAGTCAGTCCAAAGAAGGATGGAAAGTGGAGGATTTGTGTAGATTTTAAGCCCTTAAATTCAGCCACTAAGAAGAACCCATATCCTCTTCCGTTCATCGATCAGATCTTGGATTTAGTGTATGAGAGGTACAGTGTGTGTGATGGTTTTTCGGGCTATTTTCAATTGAAGATTGCTCTTAAAGACAGCACAAAGACAACTTTGATTACGCCATGGGGCTGCTATTGCTACACAGTATTTTCATTTGGGTTGTCAAATGGACCATCTTTCTATCAAGAAAGAGCAAATTGGGTGTTGGCACCGTTCATTGGTAGTTGTGTTAAAGATTTTATGGATGACTTTTGTGTCTACAGCAGTAGGGCTGAACACCATGAGAAGTTGCAGATGGTATTGGCTCGATATGATGAATGTGGAGGACAACTAAATCCAAAGAAATGTCATCTAGCACAGCCAAGGGTGAAGTTACTGGGCCACATGGTGTCAGAAAATGGCATTGAGGCTGATCCAAACAAGGAAGTCTATTATTCTTCTTCCATCACCTACGAGTACAAAGCAAATGGCAACCTTTATACACAAAGTGAAGTACATGGCATGGTTTATTCCATTGTCTTCACAACTTCTTTATCCACTACAACAAGTGGCAAAGCATGATCCATTGCAATGGGATGACAAGTGTGAAAAAGTGTTGCAAGAGGTGCAAGAGGTGAAAGAGGTGTTATGGGGGTTGTCAGCCATGCAGGCTCCTGAATGGGGGCAAGTGTTTTATGTAAATCCATCAATAGGGGATGATTCCATTGGAGCCATGCTATTGCAAAAGGGGAAGGGAAGCCATTATATGAGGCCAGTGTATTGTGCAAGCCAAGTGAAGTTGGTAGCAGAGAGAAAATTCTCGGAAGTAGAGCTAGTGATGGCTAGTGTAATATTTGCTTGTCGACGATTTCATCATTACTTGCTACCACGACCTTTTGTTTTCTTGACAAGTTATGCCTTTTTGCCACAATTAATTAATGGCACTAACATGTCAAATGTGGTGAAGAAATGGGTAATTGAGCTGCAAGAGTTTGAGTTCTCTTTTCTAGTGGAAGACAGTAGAAGAGCTACCCTAGTTGATTTGTTGACCTACAAGGAGAATCCCCTTATTGTTAAGGAAGAGGCGGTGAGAAAGGTAGTTGAAGAAGTTCCATAGATTAGCAATGCACATGTGTTGTTCTTTGATGGTTCATACAGAAAGAGCCATTGTGCGACTTCAGGGGGTATAGCACTTTATGATCCAGAGGGGAAGCTAGTATGCAAGAGAGGGTTCAAGTTGGATGCACATAGCAACAATGAGGCTGAATATGCTACTTTGGAAGCCGGATTACACATTTGTTTGAAGCATGGGGTTAGAAGATTGAGCATAAAAGGTGATGCCTTGTTAGTTGTTGTGAAGAAAGTGCTGGGTGTGTGGAAGAGCAAGAACACCTCATTGAAGGAAATGTGTTTCAGAATTAAAGGCTTGCTAAAAAAGTTTGAAGCTGGAGCATCAGGCACATTGAATGCGCTCTTAATGGAGAGGCACATGAAGCAGCTCAAAGTATGATTGGGGAGCTATTTGTGTTGAGGACCAATTTACCTCTTTATCATGGCCGGGAAAGTTTGGCTCAAGAAGAGGAGTTTTTACTAATAGGAATCATTCCAAAGGACATTCAGAAGTCTAAGAAGTATGGCTTTGTGCGTAGAGCATACATGTACAAATTGATTGGTAATGTATTATACATGAAAGGGAGTGATCTCGTGTTGAGACGTGTACCTTGGCGGGAGGAGATTTATAGAGTGTTGGAAGAGAATCATGAAGGTGCATGTGGCGGTCATTTTTCTCTAAAGATCACCTTGCATAAGATCTTGCAGGAGGGGTATGTATGGCCTAGTTTGCACAAGGATGTTCACCATTGGTGTAGGTCTTGCAATAGGTGTCAAGCATTTGGGAAGAGAGTGTTGAAGCCAGAGTTACGAAAAACCATTATGGCGTTTGATGTGTTTGAAAAGTGGGGGATTGATGCAATAGGCCTGTTACATATCACAAGCAGAGGCAAAAGCTATATTTTGATTGCAGTGGACTATCTCTCTAGATGGGCAGAGGTTATAGCACTAAAACAGATCACTGCAAAGGATGTGGAAAAATTTGTGTATGATGAAATATGTTGCAAGTTTGGGGTGACACTGGAGCTACTTTCGGATAAGGGGCCAGGATTTAGAGCCAAACTGCTAGACTTTTTATGCGCGAAGATGAAGATTAGGCACCAGCATACCACTCCTTATTACCCCTAGTGTAATGTCTTAAATGAAAGATTCAATGGTGAGTTGGTACAAATTCCTTCAAAAGTGACAGAGCACCAAGGAAAGAATTGGGATTTGGAATTGCCTAGTGCATTATGGGCTTACCGTAGTTCGGTGAAGACAGGTACATGGTTTACTCCATTTCACTTGGTGTATGGAAAGGAAGCACTATTGCCTGTGGAGGTAGAGTTGCCTGCGGTCAAGATGCTAGAGAAGTTGCTTGGGCCGCCTAGTGATGCATTCAAAGAGAGGCTCTTACAGTTACAAGAAGTTTAATTGGATAGGATGAGTGCATTGGAACATTATGGACAAATGCAGGATAAGGCTTTGGCAAAGATAAATGAAAAGGTCAAAAGTAAGGGTATCAAGAAACATGACTTGGTTTTGCGCTACAACATCAAGCTGGACAACACATTCCAAAAGAAGTTTCAAATTAAGTGGGAAGGTCCTTTCAAGGTAGTGGAGTGTTTTCCAAATGGTACATATCAGCTTGCTAACCTGGATAGGATTCCACATAAGTCAAGGGTAAATGGATTGCGTCTTAAATTGCATCATGCCAGGTTAATGATGGTGGAGCAAGATGAGTTGTCTGCAGAACAAGTATTGTATGTGAGGGATGAGAGGAGACCTGTGACGCGGCAAGTCTCATATCTCTTTTTGCTGCTGATCATGAATGATCTAACAGGCTAGGGGATGGGAAACTTATGTCAGGAGTTTTTTGGAGCAAGGGATTGTGCATATGTACATACCCTTGCATGGTGGATTGAATAAAGAATTGACCATTTTCCAGAGCCAGGTGGTTACGTGGGGCCCATATGTGTACAAGTAGGACAACATGTATATAGTGCATCGTTTTTCACTATCACCAGTACTCATGTGTTTTTTCCATAACAATGAGGAGTTGGTAGCGCGTAAAACTTCTCAAGGAATCTATCCGCGGGCCGACGACATGAGGTAAGCAGGTGCGTCAGATGGCATCTAGTGACGTCAGGAGGCCAAATGGGGTCAATATTTGTACGTGGATAAGTATGGACACAACGTGGGTGTTTTCTTGTGATAATTATGCAAAAAGATCATCATGAGGACTATATTTGGGGTCCACTTCACGCGGTTGTGGTATGCATTATTGAAAAAAGTTGAGTGACAGGTGTGCGGATGGATGCAGCAGGGTGACAACTATGCACTGCGAGGTCAGTTTTTGGCCTGTTCGGGGTCCGTTTGAGGTCAACTAAAAGGCCAAGGGTGCCCAAGTAATAAAGCTAAGTGTGGAAACTAAACAATTTGACAGAAGACCAGAAAAAATGTGGAGAAAAGAGGAGGAACAACCGCAACTGTGTTTTTGCTGTTTTTGGAGCCTGTTTTGGCCATGAAGTGCTCATTCGAGGTCGGATTTGAGCACTTTGACATTGTAGACTGCGGTTTTGGGCCATTCCGGACGCGATGGCGCTGTCCATTTTGCCAAATTTCTCACTATTTTTTTGCTGTTTTAGCTGTGTAAGTTTCTCTTATGAGCGAAGCTTCTGCTCCAATTTGTGATTGTATCTGGCATATTTTACCCATATTGTGTGAGCTATTTGCCCCATTGGTGTTGGCCCAAGCTCAGTTGTATCTAAACAAAAAAAATTCTCCTCTTTTGAGCTGAGTTTTTTGGGTATGTGTGTGTGTGCATCTCTGTGTGTGGAGTGGGTAAATGGGTAGTCTCTCTCCTCTCACTCCATAGGTGTATTCCCTGTCTCGGCCAGGTGGGTTGTGTAAGCCGAGTGGTGCCCCATAGTGTGTGTGTGTGTATCATCCCAAGAGTGTGTGTCGGGTCATTATAAAGGCATTGTGTGTGTTTTCATCCCGCTCACACCGGTACCAAATTTTGGCACAATATATTAAAAAATAATACTTACTAACACGTACATCGTACCTTTTACTTATTGAGTATCTACACATCCTACTCCATATATAACTTGCTTTTGAACCGGTACCAAATTGAGACTAACCAGTACCAAATTAGTACTAACGAGTACCAATTGCTTTTGAGCCGGTACCAAATTGAGACTAACCAGTACCAAATTAGTACCAACGAGTACCAATTGGGTACTAGCAAGTACAAAATGGATACTAAACCAACATCAAATTAGTACTAATCGACACAAAAATGAGACTATAGTAGAGCCAAATTGGTACTGTACATGACCAGAATTGACACCAAATAATATCAAACTATCAGTAGTACCAAAACAACACCAAAGCCTACTACCACTTATATACATGTAAGGTGGATGTTAGCAGCAAGCTAACTCAGGTACCATTTTTCAAAGCTCTCATTGTAAACATTTATTATTTTGATGAATCGGGAATATTGTAACTCCTGCTTTCCAGATAACTTGTAATTGATGAGCCGGGGCTACAAGCTTCCAGATTGTATATACCTGCCTTTAGTTAGAGCTCTTAGATTATTAGTTTTGACCATGAAAAACCTTGGCTAACGTATAAAATACAATTTTTGTAAGTTTTATAGAAGGTTTTTGGATAAGAAATACACAGTGTGAGCTAATGGCGCTCACTACTTTCTTTCTCGTGCTTCCTACTCCCTCCTAGGTTGTCACATTGCAGTCGCGTCTATTGCGTTGCAACCACAGGTAAGAGCTCTACACATTGACGTAAGCATTTCACAGTATTTTGTAGCTTTTGGCATCGCCGACCTGCGGCCTAAATTCATCATAAGTAGGAATTTACACTTCTAAATCAAAAACTAAGTATAGGCAGGGTATTGGGGCATCAATGCTAAACATTTAGATGCATTCTGGCTCGAAAACAACTAGGTCAAAAACTCACTACTGCTAATAATCTCTTTTTTGCACTATACCTAAAGTGAGGTTTTGTGACCATAAGCATGTGTGCTTAGGTTTGATAAACATGTCCTAGAAGTTTCGTTACGTTTGGATGTCATTTGATGCTGCAACGGATGCGAATTGTTTAACGATGAGCGACTAAGCTCTTGGTGATTTCAGTCATTTGAGTGTAGTCTGAGTTAGATGTGAGTTGTTAGTTGTTTTCCAAGAGATTGATAACCTCCTGTAGCCTCTATGCACTAGTTGAGTCACCTTCATCCCATGGATTGACAATTATTCGGGGTTCTCACTAAATCTGCAATAAGATAAGAGTGAGGTTAGACACCCGTCCCACATTTGGCGCCATTGCTGGGGATCGAAGAGACCTAAACTAGGAAAAAACACGAGCGTATTGTGTTTATTTGTCCATTAACTTCCTCTAGGATTGCGTAGAGTCAAAACTTTCTCTTAAAACCGCATAGCTTCAGATTGTCGTCTTTTGCTGTGTAGAGGTATCTTGGAAGTAGGTTGTACTTGCTAAGTACCTTTAGGATTGTAGGATCGTAAGACTAGATTAGGATTTGGAGAATTATTGAAGGACGAGACAAGTCTTAAGATTAGAGCTCAGAAAACCATAAAAAACCATAAAATACTTGGTCTTTACATGTTTTTATGCATCTATGCATGTTCAAAAATTGGTTTGAAGCAAATTGGAGTCAATTTGACAACATTCAGACTCACAAGCATGCTAGAGCAGATGTTGCAGAGAAATTTCTAACCTTTGCACTTACATTTCTTAACAAGAGCAATGCAAGGTAGAGAAGGCCAAAAGGAGGGTATCCTAGAAGGAAAGGCTAAAAGAGCTACCACCTTATGAACTGGATCCAAGTTTCAGTAAAAACCGCAAAAGCAACATATCTGTCAAAAGAACAACTTGAAGATAGAAACATGACAGTTTTCATCGGCAGATTTAAAAGTGAAGAAGGACATAAAGTGGAGCTTCAAATGCTACCAAAGGAAATAAAAGATATCGCTGCTAAGCAAGACACACAAGAAGCCAATAGAAGGCTGGGTCTTAAAGAATTTTACGACCAAGAACCATGTGGTGTCGACTATCAAAAGGAAGATGAATTATTGTCATCAATTAAAGAGGATGGCACCACCCAAATCACTGACCAACAAGGGCAGAAGATAGAAGTATATATAACCAAGGAGATTGTGGCCGAGGCATTGAAGATGCCCATTGAAGGAATGACAATGAGGAAAAGGGACAGGAAGATAGCAAGCACCTTTACAAAAGACACTACTGTTTCCACCTTTGTTGATCTTATTCAAATACAAGTGGAAGAACCGGCACGATTGTATCACTAACATTTCCACTTCCTGGCAAAGAAACCGCCGAGGTACACTACATCGAACCATGCAGTTGTGATTACCTTCACTCAGGTGCCGAAGTCGATAGCCACGCAACCGGTAGATCATGCTCAGTATGTGCTAACCACTCTAAAAAGCACCAAAAAATCACATAATTGGGTGCACCTGAAGTGCTGACACGCATAGCATACAATGATATTGGCATGGCCGACAACCTGCCGCTAGTCCCTGATCGCCAGTCCCTGATCAAAACACATGGATAATTAAAGGTCGACCTTCTCAAAGAACTACCAAGTTAGGGAAAACAAATTAGAAATAAAATGAGGAATCCTCTGAAGCTCACAATAGCGAGAGCTTTGACAGCGAAGAGACAAAGGCGAGAAGAGAAATGATGAAGAAGAAAGCAGTGGCTGCCCACCAGGAAGAGCCACAACAAAAGAAAGCGAGGTTTGAAAGAGAACAACAAGCATATGAAAGAAGTAATCAAGCAGTAGGTGAAGAAACCAAAAAATGGGCACCACATGATATCAAGGGTCCAAGGACCAAGAACCTCTTCAAGCCTACCCGAGAGGACCCAAGTGAATTGCTAGAGTGGATGTATGCGGAGGCCGAGGCCTTAAAACTGCAGGAGGCCCTCGGGGAGCAAAGGAAATTAAAAGAAGCATCAGCTGCACAACCAAGGAAAGCCGAGGCTCAACAGGAACATTGTCATGAACAAGGAGATACCTCTCCAAGACCAACAACTATGGAGCAAACACATCCTCCTACGCTATGCCCAAGCCCTTAACCACCGGCTAAACCAACGGAAGAGGATCAAGTAAAAGAAACTGAAGAGGTCAATTTCAAGAGACCCAAGAGAACACAAGCTAAAGCTCGACCCTCTACGACCACTCAAACAAACAGGCTGAAGCACCTCTCAAGCCTCAAGAAGAATCCACTGTGTCAGCTACACAGCCTCAGGCAGAAGTTATTGTACCACCTAAAGAGCCTGAAAAGAAACAAGAGGCCACGTTTGAACAACCAATGGAGACACAAATAATGGCAGGAGGACCTTCTACACCCACCCAACAAGAAGTCAAAGAAGTCACCCACAAAGAGTCAAGAAGCACAAGCTACAGAGGCAACTGCAACACCTCAAGGTGAAATAGAACCCCGTCCACAACCACAAGCCGCTGCACAATACAACAAAAGGAGCCACAAGCCGACACGGCTGAAACTTTACAAAAAATCCAAGCAGAGCCTGAAGACTGGGAAACGACCGATGAAGTCATAATACAAGTTAATGAATATGCCCAGCAGATGCTGCAGATGACAAATAAAATGAGATCAACAGCAATTAGCCGCAATGCTAAAGCAAGAGAACTTGAGCTTGTCATCGGTTCTCTCCAAGGAGAGTTGGATGACAGAATGAATACCATTTCAAAATTACAAGAACAGATCCAAGAGCTAAAGAATGAAGCAGTACAGCACCAGCTCTCCAAGAAGAAGCAACAAAAAAAACTGGAAGAGCTAGGAGAGCTCCTAACCAAACTCTCCGATGCTTGCAAGAAGAAAGATGAGCAATTGAAAAAGGTGGAAAATGACCTACTAATCACTACTCAAACGGTCCAAAAACTTGAAGTACAGCTGGATGTAGCCAATGCCTCCTTACAATACTCTGAGAAACGAATCAATGACGAAGTGGCATTTTTAAGGCAGATTAGAGAAAATCCCATTGTAGCTTCACTCAAGGGAATAGATGATGTCTACAAAGCCTTGGAGAAGAGGAAAAAAGACCTAGAACTTGAGTTGAACCTGGAACAATCACAGAGGCGAGACCTTGCCTTGATGCGGGTCCAAAGATAAGAGCAATTACTCAAAGAGATAGAAGATCTGAAAAGAGACAATCAACTCGTGAGAGACAGACAAACCGAAGCTCATGAAGAGGCTGGTATGTCAGAACAACCACCTCTTGATCTCCCACCACTCTCCTTTGCAAAAATGGAACCACAACCATCTGAAGAGCTCCAAGGAGATTCAAACTTCCAAGTGCTAATCAGTGAAGAACAACAAGCACCAATGGTAAAGTTAACTAAAGCTGAAGGGGAGGCACTCAAAGAGAAGATTGTCAACGAGGTCGATACTGAGTGGAAAGCAGCCATGGATTGGGAGTTGACAGTTCTTCATTCTGTCAATGTCACTGACCAACAAAATTAATGCACAATGGCATCAACAATTACTGCCATATCCTTTCATCAAAGTAGAGCTGCTACAAGTGAAGGAAAGACTTTTTAATGATATGCAACAAAAAGGTGCAGAAGATGTCCACCCCAAAGTGGCGAAAGAGCTGGCTGAACAAGAATACAAGGTACTTGATTCTGTTCACAAGAGCATCTGTAGCCCTTCAAAAAGACCCTACGTTCTGTCCTGTACCAAGAGTAAGGACATGGCAGGCACATGAGACATTAACAAAGAAGAGACCAACCTAGCTCAATTACCCCAAACTGCCAGCTCCATAGCAGGGACAAGTCAGCACAGAGGAATACATAGCGAAAACCCTCACGGGTGCCATAAACTTTTTCAAGAGACTACCAGACCTCTCCTCTGCCATGCTGTATAAAATCTGCAAAATACTGCTTACATGTATTCAAGCATTTCATGAGCCGGAGCAGGCAAGAGCGCCATGGATGTCCTTCCTTGAAGGAAACCAAGGTTTATGCTATGATCTGAGTGAACATCCTTTAGAAGAGGTTCTCTACGGCTTCTATGCACGATGTATGTTCCTGCCGTCAAGCAACATACTAGCATTCGAAGAGGCATTCTATACAGGATTCGTTACATGGCGGACTAAAAGTTTTGGACCAGTCATCAGTAATCTGACGTCAAGGTTCGTCGGCTACTCTGCCATTGAACTAAAAGATAAGGTCACCATGAAATTTTTGCAAGTCCTTGAAAAAGAAAAATGCATCAGATATGAGAAAGCTTTACAAGTGCTTAAAGATCGCCTCGCCAGCCGTCAACCTGAAGACTACCTCCACCCATAAAGCTGTGTCAAGGGAGGACACAGGGGAGGAGGGGGGGAATGTAGCAGCAAAGCTAGCTCGGACATCAAAGCTAACTCGAACAACATTTTTCAGAGCTCTTATCATTGTAAACCATTTATTATTTTGATGAATCAAGAATATTGTAACTCCTACTTTCCAAATAACTTTGTAATTGATAACCAGGGGCTACAAGTTTCCAGATTGTATCAATCTGTCATTAGTTAGAGCTCCTAGATGATTAGTTTTGACCACCAAAAACCTTGGCTAAGGTATAAAAGCCAACTTTTGTAAGATTTTTAGAAGTTTTGGATAAGAAATACATAGTGTGAGCTAACGGCACTCACTACTTGCATTCTCTCGCTTCCTACTCCCTCCTCGGTTGTCACATTGCAGTCATGTCTCTTGCGTTGCAACTTCAAGTAAGAGCTCTACGCATTGACGTAAGTAGTTCATAGTGTTTTGTAGCTTTTGGCATCATCGACTCGTGGCCTAATTTCATCATAAGTAGGAATTTACACTTTTAAATCAAGAACTAAGTACAGGTGGGGTATTGGGACATCAATGCTAAGCATTTAGATGCATTCTGGGTCGAAAACGACTAGGTCAAAATCTCACTACTGTTAATAATCGTGTTTTTTGCATTGTGCCTAAATTGAGGTTTGGAGACCATAATCATGTGTGATTAGATCTTTTAAACATGTCCTAGAAGTTTCGTAACGTTTGGATGTCATTTGATGCTGCAACGGATGTGATTTGTTTGTCGATGAGCGACTAGCTTTTGGTGATTTTTGTCACTTGAGTTTAGCGTGAGTTAGATACGAGTTGTTAGTTGTTTTCCAAGAGAGTGACACCCTCTTATAGCCTCTATACACTATTCAAGTGAGCTTCATCCCATGGATTGACAATTATTCGTGGTTCTCGCTAAATTTGCAATAAGATAGGAGTGAGGTTAGACACACGTCCCACACTAAGTTCCTCTTCGAGAACATTATCACACGTTTGGGATGCCCCTTTGAACTTGTGAGTGACAATGGAACTCATTTTAGAAATGAAGTAATAAAAGAACTCACATCAGACTTCATGATATCTCACCACAACTCTACACCCTATTATCCCCAAGAAAATGGACAAGCTGAGAGTACCAACAAAAATCTCATCTCCATTTTGACAAAGACAGTTGAGGCCCATCGCACTGATTGGGACCTAAAGCTAACATCAGCTTTATGGGCTTATCATATCGCATATAAGGTTGCCATTAATTGCACAATGTTTACGATGGTGTATGGCCAAGAAGTGGTTATGCCATGGGAGTTTGTCATTCCTAGTCTTCGAGTAGCTTCTCAAGAAGGTTGGGATGGTAACCCCTTAGTGGAGCGATTATATATCCTTGAAATGCTAGACGAAGAGAGGCAATTGGCTGTGCAAAATGCCCTAGTAGAGAAGGATAGAAGGAAGAAGTGGTTTGATCACCATTTAAAGGATAAAGACATCAAGGTCGGTGATAAAGTTCTTATGTACGGGGTATGTAACGAAAAGAACAAATTGAAATACGCTCGTAAGGGACCATATCGAGTGTGTGAAATTACCCCGTAAGTTACCATTCGTGTGGAGACTCTAGATGGAGTTGAAACCATTGGATTCCTTAACTGGAGTAAATTCAAAAGATATTATGATCCTCTAAGCCAGGGATAGATACAAGCCATTCATCAAAAGAAGGCTGTCAAGGAACAAGTAGAGCTAAAGAAAATCCAAGCAAGAGTTGAGGCTCAAGAACGACAACAACATCTCAGACGTCAACGAGAGGCTAATCTGGGAATCACGCAAGCATTTTTTGAGGACACCGATGACAATTCATTAGAATCTAAGCCACCCCTACGATACCCCATTGAGCTAAATAGCACCTATGGGAAAGTTCTATATAACGCTTTAATGGACACGGGTGCTAAATTTAATCTACTATCATATGGGGTGTGGTGTCAGTTAAGAAATCCATCTCTATCTGAGAGTACTATCCAAGTTAAGGGAGTCAACAAGAAAAAAATTATGGTTTCTGGAATCTGACACACTTCTGTCAGTTATGACAACGGGGTAGTAGCTCAAGACTTTTTGGTCATGCCTGCTGGAACTATGGAGGGCAACATAAACTTTGGATGCACATAGATGTTGGCAACCAAATGCACTATTGATTGGGGTACTAGTAGTGTAATGCATCCATAGAGGTAAAAGCTTCTCCACAACCTCCAGCTACAATAGTGGACCTCCATGAAGCTACAAAGGAGTCCACACCTCCCATTTTCCAAGAATCACCTGAGGAACCACTTCAAATTTGTTCCCGAGAGAGTATCTTACCACCCTTACAACTTGATGAGACACCTAAGGTAATAGAAAACTAATGGCAAAAAACCGCACCTATTACCAACTGGAACAATTGGTTTCAAAGGGTGACGACATCATTCCAAAAAGTATGACCTACCCAAGAAAGGGGGGAGTGTTTGCTGACATCCATCATTTACTTACTCTCCTCTTAACCTTCCTCACTGACCTCTCAATCTTCCAATCCTAGGGAATGTACATATATAGCCCTATACTCAAGGAAAAAAAAAGTAAAAGAGCAAGAGCCACCAAAAAAAAAATCTGAAAACTTACAAATTCTAGTACAAGACCCAAGAATCATAATGACAAATCACTCACAAGGACACGATATTTGGACACAACCCTTATACTATTTTCACACTAATCAAAATATATATGTGTCTACAGATATGGCTAGTACGCTAGAGTCATCCACTCCTACCTTGGGTGAGAGGTACCCTCTATACTTTTCACAAGTGTTTCACATAGTCTACCCAGTGCTTGCTTGTGAATGGGATTTGGTAGATACGCTAGCTTGTGAGAAGAATTTTGAGGAATTAGAATGGCTGCTACGTGTATTGACCATGACTTGTCCATACTTAGTAGAGGACGTCTCTCCGGTTCACAAGCTTACCCTCTTGATCGAGATGACTATAGACGCCTAGTGATGTTCTTAGTGAACATTTGTGCCTCTAATGATGAGGAAGAGTTACATGAATACACGGATGGCACGTATGGTCTCACGGATGATGACTGTTTTTCTTGACAATGATGAGGATAGGGGTTTAGACCTAGGGCTACCTGCCCATCTATTCAATATCCTATTTCCTTGACTCTCTAGGAGGGTGCAAATAATTAGGTTAGGGTTCATTATGTTGTGTGATTGTGTTCAATAAAGGTTTGTGCCTCTTCCCACCACTGATGTGTCTCCTAGAGATACTCCTTGTGTTTTCTAGTGTGTACAAGAACGTGTTGAAGTTGCTGGGATTTTGAGTCTCTATCTAATTCACTGTTCAAAGAATCGAGCGAGATCATAAACACAAACAAGTGTTTCTTGTCCATTTGCATTGCCTCAAGTCTCTTCTAGAATCCATGTTTGCCTGTTTTTACTGTGATTGGTAGCACACTATTCAACACATTTATTTAGTATTAAAACATTAGATTCAATATGATTTTATGTCATAATTCCTTGTCTAGGTTTAAGAAACAAGCAGTTTGACTAAGCTAGTTTGACCAAGTTAGGCGTTAGAGATCTTCTCTTAATACCATGGGGAATGCCTTCCTAATAATAAATGGTTACTTTATGTTCTTAATCTGATGTAGGAAGCGTTGTGTGCAATGTACTATGGCTTTCCAGTGGGCTTAGTCCCTATTGACCTTTAGCTTAAGTATTATAAAGGGAGTTTACTAGTGTGATGAGGCTGGGGAGGGTAACAATGTCAATATGACCCCCCAAAGTTACAAAATTGAAAGGCAATGAAAAACAAAAAACAAAAAACAAAAGTGCCAACACATGTAAAATCCTAATTTGGTACTTCACTCACATGTATTGCCTATGGTACTAGAGCCCTAGAGGTTCCCAGTGTGGGCGCATTTCCTTGAAAATCAAAAATCCCAAGGCATACAAAATAAGCACACACATCAAAAATTAAATCACTGTGAAAAAACTTTGGGGGCTCGAAGAAAAGGGAATAATTCAGGCGATGATTTCATAAGCAACTCCTTTTATCGTAGCTTAACTAGAAGGTCTTTTAGGTATAGCCTCTAGTCAGCCCTCGAACATGAAATACTTTGCTCTCGTGATTAAACATCTCAATTGACCAGAGAGAATCGAGAAACTTGCCCATGCTATTAATAGGTGACCTCTAGTGCCTCTTGACCGTTGAATTAGCGACCCCAGACTAGTTTATTTTTTACCTTTACAAGTGCTTATGTACTTAATTATATTCGAGTTTAATGTTTACTGCTAAAAATTGTTTAATGCTCTGTTACCAATCAGTTTGTGTGCCTATTCATTGCCTATGCTTTTTAATTGTATGCAATTACTGTGCAATTTATGGTGGTTGATTTTGCAATGTTTGAAGAAAGCTCAACACTCCAAACTCGGATGCTCTTCCACCTGAACGAACGGGCTTCATCTCAATAGCTTCTGAGGACGGAATCTACATAAGGAAGGGGGGCATGTTAACCCTTACGGACACCCTATCACCTTCGACGGACACCTTATCCTTAATTGATTGAGTCATGGACCGGGCTTGTTGGTCCAATAGGTGTATAGGTGATCGCCGATGAGAGGCGCACTCTAATCGGAACATTCAAGGGTTAGTTGGCTAAGCATGGGCGTTTAAGTGTGAATGGACGAGCTCATATAAAAGTCACTTAAACCTAAAAATCACTCATTCTCTCATTTGTGCAATTGAAGAGTGCTCTTGCTCCATCTCCATCTTCTTCTTCATCTCCTTGTGTGTGTGTGTGTGTGTGTGTGTATGCGTGAGAGAGAGAGAGAGAGAGAGAGAGAGAGGAGAGAGAGAGAGAGAGAGAGAGAGAGAAGAGAGTGTGTGTGTGTGTGCGATCGAGCATTGCGACGGCACGACGGCGGTGAGGCGGTTGAGCGCGGCACGGCGGTAGCTCCCTCTTCTTGGCGGCGATGAATCCTCCATGAAGGCGAGCGTAGGGTGGTGAGTGACAAACCCTTGCTTTCTTGAGCTTGCTAGATTAGTCTGGTTGTGTGCTTGCAGCCATTTGTGGCTTGCACATAGTGTAGGGCAAGTCCCTTGGTTGACACGTGCAACAAATGCGCACAATGGCAAAGCGCTAGAGCAAATGTGAAGAACTTGGGTAGGCAAGGAGATCTAGGAAGTGTATATATTATGTGGTTATGATGGCCGAACTGTATAGGTTTCTTTCTTGAAGAAAAGGGTTTACATTGGCAAAGGCTCTTACGATATGCAAGGCAACTTGGGTAGAGGAAGACATGTGGTCAGTGGTAAAAAAAAAGGAGACGAGAGGTTTCTCACCTCTGCATGAGGACAACCAAAAAGTGCTACTTTGTAATTTTTTTGTAAAATGCGTTTTTTCTAAAAACGGCCCACGTTGTCTGAAGGAAAACCGCCTTTTGAACATTTTTGTGTGAGGCCAATTCTACACCGATTGACAGATATTCAAGTTTTTGTATTCTACTGTGTTTGGATAGTTACAGACAGGACAACGAAGGAGATAGCTCTATGAGAGTTTTGGTTGTTGTATAGTCCACCATAGCCCATCAATTGAAGAAGACGCAAGCTCTGATTATGTTGCTTTTGGTGTCATTCCCCCTCCCTCTTCTCTTCTTTGCATATGTGCATGCATTGCTGGGTGTGTGTCGGCAAGTGTGCCCCCCCAAGGTCTGCAGTGCAAAAAGAGATTGTGAGAGTTTGTGTGTGATGAGGGTTGTGATGATGGTGCTTGGTTGTGGTGTTGCAAAAGTGTGTTCGTAGAGTTGTGTGCATATGGTAGTTTTTTGGGTGTGATATGGTGTTTAGAAGGTGAACATCTAGTGGATTGGGGAGTTTTGTGTATCCTGGGCCATAGAGAGGCTGATTGTTTGTGTGCAGGGTGTGTACCCCTTCCCCCTTTCCATCTTGTGGTGCCCCCATTGAGGAGCATTGATACTCCGATTTGAAGTTGAAAGTGGTGTTTGAAGCTAGCAGAGAGATAGTGGAGCCAAGATTTTGCCCCATATTTATAGGTGTTGAAGACCCTAAATATTGGTTGACAGATTTGGATTATGGATGTTATCGATGCATATGTTGATGGATGCAAAAAAGCTAGAGATGGTGCCACTGCTGATGCGCGGACGTGCAAAGATTTGTTTTGATGGTTTGAAAGGTGATGATCAAAGTTCATGGTGGCAGGAACTGCAGAATCGTTTCTAAAGTGGTTTTGAAAGGTGGTTACTCCGAAGAAGGATGTGCAAAGCTGAAGGCGATACACCAAGATATAAGTCAAGACTTTTTAATTTCCTTTGATGAATTTGAAGCATGTTGGAAGCAATTGGAGATTGCTACTGGGGTTAAAGGAAATCAGTACCTGAAGTTGTCAAAGTTTCTTGAGTGCTTGCATCCAAAGATTAGAGAAAAGGTGGAATTCGGTGCGGATACATATGATGACATGGTGTATTTGGCCAAGGTAAAGAGCAGGAAGGTGAAACAAAAGCTGGATTTGGGCTTCTTGAAGCCTGCAAATTATGTGTCTATGGCAGCAGCAAGGTGTTCTATGGTTCAACCAAAGGTGATGCCGGTTGTCCGAAGTGAAAAACCTATTGAGGTTAGGCCTATGGTCAATTATGTTCCTTGGAGGTTTCTAGTTTATGGTGTACCCATGCCAGTGATGGAAGAGCTTGTCAAAGAGGATGAGTCCCTTATCAAAGAGAACCTGTGTGCAAAAGGGATAGAAAATGTCGAGATTCAAAGCTAGCTTGAAGAGGTAAAGCGTGTTCTCTTAGAGAGTTTGTATGAAAAGGTAATAGAGTGGAATCAAGTTGTAGATGCCGAATGCTTGGAAATGGATGAAGAAAGTGAGCAAATCTTAGAGGAAGGTCAAGCTTATGTGGAGAAATAAGAGGACGAGGATGCAGATACAGAGTCGGTTTATCATGCTGATGAAGATGAAGATGCAAGCTTGAGTTTCTGGGAGACAAGAGAGAAAGACAATGCAGACGAGTCCACATCCTATGGCAAGGAAACAGATGCTGATGAGTCTGTACTGAAAAAGGTAAAGATGCCTTGTTGTTGGACTGATGATATGGTGAAAGTCAATGTGAAAAGAGAGCAAGTTGAAGTGCCAAAGCTTGTAGAAGAAGATATGCGGTTGAGGGTGATATGTGGCACTATGTTGATGACCATGCTGATGAAGCTAGCGGTGGAAAGTGCTATGGTGATACAATATTACGATTCATCAAAATAATAAATGTTTTTACAATGAGAGCTCCAAAAAATGGTATCCGAGTTAGCTTGCTGCTAACATTCTCCCCCTCCTCACTTGTGTCATCCCTTGACACAACTTTATGGGCTGAAGTAATCTTTGGGTTGACGGCTGGCAAGGTGGTCTTTAAGCGCATGGAGTGCCTTCTCATATCTGAATTTTCTTTCTTTGTCAGGAACCTGCAAGAATTGCATGGTGACCCTGTTTTTGAGCTCAATGGCTGTAGCCAGCAAATCTGGAGGTTAGGTTTCTTATCACTAGCCCAAATATCTTCGTTCGCCAAGTGAAGAACCTTGTATAAAAGGCTTCCTCAAATGCCAACATATTGTTAGATAGCAAGAACATGCATCAGGCGTAGAAGCCATAAAGAACTTCTTTGGAAGGCTGGCCACTTAGGTCGTAGCAAAGACCCTTATTGACCTCGAGGAATGACATCCACGGTGCTTCTACTTGCTCTGGCTCGTGAAAAGCTTCAATGCATGTGAGAAACATTCGGCACATTTTGTAGAGTGTGGCACATGAGAGATCAGGGAGGCTTTTGAAGAATTTCATGGCGCCCATTAGGGTTTTCACCATGTATTCCTCTGTCGGTGTTCCCTGCTCTGGAGCTGGCAATCTTAGATAGTTGAGCCATGTAGGCCGCTTCTTATTCAGGCTTCATGTGCTTGCCATGTCCTTACCCGTGGTACATGACAAAATGTTGGGTCTTTCTGAAGGGTTACAGGTGCTCTTGTGAACATAATTAAATATCGTGGATTCTTGTTTAGCCAGCTCTTTCTCCACTTGGGGTGGACATCCTCTGCGCCTTCTTCCTGCATATCTTTATATAGTCTTTCTTAAAATACCTGTAACACCTCTACTTGATCAAGGGATATGGAAATGATTTTTGATGCCATTGTGCATTGATTTGGTTGGGAGTGAGTTGAGTGACATTGACTAAATGGAGAACCCTCAACTCCCAATCCATCGCTTCTTTCCATTTGGCATCTGTCTCTTGTGCAACCTGCTCCTTAAGTGCATCTTCCTCAGCTTTGGAAAGTTGGACCATGGGCACTTGTTCAACGTTTGTGAGTAGTACCTGAAACTCTTCTTCTCCTCCTAGTCCTTCTGTCGGCTGTATTTCCATCTCAGCAAAAGAGACTGATGGAATTTCAACATTTGGTTGCTCTGAGGTACCAGCTTCTTCTTGTGTCTTTGGTTGTCCCTCTTGCAGTAGCAGATTGACTCGCTTGAGCTCTGCTATCTCCTTGAGTAGCTATTCTTCTCAAGGTCTCTTCGTTGTGACTGCTCTAGCCTTAGCTCTAGCTCAAGATCTTTTTTCTTATTTTCCAAAGCCTTGTAGACTTTGTCTGTACCTTTGATCAAGGCAACTGTAGGATTTTCCCTATCATTGATTCTTTGCTCTGAATATTGCAGAGATGCGTTTGCTACATCGAGTTGCACTTGGACTTTCTCTACTGATAGAGTTGTGGTTAGGAGTTCATTGGTTACCTCTATCAATTGTTGGTCTTTGGTCTTGCAGACATCTGATAACTTCGTGAGAAGTTCGCCTAGCTCCTCCAATTCTTTTAGTTGCTTCTCTTTGGCTAGCTGGTGTTGTTCACCTTCAGCTCTCAGCTCTTGGGATTGTCTCTACAGATCTGAGATGGCATTCATTCTGTCATCTAATTCTCCTTGTAGAGCATCGATGACCATCTCCAACTCTCTAGCTTTAGCACTGCGGCTAAGTGCTGTTGTTTGCATTTTATCGGTCATTACCTGCATCTGCTTGGCATATTCGTTTACCTATAAAATGACTTTGTCATTCGTCTCCCATGCTTCATGCTCTATAGGCTGCCTAGATGTTTCAGCAGTCTCTATGTGAGGCTCCTTGGGTGGGGCTGTGGTTGCTTGTGGTTGCGTCGGGGTTTCTACCTCTCCTTGAGGCTGAGCGGTTGCTTCTGTGGTTTCCTGTTGGGTGGTTATAGACGGTGTGGCCTCTGTCTCTATTGCTTTGAGTTGCTCAAAACTGGTTGTCTCCTGTGGTTCAGGCTCCTTCTCTTTGGCTTCCTCGCCCTCAGTGGGTCTAACTGTTGGTGAAGGGGGAGGGCTTGGCATTGGATGATTTGTGGCCATAGCAAGTGAGGTGGGCTTTGGAGACATTTCCTCCTAGTCATGCCGTGTCTCTCTTTGTTCCGTTGCCCTTGCATGTCTTTGCTGCTCTGCTGCATCTTCTCTTGCTTTCCTCTTGGGCTTCTTTTAGCTTTAGTGCTTCTGCCTCTACATACATTCTTTCAAGAAAATTTGTGGGGTCCTCTACGTCTTTCCTTGCAGGGTTCTTAGTTCTGGGACCCCTTATCTCTTTGGGAACCCACTTTGCCGGGTCCTCACCTGCAGCTTGGTGACTTCTTTTGTAAGTTTGTTTTTCCCTTTCAAATCTTGCCTTTTCCTATTGAGGTTCCTCTTGGTATGCAGCCACTGCTTTCTTCTTCATCTCTTCTATTCTGGCCCTCCTCTATTCATTGACCGAGATTTCACTACTATGCGCTTCATGAAAGCTCTCTACCGATTCTTCATCTGGCTTGTAAACTCTCTTTGACGACCGTGTGGCTCTGGGAGAAGGCTGTGCAGACACAATCCATGTGTTTTGATCTAGGGCAGGCAGAAAATTGTCGACCATGCCAATAGCATGGTATGCTATTCCTGTCAATACTTCAGGTGCACCCAAATACGTGATTTTACCTTCCTTTTGTGGTGCCCTTCAGCATTGTCAACACATACTGAGCGTGATCGATTTGTTACCTGGTTGTCGACTTCAACACTTGCGTGAATGTACTCGCAATTGCATGATTTGGTGTGGTATACCATGGCGGTCTCTTTGCTAGAAAGTGGAAGTGCTAGTGGTACAGACGTGTTGGTTCTTCCACTTGCCTTTGGATGAGGCCGGCAAAAGTTGCAGCAACAGTCTCCTCGATGAATGTGCCTACTTTCTTCCTGTCTCGGGCCCGCATTGTCATCCCTTCATTTGGCAACTTCAATGCCTCGGCCACAATTTCCTTTGTTATAACCACTTCTACTTTCTGCCCTTGCTGGTTGGTGATTTGGGTTGATCCATCCTCTTTGATAGAAGACAATAACTCATATGCTTTCTGGTAGTCTACGCCACACGGTTCCTGGTCGTAGAAGTTCCTGAGGCCCAGCCTTCTGTTGGCTTCTTTTGTGTCTGGATTGGCAACAACATCATAGATCTCTTTTGGTAGCATATGCAACCCTACTTGGTGTCCTTCTTCACTGTGAAAGCTATTGTATTATGTTCCTCAAGCTGTTCTCTTGACAAATATGTTGCCTTGGCCATCTTTACTGAACTTGGGTCCAGTTGGTAGGGTGGAATCTCTTGTAGCTTCTCATTTGGGATACCCTCTTCTTGGCCTTCTCTGTAGCTTGCATTGCTCCCCTCATGTCTCATGTGAGACGGCGCTGTAAACGGGCGACCGTGGACTCCAAAAATCGCGTGTGAAGAAGGTCGAAAGATCTCTCTCCAAGGGCGACAAGTGGAAATGAGGTGATTTTAGACTACGTTGGATATCTATACTCGGACTTCCCAAACCATTTTCCCCCAAATTTCCCTGTTAGTCCTACTAGGCCGTGAAATCTATGTTAGATTCAAAAATATCCTCAATTGGATTCTTGTAGCTCATTCTGCAAGAATTTTGCGAAAGTAGGTCTTGGCCGCCTAATTTAGGCTTCCCGCTTCCATCTTTCGATTTGAATGAATTTTTTGTCCGCCTTGTCCTTCTGATCATCATTGTATCTTCAGTCTTTCCATCTAAGCTCATTTGCTATTTATTATTAATTTTTGACCTCTTTATTACAAAAATTAAAAAAACAATAAAATGCACTAAAAAAAGCAAATTGGAAAATCAACAATTAAGAAAATCCATTGAGAAACACTGCTTTATTACTCTTTGGTGGATTTATCCATTTTAAAGTTCCAATATCAAGAAAAATTGATGGAAATAAATAAAAAAGACTATTTTTGATGTGTTTTCTGATAGTATATACACTATTTACACTCTTGGGGAGATGTTATCAGTTAAAATTCCCCTATTGATGATTTTTTAAGGGCATTATTAGATATTTTTGAAACAAATCACACATTAACATCCAAGTTTTTCCTCCCTCTTCAAACATTGCCCGTTCCCTTCCACCCCTCCTAGATAGAGTACTCCAGGACGACTGTGTGCATGGATTCAACAATCGTGTCTATACATAGTCGTGGTTGGCTCTACCATGCTTTGAACATCAATGCAATTTAAAACAGTATGCTGTGCAAGAGATGGTTCTTGAGTAATTAACTCAAGGGTTTCTGTAGTTGAGGTTTCCTATTGATGTTTTCCAAATAGCAGATTTTGTAGTTTATGTTCTCTTTGTCTAATTGTATCATCGGGATGCTTTGGCACATTGATTTCCTGAACTGTCCATATCAATGATGACGGTTGTTGAGATTTAACTCGCCACTGGTATCTCGATTTTTTGTTGATGAACTATTGTGGTTGAGTGTTTGGAGACTTAATTTTCCACTGCTTCATTGGCTTTACAATTTGTGGAGAAGATAAATGCTCCTTTTTCCTCCAAACCCATGTTGTTTTAAGTTGCCTTCTCGAAGATGTTTTTCTATGATTTGTTCGATGTGAAACTTTCTTCCGTATGGTAGCTGAGTCTTTAGGCACCCAAATTTGAGACGGCTTGTTTTTGAGTTGTGCTTTGGGTATCCATATTTTCTTGACTCCTTGCATGCTCCGTGTAGCATTTTCTTGTCTAGATGACGAAGAAGAGTTGTTACTCCCTGATTTTCTTTGTTGGTAACCTCTTTTCAATTCCTCTTTGCTCGGGGCAATTGGAACAATGATTATTCCTTCTTTAGGTGATAGTTGGAGTTGATTGGTGTCCCAATCTGGTACTGCCTTGTACGTTCGCATCCATGAGATTCCAAGAATCATTGTTTCATTCATGTGTTCAACTGGTATGCATACAAATTGATGAGGGCATGGACAGCCATGTACTACCACATTCAAGTTGACTACCCCTTGAAGATTGGTGTTGGGTTTTTGTTTCATCCTTTGATAGCAGATATTCCTGATGCTAAAGACTGATTCGTAGCTTTCCTCTAAGTGGAATAAGTGACTCCATTCATCCGAGCTCCAATATCTACTAGTGCATTTGTGCTATGATTGTTCAGTTGTACTTTGATGCGAAGGTCCATTCCATCTAACCATTCATCATCCGTTGACACTATATCATTCTCTAATTTCCATAGTCTTTCATCTAGTTCCAAAGTGTTGATGGGAATAGGTGTTGTTGATTTTTGAAAGCAGATTTCCTCTTGAGTACTCAAAGTCGAGATTCCTCTTAGGCTTCATCAAGAAACTGGTTTAGTTTCATCTTTCTTTGCTTTGCTGCATGCATCTTCTCTAGCAAATCATTGGTTAGTGGAAAATTGTACTTCTTTAAGCGGCATCCACTAATCCAGTTAGCCATTTGTTCACCATCTAGAGTGGACAACTTAACTGCTCCACTTGGAGAGACATCTTCAATGACAAACGGTCCGTTTCCCTTTTTCTTGAACTTGGGAATGTGTTGCTCAAGGGAATAGACTAAAACTAGGTCCCCTTTTTTGAAAATTTTTGTGACTAGATGGGAATCAAAAAACTGTTTTTGTTTTTGTTTTTGTGCATAGATGTGAGCTACAATTGCTAGCCTTTGCTCATCAAGATTTTCTAAATCTTCGAGCCTTTCTGATAGTTCATGTCTGGTCCACTCAAGATCCTTAGCTACCCTTAGTGTCGGCAATAGAAATTCTATCGGTAGTATGGCATCAAGACCATAAACAAGGTTGAAGGGTGTAGCATTTAGAGCTGTCTTGAATGAAACTCTATAAGCGCAAGCGATGTATTCTTTTCTAAAGCTTCCCAAAGGCGAGCCTCCTTGCTTCTCCAGCCCTTCCACCGGGGAATCATTTTACTAGGGGCCTCTGCTGCTGGAGCTGTAGTATCATTAGACTTCAAGGAGCAGTCCTTGGCGAAGTGTCCAAAGTTTTTGCATTCAAAACATGCCCCAAAGTATGTTCCAAAGTTTAGCGGAATAGTAACTAGACCTGCTCTGACATTGATAACCATGCTCTTAGGTGGCATTTTAGACACATCCCAGCCTATACAAACAATGTTTGAGGTTCTACCAAACCCTCTCTTGCTAGGTAAAAATAAGGGAGTGCCCAATTGGCTAGCAAGCATCCTGAGATTTTCCCATAGCTAGCTAGGCAGACCCACAAGCTCAACCCAGACCGGATGAAACCCTTGTAAAGATTCAACTAAGTCGAACACTGGCTCCCAAGGAACCACACAAACCATAGTCCTATTAAAGACTAGGGGCCCTTTGTCAAGGATCTTTTCCACATCGGAGGCCTCTTTGAATCTCACTGAACAGAATCCTTTAGTTAGGTAAAAAGTACTTTCAACTGCTCCTCCATGGCCAAGAATTTAAGGGCCTTGAAGCCATTGAATCATCTCAAACCTGTTCGAGATTCTTCCACTGAACCCAAATACAAGCGTTAGCTCAGCTTTCTTGGCTAACTGTTTTTGATAATTGCTGGTGGTATCGTGACAGTAATAGCCTTGACAACCTCCACTTGTTGGGGCAAATAATTTTTTAAAGCGGAAAAGACCAGATCTGCCAACCTGTCTTCCACCAGCCCACTGCAATATTCTTGGAAACTAGTCCTTTTGTTGTTGTTAGGGCCAGATTCAATCATTTTGTTGACTTCCTTAAGATCTTGCTGAATTCTAGGTCTTGTATTCTGTAGTTTTTTGAAATCTCCTTCACTCGACAACCCTTGTGCTGAACCTTTTCCATAACCCTTAGAGTTAGGCTCCTTGAGTATGCTAGCAAACGAGATGCCTGGCCTGCCAACTGTAGATGCACTTGACACCTTATTTACGTTCATACAGATGGAACCCTGAGGAGCCCCGTCTTTGAGGGTTTTAACCTCAAATTTGAACCCTCTCTTAGTTCTTCAGAAGGCACTTTTCCAATTGGTACAATTTTGTCCACTTTCTTGGTTGAAGCCTTCGACGAATTGGGGCTCGACATTTCTGCATCATGCAACGGTTTCAAAACCAAGCCGCCGCCTTCATCCATCGGCACTGCTAACTCCAATTTGGATGATTTACCCATCTGTGAAAATTTTACAATATCTTCGCCTATGACTAACGCGCCGGGTTCCATTATTGAGTGACACCCAAAACAAAAGAGTAATGAACTCCCCTTCTAAAAGGGAGATTAGGAGGATAGGAAAGAAGAAGAGAAAAAAAAAAACAATTATCACCACAAGATAATAATTGTTGCAAAAGGGGCGATTATTAACTTTGAAATTGGAGGCTTGCAGCAAAAGGAAAAAAATGTTATTAACTAGGAGAAAAGCGCGATTATTTACTGGCTTGGCATCTTTTGTGCAAAAGGGAAGGCTCTCGGTCCTGAGTAGCCTGCTTGAAGCTCACAAAGCAGTGCGACCCAGCTCAACACGCTACCACAGAGGCAACCCAAGCCGGAAATGACTCCCCTTTTCTAAATATCTCCTACGTCTTCTTCTTTGCGCAAAAAATTACGGTGCCACCTTAACCCCAACCCCAACCCTGTGCAGCCTGCCAAATACAGTCACAGAAGA
The DNA here is from genome assembly GCF_014529385.1 of Adiantum capillus-veneris. NCBI lineage: Eukaryota > Viridiplantae > Streptophyta > Polypodiopsida > Polypodiales > Pteridaceae > Adiantum > Adiantum capillus-veneris. Next base: position 57,429,900 of record NC_140931.1, read on the forward strand.
TGTCAATGCCAACCTAACCCCAGACTCGTTCGTCCGCATCCTTGAAAAACCCTAACCTGTGCTCAGCCATCGCTTCATCTTTCACAAGACTTTTTCTTTACCTTTAACATATTCTTAGATTCTTGCCAAACTAATGAGTCCAAAATCGTAACTACATATTTTTGCATATCCAAGAATACCTTATCTCATTTAAGATTTCTATACAAAATTTGGGAATATCTCAAGGGTCCGGTCACTATATGGCTAACCAAGCACTTGTCAATGGATGGATGGATCCCTCTGTGAAAAGAGGGCTCATTAAACCCATCCCAAAACAGGTATGTTGTTCTCATGTCAAGCATTGGCACCCCATCTCAATGATGTTAGTAGCTTATAAAGTCATCACCAAAGCGGCTGCTCTTAGAATGGTTCCCCTCCTGGACAGGGTTATCTCTCCCCATCAGCACGGGTTTATTAAAGGAAGGTCGATTTATGATAACATTTTGGCAGCAATGGTTGGCATTGAGTATGCTGCCTTCTCAAAATAGGAATTCATCTTGCTTCAGCTTGATTTAGACAAGGCTTATGATAGAATTGTATGGTCTTTCATTGAAGATGTCATGAAAACTCTAGGTTTTGGCCCTCGCCTCTGTCGTTTTATACACACTCTAGGTGCAGGTGGACATTCTGAACTCCTGTTCAATGGAAGAATAGTAGGCACCTTTGAAGCCAAAAGATCAATCCAACAAGGTTGTCCCTTGGCCCCGCTCCTTTTTGCCATTGGCTCACACCCCCTCTTAACAATGTTTGAAGCAGCTGCTGCACAAGGTGACATTGAAGGATTGGTTTTGCCAGGCAATGACCAACTCCTGGCCAAAATGTTCGTAAATGACTCCCTCCTTTTCCTAAAAGCCTGCCCCCAGGTTCTTAGGAACGCATTAGAGATCGTGCACACTTTTGCCATGGATTCAGGTTCAAAGTGCAATATTGAGAAGTCAAGAGTGATCTCTCTTACGGAAGATGACACATTTGACCCATCAGACTGGTCAGGGGAGTTCGTCACTAAAGGAAAGATATTTCAACATTTGGGTGCCCCTTTGGGAGTAGATGTTACTCACAAACAACAATTTCAGTGGGTCTTGGAGAAGGTTTTTTTTTTTTTGAAAAGGTGGAAGTTTGTGTTGCTGCCCTTCTCCCAAGTTGAACAAAAGTGACTCATTCATGCTCCCTTACATTGCCTTCACCAGTCCTCTCCTCAAAATAGCAAGATGCAACTCGAAGGAGTTCTTGAAACCTGTTAAGAGATTCTTATGGAAGAACAACACCAAAGTCTCTTTGCCATGGCAGTGGGCAGAATGGGAATTGATTGCTCATCCAACTTCCCAAGGCGGACTCGGAATCCACAACCCAGTCGTCCATGTCCAAGCCTTCTGTGCCAAGTTTGTGGTTTCTATAGCAAAGCAAGATCAAGCTTGGGCTATCATGACCAAGGATATGATTGACAAGTCAAAGCTTTTCTCTAAAGGAGGACAAAAGGAAAGAGATTAAGATGCACGATAAACTCTTAGCCCCTGGATGGGCTAGTTTGAAATTGGGGGGGATAACGAGAGAGCTGGTGCAAATGCAACTATTCCACTAGGGTCTTGGAATGGGGGGAACTAACCAGGTACTTTCAGAACTCCACTGTGCACTGGTCCATTTGGCTAGCAAACGCGACTGATATTAATCTAAACCTTTGCTGGTGGGAAATAGCAAGAGAGCTAAACAACAAAGGACTCCAACGACCAATCCACTTCTGGGATGAAACCAACAAGCACTGGAAACCTTCTCAAGATCTAGCCGATCAACTTTAGCTAAATGGCATGGAGAAGATGCTTGTCTGTAGAGTTCTTAAAGGCCTGAACAATGGTCTAATGCCAATTCAGGAATCTATGTTTGAGTGTAAAGCTTGGAAATGGCCCAAAGATAGATCTTTTTCCAAACCCCAAACCAAGATCATATATCAGGAGCTCATACACAAGGAAAATTGGTTTACCCCCTTGAATAAATAGTGGAAGATACAGTGGACAGAAGGCTGATGGACTGAGGTCACATTAAACATTTGGAAGCCACAGTGGCCCCACTACATGAAGGTGTTTTTATGGAAGGTGCTTTGGGGAGCCCTGCGACGGGTGTCAAGTTTCAAGCACGAGGTATACGATCAGATAGATGCTCTGACTGCCGAGGGTCTAGTCAAGACCTGACACACCTTTTTATGGAATGTCCAACGGTAAGAGGTTTGGCAGGGAAGGTGTGCAAATGGATTCAAAGAACGTGGAAGATTGGTTTCTTCAAGAAGGATCTTTCTCTTGGAGGAAAATAATTTCGGAGTCCTTCCCTTCTTATCTGTGCCCAACTTGTTAGATTCTGCTTCTTCTACAATATCTGGAAGGTCAAGAACTACCATGTCTTAAATAATGAAGTTTTTGTGGCGAGTTTCTTAGTGATTATTCAAGAAAGAAAGGAATTGATATATACGATAAGTAAAAGTCATGACTCAGATGATTGGATTTGGGCGGCACAAGCCATTCGATCAAAGAATTAATGGTTGTAAAGTTTGATGTAATATCCGGCTCTCAAGGCTCAGCCTCAGCTTGAGAATGATATGTAATTTTCTACTTTCTCATTCTAGTTCGATCACTCACAATTGTGGGTTTTGCATAAAAAAAAGCTTTCTACACAAAAGAAAATGAAAAGGTGGGAGTTTCAGTTGCTTCCCTTCTCAAGTCGAATAAAAGTAATCAACTCATTCATGCTCCCTTACATTGCCTTCACCAGTCCTCTCCTCAAAATAGCCAAGTGTAATTGGAAGAAGTTTTTGAAGCTTATTTTTATGGAAGAACAACACCAAGGTCTCGTCACCATGGCAATGGGCAAAGTGGGAATTTGTTGCTCGGCCAACTTTCCAAGGAGGCCTCAAAATACACAACCTGATGGTCCATGTCCAGGCTCTCTGCGCCAAGTTTGTTGTCTCAAAAGCAAAACAAGAACTAGCATGGGCTATCATGACCAAGGATATGATTGACAAATCAAAGCTTTGCTCTAGAGGCGGTCTTTGGAATGAGATGAAGGTGCACGATAAAGTTTTGTCCCACGAATGGGCCGATTTGAAATTGAGGGGCATAACAGGAGAGCTGGTGCGAAAATGCAACACTGTGTCGCGGGCCTTGGAATGGGGGGAACTAGCCAGGTACTTCCAAAACTCCACTACACACTAGTCCCTATGGCTGTCAAAGGTGGCTGGAGTTAGTCTAAACCCCTACTGGAGGGAGATAGCAAGAAGGCTAAACAATAAAGGACTCCAACGGCTGATACATTTCTAGGATGAAACCAAGAGACACTGGAAATCTTCTGGCCATCTAGTAGATTAGCTTCAACTTGATGGCATGGAAAAGATACTTGTCTTTAGAGTTGTTGAGGGCCTCAATAACAGTCTACTGCCAATTCAAGAATCCACATTTGAATGGAAAGCATGGAAATGGCCCTAGGATAGATCCTTTTTTAAACCCCATACCAAGTACATGTATAAAGAACTCATGCACAAGGATGATTGGTTTGCCCCCTTGAACAAACAATGGAAGAAACATTGGTCAGCAGCCGATGGACTGAGATCACGACAAACATCTAGAAGCCACAATGTCCCCATCATATGAAGGTGCTTCTATGGAAGGTGCTTTGGGGGGCCTTACCAACGGGTGTTAAGATTCAAGCACGGGGCATAGTGTCCGACAAATGCTCTGGGTGCTAAGGGGCCAGTGAAGACCTTGCACACCTTATTATGGACTATCCAACCATAAGAGGTCTGGTAGGAAAGGTGTACAAATGGATACAAAGAACGTGAAAATTGGTTTTTTCAAGAATGATCTATTCCTTGGGGAAAATGGTTTCGGAGTCCTACCTTGCTTGTCAGTACCCAAATTATTATGTACTACTTCTTTTATAATATCTGGAAGGTCAGGAACTGCGGTGTCTTTAATGACAAAATTTCTATTGCCAACTTCTCAACAATTGTCCAAGAAAGTGAGGAATTAATCTTTACGATTAGTAACGGCCATGACTGGATTGGGGCGGCCCATGCCATTCAATCGAAGCCTTCCTAGAGTTTTGAAGTTTTTGTGGTTTGTAAGTCTGCTGTCATATCAGATTCTCAAGGCTCTGCTTGAGCTTGGGGATGGTTTGTAAATTTCTTTATGACAATCTAATACAATCACTCACAACTGTGAGTTTTGCACAAAGAAAAAAAAAGATTTCTACACAAATTTACATTTTATTTCGTTAATTTTTGCTATGCAAATAAAGGACAAAATTGAAAAACATGCAAAAATGGCGATTATTTCACTACCGCAAAATTTTCTCTAAGAGTGAAAACAGATAATAAACTTGCAAAGATTTTGTTAATTGGAACAACGTAGCATTCCAAATGTACGAGATACTTTTGTAAATTATTTAAATGAATGTTCTAGAAATTGGATTAACAATGTCGGATGCGAGGTTTTCCGCGGGCGTCTGAGAGAGAGAGAGAGAGAGAGAGAGTTGGGTTTGTTTGTGTGTGCGTGTGCTGAGGCTCGACTCCTGCACAGCTGCCCCTCCTCTCTTCCGCGCCTCTTGTGTTCTGAGGAGCTCCTGGGCAGACTCGTAGAGCTTCAGAAAACGGAAGAGCCTTAAGAAGATCAGTGAGTAAATCTTGGGGCAACAGCTAAGCAAGCCCCGTCAACAGCGCTTGTGGGCTTAGGTTTTGTAAATAATCGCCTTTTTGAAGCCTTAATTATCGTGATGCTTAGGTTTTCTAAATTATCGCCTTTTTGAAGACTTAATATTCACGATGTTTGCATTAGCACCCTTGCTACTGTCAGCCTTTGTAGATTTCATTATCATTAGCATCTCTTCTGATCCTTAGTTTCAAAGGAAACAGGCAATGGGATCAAAATTGGTCTTTTATGGAGAAGGAGGGGACGGGTTCAATGGTGTCCTCTCTATTGTTGACAAGAACTTGGAGCCCAAAGTGGTCCTTAATCACCCCTCTGGGAGAGTTCTAGGAGTAAGAGTCACTTGGGGGGTCAACATATCACCGTTGTGAACATTTATGGACCATGCAACGCCAAGGATAGGGCCAAATTGTGGATACATCTTAAGGACTCCCCATTAGAAGGACAGTGGCTGCTAATAGGAGACTTTAATATGGTCGAGAAGAGAAAGGATAGAACATGCTCAACTAGTCTATTGGCAGGGTCTGAGAGAAATAAATGGTTTGGACTGTGTGAGAAATGGGCTTTGATGGACCTGTGGGAGTTAGGTCCTTGGAATAGCACGCTGGGATTCACATATACAAGCCTCCAATATACCGGCACGACATCCCGGCTCGACAGTTGCTATTGCTCTTATCAAGCTGACTAGATCCCATCCCTTGTTGAGATAAAGGTACAAACAACGAAGAGCTTTCTGATCATCTTCCCCTACACTTACAACTCAAGAAAGCCAAAGGGGATGGAAGGACCCCCAGTGGAAGTAAGAGCTACTAGTTAGAGGGGCACACTTGTTCAAAGACCCTGTGTTTAGAAGTCTCGCTAAGAAAGCCTTATGTAAGCTCAACAAAGATACCCGACTAGAGAATCCTAAAGCTTGGGACCTTTTTTCTCGGAGTATACATAAAGTGATCAAAACTTCGGGCCCTCGGATAAAAGAGGCCCGGGAGGAGAAAGTGAAGCACCTCAAAGAAAGGGTTGATCATCTTACAAAGAAAAAAGTCTCTGGGCTTGCCTCCATTGATGAACACAAGCAATGGTTGGAAGCTAAAGCAAGCCTAGCTGAGCATCAGCTCGAACAGGTTAGGAGGGCAAGATTACTATTTAGGGAGACCTTTCTTCAACCTGAAGCTGCTAATCAAGCACATGTTTTTCGATCCTTGAAATTAAAAAAAAGCCGAGGTGTTTTCACTCACTCACAGACGAGAAGGGGGTTACTACACAGGACCCAGATGATATGGCCCGGATGATTGTGGATCACTTAAGCCAAATCATTGGCCATCTTGAGACCCGCTCTCATGAAGTGGAGGCGGCCAGAGTAGTCTTGCTCAAGAGTGTCAGCAAACAAATCCACCAACCTGAAGCCAATCGTCTGGAGATGGCCTTCTCTGAAGATGAGTGCATGCATGCGTTATTTGCTCTTGGCAAGGAGAAGTCCCGTGGCTGGGATGTTATGACCACTGAATTCTTCAGAGAATTTTGGGATGACCTCAAGGGTCTGGTCACATATATGGCTAACCAAGCTTTTGTCAAGGGGTGGTTGGATCCCTCTGTGCAAAAAGGGCTTATTAAGCCTATTCCAAAACAGGTGTGTTGCTCTCATGTTAAGCACTGGTGTCCCATAACCATGATGTCAATAGCATACAAAGTAATCACCAAAGTAGTTGCTCTTAGAATATCTCCCCTACTGGACAGGGTAATCACGCCACATCAGCACGGGTTTATAAAAGGAAGGTCCATATATCACAATATCTTGGCAACAATGGTTGGCATTGAATATGCTGAATTCACAAAGCACGATTGCATCTTGCTTCAACTTGATTTAGACAAGGCATATGATAGGCTTATGTGGTCATTCATTGAAGATGTCATGAAAACTCTAGGTTTTGGGCCTCGTCTTTGCCGCCTTGTTCACACTCTGGGTGCGGGTGGGCATTCAGAGCTCTTGTTCAATGAAAGAATTTTGGGCACGTTTGAAGCGAGAAGATCGATCAAGCAAGGATGCCCCCTAGCCCCCCTTATTTTTGCCATCGGCTCACATCCTCTTGTAACAATGCTCGAGGCGGCTGCTGCACAAGGAGAAATCCAAGGTTTGATTTTGTCCGGCAATGACGAGCCGACAATGACCAGCTCTTGGCCAAAATGTTTGCTGAAGACTCCCTCCTTTTTTTAAAAGCCCGCCCTCAGGTTCTCAAGAAGGCGTTAGAGATCGGGCAAACTTTTGTCGTGGCTTCGAGGTCGAAGTGTGGTATTGAGAAGTCGCGACTCATCTCCCTTTCGGAAGAGGACACATTTGACCCTTCAGACTGGTCAGGGGAGATCATGTCTAAAGGAAGGATATTTCGACATTAAGGTGCCCCCTTGGGCATGAACGTTACTCACAAGAAAAAGGTTTCAATGGGTCTTGGAGAGGACACAAAAGAAAATGAAAAGATGGGAGTATGTCCCTCTAATCTTGCTAAGCAGGTCAATTACGCAGGATCTTGGGAGAACCTTTCGATCGCTTCGAAGTGAAAAAGCGGGGAGCTATTACATGGAGGAGAGAGAAAAAGGAATGCCGCGTTCAGGCGAGGAAATGAGAGCTTCATATTTTTTCCTGTGAGTTCGTGGGCTGCGAATCAGTCGAGCGGGCGTGTGTGAGAGGGCATCGTGTTGCAGAGCAGGGGAAGCAAGCATAATGCAGAGTAGGGCAATATTGACGTGGCAGCATTGCGTAGGGTCCAGGTTCATGCAATGGCAACGTGGGAGGCGCTAACGAATCCAAGGTGAAGCTCAAGCAGGCTCTGCGGGGATGAGTAGCGAGGGCAAGGGAGCGTTAATTGAATGGAGGTTTTTGGGAGAGTCATCCACCAGCACGAGCAGAGATGCACAGGTCTCTTTCTCTCTCTCTCTCTCTCTCTCTCTCTCTTAGGCAATGGAGGCACAAGTCTCTCTCTCTCTCTCTCTCTCTCTTTGTCTTTGAGGCTAGATCAGCGTTGCGAGGGAAGGGTTTGCAGGAGGGTTGTCTAGCGAGGAGATGAAGAGGGGACGCAGTTTACGAAGATGGGGATGAGAGCAGGCGCGGGAGAAGAAGACAAGATGCACGCAGGAACTCGGACGAACGCAAATCACTTACTTTGACAACAATAGAAGAAAGAATCTTCAGTTCTAATTAATTAATAGGTTGTCGAATGGACCCAGTACGTCCCCAGTTTGTGTTGCTTCCCTTCCCAAGTTGGATAAAAGTGATCAACTCATTCATGCTCCCTTATATTGCCTTCACCAGTCCTCTCCTTAATTAAAATAGCCAAATGTAATTGAAAGGAGATTTTGAAACCAGTTAAGAGATTCTTGTGGAATAAAAACACCAAGGCCTCAGCACCATGGCAGTGGGCGAGATGGGAATTTATTGCTCGTCCTACTTTACAAGGTGGACTCGGAATCCACAATCCTGTCGCCCATGTCCAGGCTCTCTGTTCCAAGTTTGTGGTTTCAATAGCAGAACAGGAACAAGCCTGGGCTATCATGATCAAGGACATGATTGACAAGTCAAAACTATACTCGAATGGTGGTCAATGGAAAGAGCTTGAGGTGCACGATAAACTTCTAGCCCCCGAATGGTCTAGCTTGAAATTAGGAGGCATAACGGGAGAGCTAGTGTGGAAATGCAATAGTGCAACAAGGGTATTAGAATGGGGGGAACTAACCCGATACTTTCAAAACTCCACCACACATTGGTCCTTATGGCTGTCAAAAGCGGCTGGAGTATATCTAAACCCTTACTAGAGAGAAATTGCCAGAAGGCTAAACAATAAAGGACTCCGAAGGCTGATCCACTCTTGGGATGAAACCACCAGGCACTTGAAATCTCCTGACTATCTAGCATATGAGCTTCAACTTCATGGCATGGAGAAGATGCTGGTCTGCAGAATTGTTGAAGGCCTGGACAATGAATTGATGCCAATTCAAGAATTCAGTTCTGAGTGGAAATCTTGGAAAGGGCCCAAGGATAGATCTTTCTTTAAATCCCATACAAAGAACATCTATCAATAGCTCATGTACAACGATGACTGGTTTGCCCCCTTGAACAAACAATGGAAGAAAAATTGGTCGGAGGCCCGTTGGTGGACTGAGGTCATGTTCAATATCTGGAAGCCATAATGGCCCCATTTTATGAAGGTGTTTCTATGGAAGGTGCTTTGGGGGGCCTTTCCGACGGGTGTCAAGTGGATAAATGCTCCTGGTGCCACGGGGCCAGTGAAGACTTGACACACCTTTTTTGGGACTATCCAACAATAAGCGGTTTGGCAGGGAAGGTGTGTAAATGGATAAAAAGAATGTGGCAGATAAGTTTCTTCAAGAAAGATTTAGCAATTGTGGGAAATTGGTTTTCAAGTACAACCCTTCTTATATGTACCCAAATTGTTAGATTCTGCTTCTTCTATAATATTTGGAAGGCCAGGAACGACTTCTTGGTGATTGTCCAAGAAATTATGAAATTAATATATACGATTTGTAAAATCCATAACTGGGATGATTCGCTTAGAGCGACCGATGACATTAGGTCGAAGCCTTCTTAAAGCTATGGTCTCTTTTGTGGCTTGTAAATCTGATGTAATATCCGCTTCCCAAGGCTCCGTTGGAGCTTGAGAATGATCTCTAATTCTCTATCCTACATTCTAATACAATCACTCACAATTGTGAAAATAAATATTAAAAAAATCATTATCATTAGGCCTTAAGCCTTGGCAAAATCAACTAGGCCTTAAGCCTTGGAAAACACAAGAAGATGGTAGGAAGAGGTAAAGAGGGAAAAAAACATTTATATAAAATGTCATAAAATCTAATATCTAACCAACCCAAATGATTTTCTCATATTAAATTGATCACTTAATGTGGGAGAATAAATGGGAACAAGTGTTAAGATATAGATATGTGCTTATAGATATATCTCAACACGGGGCCAATAGTAAAGGGCCCCAAATGGGAGATGGTCTATAAAGAGCATGGCTAACCAATGGAGCATAAGACCTTAGGGTTAGCTTCATTGAAGACCTCCAATAATGTGTGTAAAAGTCCTTTGACCTTAGGTAAGCTAGGGCTGAGCTTGAGGTGGGAACCCGGCCCAAACTCGAGGTGCTTGTCGTGCTTGAGGTGCTTGTCTTGCTTGAGGTGCTTGATTAAGATGCTTGAGGTGCTTGACTGGCTCCATGCTTGAGGTGCTTGACTTGGTGCATGATTGAGATGCTTGAAGTGCCTTGAGAAGCTTGCCTGAGATGCTTGTGGGAACACCCCCTACTTCAAGTGCTTAGTCATGCTTGATGACTAAGGGGCTTGCTCATCCAAAGTCAAAAATATCCCTACAAGGAGGGGGGCAAGCCTACAAGGGGGGGGATGAGAGAGAACACACACACACACACACACACACACACACACACACAAGGGAAGCCCCAGCTTGAAGAGGCAGCAAGGACACTTGTCAAGTTCCTCCTCATGTTGCCCTCATGGTGTGCCTGAAACCTATTGGTTGGCCACCCAAGGGGTCCAATGATAATAAAGGATATTTAATTAATTGATTTTGCATTTATCAAGTCCTCTCTCTCAAAGGGAAAAGGGGGACACTTGTCCCAAGGCTATCCCTGTTGCTTGTAATGGCTCCTGCTTGTGATTGGCTAGGCCTGGAGGGGTCCAATGAGCTTTAAGCATGAGATACAAGGGGGGGTCGACCCAAGCAAGCTAGGGGGGTGCATAGGGGGTATACTCACCCACACACACTCACAAACACTCTCATTGTATACTATGCAAAGGCAAGAGCTCCCTCTCTTTCTCCAAGCAAGTAGAGGTTGAGAGCCTACACCAACACTCTTGGCTATGGAGTGCAAATCCATCCAAGAGCCATGCTTCAATGCTTGAGCTTGCCATCTATTTCTTCTTCATTACTATGCTATTATGTATGCTAGCACAAGAGTTATGATAAGTGAGGAACTAGCTCTTTCTCGTATGAAATGTTTCTTCTTCCTCTTCCCTACCCTCATTCCCTGCTATCTCTCTCCACCTTCGAAGGTGTTTGAGGTCTTGGTATAGTTAAAACTTTCTTCAAGTTTAGGTTATGCTATGATGGTGATGCATGAAGCTTTCCATCTTCATTGCCTCACCTAGGTCACAAGGAACACAAAGAATGTATTGTAACAAGTCTCTCTTTATGGGAGAAATCATAATACAAATGCCTATTGGAGGGGGGACCGGCTCCACAAAAATCCGGTCCTCAACTGTTGTCATGTTCTCTAAATTATCTCTCTTGAAAAAGTATTGTCTATGCCAAGTTAACTAATTTCTATGATTATGTTGCTATGTTCAATTATGTCAACCCGCTATGCTCACAAAATCATTTCTTGAAAGTACTCTCATTAAATTCCGCTACTCTCAAATTGAATAGGCAAATTCCATTACATTGGTATCAGAGCATTTGGTTTCTCTTTTCTTGCTTAAGAAGAGAGGTCCTTAAGTAGCCTATAAATGGTTGATGTTGTTAATTATAATAGAGTAAGTGGAGCTGGGAACTAATATCGGTTTTGTTAAGCCCACAATGTGGGGGATGGTGCACACCTCGGGAGCTTTGGACTTAATAATGGAGTCATTTTAGACTTGCCTATGGCTTTACCATTATTGAGCCATAAGAAGTCCAAAAGGAGCTAGCCCTTGGCAACTCTGCTATGTTAGACCTACTCCTCTACTGTCTATAATTAACCACTTTGAGCCGTGGGTGTAGATACTTAAGAGCCGATTTTCAAAGGCTAAGAGGAGTGGCAACTAAGGTTTTGTATTGCCAAAGCATACACTAAGTATAAACATAAATTTTGTTAACATGGCTGACAATAATCAAGAGAGTAGAATTAACATTGATAGCTTTGATTTTGCACATGAAGGTGCTAATGATGATGCTCCCATGTTTGTGAATTATCTCGTCACTAGGTTGAAACAAGCTATGGGCAACCCTGCTTTGCAAGCCAAAGTTACTCAACAACTTCGTGCTTATGGAATTTCCCTTCCTCTCCCAGAGGAGAGAGAGATTAGGAGGCCTCTTGAAGAGACCCCCAAAAGAAGACTCTCTCCCATTCGAGAGGAGGAATCCAAAGAGAAAGAAAGCAATGACAGTCTAAGTTCTGAAGATGTGGCTCCACGAAGACGGCGGTCTAGACGATCGCCTACTCCTCCCAAGAGGAAAAGAGCAACCCATAGTCCTTCTCCTCATCACTCTGAAAGGGAAGAGAGGAAACAAAGGAAGAAAAGGGCTAGGAAGAGGTCACCCTCTTCTCCTTCTTCTTCACCTTCCTCCTCTTCTGATGAAAGTTATGGCTATTCTCCTAGAGAATACAAGAGGGGAGGACATCGCAAATCATTTCCTGCATGGTGAAGGTCACAAAAGCTAAAAAAGTTCAAGGAGGGAGGAAAGAGTATCTCTTTTCTCACCTATGATGGCACCTTTGGTGCTACCGACAAAGTGTTGGCCTTCATCCAGCAATTTGATACGGCCTTTGGGGACGAGGGCTTCACAGAGTCCTCCAAGCTATGCCATGTAGCTATGCACTTCCAAAAATCAGCTCGTCAATGGTGGGCTAGCCTTCATGGCAATGGAGAAGCCCCAAAGACATGGAAAACTCTACGAGTTTCCATCATGAAGCAATTTCTTCCAAGTGATACTAAAGATAAAGTTCTTACGGAATGGCGCGGCTTGAAGCTCCTCTCTCATGAGTCTATCAACAAGTATGTAGACAAGTTTTGGGATTTACATCTCAAAGCTACTGTCTTTCAAAAGATAGACTTTGCCGAGCAAAGACAACAATTCTGTGCGGGATTACCTGAAGAGATGTCCGAATACATCAACTCTCAACGGCCCGGTACTATTACCGAAGTAATCCACCACACCATGGTTGCTTCACGCATCAATTTCCATCAAGGGGCTAGACGTAATGTCAAGCCCATGGAAAACAAAGATAAAAATGATGCAAAGGGGAAATCCAATGCTCAAAATAATTCCCAAGGCACTTCCAACAACAACAATAACAACAACAACAATCGGTCCAAGGAGAAGGGAGTTTACAAAGGTAAAAAAAAACTCTCTCCTGAAGAGCTTGAAGCTTTTCGCAAGGACCATAAGTGTTTCAAGTGTGGGGAGCAAGGACATGGCTATCGTTCTTGCCCCAAGAAGAATACTCACAATGAGACTCCTAGGGCTTCCACCATCGAAGCTCCAAAAGAGGATGCTCATTGCAAAGGATCATCACTTTCCTATGCGTGGGGAAAGGTAAGAGAGCATGATGCCTTCATCTTGTTTGACCCAGGCTCTACTCTCAACTTCATATCAATAGAGTTGGCCACCAAGTTGGGCATTCAAGCTTTTGAGATGGGAGATATAGTAACAGCTGATGCAGCTTTCAAGGGACAACAAGCCTCCGTTACTCCCTTGATTGGGAAGTTGAGGCTTCATGTCCAAATCTATGTCGACAAAGAAGACTTCTTCATCTCTCCTCTCCAACATCAGGATGTTATCCTAGGGGCACCATGGTTTGATCGCATGGCTGCCAACATGAAGTTCCCTGAAAGGAGAATTTACTTCACCTATAGGGGGAAAGAACATGTATATAGATGCTAGTGAGAGCGTGGTCGCACTATTCCACTTGTAAATCCTCTTTCTTTTGATAAATCAATGAAGAGCTCAGTTTCTGCGTACATGATTTATGTCAAAGAGTCTCTAAAAGCTAATAATGTTTCATCAAATGAAAATGATAGGAATGAAGAAGAGTTAGACTTGTCTACTTTTCTAAAAGGATTCCAAGATGTGTTCATCGATGATATCCCTATGGACCTACCTCCAAAACGAGGGGATGATAACCATCGTATTGAGCTCCTTCCAGGAAGCTCACCACCTAACAAACCTCCTTATCGAGTCTCACAAGCTCAACAAGAGGAGATTATGAGGCAAGTACCGGAATTGGTAGACGAAGGGATGGTGAGGCCTAGTTCCTCTCCCTTTTGTTCTCCAGTCCTTTTAGTGCAAAAGAAAGATGGTACATACCATATGTGTGTGGACTATCGAGCACTAAACCATATCACTATCAAAAACAGATTTCCCGTGCCTCGGGTAGAAGATCTGTTTGATAAGCTACAAGGCTCTACCTACTTCAGTAGGATTGACCTTAAGAGTGGCTATCATCAAATAAGGATAGTGGATGAAGATATCCTAAAAGGACCGCGTTTCGCACAACATTTGGTCTTTATGAATATCTAGTCATGCCTTTTGGCTTGACTAATGCACCAGCTACTTTCAATCGTCTCATGGAGAAAATTTTTAGACCATATCGTAAATTCACTGGAGTGTTCTTTGATGATATCATCATCTACTCCAAGTCTTTGGAGGAACATAAGCAACATCTCCAAGTGATTTTTCAAGCCTTGAGGGAGAACAAACTTTTTCTCAACCAAAAGAAAAGTGAATTCTTCCTTCAAGAGATTCAATATCTAGGTCATATTATCTCTCACGATGGTATTCGTATGGATCCATCAAAGTTAGAGGTAATAAAATCATGGCCTAACCCAAGGAATCTACATGAGCTAAGAAGCTTTATTGGTATGTGTGCATACTATAGACGCTTCATAGCAAAATTCTCTCAAGTAGAAGGACCACTACATGACTTAACAAAGAAGAACGTTAAGTTTGTATGGACTGCTAAGGAGCAAAATGCTTTTGAAATACTCAAAGAGAAGATTAATTCCCAACCAGTCCTCGTGCTTCCGGATCTCTCAAAGCCATTTGAGGTCCAATGTGATGCTTGTGGTGATTGCCTTGGAGCGGTTTTGCTTCAAGAAGGGCATGCCATAGCATATGAGAGCCGAAGGATCAATAGTGATGAACGAGTCTTGGGCATTTATGAGAAAGAGCTTTTAGCTGTTCTACATGCCCTAGACACATGGAAGCACTACCTATTGGGGACTCCATTTATCCTACGAACCGACCACCAAAGTCTAAGGTATTTCATGACGCAAACCAAGCTTTCCGACAAACAAATGAGGTGGGCAAATTTTCTTTCACAATTTAATTTCCATATTGCTCACATAGCTGGTAAGCACAATCAAGTTGCCGATGCACTTTCACGATGACCAAAAGTTAATGCGGTGTCTATAGCTACTCACAATGATCTATCCTCTATGATAGATGAGTGATGCTACTGACCCTGACTTTAGAGACATAATGTCAGCCCTTGCTTTGGGGAAGAAAGAGGAACCATTCACCTTGTAGGATGGTTATCTTCTCCACGGCAATAGGCAATGTGTTACCCATTCCCTTCGTGAGAAGGTTATGTATGAATCCCATGCTCCTCCCATATGCAGGGCATAGAGGTATTCAACCTACTCTCCGAGGAGTAGAGTAGAGACGTATTTCTATTGGCCTACCATGAAAGTGGACATACAAGAGTATGTTTCAAAATGTGTAGTATGCCAAAAGACAAGTATGATAGAGGAAGAAAACCTGGATTACTCCAGACATTGCCTATTCCAAATTCACCATGGGAGAGTATATCCATGGATTCATCTTTGGATTACCCACTCTCCGAGGAGTAGAGACGTATTTCTATTGGCCTACCATGAAAGTGGACATACAAGAGTATGTTTAAAATGTGTTGTATGCCAAAAGACCAGTATGATAGAGGAAGAAACCTGGATTACTCCAGACATTGCCTATTCCAAATTCACCATGGGAGAGTATATCCATGGATTTCATCTTTGGATTACCCAAGTCTATCCATGGGAATACAGGAATATGGACAATAGTCGACAGGTTTAGCAAGCAAGCACATTTTATTCCTGTCAAAAAGACTATTAGGCCACATCAAATGGCAACTCTCTTCATATCTCAGATTTTCAAGCACCATGGATTACCCACATCCATCGTGTCAAATAGAGATCCTAGAATGACCAGTAATTTCTGGAAAGGTCTCTTTGAAAATCTAGGAACAAGATTGAATTTCTCTTCGGCCTATCACCCACAAACGGATGGCCAAAGTGAGATAGCCAATCTTACGATACTCGATCTACTCAAGACTTATGTTACCGAAGTAGATCAGCGCTCACAATGGGAAAAGTATTTACCTCTAGTAGAGTATGCCTACAATAATACTGTCCATAATTCTACGGGGAAAGCACCTTTTGAGATCATAGAGGGAAGACCTAAAAGTCCCTTGCTACTCAAAGTACATGGGAAGATCTTCGCCGCCAATGAGTATAGCCGTGACCTACAAGAATCTTTTCAAAAGATTAGGGAGGCTATAGCCATCTCTCAACAAAGGCAAAAAGCTGCTGCTGATAAGCACAGAAGAGCCTTAATGTTCAAAGAAAATGATTGGGTCTTACTCAAGTTTCCTAAGGCTCGATTAAGACAAACGACGGGCAAAAATCCTACGGGTCATCAAAAGTATTATGCTAAACTAGCAAAAAGATACTATGGTCCTTTCCAAATCTTGAAGCCCATCAATGAGACGGCTTATCAACTCAAGTTTCCCAACCATTGGCTTATACACAATGCCTTTCATGTAAGCCTACTTAAGCCCTACAAAGGAGAGCCACCAACTGAACCAATTATTGAAGACCCTCCCGAAGTTGAAGACCAAGAAGAGGTGCTACAACCCGAAGCTGTCCTTCAACATGAAGACAAGGTACTATGACATGGTAAGATAATCCGACGGTATCTTATTAAGTTCAAAAATTATTCTTTTGAAGATGTTAGATGGATGCAAGGAGTACAACTTAAGGATAGTATGAACCTTGTCAATGCTTACAATGCTACATTAGAGTAAGAAAATGTACAAATTTCTTTTAAATGACTCATGTTTTTGTCTTATAAGACTAATCCTCTTTTTAATTGTGCACAAATTTAACTAGTATGCATGCTTAGAATCATGTTTGTGATGACGACGTCTCTCAAACACCAAGTAGAATTTGTCACTCTACTTTGGGAGAATGAAATGGACTAAAGAGCAGACATGCTTGCGGCAGCTATGTCTCCCAAGCACCAAATGGATTAGTCATCCATCTTGGAAAGATGTCGTAGGGTAAAAAAGGGATCCTCTACCCGCTAAGTATGATTGACTAATGACTAAGGCTTTATCTCTTCTACCTCATAGTCGAGGACGACTATGATTTCAAGAGAGAGGTAATGTCATAAAATCTAATATCTAACCAACCCAAACGATTTTCTCATATTAAATTGATCACTTAATGTGGGAGAATAAATGGGAACAAGTGTTAAGATATAGATATGTGCGTATAGATCTATCTCAACACGGGGCCAATAGTAAAGGGGCCCAAATGGGAGATGGTCTATCAAGAGCAAGGCTAACCAATGGAGCATAAGACCTTAGGGTTAGCTTCATTGAAGACCTCCAATAATGTGTGTAAAAGTCCTTTGACCTTAGGTAAGCTAGGGCTGAGCTTGAGGTGGGAACCCGGCCCAAACTCGAGGTGCTTGTCGTGCTTGAGGTGCTTGTCATGCTTGAGGTGCTTGATTAAGATGCTTGAGGTGCTTGACTGGCTCCATGCTTGAGGTGCTTGACTTGGTGCATGATTGAGGTGCTTGAAGTGCCTTGAGAAGCTTGCCTGAGATGCTTGTGGGAACACCCCCTACTTCAAGTGCTTAGTCATGCTTGATGACTAAGGGGCTTGCTCATCCAAAGTCAAAAATATCCCTACAAGGAGGGGGGCAAGCCTACAAGGGGGGGGATGAGAGAGAACACACACACACACACACACACACACACACACACACACACACACAAGGGAAGCCCCAGCTTGAAGAGGCAGTAAGGACACTTGTCAAGTTCCTCATCATGTTGCCCCCATGGTGTGCCTGAAACCTATTGGTTGGCCACCCAAGGGGTCCAATGATAATAAAGGATATTTAATTAATTGATTTTGCATTTATCAAGTCCTCTCTCTCAAAGGGGAAAGGGGGACACTTGTCCCAAGGCTATCCCTGTTGCTTGTAATGGCTCCTGCTTGTGATTGGCTAGGCCTGGAGGGGTCCAATGAGCTTCAAGCATGAGCTACAAGGGGGGGTCGACCCAAGCAAGCTAGGGGGGTGCATAGGGGGTATACTCACCCACACACACTCACAAACACTCTCATTGTGTACTATGCAAAGGCAAGAGCTCCCTCTCTTTCTCCAAGCAAGTAGAGGTTGAGAGCCTACACCAACACTCTTGGCTATGGAGTGAAAATCCATCCAAGAGCCATGCTTCAATGCTTGAGCTTGCCATATATTTCTTCTTCATTACTATGCTATTATGTATGCTAGCACAAGAGTTATGATAAGTGAGGAACTAGCTCTTTCTCGTATGAAATGTTTCTTCTTCCTCTTCCCTACCCTCATTCCCTGCTAGCTCTCTCCACCTTCGAAGGTGTTTGAGGTCTTGGGACTGAGGCTTGGTATAGTTAAAACTTTCTTCAAGTTTAGGTTATGATATGATGGTGATGCATGAAGCTTTCCATCTTCATTGCTTCACCTAGGTCACAAGGAACACAAAGAATGTATTGTAACAAGTCTCTCTTTATGGGAGAAATCATAATACAAATGCCTATTGGAGGGGGGACCGGCTCCACAAAAATCCGGTCCTCAACTGTTGTCATGTTCTCTAAATTCTCTCTCTTGCAAAAGTATTGTCTATGCCAAGTTAACTAATTGCTATGATTATGTTGCTATCTTCAATTATGTCAATCCGCTATGCTCACAAAATCATTTCTTGAAAGTACTCTCATTAAATTCCGCTACTCTCAAATTGAATAGGCAAATTCCATTATATCAAATCAAAAATAAAAAATTACAATCAAAATCTTATAGAGATCTAGAGTGAGGAGAATTGTAATGCGCTAGGCTTTTGCCACTGCCTCTCGATGATGATGAAAGAGGTTGACGTTTTACCCATGGAAGAAGACATCATACAGTTTTTGAAAATGTTCAAGGATCGACAACTGGTGGTAGGAGATGATAACGTTCTGATGGATGAAGGGGACGGGTTAAACTTGCAACCCCCATCCGCTACAGTTGTAAATAATGTTTCTCTAACAAGAGGTCCGCCCATGGGGGAGGACGAAGCCTTGCCGACTCCGCTAAGAAAAATGGAAAAATGCTTGGGCTTGCTGGGCATGGTACTACCTTCGAAGTACATACCATCAAGGCAGGTGAGCCTCAGGGACCTATTTGTACAAATGGAAGCAAGGTGCCTATCACCTCAGCATCTCTGCGACCAAGAATCTCATTCGCAAGCATCCTTAAGGGTCCCGACTCTAATGAAGGTGCTAAGGCTATAACAAACAAGCCTTCAGGTGATATGGGTTGGGTAGAATGGATGAATATAAAGGGCCGGCTCGAACAAGAGCTCAAAGAAGTACCTCCTACCTAGCCAAGGGTTTCTGGTTGGTCAGATTTAAAGAGGTCTCAGATATGTCAAAGATTCTGGATAAAGGACCCTTGGTGTTTAATAGGACTACTGTATGTGTGGTGCCATGGGAGCCAATGTTTAACTCGACAGAATCCCTTCAAGAGATCCATCCAGTTTGGGTTGAATTTGCGGGGTTGCCTAGCTGGCTCTGGGATAACATCAAGATGCTTGCTAGTCAGTTGGGCACCCCCCTGTTTGTCCCTAACAAGAGAGGTCTAGGCAGGTCCTCTAACCAGGTTTGAAAGGTTGGAATATTGCTAAGAAACCTTCGAAAAGCATGGTTGTCAATGTTGGAGATGGGTTGAAGACTATCCCTCTCAATTTTGGGATGTACTTTGGTGTGTGTTTTGAATGTAATAATTTTGGACATTTCTCCAAAGATTGCCCCGTGAAATTGATTAAGAAGAGTGACCCCTCGACGTAGAGTTCTAAAGAAGGGCACGCCAATGAGGACAGTGTAAAGGAATCAACTATGGAAGGGAAGGAGAAACAACTGAAGGATAACATGATGGCAGATTGAAAGGAGGAAAACAAGGCTAGGATGAGCGATACTAAGGTCAAGTCGCAGGTAAAATCCATGGACAAACAGAACCACACAATGTCGGTCCCTGAGGACTCACACATGGATAATCCGATCGTCTTTCATGCTTCTTCACCTAAACTCATGGTAGTTTCAATTGCCTCGGCCGTCACTGTCCTGGGACTAAAAAGAATAAAAAAGGTAAAGTCAATGGCAAGAGAATCAGCATCATGGAAGGTTGTTGGTGCCATCAAAGGGAAAGCTGCCTCTCCCACCCCTGCTCAACTTAAGGGTGGAATGGGCGCCCTTCCGATTCACAACCCCTTTGAAGCGTTTCAAGCTACGGATCACCTGGTGACAGAAGAGCCCCCTGACTCTCCTAGAGCCAGAGGTGTAGAAACAGGACCTGGGTTAGATGTGGAGGAATTTGTCCCCCTTTCACAATGATGGAAGTCCTAGCTTTAAAATCATGGAATGTGAAAGGATTGAAGACCCGAAAGAAGCATATCCTATTTTGGGAAGAAATTAGAAAGAGTAGGGATGTTAACTGCTGGGCCATCCAGGAACATCATCTAGATGCTCACAGCAAAAAGAAATAGGCAATGGGGTCAAAGCTGGCCTTTTACGGAGAAGGAGCAGACGGGTTCAGTGGTGTCCTCTCTATTGTCGACAAGAACTTGGAGCCCAAAGTGGTCCTTAATCACCCTCTGGGAGAGTTCTAGGAGCCAGAGTCACGTGGGCAAATCAACCTATCACTATTGTGAACATTTATGGCCCATGCAATGCCAAGGATAGGGCCAAATTATGGATGCATCTCAGGGACTCCCTGTTAGAAGGAGAGTGGATTGTAATAGGAGACTAATATGGTTGAGAAGAGCAAGGACATAACACGCTCCACCAATGTGTTGGCAAGATCTGAAAAAAATAAATGGTTGGGACTCTGTGAAAATGGTCTCTGATGGACCTGTGGGAGTTAGGTCCCTAGAATAGCATGCTGGGCTTCACATACACAAGCCTCCAGTATGCTGGCACAGCCTCCCGGCTCGACAGATGCTATTGCTCTCATCAAGATGATTGGATCCCATCTCTTGTTAAGATGAAGGTACAAACAACAAAGAGCTTTTCCGACCATCTTCCCCTACACGTAGAACTCAAGAAAGCCAAAGGGGATGGGAGGACCCCCAGTGGAAGTAAGAAGCTACTAGTCACAGGGGCACACTTGTTCAGTGACCCTGGGTTTAGAAGTCTCGCCAAGAAAGCCTTACATAAGCTCAACAAAGATACCCGCCTAGAAAATCCTAAAGCTTGGGACCTTTTTGCTCGGAGTATATAGAAAGCGATCAAAACCGCGGGCCCTCGGATAAAAGAGGCCCAACAAGAGAATGTAAAGCATCTTGAAGAGGAGGTGGATCATCTTACTTAAAAAAAAGTCTCTGGGCTTGCCTCCATTGGTGACCGCAAGGAATGGCTGGAAGCTAAAGCCAGCCTAGCTGAGCATCAGCTCGAACAGGTTAGGAGGGCAAGATTACTATCTAGGGAGACTTTTCTTCAACCTGAAGCAGCTAATCAAGCAAATTTTTTTCGTCCTTAAAAATCAAGAAAAGCCTCGGTTCCTTTCACTTACTCACAGACGAGAAGGGGAATACTACAGAGGACCCAAATGATATGGCCAGAATGATGCTGGATCACTTAAGCCAAATCATTGGCCAGCCTGAGACCCGCTCTCAAGAAGTGGATGCGGTCAGAGTAGCTTGCTCAAGAGTGTCAGCAAGTAAATCCACCAACCTTAAGCCAACCGTCTGGAGATGGACTTCTCTGAAGACGAGTGCATGCATGCGTTATTTGCTCTTGGCAAGGAAAAGTCCCCTGGCTGGGATGGTATGACTGCTGAATTCTTCAGAGAATTTTGGGATGACCTCAAGGGACCGGTAACACATATGGCTAACCAAGTTTTTGTCAAGGGGTGGTTGGACCCCTAGATAAAAAAAGGGCTCATTAAGCCTATTTCAAAACAGGTATGTTGCTCTCATGTTAAGCAATGACGCCCCATAACCATGATGTCAGTAGCATATAAAGTAATCACCAAAGCAGTTGCTCTTAGAATAGCTCCCCTACTGGACAGGGTTATCACGCCACATCAGCACGGGTTCATAAAAAGAAGATCGATATATGACAATATCTTGGCAACAATGGATGGCATTGAATATGCTTCCTTCACAAAGTAGGAATGCATCTTGATTCAGCTTTTGATTTAGACAAGGCATATGATAGGATTATGTGGTCATTCATTGAAGATGTCATGCAAACTCTGGGTTTCGGGCCTCGACTTTGCCGACTTGTTCACACTCTCGGTGCAGGTGGGCATTCTGAGCTCTTGTTCAATGAAAGAATTGTGGGCACGTTTGAAGCCAGAAGATCGATCAAGCAAGGATGCCCCTTAGCCCCTCTTCTTTTTTCCATCGGCTTGCATCCTCTTGTAACAATGCTCGAGGCAGCTGTAGCACAAGGTGAATCCAAGGTTTGACTTTGCCCGGCAATGACCAACTCTTGGCCAAAATGTTTGCTGATGACTCCATCCTTTTTTTAAAAGCCTGCCCTTACGTTCTCAGAAAGGTGTTAGAGATTGTGCAGACTTTTGCTGTGGCTTCAGGGTCGAAGTGTAGTATTGAGAAGTCGCGACTGATCTCCCTTTTGGAAGAGGACACATTTGACCCTTCATGCTGGTCATGGGAGATCGTGTCTAAAGGAAGGATATTTTGACATTTGGGTGCCCCCTTGGGAGTGGACGTTACCCACAAGCAAAGGTTTCAATGGGTCTTGGAGAGGATCCAAAAGAAATTGAAAAGATGGGAGTTTGGGTTGCTTCCCTTCCCAAGTCAAGTAAGAGTGATCAACTCATTCATGCTCCCTTATATTTCCTTCACCAGTCCTCTTCTTAAAATAGCCAAATGTAATTGGAAGGAGTTTTTGAAACCTGTTAAAAGATTCTCGTGGAAGGAAAACACCAAGGTCTCAACACCATGGCAGTGGGAAGGTGGGAATTTATTGCTCACCCAACTTCACAAGGTGGCCTCGGAATCCACAACCCTCTTGCCCATGTCCACGCTCTCTGTGCCAAGTTTGTGGTTTCAATAGAAAAACAGGAAGAAGCCTGGGCTATCATGACCAAGGAAATGATTGACAAGTCAAAAGTATACTTGAATGGTGGGAATGGTGGTGAGTGGAAAGAGCTTGAGGTGCACGATAAGCTTCTAGCCCCCGAATGGTCTGGTTCAGAATTAGGAGGTATAACGGGAGAGCTAGTGCGGAAATGCAATAGTGCGACATGGGTATTGGAATGGGGGAAATGACCCGATACTTTCAAAACTCCAACACACACTGGTCCCTATGGCTGTCCAAAGCGGTTGGAGTATATCTCAAGCCCTACTGGAGAGAAATCGCCAGAAGGCTAAACAATAAAGGACTCCAATTGCTAATCCACTTCTGATATGAAACTAGTAGGCACTGGAAATCTCCTGACTATCTAGCAGATCAGCTTCAACTTAATGGCATGGAGAAGATTCTTGTCTGCAGAATTGTTGAAGGCCTGGACAATGAACTGATGCCAATTCACGAATCCAGTGTTGAGTGGAAAGCTTGGAAATGGCCCAAAGATAGATCTTTTTTTAAACCCCATACCAAGAACATCTGTCAAGAGCTCATACACAACGATGACTGGTTTGCCCCCTTGAACAAACAATGGAAGAAAAATTGGTCAGAAGCCCGTTGGACTGAGGTCTTGTCCAACATTTGGAAGCCACAATGACCCTATTACATGGAGGTGTTTCTATGTAAGGTAATTTGGGGGCCCTTGCCGACGGGTGTCAAGATTCAAGAACGAGGTATCGGGTCCGATAGATGCTCCAGGTGCCGCATGGATAGCAAAGACCTGACACACCTTTTCTTGGACTGTCCAACCATAAGAGGTTTGGCAGGGAAGGTGTGCAAATGGATCCAAAGAACGTGGAAAATAAGTTTCTTCAAGAAAGATCTATCACTTGGGGGAAAACGGTTTACAAGTACTGCTTGGTATGGGGTTTAAAAAATGATCTATCCTTGGGCCATTTCCAAGATTTCCACTCAAATGTGGATTCCTAAATTGGCATCAGACCGTTATTCAGGCCGTAAACAACTCTATAGACAAGCATCTTTTCCATGTTATCAAGCTGAAGTTGATCCGCTAGATGGACATAAGATTTCCAGCGTCTGTTGGTTTCATCCTAGACATGTATCAGCCGTTGGAGTCCTTTGTTGTTTAGCCTTCTTGTGATCTCCCTCTAGTAGGGGTTTAGAACAACTCCAGCCGCTTTTGACATCCATAGGGACCAATGTATAGTGGAGTTTTGAAAGTACCTTGTAAGTTCCCCCCATTTCAAATCCCATGACACAATATTGCATTTTTGTACTAGCTCTCCTGTTATGCCCCCCAATTTCAAACTAGCCCATCCGAGGGCTAAAAGTTTATCGTGCACCTCTATCGCATTCCATTGACCACCTCTAGAGAAAAGCTTTGACTTGTCAATCATATCCATGGTCATGATAGCCTAGGCTTGTTCTGGATACTGAGACCACAAACTTGGTGCAAAGAGCTTGGACATGGACCACAGGGTTGTGTATTCCGAGGCCTCCTTGGGAAGTTGGCCGAGAAACAAATTTCCACTTTGCCCATTGCCATGGTGATGAGTCCTTGGTATTGTTCTTCCATAAGAATCTATTATTAGGTTTCAAGAACTCCTTCCAATTACACTTGTCTATTTTGAGGAGAGGACTGATGACGGCAATGTAAGGGAACATGAATGAGTTGATCACTTTAATTCGACTTGGAAAGGGAAGCAACTCAAACTCCCACCTTTTCATTTTCTTTTGTATCCTCTTGAAGACCCACTGGAACCTTTTCTCACTAGAACCTTTGCTTGTGAGTTACGTCCACCCCCAAGGGGGCACCCAAATGACAAAATATCCTTCCTTTAGTCACAGTCTCCCCTGACCAGTGTGATGGGTCAAACGTGTTAGCTTTCGTAAGGGAGACCAGTCTTGACTTCTCAATACTACACTTTGATCCTAAAGCCATGACAAAGTATGCACGATGTCTAATGCCTTCCTAAGAACTTGAGGGCAGACTTTTAATAAAAGGAGGGAGTCATCCGCGAACATTTTGGCTAAGAGCTGGTCATTGGTGGGCAGAGACAAACCTTGAGTTTCACCTCGTGCAGCAGCTGCCTCGAGAATTGTCACAAGGTGATGCGAGCCGATGGAAAAAAGAAGAGGGGCTAAGGGGCATCCTTGCTTGATCGATCTTCTGACTTCAAAGGTGCCCACAATTCTTTCATTGAACAAGAGCTCAGAATGCCCTCCTGCACCCAGGGTGTGAATAAAACGACAAAGTCGAGGCACAAAGCCTAGAGTTTTCACGACATCTTCAATGAAAGACCACATAATCCTGTCATATGCCTTGTCCAGATCAAGCTGTAGCAAGATGCACTCCTACTTTGTAAAGGCAGCATACTCAATGCCAATCATTGCAGCCAAGATATTGTCATAAATCGAGCGTCCTTTAATGAACCCATGCTAATGAGGAGAGATAATCTTGTCCAGAAGGGGATCCATTCTAAGAGAAACCACTGAGGTAGTCATAGAGAGTATCTGGAAGCCTACGTGGCCTCAACATATGAAGGTGTTTATGTGGAAGGTGCTCTGGAGTGCCCTTCCAACTGGCGTTAAGATCCAAGAAAGAGGAATCGGACCCGACAGATGTTTGGGTTGCAGGATGGCTAGTGAAGATTTGGCCCACCTTTTTCATGGAATGCCAAGCTATAAGAGGCTTGGTAGGGAAAATATGAAAGTGGGTCCAAAGGACATGGAAACTCAGGTTCTTCAAGACGGATCTATTCCTTGGTGGTAGGAAGATGGAAAGTCCCGCTCTGCTTATCTTCACTCAAACTATCAGGTACTTCTTCTTCCACCCTATCTGGCAGGCAAGGAACTGTCGAGTGTTTGAAAGAAACCGTGAGGTGGCGAGCTTCTCAGAGATCATACAAGAAAGCAGAGTGGCGATATGCAGACTCAGAAGAAAGCAGGCTTTAGGAGATTGGTATAGGGCTACCCATGCCATTTTGTTAGCCGACGACTAGCAAAAGCCTAGGATAGTTCACCTACTGTGTAGAGCTTGTTGTGATTGGCCTCGGTGAGAGGCGATTTCCTTCCAACCTGTAATCTCAGCTCCTCAAGGCAGGGTTTGAGCTTGAGGGTGGTTTGTAATTTGTGGGATATTCTTAAAACAATCCACTCACAATTGTGAGTTTTGCAAAAAAAAAAAGAACATCGTAAAGGAAAGAAATCTTTGCACAAGAGTAGATATTGTATTAAAGCCAACCTTATAAGCCATAGCTTGGTAGAACTTTTCATATCTTGTCTAGATTAGAAGATCTAATGTTAATTTTATCTAGCGAGATTCCTATTAATCAAGCTCCTCAAAAATTTTGTGCCACCTACTCATTCTACTTTCAAAAAGAGGATTTTCTTATCTAGGTGTAAGGTCTCTGACCCGATCAAAAAGAGCACCATTGTACCTTGAAATGAATATACTGTAAAAAGTTACTATTTTTAGCAGTTTTCTGAATTCTATTCTGAATTTCAAAAATAGTAAGTTTTTGGTCACCCGACCTGTCCAATTTTGATCTTCTCGAAAAACTGCACCCGTATCCCGAATTTCAGAAAAATGCATTTTCGGACCCCGGGGGCTGCTAAATACGGTAGGTACTCGGACCAGTACGCCTAGTTAGAGCTTGATATAGCAATTTTCGGCATCAAATTCCCACTCGTATGACCCGTTTTAGCCTAAGATCAATTTTTCCCAAAATTGTCCGGGGAGGCACCAAGGGCTCGAGGCTGTGTGGGAGCAGGTTCCAGGCCACTCCAGGTCAGCTTTAGTAGCAAGGGGGCGCCTTTTGTCCTTGTGGGAGTCTTGGGAGAGTTTGCAAGCTTGCAACTAAGTGTGAGAGCCAGTTAACCAAGCCAACTGGAGACTTGGTGGGTAGGCAACTGGACTTGCCATGCTTAATTGGAGTAGCTCCCATATGCAAATACCAAGCAGGTTCGATTTTCAGCTTGAGGAGGCCTATTTAAAGGTGTTCTCACACACACACACACACACACATACACACACACACACACACACACACACACACACACACACACACACACACACACACACACACACACACACACACACACACACATGCTCACACACACATCCAGTACACACACACACACACACACACACACACACACACACACCTACACACACCTTAGGGAGGTGCTGCCAACACACACACAGTTTTTGAAGGAGAAGCAAGGAGGGAGGTGCTGCCGAAATTCTCATCTTGAGGATTCATTATTCTTCGTCTACTATGCCTACTTTCAGCTATAATTCCCAATAGCCGCTCTCTAAGTTTACATAGCTATACTCCATTACATAATCATCATTCAATTAGCTAAATTATGTAGCCATTCATCATCCTTAATCAAGGATTAATACATGATTAGAAAAGATTCTCTCTCTAAGCAGCATAGTTAATAAATTGTCAGGTGTAGATTTGATGAAATTCATTCTTTTACCACTCAATAGTGTTGTAATTAAATTAGACTCAATCTTCTCCCACATTAAAATGTGATTAAGGATGAAAATTAATCCGTCATTAGGCCATTAAGAAAACAATTTTCTGTCACACATGCCTGCGGTAATTCTGCATCTTCAAATTGCTCTAGGAAAATGATTGAGCTTGCTTACTTTATCTCTTTTGTAAATCAATTAGTAAAATTCTGAATTTCTTAATCATCTAAGCCAAGTGAATAACCTTAGAACCAGTTCCCATAGGGTAAGTAAAGAATTACCCTTAAAATTGCTAGGTCTCGAAGGAAAAATCTAATCTCTTGCATAAGGAGGATTCTTTAATTATTCTAATCTGCCAAATGGTTTGTTATGATGCTTTTGGACTTTAGCTCTTTTTCAAGTTTATCATTTAAAGTAGTGAGTAAAATGGCCTCGGTTAAGAGAACTCGCTTCGGTGGTGCCCACGACCGCGAGGCGGGAACGAGCAATGTGAACGGAAAGGGAAAAGCTCCCATGGACGAACAAATACCGGCCATCTCACGGGCCATTGACAAAGAAATGGAAGAGGTAGGTCATAATTTCATTCAAGTTGTTTAATTTAACATTGCACACGTTTAGCTAGTAATGAACATATCCCCAAAATGTTGGAGAAATCCGACGGAAACCTCAGCATGAAATTCATTTGTACATTAAAGTCTAAAGTAGGAAAGAAATGATTGATGGGTATGCTGTTTGCAATAGGAAAGAATGTCTGCTAGGAAAAATTTAGCTCGACATGTTCATTCTATTTACAATGTTGAATCAGTCCTGACCCCCCTACTGATCATAGGGGGCAGAGTTCCTCGTTAAGGGCTCTTGAATCCACGACTTTCTTTTTATGCGGTGGATACCCACGACTTGCTTTCTATGCGGTGGGAACCCACGTCTTGATTTCTATGCGGTGGTTGTGTCCATGTCATGCTTTCTATGCGGTGGACATACCTAGTTGTATGGGCAGCTAGGAGACAACGGGAGGAGTAAACTCTCGCTAGAAGGGGGATGTTGTACCTCCAGAACATTGGAATTTTAATTGAATAAGTTTGAGTAGAATAAGTTCTGGAATACTGTCTTGGTGCCGTTTGCAATACTGATTGAAGGGCTGTCTTAATGAACAATGTGATTCGAAATCTAATCAAGGAATCTCTATGTTGAACAACCATTGTGGTAGTAATTAGTACACACAAGGAAGTGTGAGTGTGGGGGTGGAAAGTGGGGGCTTGGCTCAGATTGCCAATGCCTATGAGAAGGGTGGTCCTGATTGGTAGTGAACTCTCTGTCTCCATAGTGTTAAAATCGATACTAGTAATACTCATTGCCCCTAGAGCGGTGAAGTCTCAAGTGTACCTGCCTCTGCAACATGGGGAAAAAGGAACTCGAGGTTTCTCTCCTCTTGGAAGGTGGGTCTTAGTATGGCTAGATAGTTTAAGTACGCTTCCCCTGCGAGGTGGAGCTAGATCTCTTTGCTAGTAGGCTCGAACTCGATTCACTTTGTGATGAGAGATCGTCCGCTAGTTGAACCCTGAACCACTTTGTTTGCTTCCGTTATAG
The DNA here is from genome assembly GCF_014529385.1 of Adiantum capillus-veneris. Lineage (NCBI taxonomy): Eukaryota > Viridiplantae > Streptophyta > Polypodiopsida > Polypodiales > Pteridaceae > Adiantum > Adiantum capillus-veneris. The sequence goes on from NC_140931.1 coordinate 57,458,889, forward strand.
ATCTAGTGGCCACCAGGTTCACCATCAGATCCGCCGTTTGATACGGTGGGGTGGGGACCTCACACCTGGTATCAGAGCCTAGGTTAGGCTGAGAAATAAAGTCGTATTGTTTGAACATTTAAAAGGAACTGAAATTATATAGGTAGCTGATCCAAATTCCTTGCATTGGTGTTGCAGGAAGACCCTGTGCTAGAATATCGGAAGTTCCAAGTGTTTGAGATTATTTATGAGCAAGCTCAACGATCCCCAGTTTACCAGTTCAGGCGAGATGTCATGGAGATACTGATGAAGGCTCATACGCCACACTCCACTAGCATCGATAGAGGATGGGAACTTGATTGGACACTTGCAGGAGGGGTTTACTACATCAACGCTCGGAAGCTAGGATACCTGGCTACCGATTTGAAGAAGATACGTTGGGGAGAAGAGTTGAGGGTAGTGGAGTTATTCTACTTGCTGCCTACCCAATTGGACCTAACTGTCTTAGGCGACTCCAATCAAACCATCAACGACTGGCTCCTGGAAAAGGTCACCGAGGTGATCCCAACGAGCAGATTCAAAACTTTTGGAGTACCAAAAGAAGAATCTCGGCTCAATATCTTAGTTTATTATCCACTCAAGGATGAGTACAGGAACTACTTCACGAACAAGGTAGTGCATCATGTAAACACAATATCCTAGGCGTATCTTATATGTAATCCAAAAAGGCCATGTAATAAGTTGATCATTAGTTATCCTAAACCTTGAGGGGTTTCAATTGTAATAAATTTTTATCAATAAAGTGCTTTTGTCTCTGAATCTCTGTCTCTTGATAAAGTGGAATCTTGAATTTTATTTAAAGTCTCGTGTCTATTTTGAAATCCAAGTAATGGTATCAAGAATCTCGTATAACCCATGTAGGCACTGCCTGTTGCTCTGTATTCAACAACGCAAGAGAAGAAGCTCCTCCTTAAGCAAGCCCAACCTCTGGTCTTTAAGGGTGAGGGGGAAAATGTGGAGAGAGATGCGGAAGTGTGGATGGAAGCCATGGACGATTGCTTTGAAGCTGTAGGGACCCAACCTGTAAATCAGACCATGCTTGCGATGTTCCGCTTGACTAGTGATGCCAAGATATGGTGGAAGAAACATTGCAGGGACCTGGATATTAAGGGATCTTCCCAATCCTGGGAAGACATCAAAGCTGCAATAATGGCGCATTCTTTACCACCTGCCTATAGAACCTTGAAGATGAATGAATTCTTTTCACTTCGGCAGCAGCTGAATTCATCTGTCAAAGAATATTATGCAAAGTTTGTCACTCTTTGGAGATATGCTCCTAAGATGACCTTGGAACAACAGGTGGAGAGGTTCTGCCAAGGGCTAATCGACCCTTTGAATACTCGGTTGGAAGCTCTCAGGCCAACGACACTACAGGATGCCTTATTGAGGGCCAAACCTCTAGCTTTTCTAGTACAAAAGGTTAATCAGAACAGGAGGAATCATTGGGCAGAGAGGGCAAGGACAACTTCTTGGAATAATAGACCAGCCAACCAAGCATATGACCAGTGCCCTATTGTGGCTACCGCCACAACCACGGAGTTTCCAGATGTTCGATGCTATGGTTGCGGCGAGTATGGACATTATAGATCCAAGTGCCCCAGGAACATTCAGGCAACCAACGCCAATGCCATACCCTTGAATATCCATGGGTGTGGCCAAGCTAACGGAAGAGGAAGGATGAACAGAGGACGAGGGCGTGGAGCTACCGCCAGAGTGAATGCCGCAGTGGTACAACCAACTGTGGGTGATGAAGTAGTGGAGAGAGCAACCCTACATGCTGCAATTGACAATCCCAATGGTTGCGAGCAATACACAGTCATTCATACGCCAGGATCTCTCAGAGGTGAACAAGTTAACTTCCTTATAGATTGTGGTAGTACTCTTTCATTTCTTTCACCCAGATTCATGAGGAAGCTAAAGCGAGATAAGTATCCAACAAGCAAGCTAGTTGTAGAGTTAGCAAATGGCAAGGAAGTAGTATCTCAACATTGTGCAGGAAAAATCGACTTTGATTTAGGGGGACACCCAACTTCTGCCCAATTCCGAACCCTACCCTTAGGATTCTTTGATGGGATACTAGGGATGGATTGGCTAAAGCAAAATAGGGCCCACATACATTGTGCACAAGGAAACTTTACCTTTACAGATAACTTGGGTAATGAAGCCTTAATCTAGGGGGAAAATGGGAGACCTAGGGCTACTCTAGTTAAGGCCAGCAAAATTTTGAAGGGACTAAGAAAGGGACAACAAATTTATGCAGTAAAGCTCAACAAGGTGGACCAATCAGATACCTCACTTCGACCAAACTAGTTGAGGGAGTATGATGATGTATTCCCTGAAGACCTTACGAATCTTCCGCCACATAGAGAGGTTGATCATGAGATTGAGACTATCCCTGGATGTGAACCTATCTCAAAAAGACCTTATAAAATGTCACTTCCAGAGGCCATCGAAATCAGGGAACAACTTAGGCAACTCATTGTGCAAGGATTCATTCGACCGAGTACTTCTCCTTGGGGTGCAGCAGTTCTTTTTCAGAAGAAGAAGGATGGAACCTTAAGGTTATGCATAGATTACCGTGGACTGAACCAGGTAACTGTCAAGAACAAGTATCCAATTCCAAGGATTGACGAACTCTTGGACAAGCTCCACGGTGCCAAAATGTTTACAAAGATTGATCTAAGGTCAGGATATTACCAAATCAAGATCAAGGAATCAGATATTCCAAAGACGGCTTTCAACACTAGGTATGGGCACAACGAATTCACAGTAATGTCTTTTGGTCTAACAAATGCTCCTGCAAGCTTCAATCGACTTATGCAGGATATTTTCAGACCTTACCTGGATGATTTTGTCTTGGTTTTCTTTGATGACATTCTGATCTATTCTAAGAATGAGGTAGATCACGAAGAACATGTTCGCAAAGTACTTGATCTTCTTCGGGAACACCAACTTTACGCTAAAGAGAGCAAGTGCACTTTTTGCTCACCAAAGGTCAACTATCTTGGAATTTTCATATTGGCTGAAGGGATTTCAAAGTCAAGGATATTGTTGATTGGCCTCAACCATCCACCGTCAGCGAAATAAGAGGATTTCTTGGAATAAAGGGATGGTACAGGATTTTTGTCAAGGAATGCACGTATTGCTTCACCTTTGATGGAACTCTTGAAGAAAGGAATGAGGATCGAATGGAAGACCAAGCACGAGTCTAGCTTTGCTAAGCTAAAAGAATTCTTGGTCTCAGCTCCTATTTTAAGCTTCCAGACTTCAGTAAAGAATTTGAAGTAGCAACCGATGCTAGCAAATCTGCTTTAGGCGGAGTTCTTACTCAAGAAGGAAGACTGGTGGCGTATACTTCGCGAAAGCTGAGGGATCATGAGAAGAATTATCCTACTCATGATTTGGAACTTTTAGCGGTTACACATGCGTTGAAGTTATGGAGACATTATCTTCTTGGGCGCAATTTTCAGCTAGTGATAGACCACAAGAGCTTAAAATGGATGTTTACTCAACCTATTCTCAATATGCGACAACGGCGATGGATAGAGCTATTACAGGAATATGACGTTGACATAAAGTATAGACCAGGGAAGTAAAATGCAGTTGCAGATGTTCTTAGCCGAAAATCTTTTCTCGGTGCTATCTCTATTCCAAATAACCCTATCTGGGATAGAATCAAAGAAGCATCCTTGGTAGATCCAGAGTACCAACGTATAGTATCATTAGTTCAGCTTCTTTGATTCTATCTGGGATAGAATCAAAGAAGCATCCTTGGTAGATCCAGAGTACCAACATATAATATCATTAGTTCAACATAACAAGATGCCTGAAGCCAAAGATTACTCTCTTATGGAGGATGTCTTTACTACAGACATAGACTTTGTGTACCCAGAGATCCAGCCTTAAAGAAGGCCATTTTGTATGAAGCACACGATAGCCCTACATCTGGACATCCAGGCTATGCTAAAACTCTTCATAATGTCAGGAGGAGTTATTTTTGGTCTGGAATGAAAGGAGACTTACTTCGCTATGTTAGGCAATGTCTTTCTTGTCAGCCGATAAAGGCCAAAAGGATCAAGTTACTAGGGCAACTTCAACCTCTTGACATACCCCAGATGAAATGGGAATGCATCAGTATGGATTTTGTTATAGGATTACCTTCTACAGGAGGTTATGATTCTATTTTTGTGGTTGTTGATATGCTCACAAAAGTGGCTCATCTAATACCCGTAAAGACAACCTTTACTGCTTCAGATGTTAGCCAGGTATTCATCAAGGAGATTTTTAGGCTACATGATCTACCCAAGCGTATTGTCAGTGATAGAGATGCCAAGTTTACATCAAAATTTTGGACTTCTCTTTTCCAATCTATTAGGTCACAATTAGCTTTCAGTACATCATACCATCCGCAGACAGATGGGAAAACTGAAAGAGTTAATCAAGTCATTGAGGACATTCTTAGAGCCTATTGTTCGCAAGAACCAAAGAAGTGGTTACAATATCTACCTTTGGTGGAGTATGCTTATAATTCTTCCGAACATAGAATCATTGGAATGTCACCTTTCAAAGCTCTTTATGGACAGGACTGTTTAGCACCACTGAGCTTCTCAGATCCAACCATGAGGGTAGAAGCCTCTAGGAAGATGTTAGAAGATATGGAAGCTCAGACTAGAGCTATTCGCCAGGACATTCAGGCAGCTCAGAATAGGCAAAAGCACTATGCAGATAAGAACCGTTCAGAAAGAACTTTCAAAGAAGGGGATAAGGTTTTTCTGCGAGTCTGACCGTTACCTGCAAACTTGAAGGTTCATGATGTATTCCACGTCAGCTTACTCAAACCCTATATTCCTAACCCTGATCAATTCTTGGACTCAGATCAGATAGTCATGCCAGCACAAGGAGTTCTCGAGCTCCAACCTGACTATGTACTTAAAACAAGGGAAAGAAAGTTACGCAACAGAACTATCACAGAGCATCTAGTAAAGTGGAAGGATTACCCTGAAGAAGATGCAACTTGGGAGGACGAACCAACGCTCATAAAAGATTACCCAAACACATTCTTGAGATGAGGACATCTCAAATTTTTCATGTTGGGGAGGTTGTAAGGTCTATGACCCCGATAAAAAAGAGCACCATTGTACCTTGAAATGAATATACTGGAAAAAGTTACTATTTTCAGCAGTTTTCCGAATTCTGTCAGTGCCATGATGTTTAGAATATTTTAAAGCTTCGAAATGTGAATTAAAATAATTTTTGTAAAAAAATTCCAAAAATACTAAGTTTTTGGTCTCCTGACCTGTCCAGTTTTGATCGTCTTGAAAAACAGCACCCGTACCTCGAATTTAAAAAAAATGCATTTTTGGACCCCGGGGGATGCTAAATATAGCAGGTACTCGGGCCAGTACGCCTTAGTTAGAGCTTGCTATAGCAATTTTCGGCATCAAATTCCGACTCGTATGACCCGTTTTAGCCTAAGATCAATTTTTCCCAAAATTGTCCGGGGAGGCCCCGGGGGCTCGAGGCTGTGTGGGAGCAGGTTCCAGGCCACTCCAGGTCAGCTTTAGTAGCAAGGGGGCGCCTTTTGTCCTTGTGGGAGTCTTGGGAGATTTTCCAAGCTTGCAACTAAGTGTGAGAGCCAGTTAACCAAGCCAACTGGACACTTGGTGGGTAGGCAACTGGACTTGCCATGCTTAACTGGAGTAGCTCCCAGATGCAAATAGCAAGCAGGTTCGATTTTTAGCTTGAGGAGGCCTATTTAAAGGTGTGCTGACACACAACACACACACATGCTCACACACACCCAATACACACACACACACACACACACACACACACACACACACACACACACACACACACACACACACACACACACACACACACACACTTGGGGAGGTGCTGCCGCACACACACAGTTTTTGAAGGAGAAGCGAGCAGGGAGGTGATGCCGAAATTCTCATCTTGAGGATTCATTGGATCAGAAAAATCAAAGGATTCTCAGCCCTAATCACGGTAATTATGGTTTAATTACGGTTCTTCTTAAATCTCATCATTACTCTCCCATATTCTTCGTCTACTATGCCTACTTTCAGATATAATTCCCAATAGCTGCTCTCTAAGTTTACATAGCTATACTCCATTACACAATCATCATTCAATTAGCTAAATTATGCAGCCATTTATCATCCTTAATCAAGGATTAATACATGATTGGAAAGATTCTCTCTCTAGGTAGCATAGTTAATAAATTATCAGGTGTAGATTTGATGAAATTCATTCTTTTACCACTCAATAGTGTTGTAATTAAATTAGACTCAATATTCTCCCACATTAAAATGTGATTAAGGATGAAAAGTAATCCATCATTAGGCCATTAAGAAGAGAATTTTCTATCACACATGCCTGCGGTAATTCTGCATCTTCAAATCGCTCTAGGAAAATGATTGAGCTTGCTTACTTTGTCTCTTTTGTAAATCGATTAGTAAAACTATGAATTTCTTAATCATCTAAGCCAAGTGATTAACCTTAGAACCAGTTCCCATAGGGTAAATAAAGAATTACCCTTAAAATTGTTAGGTCTTGAAGGAAAAATCTAATCTCTTGCATAAGGAGGATTCTTTAATGATTTTAATCTGCCAATTGGTTTGTTATTATGCTCTCGGACTATAGCTCTTTTTCAAGTTTATCATTTAAAGTAGTGAGTAAAATGGCCCCGGTTAAGAGAACTGCTAGAAAAATTTAGCTCTACATGTTCATTCATTCATATTTCATTCAAGTTTAACATAGTCCCTGCCCCCTCTTACTAGGGAGAGTATCTGTTAAGGGTCTCTAGGAATTTAGCTCGACATGTTCATTCTATTTCCAATGTTGAATCAGTCCTGATCCCCCTACTGATCATAGGGGGCAGAGTTCCTCATTAAGGGCTCTTGAATCCACGAATTCCTTTTTATGCGGTGGATACCCACGACTTGCTTTCTATGCAGTGGGAATCCACGTGTTGATTTCTATGTGGTGGGAGTGTCCATGTCGTGGTTTCTATGTGGTGGACATACCTAGTTGTATGGGCAGCTAGGAGACAATGGGAGGAGTAAACTCTCGCTAGAAGGGGGATGTTGTACCTCCAGAACATTGGAATTTTAATTGAATAATTTTGAGTAGAAAAAGTTCTAGAATACTGTCTTGGTGCCGTTTGCAATACTGATTGAAGGACTGTCTTAATGAACAATGTGATTCGGAATCTAATCAAGGAATCTCTATGTTGAACAACCATTGTGGTAGTAATTAGGACACACAAGGAAGTGTGAGTGTGGGGGTGGAAAGTGGGGGCTTGGCTCAGATTGCCAATGCCTATGAGAAGGGTGGTCCCGATTGGTCGTGAACTCTCTGTCTCCATAGTGTTAAAATCGATACTAGTAATACTCATTGCCCCTAGAGCGGTGAAGTCTCAAGTGTACATGCCTCTGCAACATGGGGAAAAAGGCAACATGGGGAAAAAGGCACTCGAGGTTTCTCTCCTCTTGGAAGGTGGGTCTTAGTATGGCTAGATAGTTTAAGTACGCTTCCCCTGCGAGGTGGAGCTAGATCTCTTTGCTAGTAGGCTCGAACTCGATTCACTTTGTGATGAGAGATCGTCCGCTAGTTGAACCCTGAACCACTTTGTTTGCTTCCGTTATAGATCTAGTGGCCACCAAGTTCACCATCAGATCCGCCGTTTGATACGGCGGGGTGGGGACCTCACACTAGTTCTAACTACCATCCCACCAATTTATACCATGAGAGGCTCAAGATACCTAAAATATGGTGACACACAGGTTCTTAACACACAGGTCCTTAGAGTTAGAACCAAGTGGGATGATTAGCCCCTCACCGTTGTGAATGTGTATGGCCCCTACAATGAAAAGGGTAAAGCTAAGTTGTGGATGCATCTCAGGGATACTCTGATAGAAGGGGAGTGTCTGATGGTTGGAGATTTCAATATGGTAGAGGAGAGTAAGGACAAAACCGGTTCCACCAGTATGTTGGCTGGCACGAAAAAATCTAAATGATTGATCTTGTGTGGTAAGTGGGCTATGGTTGATTTGTGGGAGGTGGGCCCCTGGAACAATATGCCTGGGTTTACCTACACAAGGCTTGAGTATGCGTGCACTGCCTCCAGGCTTGACAGACGGTATTATTCTCACCAACCTGACTGGATCCCGTCAATGCTAGAGATAAGAGAGGGCTGATCAAACCCATCCCCAAACACGTATGTTGCTCTCAATTTAAGCATTGGCCCCCTATTACAATGATGCGAGTGTCTTACAAAAGTATTGCCAAGGTAGTAGCCCTCAAACTAACTCCCTTGCTGAAACAGATCATATCTTCCCATAAGCATGGGTTCATTAAGGGAAGATCCTTTTTTTACAACATCTTGGCATAAATGGTGGACATAGAATACATAGACTCCACCAAGCAAGAGTGCATTATGCTATAGCTAGACCTTGATAATGCTTATGAAAAAATAACATGGTCATATATAGAAGCTGTCATGGAAGCTTTAGGATTTGGGCCTCGCTTGTGTCGCCTCATTCGCACGTTGGGGACTGGCAAACAGTCAGAGCTCTTATTTTTTAATAGAATTGTGGGATCCTTCGAGGTCAAAAGGTCTATTAAGCAGGGATGCCCCGTGGTCCCCCTTATCTTTGCCATTGAATCACATCCTCTCATCACGATGCTCGCTAGTGCTGAGCGAGAGGAGTCAAAAGGCCTAACTTTTTCGGTCAATGAATAGCTCTTGGCAAAACTGTTCGTAGACGATTCGCTCCTCTTCTTGAAAGCATGCCCCCAGGTTGTCATGAAAGCTTTGGAGATTTCACAAAGGTTTGCTGTGGCCTCAGGTTTTAAGTGTAATATTGAGAAGTCAAGGCTGATCTTCCTGTCAAAAATGACTCCTTTGACCGTTTTGATTGGTCAAGTGAGATTGTCTCAAAAGGGAATACATTCAGACACTTCCCCCCCCCCCCCCCCCCCCGGGGGGGTTGATGTAACTCACAAACAAAGATTTCATTAGGTCCTTGCAAAAGTCGAAACAAAAATAAGAAGGTGGGAGTATGCTCTTCTCCCATTCTCGAGCTGGATTAAAGCGATTAATTCATTCATGCTCCCCTATATTTCCTTCACCAGCTCGCTTCTGTGTCACTGGAAAGAGTTCCTAAAACAAGAAAAAATATTTTTATGGAAAAAAAACACAAAATACTCTAGACCATGGCAGTGGGCCAGATGGGAGTCGGTCGCTCCACCAGTGGACTAAGGAGGTCTCGGAATTCTTAACCCAGTTGCCCATGCTAAGGCCCGCTGCACCAAATTTGTGGTCTCATTTGCTAAACAAGACCAAGCTTTGGCAATTATGACAAAGATATGCTAGATGCAACTAAACTTGGTTCAAAAGGTATTAGGTGGCATGATAAGCTCTTAGCCCTAACGTGGTCTACCCTAAGTGTGGGAGGCATCCCAAGGGAACTGGTAAGGAAGTGCAAAAGTGTAGCTGGGGTCCTAGAGTGGGAAGAAGAAACCAGGTACTTCAAAAAATCCATCTTGCATTGGTCCCCTTGGCTCTGAAAGTTGTAGGACCACCACAAAGCCCCTATTGGATAGGAACTACCAAGAAAGTGAATAATAAGGGTCTAAATCAAATAGCTCCGTTTTGGTATGATAACGATAAGAGCTGGAAAACCATTGACTTGCTAGAAACCCAGTATCAACTAAATGGATTTGAGATATTGTTAGTCAACAGAGTGATAAAAGAGCTTGACAATGTTGTAATGCCAATCTATGAATGCGGATTTGAGTGGAATGCCTGGAGATGACCCAAAAGTAGTCTTTATTGGAGACCCCATTCTAAAGGCATATATCATGCAATTATGCATGAGAATAATTGGTCCAGTCCCCTCAACAAAATATGGAAGAGAAAATGGCCAAAAGAATGGTGGGAGAAAGTTATGGAGAACATTTGGAAGCCAAAGTGGCCATAGTTTATGCAGATATTTCTATGGAAGTTAATGTGGCGTGCTCTACCAATGGGTGTAAAGATCCAAGAGAGAGGAATTGGGTCAGATCAATGCTTGGAGTGCATGATAGCTAGTGAGGATCTAGCCCACCTATTCATGGAATGCCAGAGATAGGAGGCTTGCTAGGTAAAATTTGCAAGTGGGTGTCCAAAGGACATGGTATATCAGATTCTTCAAGATTGATATGTTCCTTGGTGGCTGGAAGTTGGGAAGTCCTTCCATTCTCATCTGCACTCAAAATGTCATGTATTGCTTCTTTCATTATATGTCGCAGGCAAGGAACGGCCGTGTGTTTGAAGGCGATCTTAACGTGGCAAGCTATCAAAGATTATACAAGAAAGCACAGTGGTGATCTGTACGCTCATATGCAACCAAGACTCGACTGACTGGTCTAGGGCTACCCATGCCATGTTGTTAACTTGCGATAAGTAAAGCCTAGTACTATAGTGCACCCTACTTTGCTAAGCCAATAAGCCTCGACGAGAGGTGATAGACATCCAACTTTTTTACTTGAGCACCTCAAGGTTCAGTTTGAGCTTGAGGTTAAATGTAATTTTATGCCATGCTTAATACAATTCACTCACAAATTGTGAGTTTTCTATTAAAAAAAAGGTGACACGCAAGTGCTAATAGCCCACCCACTCCTATTGTGATACTTCAAGGTATGGTTGGGTTTTGTATTATTGTTGGTATGCCATAAGAACATCCAGTATCATTGCCACCTTGTGTTGATGCGGAATGGATCAGTGGAGGTGTGTGCATGGAGATGGAGAGAGCAAAGAGAGGGAGAGAGAATACACAGAGATTGGGGTGGAGATCCCAAATCCTCTCAATGTGAGAATGAGAGAGTGAACTCCTTATTCTCATGTATATGAAAGAATAAGGAATAAGTGGGTGGCCAAACACGGGAAAATACGGGCACAAGGCACACCGTCTTTACCTAACAATCTTGCACTAAAGGCTGTGTGCCGATAAGTGGCGAGAAGACTAGACTACAACTAGTATGTACAAAAGGTGAGAGAAGATAACTCTCAACCTATGCCCACTGGCTCACTCCAAATACGTGAGTGCATCTGTAACCACTCTAGCATAAATGCAAGGTGTGTACCACTGGGGCTAGAGCCACAATGACACTCCTGCTGCTGCAGGTATGTAGTGAGAACCTGCAATGCTCCACTATGCACAATGCCAATGTCAGCCATCTCCGCACGACTGACAACTCTCATTGCAAATGCACCAACCGCATAAGCAAGATCAGGTCTCCAGACCAAAATTTCAGACATGAGAGACCCAAAAGCTGGTGAAACATGCACTGTGTGCCAACCTATCGCTGTCAGCAACCTCAATGCCAAATGCATTTTCATCAGGAATCACCTGAATATGCATCACAATGTCAGCACCAACTGGCAAAGGCATCTTCGCTGAGAAAGACTGCAAAACCAAAAAATCAGCCCCATTGCAATCAGCCTCAAACATGTCAGATGCATCATAAAACCATGCATCAGTCTCTGGTTCAAACTGACCAAGTTGTGCATCCCCAAAGATACGATGTCTCCACAAGACAAATGCACAACCGGCTCTACATGTAGCACATCGGCAAAAGAGACATGTCACATCTCACGCTCCAAACATGGCTGCAAAAACACAGAGACTGCATCGTCTCGTGGGTAAGAAATGTGCAAAGGGTATACAAGACCACTCCTAGCACCTCTAGCTAGCACTAATGATCCCCTATGCATCACAAACGATTTCTCTTCAAGCAATATACAATGTCCACAACTTTGCAATTGACACACTGAAATCATGCTCTGATTGAGTCCTGGTACATAGAGTATATCACGTAGCGTAAGCAATGCATCGCTAGGTAAAGACCAGAAAATATCTCCAGCACCCTCTATATCAAATGCTGAACCATCAACAAACTGCACACAATCAAGTCTCCCACTAGAGAAAGAGAAAAACAAATCACTACGAGGTGTCACGTGAAAAACTGCATGCTCGTCTAGGAGAAAATGTGTAGACAATGTGCTATCCCAAGACACAAAGTAGTCCAAAGGCAAGCTAGACTCAAACGTGACATGCCCGTCACAAGCATCTCTAGCATCTCTCACACTAGCCTCATGCATTTGCCTCTTTCGTTGCCTCATACGCCTGAAGCAAAAACGCCTAATGTGCCCTGTGTGATCACAATGCCAACATCGCATGTATCGGAAACTACAAGATCGTCGTCTCCCATGAGTCATCACTGTAGACTCTAAATTGTCAAAATGTTTGCAACCATAAGTGAATGGCAAAGAAACAAACTATGGTGAGAAATCTTGGGAGAAATCCGACAGAGTCTCTCCTATAAACTGAGCAAAAAACTCAAGTACAACTCAACCATAAACCATGCCAAATTGGCAACAAAGTGGAAGATCACTTGACCACTATATAATCATGAAACCCATGATGAATTGCATCAAAATCGATGCACACATATGCATAAACAACTCCACAATCTGCAAACTCTACAAGCATACAATCTGGGACAAACTGCTGAAACGAGCGTAAAGCGCATAACCATATACACAAGTAGAGATCAAAGTGGCTCAAAACGCATCCCACAAGAGAAACTGGCAGCAAAATTCTGCAAAAACTTGTGAAACCTATGTGACAGCCTGTCTGTAGCCACACAAGCATATGCAATCCTCACTCCTGCGAAACACTAAATTGTGTCCAAGTTGTCAAAGTGAGAGTAAATACTCAATCACTATCAAAGTGGGAATATATCGACCATTGTACAAGGTGGCATAACACTACAAACTTTTAAGACGCGGAAGAACGGACAGAGTTTCCTTTGCAAAATGAGCCAAAACTCAACGCGAAGTGCAAACCATAAAATTGCAGATAACTGCCAGAGTGGGAGTAAACCTCGACCACTATAGTCTCCGAAGGAGAACTCTAAATCATAAACCATAACACTAGCATGCATATCTCTTCTAAAATACTAGTAGCATCCTACCACACTATCATCACATTCACTCTCTTGTACATGTACACTTGTGCTTCTAGTGATTCTTCTTCACCTTGGGATTTAGGAGGAATAGATTCAGTAATAGTTTACCTCTTTCTTTTTATGATATCTATAATTTCTTCATGAAACTGACTTTTAGCTGTGCCAAGAACTTCACCCAAGGTAAACTCAACTTTGCTATTCAAAATCCTTTCCTCCAACACCTGCTTTAAGTTTGTGGCAGATTCAATGTCAGATTGTAGTCTATATGTAGGGCCTTTTGGCTTTGCTTTTCCTTGCTCTTTCTTATTCAATGTAGATGCTTCCTCCATAGGAACCTCACAAGGAGGAGGCACCTATGGTGAAGCCTCATAAGAAGGTCATGGATCCTTTCTTCCTCCAGCTGTTGTGACCCTTTTCAAAGTAGAGGGACATGCATCTCCATTCTCACGTCTACGCTTCTCTTCCACAATTACTTCATTGTTATGGCATTTTACAAGATAGGCATGCACTGATAAAGAGTCCATAGGATTGCCAAACTTGTTTTATGGCATATGCAATCACCAGATTCATGTAATACCTATTTAGCTACCTTCCCTTTTTTGGTTGATGCCACTACACACGGACACAAAATATTGACCTCCCAAAAGCATCTTGAGTAGACTTTAACCCTTTATTTTTAATTAGATCTATCTTTGCCCCATAGGTAGCAGATCCATTGCAGAGATGGCATGATTGGTTAGCATATCCTCCACTAACTTTTGCAAACCCCCTTTTCCAAAGTTAGTTCGTAACCGCATACCTGTCTCTTGCAAAGGGATCTTCCCATCCTTAAAAAACACAAGATTCCGTTTTAAGGCATCACTAAGGCCATCACAATTCCTTCTGCCATGGTCTGTGCTATCACACCATATGCATTTGTGCACAAATCCTTCTTTGCTTTGGGATTTATATCCAGCAGCTTTTCCTTTCTCCTCAAGACTTGTCAAATTTAACTTCATTCTTGCATGCCCTTAACAAGCTCATAAAGCATAGAATTATCACCTTTTGGGCTCACAACAACAGGATTTGGCAGAATTTCAATTATGCTGGAGGTAAAAGTAGCACCATTCACCACAATCTTGTCCCTACAACGTTGCCTCTTAGCAAGCAATGAGATTGTATCTTCAACCCATTTCCACTTAGCCTTTAGACCATGTTCTGCATTCTTATAATCAAGGAGTAGCTCTAAATTTTCTTAGAGCTCAAGACTTGTAGCTTGTTTTTCACTATCCAAAGTAGCTTTTTTTGTTCTTGACAGCTGAGCATAGTGCCACACAAACTTTCTCCATCAACAGTTCAGTGATGAAAGTTCTTCTTTTGGCTTTGCAACCCATTCCAAGAAAGTTCGTTTTGTAACCCTTTTAGAGTCCTCCATGAAGTATCCCCCTTTAGGGATAATTTGAATCACTCCCAACCTCCTCCATGCTCCTCCCCGATTCCCCTTACATGATCTCTAATCTCAAGGACCACAACAAGCTCAAAGCTACGAATCATGTCCACCTCTAGAAATTGTTGTAGCTCCATCTCCCTCACATAACCACAAAGATGCTTTGTGAAATATTTCCCTTTGAATTGGTTGATTTTTTTCACAATAAATTGAAGGTATTTGGCTAATGACACCCCCCTTCTTTTTGCAACATGTTGTTGTTACATAAACATAGCAAATGCTTGCAACATTTTCATTGTGCCTTGATCAAGGCGCATGTAGTATTTTTCTTGTTGATCCATAGATATAATTATTTGTATTTAAATAGTTGAAAACAATATTTTGAATCCTCACCCGGGCTGCTTACATCGGGCTCACCAGAAAGTGTGTCAAAAAGTGTGCGGTCTAGCTGAGAATGTGCAGTACCTTGGGCTGTGAGAGTTTGTGATGAGAATCACAAACACTTTGTGCAAAAGTTCTTATGGAAAATCACTAAACCTCTTCCTAAATATGGTTTAATGTAACATTTAATGCACTAGTAACTTGTGTGTAGCGGAAAATAGTGACAGAGTGAGCATTCCTTTAAGAGTAGATTCTTTATGAGCATAAAGAGATTGCTCAATTGGAGATAGCAACATAACAATTACACCTAGCTAGCTTGGAAATGATATAACTTGAAAAGAGAAAGAAATAGAACAATTTACAACAGTTGAGGATCGGATTTTCATGGAGCCGGTCCCCCTCCAAAAGGCTTTGTATTATAGCTTCTCCCATCAAGGGAGACTTTTGTACAATACAATTCTTTGTGTTCCTTCAATAACTAGCTAGTGCAATGAAGATGGAAGCTTCAAGCACTAAGCAACACTTGAAACACAACATTAATTCCTTGTTGGTCTCGGACCCAAGACCTCACACACCTTCGAAGATGGTGAGAGCTAGCGAGGTATGAGAATAGATTGAGAGGAAAAAGAAGTACTCTTACGAGAAAGAAGTATTTCTCCTCACATAATCACTCATAAAAGCTTATCATAGCTTAGTAATTAGCATGGATGAGGAGATGAGCATGCACTGAAGCTTGGTTCTTGGTTGGATTTGCATCACAAAGCCAAGAGTTGTTGGTGTAGGCTTCCCTTCTCCAAGCTTGGAGTAGATGATGAGCTTTCCATTAAATCTTGAGAAGGAGAGAGAGAGAGAGTCTTCTTGCTTCACACATGAGATTGTGTGAGTGTGTGTGTGATAATGCCTTGTAAAATTCAGCGCCCTCTCTCTCTTGGTCAACCCCTCTTGCTAATTACTCTTGCTAGCACCCTATTGGTCCTTGCAGGGCTTAACCAATAGTAAATTAGGGGTAAAATTGATAGTCTTCTGACAAGTGTCCCTCTTTTCCCTTTTGTGAGAGCTTTAGGTAATTTAATTAATTAACTTAACTCTCTTTGGACCTTTTTATCTTCTGGCCAATAGGAATCAGGCAAGCCATTGGGCTGCTTGATGCTCATTGGACCCCTTGGGAGACTGCCCAATAGTCTTCTGGGAAGCTTAATTTTCATTGGTTCTTATCAAGTGTTTAAAAAATGAATTAAACTAGACTTACTCTAGCTTAATTCTCATTGGTCCACCTCTATGTCCATCCAATAGGATTTGAGTACACCTTGTGGGAAACTGGGCTAGGGGACTGGCATGTGTCCACTATGACCTTTGTGTAAAGGGGAGCCTTTGAGAGTGTGTGTGTGTGTTTCTCTCTCATTCCCTACTAAAAGCGCTTGCCCCTTCCTATGTAGGAGCTTTGTTGACTTTTTGGTACACTCACTAAGCATCCAATTTTTATTAAGCTTGGCCATTTGGACTTACCTTTGAATTTTAGAACCTTAGAATTCTGGAAGTCTTAATGGGCTGAACCTTAGGGTCCTTGAAGCCCATTGTTGCACATGCTCTTTTGCAGATGGCCCCCCTTTTGGATCCCTCTTTTACCTCCTTTGAATCCCTACTATTGCCGGTCTGCCAGTTTACCCAATATTCTAGCTTTTTCTCCCCTGGTACTTCCCCATATTAAATGATCAATTTAACATGAGAAAATCATTTAGGAGAATTAGATATTAGTTATTATGACATTACCTCTCTCTTGAAATCATAGTCGTCCTCGACTATGTAGTAGAGAAGATAAAGCATAATCATTAGTCCGTTTGCTAGCGGGTAGAGGATCCCTATTTTACCCTATGACATCATTCTAGAGTGGATGACTAATCCACTTGGTGCTTGAGAGACACCGTGTGCCGCAAGCATGTCTGCACATTAGTCCATATCAACCTTCCGTAGTAGAGTGACAAGCTCTACTTGGTGTTTGGTAGACGTCGTCTCCACAAACTTGATCCTAAGCATGCATACTCATTAACATATGTGCACATTAAAGAAAAGAGAGTCTTATAAGACAAAGAATTTGTTCATTTAAACATTTTTACATTTGGTTACTCTAGCAAATCATTGTAAGCATTGACAAGGTTTTGGTTATCCTTTAATTGTATGCCTTGCATCCATCTAGGATCTTCAAAAGGATAATTCTTAAACTTAATAAGATATCCTCTGATAGTCTTACCACCTCTCAATACCTTGTCTTCATGTCGGAGAATGGACTCGGGCTACAACACCTCTTCTTGGTCCTCGATCTCCGGTGGGTCTTCAATGATTGTTTTTTGAGGTGGATCTCCTTTGTAAGGCTTTAGTAGGCTCACATGGAAAGCATTGTGTATGAGCCAATGGTCAGGAAACTTGAGTTGATAGGCCATCTCATTGATTGGCCTAAGAATCTGAAAGGGACCGTAGTACCTTTTTGCTAGTTTAGCATAGTACTTTTGGTGTCCTATAGGATTCTTGCCCATCTTGTGCCTTAGTCGAGCCTTGGGAAAGTTAAGCAAGACCCAATCATTTTCTTTAAAGGCTAGAGCTCTTCTGTGATTATTAGCAGTAGCCTTTTGCCTTTGCTGAGATATGGATATAGCATCCTTAATCTTTTGAAAAGATTCTTGTAGGTCTCGGCTATATTCATCTGCAGCGAAGATCTTCCCATGTACTTTCAGTAGCAGGGGACTTTTTGATCTTCCCTCAATCACCTTGAAAGGTGCTTTTCCCGTGGAAAAATGTACAGTGTTATTGTAAGCATACTCCACTAAAGGTAAGTACTTCTCCCATTGGGATCTTTGATCTACTTCTGTGACATAAGATTTTAGTAGATCGAGAATTATTAGGCTAGCTATTTCACTTTGGCCATCCGTTTGTGGGTGATAAGCCGAAGAGAAATTTAGCCTTGTACCTAAATTCTCAAAGAGACCCTTCCATAAATTACTGGTCATTCTAGGATCTCTATCCAACACTATGAATGTTGGCAAGCCATGGTACTTCTAGATTTGTGATATAAAGAGGGTTGCCATTTGATGGGCTTTGATTGTATTTTTGACAGGTATGAAATGTGCTTGTTTGCTAAACCTGTCCACTATCGTCCATATTCTTGTATTCCCATGGATAGACTTGGGCAATCCAAAGATAAAATCCATGGATATGCTGTCCCATGGAGAATTCGGGATTGGCAAAGGTTGAAGCAATCCAAGTTGCTTCCCCCTATCAAACTTTTCTAGCTACTTTTCTAGAATTTGGATATTTTTAGCTACTTTTCTAGAATTTAAGGTTGTTGGTAGGCACCTTGAGAAACTAGCCAAGCAAGTTTGAGGTCATTTGGATATTTTTAGCTACTTTTCTAGAATTTAAGGTTGTTGATTGACATTGTGGCTGTTTTGACAAGGGGATTTTTTTTTTTTTTTGCATCAAGAGTTCTTGTGTGTCCAATAGATCATCTCACTAACTTGTATACTTTTGATTTTATAGGGAGATTGGAAGTAGCTTGGGAAGTTACCATATAGAGTTGACTACACCATAATTGAGCTACTATTGGTATCAGAAACTAGGTATTCATTTTCATTATGGAGTTCAAGTCTTTAGTACCTAAGGTCAAGTCGTTTTGTTACCAATCAAGGTTATAATTGAGAGACTAAAAGCAGAGTATCTCCAAAATAAAGCATAAACAAAGGGAAGCCTTTAAAGACTATAGTGAAAGAAGTGTTGGACACTTACTCCGACTCAAGTTCCAAGATGTCTTCTCTTTTGACCCAATTGGGGACTGGAACCTCTCTTACATTCAAGCACATTTTGACCTTCTACAAGATTAACAAGCACGGGGCTCAAATTTATAAGGAACCTAGCAAGGAGTATGTAGTAAGGGTAGATGATCATACAATTGAGTTTGAAGAGGAGGTTAGGTCTAACAAGAAAGATACCTTCTACATGAACCAAAACAGGACGCAATACCTCAAAATACAAAATATTGTAGACCGATAGGGATTGGAGGTTGACACTTTGATTCCAAACATGGACATAAAAGAGGGACTAGAGCTAGAAGGATATGATTGATAGACACCAAGCTTTGAAAGTGTATACCTATTGACAACCCAAGGCTTGGAGTCTATTGTTGGGAGGACAACAATGTTATGGAATTGATTTGGACTTCTCATACTAAACCAGGTCAAATGACACTCTTAAAAATCATGTATATTTCCAAAATAAGAAAGAGGGGCTTAGGTAACCTTCTTGTCCATCTCTTCAAGGATTGTTATAACAATAACTTTGTAATGATGACTCCTAAAGAGATTGAACATACAAAATACCAAGGATACTCAATCCAAGAAGTCATTATGGATACAATACTTGAAATTGAATAGAGCATTGTGTCAAACAAAAGAGCATTTGGTAGCATGACCAATTAGCGAGGAAATTATATCAATGATGTAAATTGGGAAAGAAGTGCAAAAAAACCAGCCAAGAGAGTGGGTGCAAAGCATCATGTAGGGTCAGACCAACTAATTTTCAAAAATGGATTAAAAAATACAGCGAATCACCGGATCCATATGACCATCGAGCAAGCTTCAGATAGGTTCTAAGAGTTGAACATGCAATGGAACTCCACAGTCAGTTTGAGGGGTTTAGGCTAACCTCAGAGAGAAAATCTTTGACTTGGTTCTAGGCCATACCTCCTGAATCTATTATGGTTCTACCAACTTTCACTATCATAGTTTTTTTCTTCTTGCTCAAAAATGGGAATCAAACATAGCACTGTAGCACAAATCTATAGCTTCAAACAGAAACATGGAGAAAACATAAGAGATTGAGTGAGTTAGATGAGGCAATACATTGATTTATTTTTCTGATGAAGATTTGAACCAAGGAAAGGCTTGTCTCACTATTCCTAGAGGGATTGCTCAACAAGGATTTGCATGCCATTTTGTATAGTAAGAAACATGTAACTTGGGAAGAATGCAGCCTGGATGCAATCGACTAGTGGGATAACTGTAAAATTTCCAGTGAGGAAAGAATTGTAAAGGAGACTCAGAGTGAAAGAACCACATCAAAAGTATTGGCAGAGGAAGAACCAATAGTGGCATCTCCTGACTATGTTATTGAGGACATGCTTAAGTGCACAAATGATATGATGAATAACATGCAAAGGATGCCTATCAGTGGGCTTGGGTAGGGGAAACCTATGGGACAACCCAGATTATCAAAATGGTGTGCCATCAAATGGAAATGGACCAACCACAAAATAAATGAGTGCTATTATAAGCCTAAATACGATGGGAATGTCTAGTATATATTGATGAGACAATAAGGACCCCCAATGTATAGGCATCTACCAAACATGGAAAAAATCCAAAAATTGCCTGTAGCTATGGAAAAACCACAACATATATTAGGTCAACATCCACACTGCTAGGAATAAATGTTGTACCAATCAAGTACATGTTTTGGGGCTCATCAACACATGTAACCTAAAATCAGGAACACCAAACTACTTACCCAAAACACTCCTTGAACACTTCATACAAAATAAGACTTACATCTTGTACTTCAAGATAAGCAAATGAACACATAAAACATCTCATTCATAGCAAAAAATGAGAGAGAAAACTTTTAGGATAAGCAAAAGAGTATCAAAACATAGTAGTAAGCATGGTAAATACGTGCTCCATTCCTCCAAAAAATTGCCATACAAAACCCCACGAGTACTCCTCATAAATTCCTCACAAAATGTTCTTTTGCATCAGACTTAACTATATCAGATTCAACAAATTCCAACGTAACATAACACATTCTGACTGAGAAAAGTTCTAGTTAAGCATTACCCATTTCAACACCTAGCACACCCTAGCGGTGAATTTCAAGGAAATGTGACCTGGATCTACATGTCCCTTGATCAAAATATAAAATAAAACAAAAAATTCAATCTATAGCTAAAGTAAAGCTTCCTATTCAGTTAACAATGCTATGAGAAAACATATCCCCTATAATCATTCCTTGACAGCTTCAAAAATTGCAACCAATACTTCAACATCACCAATAGAATCACTAAATGATACTCCAAATTCAATAGCCACCACCTTTTTAGGCTCAACTCCCTTTGCATCAACTACTTGAATAGTTGGCTGTGAATTCAACTTTGATCCATCCTCCTGCTTTTCCTTGTCTTGCACTGGTCTCTCTAAAGATTCCCTCTTTTCTAGAACATGTTTCCCCTTATCTGCACTCTAATTCTTTCCTCAAGTACTTTCTTTCCCATCTCCTTTGCTTTATATTCCTGCACGTGTGTTATCCAATACTGCCTTCTCTTCTTCAGTTGATCAACCTCCATGAGAAAATTGGCTTCATAAGCACTGACAAAACCTATCTTCACCATCTCATAAGAATGTTTGAGCACAGTAGCACCTTCAGACATAAGTACCCCTTGAACATCCATTTCCTTCTGTCCCAATACTTGCTTCTCCAAATCTAGCAAAGGCTTCAACCTCTGATCTAGCATATGGTTTTGTATCGGCAACTCTATTTTTCCTGGTCAACTACTCCAACTTACATCTTACCTTCTCTTCCAAGTCCTGAGTCCACTCCTTGAACATTCCCAAAGACATTTTAATTCTGGCTAGCTCACTCTAATGCTACCCCAAAAGTTGTCGAGCTTATTCTTTATGTTTGCTCTTCAATTCTTTTAATTCCAACTTTAGACCCTACACCACTTCCATATGTTCCTGCAGTAACACTTGCGCTACTCCTATTTTTGCTATAGAATGCATCTGATTATCTAACTGTATCTGTTGCTTACTCAAAAAAATTTGAACCTCTATTAACATCCAACCATGTGTGAATCCTCAATGACCATACTCCTATGAGCTCCTTTAGTTGATGTACCCTCAAAATTCAACTGCGTTGACACATTCAAGACTTCAATGCTCAACTTTATCTTTTTAGACAAAGTGAACACTTCACCCAACTTATGTGGTGCTTGTACATTTGCCTCAGGGTTAAGACTAGGTATATCCAAATTCTTAATGGAATCTATTATTTCTAGAGTTTGCACACATCTGAGAGCCCCTTCTTCAGTGTACCTTGCCTGCACCAAAAGCACATAAGATTCCAACTTTTCTTGATCCTCCTCCAAACTTGTTAATATTCCCAATTTTTGAGTCAAAAATTGATCCTTCTGTACCAATGCAACTCTACTAGAAGATTCACGTAACCCTTGCTCCTCTGCAATACCGTCTACAATTGGCATCCTTTGAACAAAGGTCAAGAGAACATGCAAATATGCAATGGGCATGCTACTGTTTTGAGCCTTTCTTTTGTCTAACAAGTAAACTTCAATAGAAGTTTTCTCATACAACCAATTTCCCCAATTCACTATACTCCTTACTCAGCAAAACATAAAGGAGCATAATTTTCCTTTGACATATAATCAAGCTTCATCAAAAAGAATAGTCTCTCCAAATACCACTTCAACTACTCCCTCCTAGCATAATTTACATTTTCAAGCATGCAATATCTTTTACAACCCTCAGTAGCACCAAAGTCTTTTTTCAGCAATAGTTCAAAGCACTTAGGGATCATGCTAACACCTCTCAGTGGCGATTTAAACTCTTGTAGTACAGCTTCACGAGTTAAAGAAATAGTACCAAAAATCATTCCTTTTGTCCTCCTAACAATGTCTAGTTGAGATTTAGCATAATATAGTTACATCTTCACTCACCCCATGGAAGAGATGCAAATGCCTCCAAACCGACTTTTTGCAGCCACATAGTGTCTGCTTCAGTTGTGATATCGAGTTGAAATCTAAAAAAGGCTCCGTTAGAGATTGTCAAATCTTGGCAACACTTAGGGGAGTCTCCATTGCAGCATCTTCTTCAACAACAGCTTCATCTTCATTAGGGATGGTGATGTCGACAGTAACCACTGCACCTTTCCAATGCAGTCGCCTTGGTGGCCCATCCTCATTGGCTGCATGGTGCCCAAATGTTTCCCCTTAACCATGGTTAATGGTTGTTGTACCATCGCGTTGTACTCGAAAAGATTGGGTGGCAACATGAAAAATACACAATTGGAGATGATGGCTTGCACCCTCACTTATTGCACCCCATCTTTCACTCAATTTGAATTGTACCCTCATTTCCATTATGTCACCTAGTGAAGAATCACCTCACAAACCAAGAAATCTTTTCAAATTTCCCTCGTTAAAAAATTCAACCCACTAGAATACAAACTGGTAGCATCTAACCTGATAACATTCGATTGGAAAATCCGACTACAGATATTTTGACTAATTAACTCCTTAACTCTAAACTTTGGTGACTTTGACCTACTGTTGGACTCAAAATAAAGGTTGACTAAGCATCCAATATATATCCAAGTTCTTCCCTCTATATTAAGCAATAAGATTCAACATTGTCGTCATCATCACATGTAAAAAACATGATGAGCACCAAACACTTTACCACTCTTGCCTTTTGCCACCTTCTCTGGCCCAGTCAACCCTGCTAAAGGCCAATCTAAATGAGGTGGTTTTCCTTGAAACTTTTTTATCCTGAAACCATTAACAGGTTTCTCAACCCTAGTCCCACATACATCAGCCATCATGAATGTACCTTGACCCAGATCTTGAACAATTTGATATGGTCCTCTATATCTCAGAGTCATCTTACCTAGGTGTGGCCCTAATCTAGAATTGTAAATCATTACCCAATATCCACCCTAAAAGAGCTTAAATTTGACATTCATAACTTTTGTGTTTAACTAATAACTTAGGACTCATTTTCTTTGCACTCACCCCAAGACTCAAAACCACAAATTCCATAGGAACTACAACTTCAAGGCCATACACCAAGTTGAATGGAGTCGTACATGTTATTACTTTGAAAGCAGTTCTAAAAGACCAGAATGTTGAATCCAGCTTTTGATCCCAATCCTTCTAATTATCTTGAACAATCTTCTTCAAAATTCTAACCAGAGTCTTGTTAGTGCTCTTAGCTTGACCATTGGCCTGAGGATGATAAGATGATAATTTCATATGCATTATCATATGAGCCTTTGTTAGCTTAGGAATTACCTCATTCAAGAAATGACTTCCTCTATCATTGACCAATTCCACAGGACATTCAAATATGGTCGTAATGTTATGATACAAAAACTTGGCTACACTTTGAGCTTTGTTATCTTTAAGAGCTATAGCCTCCACCCACTTGGCGCAATAATCTATGGAAACCAAACTGTACTTACATCCCCTGCTTGTAGTGGGCTTTATTTGTCCCACAAAGTCCAATCTCCATTTTTGAAAAGATTCCAAAGATAATGTTAAATGATCAGACAACTTATCTCTCTAGAATCTAGTGTAAGAATACGGAATACAATAAGGATCTAGTAGCAAGGAGAGTAGAGAGAGATTCAATCCAAAGTAGAGTAGTGGAAAATAAAAAATTTAGATTAGCGTCATCCACCCATGCGCTCTCAAGGTAGAGCTTAAATGTCGATTTAGATAACTTAGAGCAATTAGGAAATACAAGGGACTAACAATCCTTCAACAAGGATGTGTGTGTGTGTGCATCAAGTGTGCACACCCTTAGTGTATAATGCTCAAAATACTCATGGAGAAGGCCTCCTTATATAGGTTTAAGGGAGCCTCAAAACGCCCATGTGCAGCTGCCCTTAGATGGCCAATTCCAAGCCGAATTTGGACATGTGCCCATGTGCGGCCGCTTTTGGGTAGAAAAGTCCGACTGGAAGTCGGCCACCAGCCATTGAAATCCGGCCACTGGCCAAGGACGCCGGCCATTTGACGACCGTTTTCTGATTGTCTTCCAACAGGAATCCGGCCAAGATTCCGGCCACCTTCCGACCAAAAGGAATATTTTGACAAATAAAAAGTCTTGGGGGCTCCGCCCCCTAGGCCCCCCTGAATTTGCTTCGTACCATCCACGATCACAAATAAAGATCTCATCAGCGTGCAAAGCTAGAATAGACCAAATATATGTGCACCAATGACTTCTCCTCATAGGGGGGCCTTACAAACTGTGCAACATATATTGTGGTGGCAAAACTGAGAGAGGTGGGCATTGCAAGTATACTAACACCCCCCCTCAATGAACACCCAAAGATGCTCTATGTTGGCCGTGTGCCAACTCCAAGTTGATGAAGATGTCAAAGTAGCTGGTCTTTCCCAAGAGCTTTAGTGAAGAAATTTGCACATTTATCTTCAGTAGGACAATAATCTAGCTCCACAATTTCATCCTCAATTAGCTCTTGAACATAATGATACTAAACCTCAATATGCTTTGTGCGTGCATGGAAGACAGGGTTCTTGGCAATTGCCATGCAACTCTAGTTGTTGCTGAAGTCAAGGAGCGGAGTGTGGATCGACTCACACACACACAAAAACACATACACACACACACACACACACACACACACACACACACACACACACACACACACACACACACACACACACAGATACACAGAGAGCTTACACAGTATGCAGAGAATCGTTTTGAAGGGTTATCTCCCAAAACCTTATTATCCACAAAAGAATAAGTGAGTATATACAAAGAGTTAGTGATAAGTGAGTTAGGCGGGCGGCCGACCATATCCGTATAAGAGGCCACTTGGGCTTTAATCCTAACAGTTGCATTGAAGTGTTGTTGCCAAATTCATAGGAACACCTAAGTCCATGAGAACTCGCCTGAGCCAAACTGCTTCACAAGCTGCAAAACGAGCAGCCTTATACTCTGCTTTTGTTGAAGAAAGAGTGATGGTTGGCTGCTTCTTGCTGATCCAAGACAAAACTCCATAACCAAGTGAGAAACAAAATCTAGAAATTGATTTTCTAGAATCACTATCTCCTGCCCAATCAGAGTCACAATACCCACTAAGAGTATTTGTGCAAATGCCAAAGGAAATGCCATGGTCCAAAGCAACTTTGATGTACTTTAGAACACGCATACCTGCCTTCCAATGAGATCCCTTGGTTGGTATAAAAACCTGCTTAAAACACCTACTGCAAAAGAAGTGTCTGGCCTAGTGGTACACAAGAAAATTAAGCTTCCCACAAGTTTCCTATATTTCTTGATGTCGACCAAGGGAGAAGAATCTTCCATGGGGAGTTTTTCATTTACCTCCATTGGAGTGCTCACAGGTTTTCAATCCATCATGCCAAAAGCTTTTAGGATCTCTGTTGCATACTTTTGTTGCCTTTTGTGGATTGCCAAATCTCAATCCCCAAACAATAATGCAACAGACCCAAATCTATCATTTCAAATTCAGATCTCAAAATCTTCCGAGTTTGTTGGATGAGCTCTTTGTGATCACCTGTGATTATCAAGTCATCAACATACAAGATAATAAGGACTTGTTTTCCATTCTCTCTAAGCACATATAGATTTGCTTCAGAAGCACTTATTCTAAAGCCAAGTTTTTAAAAAAACTTATCAATTCTGACATACCATGCCCTTGGTGACTGCTTTAAGCCATACATAGCCTTCTTCAATATGCAAACCTTTTGTTTTGAATGAGATGCCTCAAACCCTAGTGGCTGCTCAACATAGACCTCCTCCTTGAGAAGTCCATTCAAAAATGCAGATACAACATCCATTTGATAAACAACCCACAAATAGATAGCAGCAAGAGCAAGTACTAGGTGAATGGTGGTCATTCAAGCTGTGGGAGCAAAGGTTTCACTAACATCATATCCTTCGACTTGTGAGAAATCTTGTGCTACTAACCTTGCTTTGTACTTTTGCAGTGAGCCATCAGCCTTATGCTTAAGCTTGTAAACCCATTTGGTGCAGATGACTTTCTTCTTCGGAGGCCGATCCACCGATTTCCAAGTGTCATTCTTGGTGATGCTTTCGTACTCTGACTGCATCGCTTCCTTCCATTTTGGATCAGCCATGGCCTCATTGACGAAGGTTGGCTCCTTCACAGAGCCCACAATTTCTTTCATAAGAGCCATATTGACAATGTGTTCAGAGGCTCTTCTTTGCTCCTCTATTCTCTTTGACCGTCGGAGACCACCGTCCTCTTCATCAGGGTTGTGAACTTGAGGGTTTCGAGCGTCAAAGAGCTGTGGAGCCCACTTTGGTAGTGGATTTTCCTGTGATGCTGCAGCAAGTTGGTTAGATTTATTTGAGTTGTCATCATTAGACAACTCCTACTCCTAAAATTTTACCTGACTTTGTTCTGGCACATGGTGAGTTATTTCTTCATTTGATGAGAAAGTGGACGAACCTGGTTTTTCCACCGCATGTGGCCCTTC
Organism: Adiantum capillus-veneris; assembly: GCF_014529385.1. Lineage (NCBI taxonomy): Eukaryota > Viridiplantae > Streptophyta > Polypodiopsida > Polypodiales > Pteridaceae > Adiantum > Adiantum capillus-veneris. The sequence continues at coordinate 57,486,101 of NC_140931.1, forward strand.
TTCAAACACCATATCCCTACTGGTGAGTATTTTATTTGCCTCTAGATCATAGAGTCTATATGCCTTGGACTCTTCATTGTATCCGAGAAATACGCACTTCTTGCTTTTGGCTTCTAACTTTGTTCTTTGTGAATTAGGAATATGTGCATAATAGTAACACCCAAATGTTTTGAAATGCAAGACCGAAGGTTTCTCACCAGAGTAGGCTTCTTGAGATTTTTTCCCTTTCAAAGCCTTGGTGTAGCTTCGATTGAGGATGTACACTGCTGTACTTACTGCTTCGGCCCAAAAGGAATCTGGCATATTGTTGGCTTTAAGCATGCATGGTGCCATCTCTACCACCGTTCGATTACGACGCTACACAACTCCATTTTGCTGTGGTGTGTAAGCTATAGTAAGGTGACGTTTGATGCTGTGCTCGTTGCAGTAGTTGTTGAATTCATTTGATAAGAATTCTCCTCCTCTATCTGTGCGAAGCTTCTTCACCTTCTTTTCTGTTTCATTTTCTACAAGCTTTTGCCAAAGTTTTAAGACTTCCAAAAGCAACTTCTCACGAATGAAATACACCCACATCTTTCTACTAAAGTCGTCGACTAATAGTAAAAAGTAGAAAGATCCACCCAAAGCGGATGAAGACATTTTACCACAGAGATCTGCATGCACTAACTCTAGAGGAGACTGAGCTTGATTGCTACTCTCTTATGGAAATGCCTTTCTTTGTTGCTTACCCATCATGAAAGCTTCACAAACTTTATTCATATCTGATATTTGAGGCATGTGTGCCACCATCCCAGATTTTTGCATCTCTTTTAGCATGGAAATGCTTAAGTGACCAAACCTCTCATGCCATAATTGAGTTGTACCTTTTTCTGTAGTAATCGTAAGTGTGGAAAGCTCGTAATGGTTGTTGCACCTGATGTCCTTTCCCACTGTGTTGCCTTCGGAATCCAAGATTTTTGCTCCACTTTTCTTGAAGTGAAGTTTAAGGTCACGATCCGTGATTGCAGCAATCAAGAGCAAATTCTTTTTTATTTGAGGCACGTACAACACATCAGAGAGCTCTTTAGTTTCACCTGTAGATGCTAAAAAAGAAATTGTCCCAGACCCTTCGACTGGACATTTAGCATTATTCCCAACAATTACACTGATGGGTTCCTGTAGAGGCTTCCAAGAACTATACCAATCTTTCTTACTGATCATATGTCGGGATGCACCACTATCTAGAATCCAAGAACCATCAACAAGTGGGGTTTGTGTGGATGAACATACCTCTTCTATGATGGCCCATAGTTCTAGGTCTGCCTCAGCATTGTTGGCAGATTTTCTTTCCTTCCAAGAAGCTTTCATGGTGCCATTCATCTCGTCTGCTTTCTTCTTTCTGCATTCTTTAACAGCGCGACCCTTCTTGTCACAGTAAAAACAACTTCCAAAAAATTTCCTCTTCTTGGGCTTCTTCGTAGAGGCATTTGACGTAGTCCCCTTGCTTTTTTTGTTGGCTGTGAAAGCGGCATCACCTCCACCATCCCTGGTCCTGAGTCGTAGCTCCTCTTCAAGCAACATAGCACTCAGTTCTTCAAACATTAAAGGGGTTGGAAGAACCTGAGTATTGAGTGCTATAACAAGACCGTCATATATTGTCGGAAGATGTGAATGCAGCGCCAAGCTAAATCTTCTAGAGAAATAGCCACCCCAACGGCAGCTAGTTGATTTTGGAAGTCCTTAATCTGTTGATAAAGGCCTCCACTTTCTCTCCATCAGCAAGTTTCTCAGCAACAAGTTGATTTTTGAGATTTTGAATTTTGGTGTGATTGTGCGCCTCATATTGGCGAGCCAATATGATCCAATCCTCATTTGCTTTAGTGGTATGTTGAACCAAAGTGAGAACAGAATCACTTACACACATGACGATGGTGCACAATGCATCTGCATTTCTTCTTTTCCATGCATGTAGAAGAGTCGCATGCAAGGGAATTGGGAGACTTGGATTTGATGGATCAATTGTTGCAACGGGCTCCAGGTCGGCACCATTTGGCCCCAACACTGTGTCCAACAATACGTAGGAATCCAGAATTGCGGAAATTTTGAATTTCCACAATGTGTAGTTGGTTCCGTCAAGCTTTCCTTCAGTGAAGGCTGGTGGACAAATGCAAAGCAGAGTAGCACCAGCTGCAGCACTCGAAGACACCGACATAATTATTTTTGCAAAGTGATACAATTACTTCTCGTACTTTCTTAGGTACGAGCGCCTAGTGCTCTGATACCATGTAAGAATGTGGAATACAATAAGGATCTAGTAGCGAGGAGAGTAGAGAGAGATTCAATGCAAATTAGAGTAGTGGAAAATCAAAAATTTAGATTAGCACACTGTTACAAAGTGATGGCGTCATCCACCCATGCGCTCTCAAGGTAGAGCTTAGATGGCGATTTAGACAACTTAGAGCAATTAGGAAATACAAGGGACTAACAATCCTTCAACAAGGATGTGTGTGTGTGCATCAAGTGTGCACACTCTTAGTGTATAATTGAAGGAGTACGAGCGGAAGTGCGACGCGAGAGAGAGTGCGAGAAGAAGAGCACGACGATATGGTGAACTCTCTCTATTGTAATGTGTAGAGCATAGTGAGTTCTTATTAGGTTTTTACAAAAGAATATGTGTACATACCTGGCGGCCCGCCCACTTACCTGGGCGACCACATTGGGCTTTATACCCCAACAACCTCCCACTTAAAGTCCAATGTGGTACTTTAAGTGTGAGAGAAGCTACTATACAAGCTAATATACAAGAGATGTAGAGAAGTGATGTACTACCCTACACCTAACTGCTTACGAAAATGCGCAAAGCTCTCTGAGGGAAGTCCTTTTGTAACTAGATTAGTAGGATTTTGTGTGGTGTGAACTTTGACAAGCTGAAGTTGCTTATCCTCGAGCATTTCCCTGATGAAATGATACTTCACATCCACATTCTTTGTCTTTGAGTGATAAACTGGATTACGAGCCAATTGTATAGCACTTTGACTATCACAATATAACACAGGCATCTCTTCTTTGATTCCCAAATCTGTTACTAGTCGATTAAGCTAAATTGATTCTTTGCATGCCTCTGATGCTGCAACATATTCAGCCTCTGTAGTAGACTGAGTAACACAATCTTGTAATCTAGAACGCCATGATACTGCTCCACCAGCCAATGTAAAGACATACCCTGACGTAGACCTTCGGTTGTCTAAGTCACGTGCATAATCTGAGTCTGTAAAACCCTTTACACTTAGATCCTGACTCCCATAGCATATACACATGCTCTTTGTAGCTTTCAGGTATCTCAATATTCCATTCACTGCCTCCCAATGTTTCTTGCCTGGGTTTGACATGTATCGACTTACTACTCCCACTGCAAATGCAATGTCTGGGCGAGTAGCAATCATTGCATACATCAAACTACCCACTGCAGATGCATATGGAATCTTATCCATTTCAGCCTGTTCTTCCTTAGACACATGACAATCTTGTTTGCTAAGTTTCACATATGGTGGCAATGGAACACTCAATGCCTTTCCCTTATCCATATCGAAACGTTGCAAAACCTTGTCAATATACTCTGTTTGAGATAACCAAATCAACTTCTTTGATCTGTCTCTCTCAATGCGCATACCAAGTATATGACTTGCCTCACCCATGTATTTCATGTCAAACGATTTTTCCATCTTTGACTTCAAAGCTGAAATTTCTTCCAAGTGCTTGCCGGCAATCAACATGTCATCCACATACAAAATAAGGATCAGCCAACTGCCATCCTTAGCCTTCTTTGTATATAGACAGTGATCGAACTCACTACGTTTGTAGCCTTGAGAGCATAAACTTGTGGAATATATGGTACCATGCCCTGGTGATTGTTTTAAGCCATAAAGACTCTTTAACAACTGGCATACCCAATCTTCCTTGCCTTTCTCAACAAACCCTTCTGGCTGCTGCATGTAAATTTCCACATCTAAATCACCATGCAAGAACGCTGTCTTGACATCCATTTGGTGCAACACCAAATCTAATATGGCAACCAATGCAAGAAAGAATCTCAATGTAGTCATCTTGACCACTGGAGAGAAGACTTCATCAAAGTCAATGCCTTGTTCTTGCTTAAAGCCCTTGGCAACAAGCCTTGCTTTGTACTTTGGCTGACTATCATGAGCGGTGATCTTATACCTGTAAACCCATTTACAAGGTAGAGCCTTTTTGCCCTGTGGTAATTTAACTAGCTTCCATGTCTTGTTTTTATGCAGAGCTGTCATCTCTGACTGCATGGTCAATTGCCAATTCCCGGAGTCCTTCATTTGCACTGCTTCCTTGTAACATGAAGGCTCATTGCAATCAGTCAACATGACATAGTTCATAGATGGAACAAACCTATTAGGAGGTCGCGTGATACGTCCAGATCTATGCACAATAGGTGGCTCACGCTCAGCCACAACCTGTGGTTCCACTCTATCCTGTCCTTGCTCCTCTTGAGCCCTGACATTTTGTCTTGCATGTGCAGGTCCATCTTCTTGGAAGACAACTCTTCTAATATCCTCAACCCTCTCTGGTTTAGAATGATATTTGGATTCATTAAAGTGACATCATTGCTGCGGACAACCTTTCTAGATTCGGGATCCCAAGTCTGTACCCCATCTCATCAGAATTACCCTAGCCTAGAAAGATGCACTTTCTACTCTTTGGCTCAAGTTTGTTCCTAAATTCCTTTGGAACCTGAGTATATGCCTCACAGCCAAAGACTCTGAGACGCTTGTATGAGGGCATTTTGCCTGACCATACCATCTTTGGCACTAAATCCTTCTGCAAACCTTGCTAGGAGATCTATTTACAAGATGAACAACTGTTGATACAGATTCAGCCCAAAACCCATTTGGCAGTTGTGCATTAGACAACATACTTCTGACCTTCTCTTGTATGGTCCTATTCATCCTCTCAGCAACACCATTTTGAGGAGGATTGTAAGGAGCAGTAAGTTCACGTTTTGTACCTTTCGACTCACAAAAGTCCTGAAAGGCCTTTGAAACATACTCTCCACCATTGTTAGTGCGTAAGCATTTAAGCTTCTTGCCACTCTGATTCTCCACAAGTGTCACAAACATTTTGAAAACACTAAACGCTTCATCCTTGTGCTTGAGAAAGTAAACCCATACTTTCCTCGAGTAATCATCTATAAATGTCATAAAGTAAGAAGCTCCCCCTAGAGATAGGTTAGGCATAGGTCCACAAAAATCACTATGAACAAGTGCCAACTGTGTATCTCTTCTACTGCTTCTATGCTTATGTGTTGCTATGTTTGCTTACCATACAAACAATGTTCACAGAATTCAAAATCATTAAATGAAAAGCCAGGAAAATAACCAGAACGAGACAAGATTTCCATTCCCTTCTTGGACATATGTCCTAACCGGCTATGCCACAAAGAAATGTTCGGCTGCTTGGTTACATTGATTACATTTTTAGAGACATTTGATACATAAATCATGTAAAGTCCTCCAGACTTTACTCCATGTGCTACTGTCACAGAACCCTTGGATATCTTCCAGATGTTCTGTCCAAAAGTGATGACGTATCCAGCATCATCAAGTAAACATGTGCTGATCAAGCTCTTTGTAATTGTGGGAACATGTCTCACATTCTTCAGCGTGAAAGAAGAGCCATTCTGAAACTTCAATTGAACATCCCCAACACCTAAGATCTCACATGTCTGCCCATTGCCTAGCCGAACATGATCTTTAGTGGTCACATAAGAAGTAAACCACTCCTTGTTTGGAGACACATGAAGTGATGCCCCTGAGTCTATAATCCAGTCACTCAGTGCATTTCCATCAGATGCTGTAAGAAGAGCTGGGTCCATTGTATTCTTCAAGAAGTAGATGTCTCCTAAACTAGACTGTCATCCTCTGCAACAGTGTTTGTCACATTTATTTCTTGAATCTTCACTGAGGACTTGTTCTTCTCACCATGGTCTTCAGCTTTCTCTTTGCCTTTTTCTGCTTTCCATTCTCTGCAGTCTCTTTTCATGTGACCCTTCTTGCCACAATGGTAGCATTCTATGTCACTCTTGCCTTTAGTACTGCGAGACTTGCTACGAGACTGATTCCTCTTTCCACCTTTGTACTTTTCTTTGGTCCTTCCCTGACAAATAAGGTTGTTCCTTTGCCTTTGTCCATTGTCTTTCTATTGGTTTCTTCAGTAAGAATACTTCCTTCTACACCTGCTATGTTCAAACCATCTGGAGATGTAGAATTACTCAAAGCTGTGCGAAAAGTGTCCCAACTTTCCAGCAATGTGATCAACAGGAACATAGCTCTAACAGGTTCATCAAACTTGACACCTTGAGCTGACAACTGACTATAGATTGTGTTGAATTCATTCAGATGATTGGACATAGGTGTCCCTTCTTTCATCTTCAAGTCAACAAGCTTCTTAAGCCAGTATACCTGTGAAGCTGCACTCTGCTTCTCATAAAGATCACTCAGCTTTAACCATGCTTGATAAGCCGACATCTTGTCTGCTACATTGAAGTAAACGCTTTCTGCCAAAGTTAGCATAATGGTAGAAAGTGCCAATTCATCCATTTTGCCCCATTCATCTTCGTCCATATCTTCTGGTTTTATCCCCTTGAGATTTATAGGTTTTATCTGCTTCTTTTGTACCAACACGTGCCAAATCTGCTTCTTCCACAATGGGAAATTGGTTCCATCCATCTTCTTGATATTGTGAAGAGCAGTGTCTAGTGATCCAGCCATAGCTACGCTTCACAGTGGTTTACTTTCCTGGGAAAAATTCGGCAGAGTTTCCCCTATAAAATGGCCTCTGAACCAATATCAACCTGTCAAATGAACCAAGAAAGCTTCAGATTCTGCATAAATTTTGGCAGAGTCTCCTTTGTAAAATGGCTCTGGTGTACTAAAAACATACCAAAAAACAGCTCAAAAAACACTCTCTCTGACACTGTAAGCTGCGGGTAGACCTGTCCTGCACCTGTACTGTCTCTCACTGTCCTGTAAGCATAAACTGCGACAATGCCTCAACGGCAGTAAAGCAAAGATGCAATTCCAACTGTCTAACTCGTAGTCAATAAATCCTAGCTGCCTATGTAAGGGTGCTCGAGGGATCGCTCCAAGACCTGTATCACCGAAAGGATCTCAACATTTGAGAATCCCCCAGCTCAATAAAACCTCACTCGACCCTCAACAAAGGCTACAGTAAATCTGACACTACATAGACTTCCCACAAAATCATACATCCACAAATTTCCCACTGTATGCTGTAACCGCTGCGGCGGTTGTTTGCTGCGTGACTCGCAGCCAGCAAACCCTCAACAGACATACATCATCTCTAACAATACATCCCATGTGGAAGTACCTGCAATGTCACGATGAAATCTGGAATATCAAGCAGCAAACACAAGCTACCTGATGAACTAGTGGATGTCGCCTACAGTCTGTGTGTAGATGCGCCCGTGTCGTATGTGACACACCTCCAAGAACTGTGAGCCGTCCTTCGATGTGTAGACAACCACAAATCAACACTCTGGGAGTGTCGATATCCTCAGCACCTGCAGTCGTAGGCCGAAAACCCCAAATTTGCAGAGTCGAATCTGCACCCGCCGAGACCACGTAGTCGAAAATGGCCTGCGCAGACCTTTGTCGAAGCCGAACGGTGGCCAAGATGACCTAAGAATGAAATTCTGAGAACACCAAGCCCTTCGGGTGCTCCCACAGGATTTGGGGCCGTGTCTTCGCCTGTCGGATTTCACTCCAATCTGAGTAGCATAGTGAGTTCTTATTAGGTTTTTACAAAAGAATATGTGTACATACCTGGCGGCCCGCCCACTTACCGGGACGACCACATTGGGCTTTATACCCCAACAATAATGCTCAAAATACTCATGGAGAAGGCCTCCTTATATAGGTTTAAGGGAGCCACAAAAATCCCATGTGCAGCCGCCCTTGGATGGCCAAGTCCAAGCCACATTTGGCCATGTGTCCATGTGCAGCCGCTTTTGGGTAGAAACGCCCACCTGGAAGTCGGCCACCGGCCATTTGAAGCCCCTTTTCTGATTGTCTTCCGGCCGGCGTTCGGCCAATATTCCGGCCACCCTCCGACTAAAAGGAATATTTCGGCGAATAAAAAGTCTCGGGGGCTCCGCCCCCAAGGCCCCCAAAGGTGCCCTTGAATTTTCTCCATACCATCCACGATCACAAATAAAGATCTCATCAGCGTGAAAAGCTGGAATCCACCAAATATATTTGCGCCAATGGCTTCTCCTCATATGGGGGCCTTACAAATTGTGCAGCATATATTGTGGTGGCAAAACTGAGAGAGGTGGGCATTGCAAGTATACTAACATCTGGCTGACCAAGCTTTTGGAAAATTGCACAACTCTTTGAATTCTCTTGAGCATCTTTCAACACAGGAGGCCACCATAATCCAACTTGCAATACCTTTTTTCCTGTTATATCACCTAAAAAATATCCACCTGCTACTCTTGAATGAGATGCTTGCAAAACAGCCTTTTGTTCAAAATTAGGTACACATCTTCTAATCACCTGATCTATTCCTTTCCTATATAAAGCTCCTGCTATGACAAAAAAGGGTCTACTTTTAAAAGAAACCTACCTTCTTTGATCACTTGTAAAACTGATGGCATAGTGCCATTTTTCAAAAATATCAATATCTGATCATCCCATGACTCTGATATTGCATTTTGAACCTCAAACAACTTACCATCAGGAAGATCATCATTAACACCTGTTGGCTCTTCTCCAATTTCTTAAATAATCAACAATGGCATGCTCTTTACCTGGTGTATGGACAATACAAAAATCAAATTCCTATAGCAACAACATCCATCTAGCTAGCCTTCCTGTTAGCGATGGCTTCTTAAGTAGGTACAATACATTTTGAAGGTAAACATTAAAAACCACCCTATTACTCACAACAAATAATGCTTGAATTTGATTAAAGCATAAACCATCCGAAGAGATTATCTTTCAGTGACATCATATTTCTTTCAGCTGAGGTTAACACTCTAGTGGCCTAATATACAGGTTTGAAGCATCCTCTAACTCTTCCCTGCATGAGCACAACTCCTATGGCCATATTTGATGCATCAACAAACACATGAAAAGATAATGTCCAATCTAGTTTCTCTAATATTGGTGCCATTGATAACATCTTCTTCAATATATGAAATGATTTCTCTTAAGGTTCATCCCAAAAAAACAATATGTTCTTCTTTGTCAGATGAGTTAGAAGCATGCAAACATTTGCTAAATATCTGATGTACCTACCTTGCCATTTAATCTGACGATAAAACTTGGTCACTTCCTCTACATTCTGTGGAGTTTTAGCTGCTTCAACTACTTCAATTTTCTTCTCATCAATAGACATTACCTCCAGGGAAACAACATGACCTAGAAGAACTCAACTCTTAATAGCAATCACCCTCTTGAAAGGATTGAAGCACATTCTAAACTTCCTACACCTTTTTAAACACAACTTAAGATGATGCAAGTGCAAATCATTCTTACCAAACACTAAAAATCATCCACAAAGACCTCATAAAATCCTGCAAGTAAGTTTAAATGTTTTATATGCTAAAAAAATGAATGATGGTGGTCCATTCTTGAGTCCAAAATACATAACTGTAGATGCAAAATCTCCCCACTATGTGATAAAAGGTGTGTTATATTGATCCTCCTCCTTTAACTTTAATCTGATTGTATCCTGAAAAGCCATCCAAGAAGATATACATTTCTTTCCCAAATACTGCATCCAAGATTGCATCACAAAATGGAATTAGAAATGGATCAGTGATAGTTGTTGCATTTAACGTTCTAAAATCAACACAAACTCTAATCTTGGCATTCTTCTCGGGTATCACAATTGTAGGTGACAACCATGTAACGTCATGAATTGGTTTAATAAATCCCACATTTAACAATTTATCAGTCTTCTGCTTAACCTGTTGTGCAAAATTTGGATTCATTATGCACCTTTGTTGTACAGTAGGAGCTGCATCCTTGCTGAAGTTGACATGGTGCTGATGCAAATTAGGATCTATTTCCTTAACCTCAGAATAGTCCCATGAAAAAATATATTTATATTCAATCAATAATTAAAACAATTCTTGTAAAAATTATCCGTCCACATGAATAATGACCTTAACCATTTTTGGATCTTCTTCAATGCCCAAATTGAGTTCCTTTACTCATCGTGCTTCACTCTGCTTGAACTTCCAAGCCTTTTGTTGTATATCTTCTCAGCGAAGGCTCTTTCCTCGTTTTCCTCCTACTGCAAAGCCTCTTTTGAGCTTGAAGCCACATTCTAATCCACCGCCTATATTTATTGCCTAGGAACTATATCTAATTTTTCCTCCTCTACTTCATCCTCCTTGTGCGAGATCCCTTCTATATCAACCTCAAATACAGGTACAATGGTTAGATTAGCTTTTAAAAAATCTTTCTCCTCATCATCCTCAACTTCCTCTACAAAATTAATGGTTTGAGCATACAATGGCCTCTCCTTAACAGAAATATTCCTCCTTCTTAACATGGAAATTGTAATCACGTGTTTCCCTTTTTTCAAGAAAATCTTATTTTCATCCCAATCCCGCTTAACTCTAGTCAACCTGAACCAGGGTCTCCACAGTAACATATCATGAGGATCATCACCCTATTTTGTTTTTAGAACCAAGGTCTCCCAAGTAAAATCTCATGAGGAGCATCCTGATAAGAATAGTATCCTCATCATTTAAGATGTGAAGAGGATTTGCAACATATTCCTTCAACAAGCTAACATAAAATAAATTGTGCACATGCAAGTGAGGGGGCAAAGCGAGTTTGTATGATTGGTCCCCTATCCTTCTCAAAACCTCAATGGGTCCACAATATCTATTTTCTAACTTCTTGTATTTTCTCAATTTGATTGAACTTCTCTTTGGCTTGACCCTAAGGACAACTTTATCTCTAGCCTTGAAGATCCTGAGAGATCTATGAAAATCAGCATAATTCCTTTGCCTATCACTTGCTCTCTTTAGGTTCTCCCTTATTATTGTAAAGAATGAGGATGCAAGAGAGCTACACAAGACAAGCACAAAGCACACAGAGATGAAAAGCTTCTTCTTCTTCTTCTTCACAGAAAAGAGAGTACAAAATGACTAAGTGCTAAAGCTGAAAAGTACCATTTATGTACATGCGGTCACTAAGTGTGAACTCGCTAGAAGCGTACTAGGCTGGCACTATAAGTGTAGTCCAGCTGTAGAATCATTGGCAGAGATCCTCCGTGTCGGTCACCTAACGAGCCAGTGAGTAAATGCCGTAAGCGGCCAAGACCCGTAGTGGATGCCAGCTCAAGGTGTAGAGCTCGACATCTCAACACTCCCCCTCGAGCTCTGCATGTCGCAGAGTCCAAGCATAGTCCGGAAACGTCGAAGTTTCTCATCTCCAAGGGCCTTGGTAAAGATATTTGCTATCTGCTCCTCTGTGTTGACGTAGACCAAGTCGATGTCGCCCGCCAACACTCGCTCTCGAACGTAGTGGTAATGGACCTCGATGTGTTTGGTCCTGGCATGGAACACTGGGTTCCTAGCCAACTGCATGTTGATGAGGTTGTCACAATGGATAAAAATCTGTTGGCCCACTTGCACTCCCAAGTTCTCAAGTAATGTGCGTAGCCAAGCTACCTCGCACGCCGCAACTGTTGCACCTCTGTGCTCGATAAAGCAACCGTAGGCCGCTTTTTGCTGCTCCAAGTAACAACAGCACTCCCAAAAGAGAACATGAAGCCACTTGTATATCTCCTATCAACAATGCTACCTACCCAATCTGCATCTGTATACCCATACAATGCTAATGGTGCATCTGCTGCATAGAACAATGCATAGTCAAGAGTACCTTGCACATACCTAAGTGTGCGTCGTACTCCATCCAAATGTGGCTTCCTCGAAAGCTGCATGAACTAACTCTCCAAGCCTACTGTGTAGTTCAAGTCTGGCCTCGTGATAGTCAAGTAGATTAGACTACCCACAATCTTCCTGTACATGTTGACATCCTCAACAAAATCACCCTTCTCTGCACTCAGCTTTGCATTCACATCCAAGGGAATAGAAATTGGCTTACAATCAGCCATACCATACTTTGACAACATGTCCAAAGCATACTGTCTCTGTGATAGCCATACACCCTCTGGAGTCCTGATCACCTCAATGCCAAGAAAGTAGCGCAACTCGCCTAAATCTTTCATTTCAAACTCCTGTTTGAGAAGACCCTTCACATGGTCAATCTCCATAGCATTGTCACCAACAATAATAAGGTCATCTACATATATGGTAATGACCACAATCCCCACATCACTCTCACGTACATAGAGTGAATGATCAGCATGAGCTCTCCTAAAACCAATACTGATAAGATACTTGGCAATCCTGTCATACCATGCTCTAGAGCCCTGCTTCAAACCATACAAAGCTTTGAGAAGTCTGCATACATAATCTGGGTAACCTGGATCGACATAACCAGGTGGCTGATCCATATACACTTCCTCTTGCAACTCACCATTCAAGAAGGCATTATTTACATCTATTTGATGCATAATCCATCCTCTAGATGCAGCCACTGCTATGACAGCTCTCACAGTCGTCATCTTTGCCACTGGAGCAAAGGTCTCCTCATAGTCTATGCCATACGTCTGTGCATAACCCTTTGCGACCAGCCTTGCCTTGTGACGCTCAATGTTACCATCAACCTTATGCTTGGTTTTATACACCCATTTACAGCCAATAGCTTTCTTGCCACTTGGCAATGGCACCAACTCCCATGTGTAGTTTGCTTCCAATGCAACCATCTCTTCATTCATTGCATCATCCCAATGCACATTTCCAACTGCATCCTCAAAACATGTAGGCTCCACATCCTGTATCACCTTAGCCATGTAGGCTTGGTGATGCACTAGATACCCATCATAAGTCAATTTTTGAACTGGATTTCTGACTCTATTAGATCTGCGCGGTCCTGGGTCACTCCTTTGCCCTCTAGAATCTTCTTGTACTTTCCTTACACCAGGTGTCCTGACAGCCGGGATTCCAAATTCCTCATCAAGACTTTGTTCAGAACCATCTGAATCCATGTCTACATGTGAAAAACCTGATGATGCATCAGCCATAAAGGGAGGTTCATCAACCTTTTCCTTTACTTTTCGTGATACATTCCCTGTACCTGTTGGTGGAGTAACCTGCGTACGTAGTCTACCATTCCATGGTTTCTCAACAGAGCCACGAGAAGAGGACTCTTGTGGTCCACTCAAAACCTGTGACTGTGGCCTCACATTTTGTACAACCACATCATCTTTTACATCAGCCCCAATAGTGCCATGTGCATTACTGTACCAACTACTCATCTCATCAAAGACTACATCTCTGCTCACTCGTAATTCTCGTGTAGTAGGATTGTAGCACCTGTACCCCTTTTGTTCAAGGGAATATCCCACAAGAATACATTTCTCTGCTTTAGGATCCAATTTCCTACGCAACTCATCTGATACATGCACATAACCTATGCAGCCAAACACTTTCAAGTGTGCCAAATCAGGCTTTGTACCTGTAAACTTTTACTCAGGTGTTACATCATGCACCGCAGCTGTAGGTGTCCTGTTCATAATGTACACAAATGTATTTACGGCTTCAGCCCAGAAATGATGAGGCATGTTCTTCTCATTCATCAATGCACGTGCAACCTCTTCAATGTGCCTGTTTTTCCTTTCTGCGACCCCATTCTGTTGTGGAGTATATCTGCATGTAAACTGCCTACGTATACCATGCATTCGCAAAAAATCTGAAAAATCATTGGAGAAGTACTCTCCCCCTCCATCTGACCTCAATGTCTTGATTTGCATATCTGTTTCCTTCTCAATCATGACTTTGAAGTCTTGAAAGTGACCAAACACTTCACTTTTGTTACGCATGAAGTAGACCCATACTTTCCTTGTATGGTCATCAATGAAAGAGACATAATACCTGCAACCATGTATACTTGCAGTATCGGTTGACCCCAAACATCTGTGTGCACCACCTCAAGTGGCTTTTTACATACATTGCGCTCATGTGGAAATGAGCCCTTTGACTGTTTTCCAAACTGGCATGCTGCACACACTTTATGCATACCATCCACCTCGAATTTGGGAAAACCTTTTACAATCTATTTTGATTGCATGCTGCGCAATCTCTGCTCATTGACATGGCCAATGCGTTTGTGCCAAATGTCAACATCAGCCACAACACCTGTGCCCTGTGAAAATAATGCAGCGTTTACCTCAGGCATGTCTACATTCAGCGTAAACATTCTGCCCACACATTTGCCCTTTGTGATCAGCTTACAGCCATTCTGGAAATCTTCTACATAACAGCCATTTGGATTGAAGCGAACCTGCAAACCCTGCTCAACCATTTGTCCAACAGAAACAAGATTCTTTGTAATGTTTGGGACATGAAGTATATCTGCTAGGTACTTTGATTTCCCACTCTTCGTATTTAGAGGTATGTCCCCTACATGAGTAATGGGGTGAGCTGTGTCATCTCCTGTCTGCACATAGCCTGACACATCTGGTTTGCGTATATCTCTAAACCACTCTCCACGAGACGTCATGTGATTAGAGGCACCTGAATCCACATACCAAACATCATCTTGGGTGGAATTCTCTGCAGTCATTGTATTCATTACATGCTGCATAACAAACATGCGCTCGTTTTTGTTGTCATCTGCATCTCTGCTAGTAGATGCATAGTTGCCCTGTTCTCTCTTTCCACTTGCTTTTCCCTTTGGAAAGTCACGTGACATGTGACCTCTTTCACCACAAGTCCAACATTCTCTGATATCTGGAGTATGTTGCTGTCTGCTTGATCCTGCACCACGACCTCTTTGACTCCCCCTGCCTTGAGACTGGTTTCCCCTGCCACCTGTATTGTTTTGATTTGATTGGCCTTCCTGAAATTGGCCCCTGCAACCCCTTGGGCCTCGACCACAACCTCTACCTCTACCTCTGTTGGAGTTAGAATAGAAGGCATGTTCATAATTATTTCTGCCATGAGAAGAAGATGTGTCAAGGTTCTTCTCCTCAAGAATAAGCATAGAAATCAAATCTTGGAACACGGGGATGTCGTCTCTTGTATTCATGGAAGACCTAAAATGTACATACTCATCTCCTAGACCATCCAAGCATGCACGGACAATGTCATCGTCTTCCACTGAGACTTTAATAGATCCAAGAGCCTTAATGTTACTCTTGATCTTCAAGGCATAATCATTGATTGAGAGGTTGTTCCTCTTAACCTGATTTAGCTCCGACTTTAGTTGAAGCTTCCTGGCCTTGGTGTTCACCTCGAACACTCTACCTAAGTTTCTCCATGCAATGGCGGGGGTTTCAGCATCCTGTAGATAGCCCATCATGCCATCTGTGATGCTCATAGAAAGCCAATACATCACTTTGCTCTAGCCTTGTTGCCAGTCCCTCAAAGCTTTCCTTTGTTCTGCTGTAGCATTTGCCTCGGGAATCTTTGGTTCCTTTTCATTGTCTCCTTCTACATAGTCCCAATAACCTTTTCCTTTTAGGAAATTTGTTATTCTGAACTTCCATGCAGGGTAGTTATTTTTCTCAAGCTTCTCAGTAACAATCTGACTGAAACCGTCAGACATCTTGAAGCACTAAGACAAAATAGCTGCAATCTGCAAAAACCTGCAAATCTGCTGAACCTGCTATCATGGTACTTGTAATGCTTTCTACACTCAACGAGTGTCCACAATCAAGCGTACATACAACCACTGTACTTGTACAGTAAATCTCTGTATACTGCACTTTGGAGACCTGTTCAGAAACTTGTACGAAAAATCCCTAAAATTTGGTCGTGGATTGCGAACGAAGGGATTGTGATGCTCTTGCTCTCTTAGCCTCTCTTGCCTGCACTAGGCTCTGATACCATGTAAAGAATGAGGATGCAAGAGAGCTACACAAGACAAGCACAAAGCACAATGAGATGGAAAGCTTCTTCTTCTTCACAGAAAAGAGAGTACAAAATGACTAAGTGCTAAAGCTGAAAAGTAGCACATATGTACATGTGGTCACTAAGTGTGAACTCGCTAGAAGCGTACTAGACTGGCACTATAAGTGTAGTCCATCTGTAGAATCATTGGCAGAGATCCTCCGTGTCGGTCACCTAACGAGCCAGTGAGTAAATGCCGTAAGCGGGCAAGACTCGTAGTGGATGCCAGCTCAAGGTGTAGAGATTGACATCTCAATAATTATTTGTATTTGGAGATCCATTCTTCAAGGGTATACTTGGTTGCAGGCACTGGGAGAATCTCTTTTATCAGATCAGTTAAAGGGCTCCTATTTCTTGGTGAGTTTAGTGAGGGCCTGCAATGAGTGCACAATTTTTGATAAATACTCTACACGATCGTGTGAGTCTGAGGAATCCTCGACTTTTGAAATAGACTTGGGAATGGGCCACTGGACTACAACTTCCACCTTAGATGGGTGAGGAGAGAGACCTTCCTTAGAGATTATAAATCCTAGATATGCAACCTTCTTTACAGAGAAAGAGCATTTGCTCTACTTAATGTAGAGTTGGGAATTTGTGAGAATTTCCAAGACACGGCGACATTCATGATCTTCTCTAGTTTTTGAATACACAAGGTTGTCATCAAAGAAGACTAGAACAAAATCATCTAGCTATATCCTAAAGAGTCTAGTCATGAGACGGTTAAAGGTGGCAGGGGCATTAGTCAGGCCAAAGGGCATGACGATGAACTCATAATTCCCAAACCTTTTATTGAAATCTCTTTTAGGAATATCTCCTTTTCTAATCCCTACTTGGTTGTAGCCTAATCTGAGATTGATCTTGCTGAAATATCTAGCACCACCGAGCCAATCGAGTAGCGCATCTATGTGAGGTAAGGGATACTTGGGGGGTACTTGTTCTTGACAGTGCACTAATTCAAGCCTCAAAAATCTATGCAAATTCTAAATGCCCCATCTTTATTTCTTTGCAAGAGCATAGGAGCACCACAAGGATAGACATTGGGTTTGATGCAACCTTGCTCCAAAAGCTGAGTCAGCTGGTTCTTCAGCTCTATGGATTCATAAGGTTACATCTTGTGGGGGGCCCTTGTTATTGGCTTGGCACCAAGAATTAACTCAATCTCGTGCTCCAGTTCTCTAGGCGAGGGGATATTTGTCAACTCTTCAAGAAAAATATCTTGATACTCATTTAATTAGCCATTCAGGTTCTAATTCTTTTGATTCAATTTCTGGTTTCTTGACCTTTATAACATAGATCTATGATCCTTTATTTAGTCCTTTCACTAATTGAATGGCTTTTACCACCTTCAAGGGAGCTTTCCTTGCTTTGCATGGCACCAAAACTTGTTCCCCTTTGAATTTGAAAAAGATATGCTTCCTTCACTACAATGTATGTTTGGATTATTTCTACTTAGCCCATCCATCTGAGGATTTCTTCAAATCAGCCAATCTTTAGGATTATAAATCTTTGTTGGGTTGAGTGGCCTTCTAGTTGGAAGGATACATCTATCGTCTGTTCATTTGTCAGGATGGTGGATCCAGTTGCTAGAGAAACCCGTAGATTACGGCCAGTGGGTTGGGAGGTGACTTTGCAATCTTTTTACAGTGTTAGGTGACAAAAATCAATGTGAGCTATTAGAGTCAATAAGAAAGAAAAGAGGTTTACCATTAGACTCTCCCTTAGTCTTGAGAATGGAGAATTGTCCATTTCAACCACTAGGATCCAAGGCAGCATAGATATGGGCTTGCTCTTATACCTCATCCTTTATTGAAACAAAATTTATTGTTGATGTTCTAGGTGGGTTGTTAGTTGTCTTTGGACCACAAAAATGAGTCATAGGAGGGGATCTTGATGGTGTTGAATCTCTTCCTCTTGTTCCAAGGGTTTTGAATTTCCCCCCTTGTCTGGGTGGATTGTGAAGGTTAACATGGGGGACTCAAATTACTAGGGTCATCATCTTTAGGACATTGGGCCTTCTTATGAACAAAGTATAGGCAATTGAAGCACTAAATTTGCCTTCCATTTTGAGTGACTGGAAGGGCATTCATACGAACAAAATGCAGTGGTGATTGGGGTTGGGCAATGGGCTTCGGTGTAAAGGGTACTCTAGTTGCTTGGTTGGGCTGACTAGGGTAGGAAGGAAATTCTCGCTTCCTATTGGTTGTAGTGCCTTTCTTGAAGAGGCTCTTATGCTTTGACTTGGTATTGCTTAGAGAGTCTGTAAGTGAAGCAGGTCAAAGGGACTCTACTTTGGGAGCCAAATCTTCTCCAAGTCCAAGGATAAAGCCACAAAGATTTTGTTCCTCTGTCATGAGAGGAGAATATTGGGATAGTTGGACAAACTCCTAAAAAATAAGCTTCGACAGTCCTATTTCCCAGCTTGCAAGAAAGAAACTCATTCATCCTTGTGGTGGAGTAGTTGAGGGGGAGATATCTCTCCTTGAGATTGAGAGACAAAAGTGCAAGACAGACCCAATGGCCTCTACACTGAGACTATGCACAATGACCTCGTCATGCGGAATACACGATATGGGGGCACCACCTATCTTGAGATGCATCTAGGACACAAAGACAAGACTATACATCACACCACACACCATGTCACACAACTAAAACATGTTGAGAATTGTAGTATGAGGTGGCAGAGAAACAAGTGGAGATAAATAGTGAGAGTTGTGAGTGTAGGTGCATGGATTACTATTCACACAAGAGAAGGAAAACCCGAACACCTCTACATGCAACCAAAACAAAAGAAAACAACTATATGACACACTGACAAGTCTTGTATATCCAACACAATGAAGAGAGAGGGTGACATAAGAAAAGAGCAGATTATTTTGTAGGGAAAAGGAGATAATGAGTAGAGAAGGGATTTAGAGAAGAGAGGACACCATGGGTGTCTTATTGATAGATGGGAGGCGATGTCAAGAAGTAGCATGAGGGTAACCTTCACTCTTGTTGATGTTGAATGCCGATTCCTCCACTTCAATTTGCACCAAGGCATGGAAATTGACGATGAATGAGGGGGTGGGATGTGCACTATGATTTGTGTGTTTGATCTCTCTCCTTGTGTGTATGCATTGTGTGTTGCATAACCCTTTTGCATGGACTAGCACTTCTAGCTATGTTTAAAGTGTGGAGACATGGTGCCTATGCCTCAAAATGCTCATAACCTATAACACTTAGAGCTTGTTCTTTGAGAGAGAGTTGTCTCTCGGTGATGGAGTTGTTTTTTTGGTGATAGAGACCCCTCCTTATATAGGGAAAGAGGGTGGAATTTTATTCTTTTTTTATTGTGATGTGACCTACACCATGTGACTGTGGGTCGTCCATGTATGCTGAATGATGCTTGTGATAGAGGTCCATAGAGTGAAAATAGTAGCAGAGAGAGTGGGATAGAGGGATGGGAGTTTTTTAAAAGGTAGGCTAGTCGTAGCGAGCTTATTTGAGAGAGGGGAGAGGGGATTTTACAAGAAATTACCAAGGGTGGTTTGTTGCTGGAGAAGATAGATCCGCCACTTATAGTGATAGTGGCCCTAACTTGGCCAGGACCTCATTTAGTATGGATTTGTTTCTCTCACTCATGCCCTAGATTTCAAATCTAGGGTAGGAAAACATACAATGATCCTAATTTTTTAATACAAGAAGGGAGAGATTATAAGGGGTGTAGGTGGAGTAAAAGATGATTACGAGCCTGTTGATATTTGCCGTTTGAAGCTGATGAGAGATAGACGTGGCCCACATAATTTTATCTTTTGTGATTCGTTTCTTTGCTTGGCCAAGCCTTGCTTGTGTCATGTCAATTCTAGTTGTTGTAGTTGAGTACGCTTACGTTCGTTAGCCGTCATTTCATCGAAATTGCTGGTACGAGGCACATAAGTATGAGAGTGTGTGCATGTATGTGAATGATGTGGCTGAAAATTATCTTATTTGAAGGTTATGACTGATGGAGGGAAAAATGGGAGAGAAAGAGTGAGTAAGTGGGCTTGAGAGGAAGGGAGAGAGAGCTAACCATTGAGGGGGAGAAGCTGAGAGAGAGATGTGTATGTATGTGTGCGTATATGTATGGATGTGTGCATGTTTATGTGTTGAAAAAACACAGAAATTTTCAGCTATGGAAATCTTGGGGAAGACATGAGAGTGAGAGTGAAGAGTGTGTGTGTGTGCATGTGGAGCTGGATGGTCATGACTCCTTCCACATGTGGACAGATAGGTTCCATCATTTTGATCATATCTTGAAAACTATTGCAAAAAATATAAAAAAATAGGGGCAAAAACTCTAGATTGGTGCCTACACCTTTGCTCTTGAAAACTTCTTAAAATTCAGAATGGAAAAAATAAAGAAAAATTGCACAAAACTATATGTCTGTCTATTCCTTTCCAAAAGTCTTCCAGCAGGTGGTCCCCTCTTGATTCAATGTGTAATCCTTGTGTGCACACGTGAAGTATGATTGCATTTGATAATGTGTTGTTGACTTCAACTCCATAATGCATAAGATTCTTCACCCTTTCACTATTGACTCTTATTCCTCACCTGTAGTGACGGTCGAGTAGAATCATCAATTGCCATAAAATTTTATTGTTATGGAGGGTTCATTCCTATCTCTCCTTATTTCCAAGATCCAAATGTGTAAAACCAAAGCTATGTACACCCATGAAGCCTTGAAGCCTCGCAGGGAGTCAAGTGCATACCAAGAGAGAGGTGGACCAAAATTTAAAATGCGGCCCTCATTAGCCCTCTGCTTTAAGCTAGATGTATTTATGCCTCTAGAACCATACTTTAGTTGATTGAGTAGTAGAGGAGTCAAGATCTGGCTGCCTTTTGAACTAGCCATCCCATGTGGCCATTAATGAGATCTCTAGGACATTCACTTGTTTCCAAGAAATGTACTATGTCTTGAAAAGGATCTCTAGCTAGAGGCATCAATGATCAAGAACTCTAGCTGCCTTTGAGTAAATGGGAAGCCCATGGATTCCAAAATTTTGTCCCAGTATCCTCCAGGATCCCGCGTAGAGAATAGGACCATCATCTGTAATGTCCTAACAAAAGAACCTCCTATTTACTGCCAAAAAGGATAAGATTTGTAACCACCATTAGTGAAAGGATAAATGAGTGTCTTGGCTCCTTCCAAAACAAAACTTAGGATAATAACCCCCAAGAGTGTACCAAGAGTCCGTCCATGGCCTCCTTTTTGATGTGGCAAGCTCAAATTGCCTTCAAAGCCTAGCGTACCACTATAGGTGAAGCTGGAAAAAGAGTTACTATCCTTTTGGGTTCTATCAAAAGGGTCCCTTGCATTCTCTAATGTTTTTAATGGGCCACAAAATTGGTAGCTCAAAGACAAGCTTGATACATGTTGTACTAACGTGCATAACATATACAAAAGGTAAGTTGCATTCTGCATGTTGAAAAACACTTCATCTTGATTATATGCATGGAGGACCATACTCCCATCTTTCTCATGTTGGGATGCATTCGCTATGACCCTTATGACCATCCTTTGTCCTAAGGGTTATTTAAGGCTTCTCCTAAATGCATCCAACATAGCACAATCCACTATAATCTCTACATCTAGGTTGCCAAACCTAGACCGCCAATAACTTTCCACTGCATCCATGTGCATAAGAATCTCCTTATGTTGGATTTCACAATCCCATTCCTTGGTAACAGCCATTCCAATTTGTCTTTGAATAGTTTCCTCCAGCAGGTGTAGTGCCAAAGACTTCACGTTTCCTTCTTGTAATTGTATATTTGGGGGATCCACCTTGTTGTGATTAGTGAGAATGAGACCCATGATTTCAGGAGAGTTGTCACTATCATTCATTGTCATAGACTCCTACTTTGATGTTGTAGTGGTTTTGCTAGAGAGCTCATCCAGAGTAGTCTATATGTCCATCTCTTGTTGCTTACCATCTTTCATGTTGTATGGAATCTCCTTGCCCTTTCTATCTTGCATCTTGAGAATTTCTGTGTCCAAATATTTCTTTGATCTCATGGCCATGAGCCATGGTCTCCATGAGATAACTGGGTAGCCCTCCTCCTTTGGGACCTTTGAGCCCTGCATCAAAACATCATTCACAAGATCTAGGGTTTTGTAGACTCACCAAGTGTGAAATCTGAAATGCCATTTTTTTGCCGTTGCTTGGACGTCCTCTTTATTCACTCCCCCTCCGTCTTCACCTTTTCTTTCTTTTCTAAAGTTTCCTCATGCCTAGAGTTATTTACTCCCATGGTGTTGACGGGAGCAAAGCGAACCCCGAACCTCGACGGCCTCTAAAACACCAGGGACCGAATGGCGCACCTCGAGCCTGTCATAGTAAAGCAAACAGGGGCACCACCTAGCTTCAGCGGCTAGGATGCAAACAACACACCACCATAACAAAGTTTTCATCCAAGAGAGATGGATGCTTGGGAGTAATGATGAAGAGGAAAGGGAATGAGATCAAGAGAGAGAGAGAGAGAGAGAGAGAGAGAGAGAGAGAGAGAGAGAGAGAGAGAGAGTGAGGGAGGGGGCATAACGGCTTAGTACTTAGGCACCACAAAAGGATGGCGAATCCGCACACCCTTCACACATACACAAGCTCACTCCAAACACAAGACTAGGTGGAGATTCCGCACACCTCACATGGGCAAAACATTGCAAGAAAACATACTCACAAAACCTCAAGCTTTATTTAGAGAATAAGGCGATGAAATGGGGAGCATAGGGTAGGGGAATGAGAAGGGAGAGAGTGGTAGAGCACATGGCGGATAGGTGGGAGTTGATGGCGAAGACTCGCACGAGGGTTATGGCCATCATCCTTCATTTAGTTGCCCTTCATCTTCCATAGCCAAGGGTGTAGAGGTCATGCTCAAGACAAGCATGGTGATTGGGGTGATGGTGATGGTGTGGGTGTGTGTGTGTGCACTAGGCACACACAATGCATAGTGTGATCTTTGGTGATGTTGTGTGTGTGTGTGTGTGTGTGTGATGGTGACCGCTCTTTATATAGGGGAGGAGGGGGGAGAAATTCTAGAATTTAGAAATGAAGAAATCATTATCTACATAGGCCATGTGACTGTGGACCCCACTTGTCTGGTTGTGTGTATATGTGCCAGAACAGCAGTCTCATGAGAGAGAGACTAAGAGAGAGAGATGGGTTGATGAAAAAAAAGTGAGAGGTGACATGGAGAATAAAGTAATTACAAGAGGGGAGAGAGGGGAGTGTGTTCAGAGGTGAATCTGTGTGCAGATGTGTGTGAACACAAGAAAAAACAGGTAACCACCGGGTGGGGATGGGTCTGTGGGCACCTTTTTCAATGAAATTGAGTGTGTGTGAGTGTGGGGGAGGTTATTTATCTACAAGACAAGAGACATGGCACCCTTTAGAGAGAGAGGGGGATATTTGGGTCATGGGATATGATAGGAGAGAGAAAGAGGGGATGGGGTATACTATTTTGGAAGATGGGGTAAGTTGCATGTGAGTTAGGGTGCATTATTGGTGAGTTATAATGCATTATTGGTGAGAGGTGGGGTAGCTTGAGGGAAGAGAGAAAGAAGAAAGGACAAGGGGAAGAGAGAGGGGGTTGACCTTTTGAGTGGAGGAGAGGAAATGGGACACACGATGGGGCATCAATGAAGAAAAAGGAGGCAAGGTGGGGATGGGCTGCCCCGCAGGCATGAGGTGGCCTATTTTACCTTTCTCATATATTTACATGATCATACTTTATTTTTTTTTCTTACTTTTCCAATGCCTTTTATCACTCCCTCCCTAAGAGGAGGTTTCCATGGGGTGGGGACGAGAGAAGAGGGGTATGGGAGCTTGGCTTGTGAAAAGCCCCCATCATTAGCCCTCCCCTTTTGGCTAGAGGCATTCATGTCTCTAGCTCTGTTTCTTCTTCCGCTTAGCTGTAGGATCCGATATCGAGTTGCCTCCTGAACTAGCCATTCCATTTGGCCATTGGTGAGATTTCTGGGATATTCATGAATCTGTAACAGGTCCGAGTGATAACTTGTTCCTTGGAATAGTGTTGGTTGATTAAAGGGGAAGCCCATGGCTTCCAGAACTTTGTGCCAATGTCCTCCTGGATCCCAAGTGAAAAATAGGATCATTGTTTGCAGTGTCCGAACAATAAAATTTGCATACCAAATTGGATCAAATTTGTAACCACCAGTAGCGAGAGGGGAAATGAGCATCTTGGCTCCTGCAAAGACAAAACTGAAAATTATGATTCCCAAGAGTGTACCAAGAATCCACCATATATGGCCGCCTTGTTGGTGTGGTGAGCTCAAGTTGTCTTTTGAATCCTGCTTACTGCCATGACTAGAAAAAACTGCGAGCATATCATGCTTCTTTTGGGTGTGCTCAAACATGTCAGCTTCCTTTACTGATGCTAATAGCAAGCCACCTACCTTGCGGCTTAAATTCAAGCGTAATCCACTTACCTTTCTCCAAAGAGAGGATGCACTATTTGTAACAAAATTGTACCAAATTGCGAATGAGGTCTTCATTCTTGCATTCTATTAGGCTTTTGTCTATCGATGGCTCCTTTGTTCTTATCTCCATGCTGATCTTCTCTCTATATGTTAGAGCAGCAAGCCATAGCCATAGGTCTGATCCATCCCATGCAAACACAATGTTGTGTTGTGGAGGAGTTTGGAACATCCTTAAAAAGTTGGTAGCATATTGATCATCAAACTTACTCTGAACACCCTCACATAAACTGGAGGCATTACCCATCTCCAAGTTTATAACACCCTTCAGTAGACTAGAGGCATTACCCATCTCTAAGTCTATAACACTACACAATAAAGTCTTGCTCGGCTGCCAAGCCTCTGGAGAAATATCCAACTCCAAACCTTCAGTCATACTTACCTCTTCGTTATGGTCCTCAAGTGAAACTGCCTTGATGCAAGATTCCTTTAGCTTGCTACACTGTCCTGGGTCCATGCTGGTGCACAAGCTTCCGTTTTCAAAGCCCTCCCCTTTGATTGATATGTTGTCCACCTTCTGCAAAGCCTTGCTAGCAGGCTGGTTTTCCTCTTCTCTTGTATCTTTCATGCCCTTTGCATTCCTCTTACTCTGACGAGGCCTAATCAACACTTTACACCTTCTTACACTTACTGCCCAATGCTGTCGATTGATCGCTTTGGTGCCTATTTCATTCAAGGTTAAAGATGTACTCACATTTGTAACACAATTTTCTTGACTTACCTCCCCCACTTGGGTAGCATCTTTTGATTCTTTAACCTCTTGTTCCACTGCTTCAGTTCTTTGAATAAACTTCTCGCTTGATCCTTCTTCGGTTACCTTCATCTTGACCTCTTCTGCAAGACCAATGATACTTGGTGTGTGGTACCAATTGATGGTGGGCGTAGGATGATTGGAAGTGGTGATTGTGGCGGTGGTTGCATTGGTGACTGGCATTGAACTGGTGTGGCTAGCTGTGGTTGCACCGTTGGTGGTGGGATTTGAACAGGTGGGATTGGTTGCCTGAGTGGCGGTGGTGTTCTTGGTGGAGAGATCTGATTCTGTCTCCCCCCTCTATTGAAATTCTGCCTCCTTGGGTGTAGGCAGTAGTACATTCCACGGCCATCTTCCTCGTAGTTGTAACAATGGTACTCTGGGTTCTGCCTTCGTTGTCGTCTTCCTTGTTTTGGGTTCCTTCCAGGTGTATGCCCTTGCTGCACTAGATGCACAGATAAACTCTCTAGTTGGGTGGTGATATTGTGACTCAGCAGGTCTTGCTCTTCTGATGCCTCCTGTGGTTGGACTCTATGATTGGCTGTTGCAGTCACTGGGGTTGGTTGGGCCGAGCTTGTTTCCTCTGACTCGTTAACTCTTGCTTGCATGCGTAGCTTCTTGTCTTTAAGGCGGGCTACTTCGACTGCCAACTCATATGTTGCAGGAAACCTTCCCTTCACCTTCTCTCTAAGCGGCGACCATAGACCAACAATGAAACGGTCCTTCTTTAGGAAACTAGGCGCTCCTTCACCTTCCTCCAGCGAGGCAACCCATCTCTCCCATAAGTCCACAAATTTAGACTCGTAGGTGGCATACTCCAGCAGGCCTCCTTGCTTTAATTCTGTCAGTAACTGCCATAGCCTCTCCAAGGTTGTGCCTCCACCAAACCTCTTTACAAAAGTAGCCATTAACACATCCCATGCATTCTTGGTGGCCTGGGGCAATGCATTATACCAGGACTTGGCCTCTACTTTCATCAGTAGAGGAAAAATTCTAAGTTGTGAAGCGTCGTCATCTTTGTTGGAGACGATACAAGCAATGTCGAAATCATCCAAAAAGTCGGTGGTGAGATCCTCTCCCTTCTTTCCACTGAACGTGGGGAAAGAAACACTTGCCATGGTAGTGACTCAGGAAATTACAAAACTCTTTTTCTTTTTAACATTACATTAACAGTAGCAGATCATAGTAGCTTTTTACAGGGGTGGGTGGATAGGTTAAAACAAGATAAAGATAGAAACATTAAAGGAATGATGGTAATCTAATATGGGGAGAATGATAGGGTTCGGGGAATTGAGGATTTCTCCTAGTACTGCCGCACCGAATAGGTGTACGATCTTCTGTTGGTAGAAGACTTTTCTATCTACATAGATATTCACATGCATATGCTGCAAGAATCTGAACGGGAATGCCGTTGGCCCGTTTTCCATCATGCACAGAGGATGAAGTACTTACTTATACTCTTACCGTGCCAGTGTTGATGAGTCGGCACATCCACAAGAGGTCGTCGCCTTTCATGGGCTCTACCTTTCCTTCGTTGCTCTGCACGTACGGGGTGATGGCGACGCGTCTGACCACTCCCAGCCTCTTGGCTAACAACAATTGCATGTAATTTCCGTAGTCGGCGTGTTGCATGAATTCTACTCCATTCAGTTGCAACTCGTCCCCAGCCCACTGGGTTTCTCCCGTGGTAGAGAGCTTCTTCAGGATAAGTTGTACAGGGAGAGGAGGAAGATCCTCCACTCTCTTTCCAAAACAGCGAGAGCAGTAGCCGAACCACTCTTCTCTAGGACATGGGAATCTTCTTACCACTTCTTCTTTCGGATTGTCGAAGTGGATTGGTAGCACTCGCATGCGTCGTGCAAATCGGTAGGCGACCTTTCGCCGCTTAGCTTCGGATGACTTCCTCTTTGGCAAACTGGGTACAACCCGGCTTTCTGAGCTTGAAGCACTTGCTTGGCTAGATGCTTCTCCCTTTAGGGTCATGTGTTTCCAAACTGGCTTATCTTCTCCTTGCCTTTGGCTCGAGCAGCCCCTTTAGGCCACTTTGGAGTTATAACTTTGACTGTAGTTTCTTTAGGAAAAAGAGGTCTCACCGTTTGCTTCCCTTCCTTGATGTGAATGACTTCTTTGCGATGAATGTCGATGTAGATGACTTCAGCCCTTTCGCTGCCTTCGTTGCTGGCACTCATTGACAGTGTGCCTTGGTTGACAACAGTGATGGCACTTCACCGACCTCCCACTTGATGCTCTCAATTTATAGTTAGAACGAGTGACACGAGATGGAGAATAAGCCGATACATGTCAAACCCAGGCAAGAAACATTGGGAGGCAGTGAAAGGAATATTGAGATACCTGAAAGCTACAAAGAGTATGCGTATATGCTATGGGAGTCAGGAGCTAAGTGTAAAGGGTTTTACAGACTCAGATTATGTAGGTGACTTAGACAACCGAAGGTCTATGTCAGGGTATGTCTTTACATTGGTTGGTGGAGCAGTATCATGGCGTTCTAGATTACAAGATTGTGTTACTTAGTCTACTACAGAGGCTGAATATGTTGCAGCATCAGAGGCATGCAAAGAATCAATTTGTCTTAATAGACTAGTAACAGATTTGGGAATCAAAGAAGAGATTCCTATGTTATATTGTGATAGTCAAAGTGCTATACAATTGGCTCGCAATCCAGTTTATCACTCAAAGACAAAGCATGTGGATGTGAAGTATCATTTCATCAGGGAAATGCTCGAGGATAAGCAACTTCAGCTTGTCAAAGTTCACACCACAGAAAGTCCTACTGATCTACTTCAAAAGGACTTCCCTCAGAGATCTTTGCGCATTTTCGCAAGCAGTTAGGTGTAGGGTAGTACATCACTTCTCTACATCTCTTGTATATTAGCTTGTATAGTAGCTTCTCTCACACTTAAAGTACCACATTGGACTTTAAGTGGGAGGTTGTTGGGGTATAAAGCCCAATGTGGTCACCCAGATAAGTGGGCGGGCCGGCAGGTATGTACACATATTCTTTTGTTAAAACCTAATAAGAACTCACTATGCTCTACACATTACAGTAGAGCATGTTCACCATATCGCCGTGCTCTTCTTCTCGGACTCTCTCTCGCGTCGCACTTCCACTCGTACTCCTTCATTCTCTTCTCTCTTTCTCCCATAGATAGCATCCTAGCTCACCTTTCGAAACCTTAATCCCCCGAAAAACTGGTGAACCCGACGTGAAGCTGAGCCGGGCAGCGACATGCAACAGCAACAAGCTACTCCACAACAACATAATCTGCAAGAGTGGATTCGTAAATCTCAACAAACGGTTATGGAGAAGTTGTAGTGGTTTGAAGGCGGAGATATTTCAAAAATTTTCAATTTGTATGAGCAGTCTATGCAAGATAATGGAATTGAAGATCAACATCCAATGGATGGTTTTACGTGGTTGGTGGCTGGTGGTGGGAGTAAGGGTAGAATGAGGGTCTATGGTGGTGGTTTATGTGGTTGAGCAGGTGGTAGGATTTTCACGGGTGGTGCTTGTTGTGGTGGTCTGGGTGGTGGTGGTCTTGCTCTTAGTGGTGAAATTTGGTTTTGCCTAGCTCCTGTGTTGAAATTTTGCCTCCTTGGGTGTGGGCAGCAATACATACCATGGCTGTCTTCCCCTATAAAGTCCCCAATTCCGGCGACACCAAAAATGGAATGGGATCATTGACAGGTCTCTAGGCCTTCTAAAGTCAGAGTCCTTAAACAAGAAAAAATCCATGGAATTCACCCTTACCATTGACAATGGTTTAGGTTTATAGCCCTAGAAAGAGACCTAGTCCTGTCTCGCATTGGAAACTAGACTAAATAAAAATTTATTCTGGCCCTATAACTCCGTCATTTAGATTATGGTTTCCTTAGCCAACACTTTTTTTCCCCTAACATATGTGAGGGAACAGCCGTTGGTGGATTCCTCTTCCAAATGAAGAAGTTTCTAAATGTTTTAGTGCGCGGGAATGGATAGTTACCTGACTAATCAGGTCCACCCATCCATGATTGACAACCTTAGTCAATCCCCACTTACCACCCCGCACTCACACATGATTTTTGTGTTGTTTAATAACTACCACATTCTTTTCACAATTAAAACAATGATTCCTTTTAACTTTCACAACTGGATTTTATTAAAACAGCCCTTGAAAACAGTATTGAAGACATTCTTTCAGCAAACAAACATCTTTAGACTTAAGACAAGGTACTGTCATTCTGAAGTATCTCTGACCAGTACTGGCTTGTCTCAAGACCACCTATACAGGGGTGAAAAAAACGGCACCCATTCCTTATTTATAAAAATTGGTGTGGAAAAAGCCATCACCCAAAGTCCGGCGCCCATACCCCAACCGACTGCCCATACAACCGGGCGGTTCCTCTAGGATAAACTTGAAAGTAATATCCACAAACACAAACAAGCACGGGGTAAAGACTCCACGCGTGCTGAGAAACTGACTCATCCATGATGGTATCGCCATCATTACTCCTTACCCGGAGTAAAATATTTCCAACCAATCAGAGGTGTCTTGAGACAAGCTGTCTTAAGGATGGTCAAACATTTCTTTCCGAGGTCAATCAATCATAACCCAATCATTTCTTTCCAATTTACAATCATTTCTCGTTGGTTTCGAGGAAGTTACCTTAGCTTTATAGCCAGTTTATCCTTACGTATGCAATGCTAACTTAAAAATGAACTTTAAAAGATTTTAAGTAAACAAAATAGAAATCCACCTAGGACTGCTCGTCCATGTGCTGCTGGGCGAGAGCCCATAGACTTTCCTCCATCGGCCTATGGCTAGGCCCAGCCTCATGGTCATTAGTGGCTTTATTTCTCTTGTTGCTAACATCCTCTTCCTCGGTAAGAGGATTTCCCCTGGTTCTCTTGGGAGCCATGTTGGCAGCCTTATAAAAAGACTTAATCGATTAGAAGTTTAATTAAAATAATCTTCTTTTTCCCTTTTTACCCAAAAATAAGGATTTTTGGAGTAAGTAGGTATCCTTGATAGTTAATTTGATGAGACATTCCTCCTGTAACTTCTTTATGCTATAAGGAATTTCCCATAATTACCATTTATTTTGGGAAGCTATATTCCATTTTAGCCTTAGTAAATTATAAATTTCTATTGGCTAATGGATTACTCACCCTAAATTTAATTGAATATGTTCTATCTTTAAGAATTTTCATAAATTTGATTTATAACCTTTTCCTCCTATACTTATGGTCTAATTTAGGTAGAATTTTACTGATAGTAATTTGTTATACCAACCATTTATGTTGAGGTAATTTTCCCACCCTTCAATAGTGATTTTGGACCTCAGGTATTTATTTGGTAATTAGATAAATTCATTTACTAATTTCTTTTCTCTATTTTATACGCAAAATCGGTTACTTTTATTGAAGATAAGTACTTAAACTATTTATCTGAGGTTGGGATATTTATCATGGATTTCGAAAGGTGTGTTCTACCTCTGATATTTATATCAAAGTTTTTTGGATTAATTTACTATTTTCCCCAAAAATTAATGTAATTTTACTAGGCAAATTAGGTAAACTAATTATCTGAGGGTAACATAACTATCATGAGTTTCCTAGGGTGTAAGTAACCTCTGATAAATAACTCAAATCTTTTTGAATCAATTTGCTAATTTCCCCCTTTTAATTTGTCCTAAAAATAGAGTAATTCTACTAAAGTAATTAGGTAAAATAATTATCTGAGTTTAACATAATTATCATAGGTTCCATAATATATAATTAATCTCTGATAAATAACTCAAATTATTTTGAATCAATTTGCTAACTTCCCCGTTTTAATTTGTTCTAAAAACAGAGTAATTCTACTAAGGTAATTAGGTATATTAATTATCTCAGCTTGAAATAATTATCACGGGTTCCCTAACATGTAATTAACATTTTAAATTAACTCAAATCATTTTGAATCAATTTTCTAATTTTCTCCATTTAATTTGTCTTTAAAACAGAGTAATTCTGCTATAGTAATTGGATGAATTGTTTATCTAAGATTGAAATAATTATCATGGGTTCCCTAACATGTAATTAACCTTTGATAAATAACTTTGAATTAATTTGATTATATTCTCCTTTAATTTTCTCTAAAAATCAGTGTAATTCTGCTAATTTAATTATGAAAATTACTCAAAACATTATAAGATAATTTTCCTAGCTTAATGACAGCCCAATGCAGCTTTGATAATTATCTCACCATAATCTAAAATTAATTATTATATTTCCCATTAATTTATGGTTAATATGGATAATTTCAGCTCTAATATGATATAATCATTAATTATCTTAATAACCCTAAACTTAATTACAACATTCAACAGAGAATATTTAATTAAGAGAGGATTTTTGAGTATACATAGGTCTAATCTTTAATTTATTAAGAAAATAGATTAATCTAGCCTTGCTAATTAAGAAGGATTAGGCTAATTACCGTTTAATTTAATCAACTAGAGCTTAATCTCTAACGATTTTTGCATAGCGTTCTCTCTAGATGAGAGAGAGCGTGTTAAGGCTCCGAGTCTAAATTTTTATGAAGGGAAGGGGGTCTTTTTATAGTTTTTCTGGGCCCCGGGCTGTTCCTGGCAGGTTTTGATACCCCAAGCAGGCCCCCAGCTTGAAGATGGTGCCAATTGCTGCTATATCAATCTCTGGCAGGTTCCCCCCAGCTTCACGCTGCCCCCATATCTTCCAGAATCGATTTTGGTTTATTTTACTGATTTCTAATGATGAAAATTGGAATATCAGTTAATTCTAGAACCTTAGGATAAGAAAGTCTTTGTTAATAAGTATTACTAAAACCTTCCAATTTTTATTAACTAATTGAATTCCTAGTGTAACCTTCCAGGGCTTGTAAGCTCTAGTTTTTATCGGATTCTGATTGTGAAAATTACTAACCATAGTAAAGCTCTCCTTATGATTCCAAAAATACCAATATCAGCCATGATTGAATCCTTCAACAATGGTTTTCAAGTTAATTTTACAAGCTTTGAACAATTTTTAAGGTTTCGGAAACTGAAACCTTACATCCCCCACAATTGGCAGTGGTATTC
This sequence comes from Adiantum capillus-veneris, assembly GCF_014529385.1. Lineage (NCBI taxonomy): Eukaryota > Viridiplantae > Streptophyta > Polypodiopsida > Polypodiales > Pteridaceae > Adiantum > Adiantum capillus-veneris. The sequence goes on from NC_140931.1 coordinate 57,518,529, forward strand.
TTTGTTTTCTCTTTGTTGTCCTCTACCTTGATCTTGATTGCAGTTGTGTGCATGCCCTTGCTGCACCGAATGCATAGACAGATTCTCCAGTTGAGTAGTGATGCCGCTCAACAGTTCTTACTTCTCTTTTGATGCCTCTTGTGGCTGGATTCTCTGAGAAACTGTTTCAATTACTTGGGTTAGTTGGACTGAGATTGATTTCTTTGACTCGTTGACTCTTGCTTGCATGCGAAGCTTCTTGTATTTAAGGCAGGCTACTTCTAGTTCCAAATCATACTTTGCAGGGAATCTCCCCTTCACCTTCTCTTTAAGCGGTGACCATAGGCTAGCAATGAAATGGTCCTTCTTGAGGAAATTAGGCGCTCCTTCACCTTCCTCCAGTGAGGCAACCCATTGCTCCACATATCCACAAACTTGGATTCGTAAGTGGAATACTTGAGCAGACTTCCTTGTTTTAACTCTGTCAACAAGTGCCATAACTTCTTTGAGGTTGTGCCTCCACCAAACCTCTTCACAAAGGTAGCACGTAGTAGGTCCCATGCATCCTTGGTTTCTTACGGCAAAGCATTGTACCAAGACTTGGCCTCTACTTTCATTAGTAGAGGAAATATTCATAGCCGCGAGGCAGCATCATCCTTGTTGGAAACCACACAAGCGATGTCAAAGTTATCCAAAAAATTAGTGGTGATGTCTTCTCCCTTTTTTCCACTGAATGTAGGAAAAGAGACACTTTCCATGGTAGTAAATCAATGAGTTAAAAATCACCCCCCCCCCCCCCCCCCCCCCCCCCCCCCCCCCTTTTTTTATTGGAATGACTTAGTGATTCATAAAGGTTTATACATGGGTGGAAAATTAGAGCTATAGCTAAGAAGAGCACAAGGCTAGAATAGAATAAATATGCTCACATCAAAAGAGTGGTAGTAATCAAGAATGGGCAAGATGATGGGGCATGGGGATCTAAGGATTTAATCAAGCATCTCTGCTCCAAATAGAAAAACAATATCCTACTGGTAGAATATATTTCTATCAATATACACTTCTACATGCATGTGCTGCAAAAAACAAAAAGGAAAGACTTTTGGTCTATTGTTATTATCCATGTTGGTGTAGGTCAAGGATTTGACCACTAGAGGTGCATACCTTAAGTGTTGACACGGTGATGCCTTCACCACAAGCCTCTACCTCTTGTTGAAGCCCACATAATCCTCCTTACTGGGTTCATCTAATAGATTGGCAAGAAGATTCTACCTCAATCAACTTTCCATTTTGCATGTTTAGGTTGTTTAGCATGTGGTTTGGCATACAGATTAATCTTTTTGAGAACTTATTCTACAAGCTACTCTTGATTTACTGCTCCCCCACCCTTTTGTGTAGATTTAATGGAATTGATTCCACTATGTTGTGAGGACAATTCATCATCAAAATCTTTAAACTCACCCTCCTTGTGGAAAACACAATCGTCTACCAAGTATAGAGCTTCCTTTGTCAGCTCGTTCAAAGTTGAGTTCTTCTTCATGTGCAAATGTTTTTGAAGGTCTGCATTCCTCAATCCTTGAATGAATATCAACATAAGTCTGGATTGAGTTGATAACTCTTCCATTGAACATAATTTCACGTATTGTTTCAGTCTTAGGGATGCTTTTCTAACCGATTCTCCCTCTTTCTGTTTGAATTTATGGATTTGCAAGATCGTATTGTGAGCTATCCTTCTTTGAGAGAACTACTCCATATATTTGTCAAATAATTCTTGTATGGTCTCAAAATCTCTTCTTTCAATAGAATCAAACCAAGTGACTGCATCATCCTCTATGTGAGTCCAAATCCAAAAAAATGCATATTAAAATCTCTGACTTCTTTAGCTTGGATCACTCTCAAGAATGCTGTCACGTGATCTCCAGGGTCTCTTTCCCCTGAGTATTTCTTGTTAATCCACTTTTGGACTTGAGAAGGTCTAATACGTCTATTGTCTATTAGCATCATTATACAATCCCCTCGACCTTCTCTTCCTATCGGTCCTTGTTCATATCTTGATCTAGCATCAAATACTTTGTCTAATCCGTATCCTCTCGAGGTCCAACAACAAGTGGTTCCTCTGCAAATATTTTTTCCGTCTGGACTTCCTCCATATAGGGGAATCCTGTTGTGGTTGGCACCACCGTTGGTCCTTTTCTCCCATGAGGATACAAATAGGTAGTCATTGGTGATACTATGGGGGTTACATATGGTCATGTTGTGATCTAAATTACCCCTCTATAGTAGAATTCATGTTCCATCATCCCTTTTGGGTGCAACTAGGATTTCAATGTTTTGGCTTAAAATATGAAGGAAAGATTGATGTTTCAACCCCTCTAGCTTGACTAGATGAAAATCTTATCGTATCTTCTACTTCCTCAAAGGGATTTGTGGACTTGCTAGGGGTAGGTTTTGGTCCTTGGGTTGCTACTAATTCTGTCGGAATTACTCTCACTCTTACCATTCTTGTTATGTCCCCTTTTTCTATTGGCACATACTCCTATCCATATTTTTCAACATACATGATGTGACTCACTTCACCTGATTCGTAGGAGAGTAAGTACAAAATCTTTTTTGTGCCTATATCAAACGCAGATGGTTCAAGACACCTAAACTATGTCTTAGCCTTGCCATTTGAGTATTCGTAGACTCCCACTACTCCTTGTTTTGTAGACACTTTCTCTACCTTTTTATCAAACACCATGATCGCATTAGGAAGATCTACCCTTGGTGGTATTTTTGTTGTCTGGAAGACCATCTTCCCCTTTGCAACATTGTCTTCATATTTGTTATAGTTTTTTGGATCCTCAACAATGAGGTAATGATTTCCCTCATCGTCATGAACCTATCCCCATCATTAGATACAATAATGGTCTCCATTCCTTTAGCTGGCTTTTCTTCTATGCATATGCTTCTCGTCCCCTTGCATCAACATATACTAGAGCTACATGGGCATTTCGCCCTCTTAGGAAAGGGTTGCATACCTTGGTGCATGAATGGAGTTTCTAGAGGTGCTACCTCCCCCTCCTTGTTGAAGTTAGTGAGCTATAGTATTTTGATCAGCCATGAGATAAAGGGATTGTTCGGAAGAGGTGTTTGTTTCACTATTGTCTTATATGTGTGGTGCTAAGGGATCAGTCCTTGATTGGATCACACTCTCTTCTATTGAAACTAAACTCACTTGATATCCAGCCACTCTTGGTTCTCTTTGAATACACCTTATTGATCTCAAATTCATCAACTCTTCACACAAAAAACTATCAACCCAAACCCCTTACCTTAGAAGTTTGTTTGTAGTTGCTTCTTTGTTTTGACTTCCTTCCAAGCGGCTCTTCAATTTGTTGGAGTACTTTCCACTCTCAACAAGCCTCCAACTTGCAAGATCCTTGGATCTGGCTATCTACACAAAAACCTTTCTTCTTTGCAATTCAATCAAGATGATAGCACTCACTTTAGCTGTCTACCATATTGATTGATATAATTGGAAGGTTAATCTCAACCAACAGATGTGTATATAAACTTGAATCTCTGTGTATTTCCCTTGCACATTTATACTATTTTTGGGCAATTGATCACTCAAATTGTGTGCAAATCTTGTTTTGAAAAGATGTTTGGTATTCTAAGGTCAAAAGGATAATTTTTGACTAGGCAAAATTGCAGTTTGGCCTTAGTCTATGCATGGGGACATCGTATGTGTATGATGTCCTCTGGCCCAAAATCACACCAAACTTTAAGTATAGATTCTCCTTGATGTATTCTACTCAACCCAAGTCTCACTGTGATATTATAACACCTTTTGGTAGGTTTATTACTCCTTTTCTATCTCGAATGTTTGAAACTTCTTCAAGAGGTTTTTTGAGGCCGAGAGTGATCCAAATTAGATGAAACTTGGTTACTAGGATTATTTTGCAAGAATAAACACCCCTATTATGTCAGATGTAAGTTTTGGTCACTGAGTTGGGAGTTGAGACATCATACGTGTATGATTTCTTTTGTGGCCAAATGAAGTGACATTTGTTCTAAGGTTTATTCACCACTCCAAAAACTCTTAGAAATTTTCACAATTCAATTTCAACACTTTTACTACAAGCTATGGTCATTCCCAGCCTGAATCTTGCCAAGAATATGTGCTCACAAGAAATTTTGGAAATCAAAATTGCACAAAATCACTACTCTTCCACTTTTACCTCTTGGAATTGTAAAAATCATCTTACATGCTTAACTCCTCATTTCCAACCCTCTTGTGTGGTTAGAAGTGCACTTGAACTCTCAAATCTAGTCATGAGACATCATACGCGTATGAAGTCTACTAGCTTGGCTTTTGGAACTGTTTCTACCCTAGGTTCCCCTTGATGTTCACAAAAAGAATTTATGGTCAAAGCACAGTTTGAAGCTCAAAAGTGTTTTCAACCATGAGGTTTTTTGTTGAACTCTCCATGGAGTGAAAAATCACAGTTTTCTCTCAAGTTATATGTTTAAGTAGAAAACTTGGTGTATGTGCTCAACACAACATACAGGCTATGGGTTTGAAGTCAAAAGTTCAACTTGACTACCAAAATTACACTTTAGACATCATACGCGTATGATGTCTGTTGTTGAATTTTTATCTCTGAATTGGCCCAAACTCGTTTTTAAGGTGTCTCCACCTAAGTTTATGTCTTATCCTGTGTTTTCTCTTCTTCTCAAGTTCACACAAAACAATTTTTTCAATGATTACTATTTTGTTCTTGACTTTTGTGTTTTAAGTGTTGTAAGTTGACCAATACCCTGGTCTCAAGGTGGTCTTAGGGTAAAACAACCCTTTTGAACACTTTGGTGTAGTTAATTTTGTCAGATTGGGTTTCTTTTTGGCTAATGAGACATCATACGTGTATGATTTTACAGATTTGAGGTTTCTCCACACAAAACCCATCCAAATGCTCTTTTCTATGCCCAACTACAAGCAATCATGCAAAAATTTACTATGAACTCGTGTATTGCATTGTTTTCATTTGAATTCAAACATTTTCATGATTCTAATGCAAACACACGCAAGCTAATGAATCAATGATGAATAGCTCTAGATCACAATCAGATGTCCTAGCTAAAGCTATTCCTACTCATCATGTAGGGTTTTGTGATTGTGATTTAGAAAAACGCTTTACTACCACACATGGACTAGTAAACACTTTTGCACCACAACAACCACTCATACACAAACAACTACTCTAAACTACAAAAATTGTCTATCGCAAAAGACCCAAGTGAGACACACGCTCCCTAGAACCTCTCAAAGATCTCAAGAATCCCCCTCTTGGATCCTATCTAAACTAAGATACAAGGAAATTTTGCAAACCAAACGGACTTTTACCTCGTAGGATTAGTCAAAGGTCACCTACCTAGGGCTCTCATCCCCACCGAGAACGGTGCCAATGTTGGCAAGCAAATACATTGGTCACAAACGCTAGCAAAGTGAGAACTAGGCCAACAAACAAGATGTCAACCAAGGACGAAGCTTGACCCGTCGCCGCAGGCGCATGCAAACACCTAGTGTGGAAAATGCATATGAAGACATGCCAAAAATTATAGGTCACCGATTCTCAACATACTTAGGTCTAAAGTGTAGTTCTACTCACCATGAATGCAATGACTTAAATCGATCACAAATTGGATGCACGGTTAGAGAGAAAACTCACCTTGAAGCTCGTGGGAGAGCTCTTTGCAAAGAGACCAAAATCGTGCAAGCTTGGCATCAAAGAGTAGCTCTTGTCATTGCTAACATGATCATGTAGTCTCCTTTGCAATGCAACTTCCGTAGTACATGGAGGGAAGAGAAGAATCTCTCACTTACTCTCTCCACACAACACGCAAGCACGATACACTTAGTAGAGCTAAAAAAAGATGGTTTATTCGAAAGTTGTCTTACGGTTACAAAAATTGGCTTTTATACCTCAGCCTTGGAGGTTCTAACTTTTCAAAATTAACTCCCACTTTCTACCGTGGGTTCTGTTAATCCACATATTTAATGGGTTACAATTTGGGAACTCAATGGAGTCCCGAAAAATAATTACAAATGAGCTCGTTGAGTTATATAATACAAAAATAGGCTCTATTGTGCTCATGTGTTAACTTAGTGGATCCTAATAAAAATGAAAACTTAAGGTTCTGTGTAGATTACATAGAGCTCAATTCTTAGACCATCAAGGATCCCTTTCCACTCCTATTTTATAGATACGCTACTTGATGAGATTGTACGCCACAAAATGTGTAGCTTTATGAATGGCTACAATCAACTAAATATCACACTTGAAGATAGATCCAAAACAACATTTGTCAATGAATGGGAAGCATTCATGTACCTAGTCATACCATTTGGACTCTATAGTGATCTAGCTAAGTTTTAGAAGTGTAAGATGGAAATATTTAGTGAATTTTAGCACAAGTTCTTGGCAATATTCACGGATGATTTCACTATCTTATCCATTGAGGAAATGCATCTACTCTTCTTGGAATTGGTTTTTGATAGATGCCATGAGACAAGGATTTTCTTGAACCAATTCAAGTCAATATTCATTGTAAGGAAGGGTCAATTTTTAGGAAATATTGTCTCTAGGAAAGTCATTGAGATGGACAATGGTAAGATTAAGTGTGTTTAGCAATCTAGAGCCTCGACAAATGTGAATTTCTATCGAAGGTTTATCCATTTGTTTGCAGCCTTGTATGAGCTAACCAAGAAGGGAAATAAGTTTATTTAGACCCAAGAATGTGGACAAAGTTTTTAGTGTGTAGAGAAGGAAATCAGTAGTAGGAAGCCAATCCTTATCCAAATAGACTCAAATGTCATTCTTTTTGGAATGTCAATGGGGGCTATACTGGCCTAGACTGATGGGAAGAAAGGCTATCTAGTCTAATTCCTCAGACACCATTTCAGCTCAATTGACTAGGGGTACTTCACTATAGAAATGAAAGCACTAGGAATTGTCTCTTTAAGATTTTCAAAAGCATTGTTCTCCTTGGTAGACCATCTATACCTAACGTTTTTCTTTGTTAGGTCATGTAAGGGTCCGTCGACAATTTATGAGAACTTTTCTGTAAAGTGTCTATTGTATGAACACATACCTATTAAGCTTCTTAGTTCATGCAAATTCCTTGGATTAGGCACCCCTTTTATTACCTCCAACTTTGATGGATCCATTTGGATGCCATCTTGAGAGATAATGTGACCTTAATATTGAATCTCTTGTAAGAAAAAATCACTTTTCTTTCAATCTATATAAAGCTTATTTTCTTGTAAAACTCTGGAGGTGTTGCTTGTGTTCATCTAATGAATTAGAGTAGATGATTATATCATCAAAGAAAACTTTAGTAAAGCTTCGATGAGGCTTGAATAGCTTCTCCATTAGACGGTTGAACGTAGCTCGTGCATTGCTCAAGCCAAAAGGCATGACGATGTACTTGTAAAGACCAAATGTAGTGTGAAATGCGGTCTTTATAATATCTTGATCAACTATCCTTATTTGATGATAGACACATTTGAGGTCAATCCTACTGAAGTAGGGCGACCCTTGTAGCTTATCAAATAGGTCTTCCACCCGTGGAATGAGAAACCTATTCTTGATAGTGATCCTATATAGTGCTCTATAGTTGTTGACACACATATGATATGTGACATCTTTCTTTTGCACCTAACCATGAGCTAGGCCTAACCATGCCTTTCTCACCCAACTCATGTACTTACCGCATAATCTCCTCTTGTTGAGCTTGAGAAACTCTATAAGGAGGTTTATTTGGCAATGAGCTTCCTGGAAGAAGCTCAATTGCATGGTCGGCATCCCCTCATTTGGGAGGTAGCTCATAAGGGATGTCATCAATAAAACAATCTTGGAATCCGTTTAGGAAAATAGATAACTCTAATTCCTTTTGATTCCCTACATTTTCATTTGATGAAACATTAAGTTCATTTTGAGAGTCTTTAACAAAAATCTTGTACACAAAAATCTCTTTATGGACTTATCAAAATCTTTCTTATGTACAATGGGTATGGTGTTACCCGACTCCTTAGCATCTATGTACATATCTTTTTCCCTGTAACTAAAGTAGGTTTGTCTTTCAAGGAATTTAACATTGGAAACCATGCAATCCCATGGTGCCCCTAGAATTACATCCTCATGCTTTAGAGGAGAGATGAAGAAATCCTCCTTGTCCACATAGCTTTGGACACATGAAGCCTTAATTTCCCAATTAAGGGAGTGAATGAGGGAGTGAATGAGACTTCTTGTCCCTTGAAAGCACCATCAGCAGGTAGGACATCTCCCATCTCATAGGCTTGATGCCTAGCTTGGTGGCAAACTCCATAGATATGAAATTGTGAGTAGAGCCAGGGTCAAACAAAATTAAAGCATCACGTTCTCTTACTTTTTTCCAAGTGTAGCACAGAGGAGATCCTTTGTGATGATAATCCTCTTTTTGAAGTTCAACTATGGAATCTCTAGGAGGCTCATTACACGTATTCTTGTGCGGGCAAGCACGATAGGCATGCCCTTGCTCCCCGCACTTGTAGCAACGATTATCCTATGGCCTCTTCTTTTGGGCGGTTCCGGAGATGCACCATCACTTTCTTCAAAAGGGGAAGTGGATGAGGAAGATGGAGAAGAGAGTGACCTATTTCTTGACTTTTTCTTCCCTTGCTCCTCCTCTTCTACACCACTACTTTCTTCAAAAGAGGAAGAGGATGAGGAAGATGGAGAAGAGGGTATCCTCTTTCTTGTCTTCTTCTTCCCTTGTTTCCTCTCTTCCCTCTTTGAATTAGGGTATGGAGGAATATGTGATGGTCTTCTCCGTTTAGGGGGCATTGGAGAGCGTTTTTCCCACCATCTTCGTGGAGCCATCTCCACCAAGGTGGCAGGAGACTTGCCTCTTTCCTGTTCTTTCGGTGAGGGATCTACCGTTGAAACTTGGGCTCTCCTTTGAGAGGGAGATGCCCCATCGAGTAATAGGTTTCTGAGCCCTTGTACAAATCCTCCTCTTCTTCCCTTATTGGAGAGAGTCCTCTTTTGGAAGTCTCACCTGATGCTTTCCTAGGTACTCTCTCTTCTTGGTGGGGAGTTTGGAGAATATCATTGGTGCACAATTGCTGTAGCACTTCACCTTGGAGGGATGGATTGCCTAGAGCTTGTTCAAGCCTAGAAACAAGATAATTTACAAGCATAGGGGAATCTTTAGTTTCTCTATTATTAGAAAAATCAAAGGTATCAACATTCATTTCAATCTCTTTATCCTTGTCGGCCATACTAGAAATTTTTAGGTGTAAATTTTTACTTGTACTTTGGCACTTCCAGCCCTAGTTTGCTACTCCTCTCTACCTTTAAAGATAATCACTCAAGAATCTATACATGTGGATCAAATATTATTAATTTCAAGGAATAGAAGAGAGGGTTTCACAGAGCCCAGACAACACCGGTTCCTATCAAGCTTCTAATGGCTCAATAATGGTTAAAAGCCTCGTAGGACTCCATTATTAAGACCATAGCTCTCGATGTTATCCCCTTAATTGCATAAAGCAAGCATACTTCAAGGATGAAAAATCCCTATTCTACTTACTCTATTGCAATTAATAACACCAACCATTTGTAGCAAGCTTGAGGACCTCTCTTTTTGAGCAAGAAAAGAGAAACCAATAGCTCTGATACCAATGTAATATTTAATGCACTAGTAACTTGTGTGTAGCGGAAAATAATGACATAGTGAGAATTTCATTAAGAACAAGTTCCTAATGAGCATAGAGAGAGTGCTTGGTTGGAGAAAGCAACATAGCAATTACACCTAACTAGTTTGGCATAGAAAAAACTTGAAAAGAGAGAGAAATAGAACAATTGACAACAGTTGAGGACCGGATTTACATGGAGCCAGTCCCCCCTCCAAAAGGATTTTCTATTATAGCTTCTCCCATATAGGGAGACTTTTGTACAATAAAATCTTTGTGTTCCTTGACAAAAACGCGTTGGTGCAATGAAGATGGAAGCTTCATGCACCAAATTATGATTGAAAAACACACATAGAGGACCTAGCCTCAGTCCCAAGACCTCACACACCTTCAAACATGGTGAGAGCTAGGAGGGAATGAGGAAAGACAAAGAGGAAGAAGATGTATCTTATGAGAAAGAAGTATTATCCTCACATAATCACTCTTAGAGCATAGCTTAGCTTAGTAATTAACATGGTAGAGGAGATGAGCATGCCATTGAAGCTTGGCTCTTGGTTCGATTTTCATTCCATAGCCAAGAGTTGTTGGTGTAGGCCTCTACTTCTCAATGCTTGGAGAAGGAGATGGAGTTCTTCTTTCACACATGAGCTGTGTGTATGTGTGTGTGTGTAGCATTGTGTTAGACAAAAATGCGGCCCTCTCTCTCTTCTTGGTCGAACTCTCTTGCCAATTACTCTTGCTGGCTTCCCATTGGCCCCTGCAGAGCTTAGCTAATAGCAATTAAGAGGTATAATGGCTAGCCTTGTGAAAAGTGTCCCCCTTTCCCCTTTTTTGAGAGCTTTAGGTAATTAAATTAATTTATTAAACTCTCATTGGACATTTTAGTCTTTTGGCCAATAGGAATCATGCAATCCATTGGGCTGGCATTGGACCCCCATAGTCTTTTGAGGAGCTTAATTTCTATTTGTTCTTTCGTCAAGCATTCTAGAATTAATTTGACTAATTTTACTCTAGCCTAATTCTCATTGGTCCACCTCTATGGCCATCCAATAGGATTTGAGGGAAGATTGGGGGCAACTGGCTAGGAGTCTGCAATGTATCTAGTATTCCCTTTATGTAAAGGGAAAGCTTTGGAGTGTGTGTGTGTGTTTCTCTCTCCTCCCCTACTATTAGGTCTCGCCCCCTCCTTGATAGAAATGTGTGAAGACTTTTTAATCTTCCCAGCACCATCCAATTTTCCCAAGCTTTTGACTATTGGACCTTTTGATTAATTTTTGGAACCTTAGCCTATGGAAATCTTAATGAAGCTAAACCTTAGGTCTTTTTCCATTGATGCACATTGATCTTTTGCAGACTGTCCCCCTTTGGATCCCTATCTCCCCTCCTTTGGATCCGTGCTGAGACCCGTTTGGCAACCTTACCAATAATCTAGCTTTTACTCTCCTAGTACCTCCCCATATTAAATCATCAATTTAACATGAGAAAATCATTTGAGATAATTAGATATTAGTTTTTATGAAAAAACATAAACCCCATGGACAACATACCACGGATTTCCAAAGTGGTGGAAAAAAGTACTAGCTTGGGTGGTGGACCTTTGTTCTCTCTATGCTTCAATGGAACCTTAGCTGGACAAGTAGTGGAGTGGACATGGTAGACCTTAAAGTAATACTGTGCATGCTATAGCCATTCATATGTTGTGCACATGGTGGATCTTTAATTGTGTTAAATGCCTAGCTTGGAGAATTGATGGACCCTTGATTATCTCCATAAATCAACAAGCTAGGTTTGGACAAGTGATGTACTTAAAAACCAAAATCCCTATGCTACAATAGAGTATAAGTTAAAGATGTGGTGAAATTGGAGATCAAAAATCTTATGCTACTAGAGAGGATAAGTTGCACATGTAATGGAGCATTCTATCAATGTCCTATGCCTAATTTTGGACTATTGATGACTTTGAAACTAATCCCCTAGTCTACAAGAATACATAGATAGACCAAGAGATTGGGCTACCTTTATTGCATCAATGAATCCCATGTTTTACCACATCCTATAGGTTTCTCGGATGATTATTGGACCTTGTATCAATACTCAATGCCTAGCTTGGACAAGTGGTGGACCTTAGTTTTCTCTATGTATCAAATGGGCAATATATTGGAGACATGGTGTGCTATGTTTTCTCAAATATCTTATTTCTGGAAACCTTTGGAAACCTTTGGAGGCACCATGTAAGAGGCACTCTAAGTCTTCCATATGATGGACATTCAATACTAGTTTCATCCTTTGATCTAGCCCTTTATTTAAGCATAACGTTTTTCCATTTCTTTGCAGATAAAAAGGAGTTGAATGACATAAAAATAAGGTGTATTTCACACTATGATTAAAATGAATATCCTTTTGGAACACCAAATTTTCCCATTTCCAAAAATACACTTTTTTATATTAATGGTGTGGCTTTTGAAGTGCAACTTTCATGTCTCCAAGGAGCTACTTATGGGCTATTTTTGCATACTGCCCTTGATAGTGGTGTGACTATTCTAAACCATGGAGGGCATAAGTATAGATTTCAAGAGTGGATAAATATATGAAAAATATTTCCAAGAGCCTCTAAATATTCTCTCCTAGAAGATCCAAATGTCAAAAAAGAGGAGATCAAGCATACATTCTTGGTTGCATAAAAGAAGGAAACATGTCGGGTTATATAAATAGCTCTCACGGTACAAGTGTCCAGTCAAATGTACACTATACATATGATCCAATTTTTCCACCTTGGCACAAATGCAAATCTTAACACATCAAATGAGAAGAGTGTGGCTATGTATGCATTGAGACTATTTGTAGGGTTGAAACAGGAGAAGAGAGTTTTTTGCTGACTATGACTTTACTTGATATTTTCAAGTATTTTATGTGGATGGAAATCTCAAATAAATCTATAATTTTGATTCTTCATGGACAAAATATCAACACTTAAGTATATATGATTGTTATTTACTTTATGTTCAACTGGAATCTAGAGTGCCCTTATGCTTTATGTGTTGTCTAAGTTTTTTGAATACCTTGAACATACAATAATCTTGACTCTACTTAACATTTGTAGCAAATATTATCAAAATTCAATCAATATCTATGTTAAAAACATGGTAGGGGCTCCAATATTACTTTCTTGTTTTGATAGATTTTATCTGAATATGAAGCACATCTTTACAACTTTTTGGTGTAGTTTGAAACTAGCTAGCTTAAACAAGTTGTGGCCCTTGGATCCAAATCTATGCCAAAGATTTAATTTTTTCTTATAGCCTAGATTGGACATGTGGTGGACCTTGTGGCCGTGTGTTCTCGAACAAGTTTTGGCTTTTAGTATTCACTTACATACTAAAATTTAATAGAGCTTAGGCTAGACAAGTTTGCCACAATTGTTTCTTATAGCTTAGATTGGACATGTGGTGGATCTTGTGCCCATGCGTTCTTGAACAAGTTTTGGATTCTAGTATTCACTTCAGTACTAAACTTTAATAGATTTTAGGCTAGAAAAATTTGCCACAATAGATTGTAGTTTAGACAAGTGTGGTGCCTTGTGTACCAATGCTAATAATGATTGGAAACATTCTAATATTCATTTCAGCTTGAATAAATTTCTTACTTGGAGCTCTACATGTAAAAATGGTGAATTAAATTGTAGTAACTTTTAATGAAACCAATGTTATGTGTGCTTTCTTAGATTCAAAGACTGGGATTGACAAAGCCCCTATAATTCAATCAACGGCTCTAGAATCCACTGATTCTCTCAGTTTTGAAGTGCCCAACCAGTGCTCCAACAATCCAACATTCTGAAACATCTACTCATGAGTCATATTCAATTGTTGCTACTTCATCTAGTGTAGATGATCAGAAATCCATGCCTACAATTATATTGGATTTAAATGATCTATTATTGAAACCTTCCTCTTAGCCGTCCTCACACCATGAGTCAATGCAGATAGTTTCAGAAAGATATGTTATACTCATGCCAAGTTGCATATGCCAGTTTGCGTACAATTCTTAAGACCATATTACAAAGATTTAATGTTTCAATCTAGTCAACATCTACTAGGGACAATGTACTTCAAATCCTTAGAGAACTAAACAACTTAGCTAGGGATACATTACCTTTCTTTGCAATTTGGTATCAAGAGGGTTGCTACACTGCTCAAAGCCAAAAATTATTTAGACTTGAAAATCCAAATGTTGAGGCAATGTTCAAGTCTTTGCCCAAAATGGCCATGGTGTTTGAATGTGATCCACAAAGAACATTACTTATTGATGACTCTCCTTACAAGCGATGTATTTCACCTATAAAAGAAAATATTTTCCCAGCACAATTTGATGGTGAAAAAATGGTTGACAATGTGCTCTTGGGGGAGTTGCTTCCCTACTTGTTTCAACTTGATGAGAGAAGGTATGTGCACGATTTGGTTGCTTCTAATCATTATGGACAACTTGAAGTGACAAATAACAATGAATACAAAGAGATCATAGAGTATTGGAAGCATAAAAAATGATGCTTGGTTAGCTAGGGTGTTCTTTACAAGACTAATACCACTTGAAAAATATGACAAAGGTGAAACTACCCTTCAGGAAAAACTAGATCAAGCAAGTGACACAATCCATTGCAATGAAATGAGATGATCCCAAATACAAGAAATATTGTCAAAGGAAGGTACACCCATTGAAATCATAAAGGCACCACAATTGATCTCTTTATCTAGGCAATTGGGTTGTAGCACAAAAGGACCATTGAAGGCAACCACTGCAAAGGCTTATATAAATAAGGTGAAAGCTAAGAACAATCTTTTAAATATGGATAGAAAAAAATTCCTAAGGTACTATTGAAATGTCCTAACCCTTGATACACATGCTTGAATATTCATATCCATGGTATCTAATCAATCTTTCTTTTTATTCCTTCTTACAGATACTCACAAAGGGTATATCTTGATGGGGCTCAATTGATACGAGTTTTGACATTTTTTTCAAAATGACAAAGCAACCACCTATATTTTGCTTATCAATTTTTCACTTTGTAATCATACAAATAAAAGTGAAGATTATGCTTCTTCTTAAGATCGCGTATTTAGGATTGTAAAATTTTCAATTGTCATTTAAACTTTTGCTAGCAATACTTTGTACTTATTTATTTTAATAAAAAAGGTCAAAGACCCAAGTTTTTATTTTTTTTAAAAGTCATTGATTGCCTCATTTTTGTAGAGTTCTATTCCATTGAGGAAGTTAGAATCTATCACAAACTAATTAAGACACATTTGGAGCCTAGATTAGACAAGTGGTGTACCTTCATAAATTTATTAGATAAGTGGTGGACCTTCAAAAATTTATTATTGAGTTAGATATTAACCTAGACAAGTGAAAGACCTTCAAATCAACACTTGAATTT
This sequence comes from Adiantum capillus-veneris, assembly GCF_014529385.1. NCBI lineage: Eukaryota > Viridiplantae > Streptophyta > Polypodiopsida > Polypodiales > Pteridaceae > Adiantum > Adiantum capillus-veneris. The sequence continues at coordinate 57,533,654 of NC_140931.1, forward strand.
CCTACTTAGATCCTTTATTTGTCAAGTGAAAGCTGACATTCAAATTCCTTTTAGGATGACACATTAGTTATCTACTTATAACCTAACTTGGATGACCGATGACTGCTACATCTCATTATATTTCAATAAAGACTTCATTTGAGTTCAAAATTACTAACTTTGACCCATTTTACAACATATCATAAATGGTGGGAAAAATTACTCTCTATGATATAAGAAAATAGGGTTTAGACCAATGGCATCACATAACATAGGTTGGGACCAATGCTGTGAGACCCTCTTTTCCTTTCCTAGATTGTTCATCTATTGAATCTTGCTTATGTCTATGTTTCAATAGATTCTAGCCTAGACAAGTGGTGGATCTTGCTTGCTTCAATTCTGTGTAGCTTGGACAAGTGGTGGTACGTGGGAATAACATTTAGCTATCAATTTTAAGCCAATTTTTTTTTTAAAGTGTGGACATCCCTTATGTCCACATTTGAAAGAAGCCTCTAGTTTGGACAAGTGGTGGACCTTGAAACCAAATCCCCAATGCTATAGCATATCATTTGTTGGACAAATGGTGAGAGAAAATACCTTCCATGCTATAACATAACATAGGCTTGGGACCCTCTATCAATTTTCCATGCATGGGTTTGTGGTTGATCTTGCTTCTTTGAATGTTTCAATAGAGTGTACCTTGGATAAGTTTTCAATATTGCTTCTATCTATGCTCCAATGAACTCAAGCTTGGACAAGTGGTGGAACTTGATACCAAAGCTCATGTGCTAAAATATAGCATATCTTAATAAAGAATCAATGGAACTTGTAATGGTTTTTATTGCTTAGTTTTGACATTTGGTGAATCTTGTTTCTCTCCATTTGCAACAGAGCATAGCTTAGACAAGTGATGGGCCTTGTTTATATCCATGAAGAGAAGACTGGACATATGGTGGGCCTTGTTTCTCTTCCCCACAAAGAGACGATTGGACATATGGTGGGCCTTAGAACTAGAATCTCTATTCTAAAATGAAATATACGCTATACAAGTGCTATACCTTGAGATCAACTACCCATGCTCCTAGAGATGATAGGTTGGGCATGTGGATAGCTAAATCATTTACGCTAGCCAAGGAAAACTAGTAAAAGGTCCACCATCCAATCTCACATCCATTGAAGTCCTAGTGAAGTATGAAGAGAAGCAAGGTATACTTAGTCCAATTGAATCCTGAATAAAAACAAGGCATATCACTAGATAATCCAAGGTATGAGAAATAATTTTAAGGTCCACCACTTATCCAACCTATACTATATTGTCGCATGGGGCTTACAAGATACCTTTTTGGATTAAAATCCTTAAAGTTTTAAGAATCAAGAGAGTAAATGTCCATAAAGCATTGTCTATGCATTGGAAATTTTGTTAATATCCACCACTTGCCCAATCTTAGATCTATGAATACATTAAGAGAATCAAGGTCCATCACTTGTCCAAGGTTAGCTCCATTGAAACATAGGGATATCTTGGTTGTCTAAGTTAGGAATAGGGAATCAACACAAAATCCACCACTTGTATGACCTATGATATATTCTAGATGGTTGATATAAGGCTCACCACCAAGAGAAGATTTATTGAAACACAAATAGACATATACCATGGATGCAACCTTACTATCATAGGTTCAATCTATCATCTCTATTATCATGGTAGGTTTGGTCCTAAGCTCCACCACATGTCCAACCTATATTTTGTTGTAAAATAGAGATTTGGTTTTCAACATCACCACCTATCCAAACCCTAATCCATTGGTGCTTGAAGAGAAGCAATGTTCACCACTTCTCTAAGCTATGCTTCCTTAAAACACACAAAGAGTAAATTCCACAACTTATCCAAGGTTGAAGAGAAGCAAGGTCCACCATTTGTCCAAGGTATTCTTCCTTAAAACACATAGAGATTAAAATCCACCACTTCTTCAAGCTTTTTATTGTGAATGACTACAAGGTCCAGCACTTTTCCAAACTATCATCTCTAATAGAGTGTCTAGATGAGTAATGTCCAAGGTTCCCCACTTATTGAATATTCTCTCCATTGATCATAGAGAGAAGAAAGGTTCACCACCTATCCAAGCAAAGATTCATTGAAACATAGAGAGAAGAAAAAATCCACCAGCTATCCAAACTAGTTAAAAAAAACACTCTACAAGGTCCATTTCTTTTCCAGTTTTCCACTCTATTTTGTATCATGAAGAGTTTGGTTACAAAGTTTAGCACTCGTCACAAGCTAGGCTCTAATGGAGAGTGGAGAGAAGCAAGTGGTTTACTCATTTACTCACATGGCCCTAGCATGGATTGTTTGGGAGTCTTAAGACTAAATCCCCATTGTATAATTGAGAATAGGTCCATGGACCTTATATTAATATCCCATGCTTAGGTTGAACAAGTAGTTCTATATATGCTAAGATTGAGTAGACATTAGTAAAAACCCTATGTTACACTAATCAAGATTGAAACTTTATTTGACTACTTGTACAAGTGGTTATAGGTTTTTGTTTCCTTATCCAACCGGATCTTATATTGGAAAAGTGGTAGACTTGATACCTAATCACCCATTCTAATGTAGATAATTGGTTGAGAACTTATGCACTTCAATCATATCTTTGACAAGTAGTACTTGACTTAGATCTAGTTGAACTTTATGACATTGAGACTAAGAGAGAGTTCAACATGAAGAAGTTTAAGTTTTCAATTTGACTTTGTTTATAGTAATTATTATTGTAATAGAAATGGCCTGATAACTTGTAGAGAAGCGGAATTAAGAGAAAGTATTTGATGAAATTACTTGGAGAGCATAATGGGTGAACCTCATTAGTGGTAGCAACATAAACATAACAGTTAATTAACTAGGCATGAACAATACTTTTGCAAGAGAGAGAGAATTAGAGAACATGACAACAGTTGAGAACCGGATTTATGTGGAGCCTGTCCCCCCTCCAATAGGCATTTGTATTATAGATTTTCCCATTAAAGGAGACTTGGTACAATACAATCTTTGTTTTCTTTCTGACCTATGTGATGCAATGAAGATGGAAATCTTCATGTACCACTAACATAGCATAAATTGAAGAAAGCATCAACTGGACCAACCCTCAGTCCCAAGACCTCAAACACCTTCGAAGGTGGAGAGAGCTAGCAGGGAATGAGGATAGGGAAGAGGAAGAAGAAGTAGTATACGAGAAAGAACTATTCCCTTACTTATCATCACTCTTACATGATACAAAACAACTCATTAACTTTGATAAACCATAAACCATAACTTCACATATATGCAAAAAAACATAACTTTTTATCATTTTTAGGTGGATGCATAACATCTCAAAGGTTTCTTGATGAGATCAACTCTTATACTATAGCGTGGGAAAGCATGGACATTGCAGCTCCTATCAATGGCATGTCTATCACTGGCAGCAAAAATGGAAGATTCATAACACACAAATGAAAGTTTTTGACCTCAAACCAATGCATCGATCTCAGCTCCATAATATAGACTAACACCTTATCACATCACTTTGCCCATATGAGACTCGTGCAACAGACGGTAACACGAAAAGAAATCCACTTTATTCATAACTGCTTGTATGGTTGGGAGTGACTAACCATATACCCTCATATAAGTTTACCACTTGAAATCTTTAGCATAGCATAATAGATTAGTAACGATGAAGATGAAGAATGTGGCAAGCTCAAGATTTCAAGCATGTGTCTTGGTTGGATTTGCACTCCATAGCCAAGAAGCTTAGTGTAGGTTCACACTTCTCAAGGAGCTAGAGAAAGAGGTGGATCTCTTGCACTAGCAAAGTACATAGTAATGAAAAAGTGAGTGTGTGTGGGAGAGTATACCCTCCAAGGAAGACCCTTGCTTCATGCTCGACCCCCTCTTGTAGCACTCTTCGGCATCTGATTGGACCTCCTCAAGCCTCGCCAATCACAGCACAAGTGCATTCTAGGAAAGCTTGGTAATCTTGGGACTAGTGTCCCCCTTTCCACTTTGGGAGAGAGGACTTGATAAATGCAAAAAAAATAAAATAAATGTGATAAATTCTCATTGGAACCCCTTTTAGGCCTGGCCAATAGGATTCAAGCACCTCATGAAGTTAACATGGGTAGGGGCTTGACATGTGTCCTTGCTACCTCTCTAGGCCTGGGCTTACCTTGTGTGTGTGAGTGTGTGTTCTCTCTCTAGCCCTAAGAAAAGGGCTCGCCCCCTCAAGGATAGGGATATTATTGACTTTCTTGACCAAGCACCTTAGTCATGAAGCATGACTAAGCACTCTTACTAGGGGGTGTTTCCACAAGCATCTCAAGCATGCATGTCCAAGATTCTCAAGAACCTTAATCATGCAGCAGGTCAAGCACCTCAATAAATTTAATCAAGCACCTCAAGCAGGACAAAGACCTCAAGCTTGAACTGGGTTCCCACCTCAAGTTCAGACCTAGCTTAACTATGGTCTTAGGTCTAAGGACTTTTAACACTAACCTTTGGATATCTTAATGAAGCTAACCCTAAGGTTTTTTTTACGCTTCATTAGTAGCCTTGCTCTTTGAGAGAGGTCATCTCTTATTTGAGCCCTTTACCATTGGTCCCTTGTTGAGATAGATTTGAAGCACCTGTCTATATTCTACCTCCTGTTTCCCATTTATCTCTCCCATATTAAATGATGATTTCAATATGAGAAAGTCTTTTTGGAATAGGTAGATATTAGATTTTATGACATTACCTCTCTCTTGAAATAATAGTCGTCCTCGACTATGAGGTAGAAGAGATAATGTATTAGTCATTAGTCTACATTACTTAGCGGGTAGAGGATCCCTTTTTACCCTACGACATCATTCCAAGATGGATGACTAATCCATTTGGTGCTTCGGAGACATAGCTTCCGCAAGCATGTTTTCTCTTTATTTGCTATCATAATGCCAAAGTAGAATGACAAGTTCTACTTGGTGCTTGAGAGAAGTTGTCAATCAAACATGATTCTAAGCATGCATACTACTTAAATTTGTGCACATAAAAAGAGAGCTAGTCTTATAAGACCAAAACATTGGTCATAAGAAGAAATTTGTACATTTGATTACTCTAATGTAGCAGTGTAAGCATTGATACGGTTCATACTGAGGCGGTCCGGGGCGGGCAACAAGAAGACTGGCCTCTAAGCACTCTTCTAGGCTCCCGGGCTGCTCAATTGGGTTGGGGTTGGAAAAAACAACAAACACACACACAAATCTGCAACCTAACCCTACACAAATTTGGGGCACCACCTAGTTTTGGATGCGAACTAGGACGCGTAAAGCGAGAGAGAGAGAGAGAGAGAGAGAGAGAGAGAGAGAGAGAGAGAGAGAGAGAGAGAGAGAGAGAGAGAGTGCTTGGGATGCTTTGAAATGTGTCGTCAATGATGAAGCAAACACAATTATATATGTAAGAAAGAGAGAGAAGGGGGAGGGGGTGCTTGTTGTTTTAATACCTTCTTACAAATCTGTCATGACCAATCAAAGTGAGATTAGTATTTGTTCAACATAGCTTGAGTAAGTTACACCACAACACATTACAAGAAAAGCCACCCCAATCACTGTCTTAAGGCCAGGGGAGTTCTCTCCACCATGTCGCCCTCTTACAATATGTGGGATTTATGGCTAAATTGATGACAACACCCAGAGACAAGCTGTCAAGACCTAAAAAAAAAACACCAAGAAACTTACACATCATTGTTGTCCATTTTTTCACGTTGGAAGAGAGACAAAATATCCAAGCTTAGTCCAAATCCACCCTCCTTGATTCAACAAATGTTGGGCTTACAGTAGTAGGAGAAATGATAGATTTCGTACTCTCAATTGAATGATCACTCTCTCTTACAATGACATAGCGTTCCCTTGCTAATCACCCCTAGTACAACACATGCATATGCATAAGACAATGAGCTTCCACTCAAGAGATCCTTCTAGAGAGGTTGAGCTTGGCTTCTCAAGCTATAGCATAGTACTCTTGCTTATGGCTCCCCCTTTTTGTGCTAGCTACACCCTCCTTTTATAGCAATTTTGAGGGCTAGGGTTACTCCTCTAACCATGGTTGGGTTAGATTTTCAACACTTATCTAATTTGTTTTGCTTGGAATTATCAAGAAGTTGGTGGGGATAGATGAAGAAGAGAGAGAGGAGAGAAGTGGAGGTGATAGGACTTTTCATAGTAGGTTAGTGTTAGTAAATTAGTAGAGTAGTATTTTTATTGATTTACAAATGGAATTGGAGCATCCATGTAGGATACAAATAAGGAAGAAAAAACTCTTAATAGGTAAGAAAATATGGATTTCTTACCATGTTGATGCTCCAAGTGTCTTGACTAGGGTCAATTTTGACCCTTGTTGACGGTCCACTAGCTTTGACGGTACGTTTTTTCTCCACACTTGACCTTCCTTAGGAGCCAAGGTAATTGAATATGAGTAATCAATCAACATGGGGCTTTCTTTCAAGAGAAGAGACTGAATTTTGTTGTTTTTTTTTTAGATATGGGTAATATGGAAGAGGAAAAATGAGACTAGGTGGTCAATTTTGAAATGGAAGTGTGTGTAGGAGACATGAGTTCACCATGGTTTCTCTTATTCTTCAAGGTTGAGAAGAAGGTGAGTAGGGTGCAGAGAGGAGTGGTGAGAGAGGTGGGGATGATAAGTGGAGAAGTGTGTGTGAAAGAGGAAAATGATAAAGTGGAAGAGGGAGTATGGCTGCATAGCATGGGCAAACTGGGTTCCACCAATAAAATCATAGCTCACAGGTTGTAGCTCAAAAAAATATGAAACAATTTGAGGTAAAAGTTCAGCCCATGAGCTACAACTTTTGTTTGTATCACCTTTTCAAATTCAGAGAGAAAGTGATCTTTAAAAATTCAGCAAAACTGACTGTCTTTTTCCACTGCACAAAGTCCTTGTGGGGTCCTTCTTTGGATGATTCTTTTGAATGCCTCCAAGAGTGAGCCCTCCTTAGTGCATGCATGCATGCCACATACCCTTGACCGTATTTGGTAGGTCTATAATTGAAGATATTATTGAGATCATGATATAAATGAATAGTACAACTAAGGAAATCAAATATTGTGGGGTCTAAAAAAATATCTACATGTTAAATATAAATAATATAGGTGGAAATAAATCTCTCTCTTTATAAGTCTACCATAAAATGATGAATATTTTTGGTATTTTAATTTATGAAAGTAATAGAGAATAGATGTAGGAAGGAAAAAAAAATCACAATAGTGAAAAAATATACACATAAATAAAACTAGTTTTTTTGGATTTTTGTTGGGATGGAGTTACACCAAATATAAGAGAAGCTTGCATGAAATTATTTATTTATGGAATAAAGAGTATGGTAAGAAAAATTGTGGTAAGGGTGAGTCAATGTGCATAGCATAAATAACACGCACCTAAGTATAAATATTTAAATAAATATCAAAATAATTATAAAAAATCCTTATATTTAGGCCATATATACAATGAAATATTTACACACAAAGAGACCATAATTTACCTTTTTTTAATTTTTTGGCTCAACTAGCCCAGTGACTAGCTAATTGAGGGTTTTTAAGAAAATATGGGGAAAGTCCCGTAACTCACACACGCCTATGTACAGTGAAATGGTAGGGATAGCCACAGTGTTTGGATGATTTTGGTAGGGTGAGGTAGCTCACTATGGAAATTTGGATAGCCAAAAAATGGCTATCATTAGCCCTCCCCCCGGATGATGGTATATTCATGTACCATCATAGAGCACCTTTTCCAAAGAGAGTGCTTCACAGTCCTTGACGAGATCTTCATTGTTTGGCCCCTTGGCATTTTTGCTCGAGTTACACTCATGCTTCATGGAACAATACTTACATGAGATAGCTGCCCTTTGACAGATCTTTGGTAGATCCTTTGGTAGAAGGCGACTCAAATAGAGCTTCAAGCGATAACCATTTACCTTCCTAGAGTGCTCTTTCCCATTCAAGTCTATAAGTTGATAGTAACTTTAATTGAAAGCCTTCTTAACTATGTATGGCCCCTGCCATCTAGTTTCAAATTTTGCATCAAAAAGATTATCGAGTTGATTGTCATACCTTAGCACAAGATCTCCTTCATTGATGTCTTTGTCCTTTAGTTTCTTGTCAAGCTTCTCCTTCGCCTGCGTAGCTTTCCTCTTGTAGCACTTGTATACTGCTTCTCTTTTTCACTCAAGCTCAGCTAAGGTAAGAAGTCGATCCATCCATGCTTCTTGATCATCTTGTGCTGCTTTGCCATGAAGTCGCATTGTTGAAATGTTGAGCTCAATTGGTTGTAAAGCCTCTTGACCATAGACCAAGTGAAATGGTGTAAACTCCATGGCTTCCCTATATGTGGTTTGATACGCCCACAAGGCACCATCCAAGAAGTCATCCCACAACTTTGTCTTGTTTCTCACCATCTTTCTAATGATGCGTGCAATGACACCATTAGCTTTTTCTACCAGACCATTTGACTGGGGATAGTAGGGTGTACTGTGATGATGTAGAATGTGAAGTTCTTCACAGACTTCTGTGAGCAAGCCCTTTCTAAACCCTGGACCATTATTAGAAACAATCTCAAAAGGTGTGTCAAATCTACAACAAATGTGAGTGTAGATAAATTTGCTCACTGTCCTCTCATTTACCTTTGCCACACTTTGTGCTTCCACCCACCTAGTCATATAGTCTATAGCCACTAGAATTAGAGTTAACCATTTTTTGTCCTAGGGAGAGGACCCATAGCATGAATGCCCCACTTTTCAAAGGTCCATTTGCAAGCATGATTTGCCTTGGACCATAAACCAATCTTCTATTCCCATTTACCTGACAATTGTGACAACTTTTACACCAACGTTGGACATCCACATGCAGACTTGGTCAAACAAACCCCGCAAGCAAAATCTTCTTCACAGTTAACTCTTGGGCAAAATGACCACCACATGCCTCTTCATGCAAACCTTTTAGAACGGCTGGAATTTCCTTGATAGTTGGTACTCTTCTGCACACTTGATCCTTCCCTCTTTGATAAAGGGATCCTTCTAGGAAGAGATACGTGCTTGCCTTCTTCATGAGTCTCCTCTTTTGAGCCTTTGTGAAGTCTTGTGGAAACTCACCCTCCAAAATGTAGCTAATAATGGGAGTCAATGACTCCAATCCCTGGTATCTCGGTTGCTTGACAGTTGCTGCCACCATGATGACTTGCACTTCTTTCTCAACACATGTAACTACTTGCTGTGCAAGTAAATCGGCATCTTCATTCTGTTTCCTAGGAATATGATATAGTTGCACTTCTTCAAATTGATTAAACAATCTATGAATGGCATGAACTTTTGTCCTTAGGCTTTCATTCTTGCATGCCCGAATGCCTAAAATTTGCTTCACAATGAGAAGTGCATCCCCTTTTACCATGATACGTTGTATACCTCGGTCAATGCATATCTTTAAACCATGAAGTAGTGTGTCGTATTCTGCTTCATTGTTGCTAGTTGAACCTTGTAGATTCACCTTCTCTTTCATGACCACCTTCGCACTTGGGTTGAGCAACACTAGCCCTCTCCTTGATTTTCCTGTGGCTCGTCGAAAAGATCCATCAAAGAACAAGGTAAAAGCATTAGAAATATTTTTTGGTGGCGGCAATGGTAGGGTCTTTATTTCAGGCAGCTTAATCTCCTTCTCATGTACCCTATAAGTAAGGATCCCTCCCAATTGTGCACGCGAGTTCTGCTTCTGTGTAGCCTCTCTCCAAAGCATTCATGACCCTACTAGCAAAGTAGATGGGTCGCATCCTGGTACTGTGGGGATCTTGTTGTAGCAACACAGCACCAATTGTTTCCCTTCCAACACTAGAGCTAAGAAAGAATGTGTACTCCCAACAAGGAAGCATGAGTGTTGGTAGCTCTGACAAAATGACTTTAATGTTACAAAAGTACTCTTCAAGCTCATCAGACCATGCAAATTCTATTTGTTGTGTCAACTTTTGCAAAGGATGAAGCAACTCTGAAGCTAAGTGAATAAAGCGTGACATATACTTCACCTTTTGAATGAATGAGATGACCTCTTTGAGATTCTTGGGTGATGGGAGCTCAATAAGAGCCTTGGATTTGAAGGATCCACCTCAATGCCTTTATAGGAAACCTTGTGACCAAGCAAGATCACTTCATCCTTACCTATGTGACACTTGTCGGGGTTGAGTTGACCTCCCATGTCATAGAGCTTCTTTAAACCTTCTTCTACCCTTTGTGGATGCAATGATTTTGAGCTATAAATGCAAAGATCATCAATAAAAACCCGAATAGACTTTCCAAAGAATGCTTGAAACACCATGTTCATGAAGCGTTGGAAAGTTGCAGGAGCATTTGTCAGACCAAATGGAATGACTCTAAAAGCATAACAACCCCAAGGAGTAGTGAAGTTTGTTTTCAACTGATCTTCCAATGTGATACCTATTTGAAAGTAACCCGAGTAGCCATCACACACAGTGTACTTCTCATGACCAGCTACCTCATTTAGTATCTCATCCTGAAATGGGAGGGAAAAGTGATCTCTTTTTGTTGCCTCATTGAGTGGTCGATAATCCACACACACCTCCACTTGTCGTTTTTCTTAGGAGTGACAACAACGGGAGAGACCCACTCTGGATTCTCCACTGGATAAATGAAACCTGCTACTAGAAGCTTTCTTACCTCCTTGAGTAAAGCCTCCTTCTTGATGACTCCTAGCCTTCGTAGCTTCTGAGCCTTAGGTGTGGCCTCTAGCTTCAACTCAATTTTGTGTTGAACAACATCTACTCCACGCACATCGGTGTAGTCTTTTGCAAAAAGCCTAGGAAATTTCCTTAACACACCTTTGAGCTCCTCTCTTTCATCCTTTGTAAGTGTTGTAGACAACATACCTTCTAACATTCCTTCATCTTGCACATTTTGGTTCTCTTGAGTACCTACCTCTTCCAAACCTGGGCAAGAGGTCTCTTGGTTGTTTGGCTTAAACCTTACCCCCATGACTTCAATGGAAAACTCCTCTTTAGTAATGCTACCGCTAATTTCTCCTTCTAAAGTGCTATCGCTCCAGCCTTCCTCCGTCTCACTTTGAGATGATTCTTCATGGAGCTCCTCTTGGCGTTGCTCCTTCATGTCAAAGACAACCTTCTTATGATTGTCATTACTGCAAATCAGCTTTCCACACTCTCAATCCTACAAAGCTCGCATTTTCATTAGCCATGGTCTTCCTAGGATAAATGGGTAACCATTTCCTTTTGTAGACATGACATAGAAATCCACTGCCTTCTTAATGCCAAAGGCCTCCACAAAAACATTTTTACAAATGCCTACGCACTTAGCTTTGCTATGGTTTGCCATCTTGACTTTAATTTCAGGTGTCTTATGGATGTGAATGCCTAGTCTTTGTATGAGCCCCTCTGTCATGATGCAAATTTGTGCACCCCCATCCACTAGACCTTTCCTAACCAATATTCCTTTGATGTAACAATCTAGCACAGGTGTAATATCCTAGTTCATTTCAGCATGTGCAATTTTTACAACAGGATCACTCTCTTTTACCTTTCTCCCAGTGCTAACTGCCTTTGTTAAATCCCTCCTAACTTGTGGGCATAATGCAAGAAACTGAGGCCATGAGATATCAGGACCCTTACCTTGCATGTCTTCCAACAGGTTGTATGGAGCCATACCATGTCTAAGAGGGAAGTCTTGGAGATTGATACGACGTCGAGTCCTCTTAGCTTCCTTGTTCTCCTTTGCCTTCTTGCCTCGTCCATGGTCACTCTGTGATGTGACACCTTCTTTCTCTTTACCTTTTCCTCGATCACGCTTAATGCCATTTGCTTCCATGTCAACCTCATTTGAATTTGTCACCTCTACCACATGCACATTTGGATCTGGCAAAGGTGGAACTCCTTCTACCCCTTGTGGAGGTGGTCTTGTTCCATTTGGCCTTTGTAGAAGCCTTTTTTTTTTACCCATTCCTTCACTTGCATTCATTACTGGGTAATTCATGTTAGGTCTCCCTGGCTCGCCACGGGGCCAGGGACAATTATACATCCCATGTCCAAACTCTCCACAATTCCAGCATTGCAAGACTCTCCTAGGTCGTGGCTCTCTCTCTTCTGACTTCTTTGCTTGTGCCTTTGGACCTATGGCTTGTGCAAGGTGAATTGACAGGCTACTTAAAGATTCATTCAACTTCTCGATTACTTCACCTGTTACCTCAGGCATCTCCCTAGATGTCGATTCTTGCGACTTACCTTTGGGTCTAAGACCTTCTATTGGAACCTCTCCTCTTAGACACTTGAGTTTCCTATACTTCTTGGAAGCTCTAATTTCAGCTGCATCATAGGTGGCAGGTGCATCCGCCTCCACCTTTACCTTAAGATCATGAAAGAGTCCAGCTATGAATCTCTCCTTCTTTAGAAATTCTGCACCATCACCAGGGTTAGCAACATTTCGTATCCAAAGAGGCCAAAGACCTAGAAACTCTTGCTTGTACAAGTAGTGGTCATCTAAATATTTTTGCTTATGAGAAACAATGTCTTGCCATAGTTTTTGAGTTTTTTGGGGATCAAAGAAGTATCTCTTGAAATGATTCAAAACTTCTGTGTAATTCCCCTTAACTTCCTCAGGCAAAGAGTCAAACCAAGTGCTAGAATCTTTCCTAAGGACCACCTCAAACATTTCTACGTTCTCTTGATCAGTTACTATCCTCTTGATACGGCAAGACATCTTGAAATTTGCTAAAAATAATTATGCATCCTCTCCAGGATCTCCAAAGAAAAGAGGATATCCGGACATTTGGCGTTGGCTTTTCACTTACCATGAAAGATTACAACACGAGTTGCAACAAGGGATACAATCGAAATTTAGAAACACTCGCCTGCAAATGAAGAAGTAAGAAAGTACCACTCTAGGTTTTCTTCTTCAGCTATCCAAGCTTCAATGAGGTCTCGATTTGTTTGATCAAAACAAAAAGGTAGACTATTTATGAGCTCTAATAAGGGTTTAAATTCTTCAAAGCTAAGGTGATAAACAGAAATCTCTAAAACTTCATTTTCTGGATCTAGAAGAGCAACCATGTCCCAAGTAATGAGTTGCACTTGCTCTACAATTCCCAATGCACAAGTGGTTTGTATAAAAACTAGATCTTCATGCTCATCGAAGGCTGTGAGAAAGTAGCAATTGACTAGGAGCTCCTTTCCTTCGAGTTCCACATAGTCGGAATGAGGCAACCTTCTCACAATTTCATAAAGAACATCCTCCTCAAGTCCAATCAAGCTTGCAAGATTTAAAGACTCCACTTGTGCTACAAAACTCCTGGAAAAAAATTCCTTACGATTATGGTTAAATCAATTATAAGCATCAAGAGATTTACAATGTCTCTATGAACAAAGTGTCATAGAAAGTAGAGAAGGATGAGAATTTATACAAATTTGCAATCTTCTCTATGCTCTCTTTATTAAGACAAGCCCTAAATAGCTCCCTATCTCCTTTGTTGAAAGTGAAAGGAAGACAATTAATAAAAAGAAAATGAGGGAAAAATTCACCAAATGTGAGTCTATGAAGCATGAACTCTGGCCACAAGTTTCCTGAAGAGTCTTCCTCAATGGTAAAATGCACTCGCCAAACACCAAATTTCACTCTATTTACCAATCTTAGGACACACACTATTTGGATGAATGTGTGGTCTTCCTTAGTGCTCAACAGCAAAAGGAAAATGGAATCCACACGCAGGACCTTTCATCTTAGCTTCACCACCATCTTGTTATGAGGGAGACATTTGACTAGCTGCTCCTACAACTCAATCGGTAATAGAGCTAGATCTCTTAGGATTGAACTTTCACTGCACACACACTCCTTGTTAGAACGAGATGACAAAATGACAAAATAAAATATTATGGAATCCTAAACTGCTGGGTGTGGACTAAGTAGTTAAAACAGCTAGCTGGGATAGGTAGATTATAGGAGATCCAGCATCGGTCGCTGGCGGATCTCATCAATCTCCTCCATGGTCAGTAGTTTGACTGGGTATTGTGCATGTCGAGCCAAAGTGACCTGGATCCTCTGATGCAGCCTCTGTCGATGTGGTGTAGTCCTCTGCAGTCGTGGGCATCTGGATCTCTCTAGCTCAGTCGCTCGTTTGATCAGTATGCATCTGGTGTAAAGCGACGAGCTCTGTTGTGGTAGAGAGAGAGAGAGGGAGAGAGAGAGAGAGAGAGAGAGAGAGAGAGGAAAAGAGAGAGAGAGAGAGAGAGAGAGAGAGAAAGAGATAGGGAATAGAGAGAGAGAGAGAGAGAAATAGAGAAAGAGAGAGAGATAGGGAAGTGGAGAGCGAGATAGAGAGAGAGATAGGGAAATAGAGAGAGAGAGAGAGAGAGAGAGAGAGAGAGAGAGAGAGAGAGAGAGAGATAGGAAATAGGAGAGAGAGAGAGAGAGAAAGAGAGTGATATATATAATATATATATATATATATATATATATATATATAGTATATATATATATATATATATATATATATATATATATATATAATAGAGAGAGAGAGAGAGAGAGAGAGAGAGAGAGAGGAAATAGAGAGCGAGAGCGAGAGAAAGAGAAAGAGAGATAGCGAGAGCGAGATCGAGAGATAGGGTGCATAGAGAGAGAGAGAGAGAGAGAGAGAGAGAGAGAGAGAGAGAGAGAGAGAGAGAGAGAGAGAGAATTAAATAGAGAGAGTGAGAGAGAAAGAGAAAGAGAGATAGCGAGAGAGAGAGGAGAGAGAGAGAGAGAGAGAGAGAGACATAGAGAGTGACATATATATATATATATATATATATATATATATATATATATATATATATATATATATATATATATATATAGAGAGAGAGAGAGAGAGAGAGAGAGAGAGAGAGAGAGAATTAACTAGAGATAGCTACAAAGGTAGAGAGATAGATAGATAGTAGATAGAGAAAGTCGGTGTGAAAGAGTTAGGTTGGCTGACCAATTGTGAAAAGGACAGAAACTTAGAAGAAACTATGGAACTAAAAGAGGCAAAGGGGTTTTGGCCGCTACATGCATTGCCATGTACACATGGGAGTGCACGTATGTGTCTACCCATATAGGATTTGACCAATAAAGATGAGATTTTGACCCGGTGGTCTTGATCTCCGTACACCTCTGGACCGAGGTGTACGGAGATCGGGCAAGACTAGAGAATGCGAGGTAGTTTACATTGTGAGGAGTATATATTGATAGCCGTTTTTTGGCTTTCCATAATTGCCATAGTAAGCTACCTCACCCTATGAAATCACTCAAACATTGTGGCTATGCCTACCATTTCACTGAACATAGGCGTGTGTGAGTTAGGGGACTTTTCCCATATCTTCTTAAAAATCCTCAATTAGCTAGTCATTGGGCTAGTTGAGCCAAAAAATATAAAAAATATAAGTATATTATGGCCCATTTGTGTGTAAATATTTTATTGTATATAGGGCTTAAATAAATTGATTTTTTATAATTATTTTGGTATTTATTTAAATATTTATACTTAGGTGTGTGTTATTTATGCTATGTACATTGACTCGTCATTACCATATTTTTTCTTACCATTTTGCATACTCTTTATTCCATATAAAAATAATTTCATGCAAGCTTCTCTTATTTTTGGTGTAACTCCATCCCAACAAAAATCCAAAAAAACTAGTTTTATTTATGTGTATATTTTTTCCCTATTATGATTTTTCCTTCCTACATCTATTCTCTTTTACTCTCATAAATTAGAACACCAAAAATATTCATCTTTTTATGGTAGACTTATAATGAGAGATTTATTTTGACCGCTTTATATTTTTTCCACCTATTTTATTTATATTTGACATGTACATATTTTTTTAGACCCCTCAATATTTGATTTTCTTAGTTGTACTATTCACTTATATCATGATCTCAACAATATCTTCAATTATAGACCTACCAAATAAGGTCAAGGGTATGTGGAATGCATGCATGCACCATGGGGAGCTCACTCTTGGAGATATTCAAAAGAATCATCCAAAGAAGGACCTCACAAGGACCTTGTGTAGTGGAAAACATAGTCCGCTTTGCTGAAATTTTAAAGATCACATGCTCCCCGAATTTGAAAAGGTGATACAAACAAAAGCTGTAGCTCGTGAGCTGAACTTTCACCTCAAATTTTTTCATATTTTTTTGAGCTACGAGCTGTGAGCTATTATTTTATTGGTGGACCCCATCTTGCCCATGCTATGCAGCCACACTCCCTCTTCCACTTTATCATTTTCCTCTTTTATACACACTCCTCCCTCTCCTTCCCACTCCCAAACCTGCAACTCCCATGTCCTAATTCACCCTCTTCACCATTTCCACTTCTCTCACACCTCCATAGCCTTCATCCTCCATTTCTACACCCTATGTGTCCCCCTTTCTCTCTACATATATGTCCATATTACCATACTCTCTTCAGCTTTGTAAAGAGCTTCAAAAAATAAGCAAAAATCCAAGGTTAACCTCTGTAAATGAAGGCTTTATCATGAATTTTCCAAGGTTTGAAGATAACGTAGCTTCATCAACACGCGTTACTTCGCCATGCTGACCGCTTCTTCTACCGGTGCTGTAAAGAGGTTGTTAAGTATGGAGCCTGATTTACCCTTGTAATTTTCTGTGGTAAAAGCGCACATTTGTAAGGCCCCCATTATGAGGAGAAGCCATCGTGCGTGAAGGAAAATCACTCACCGGAAACCAAAATTTTCACGGACAAGAATCAGGGGCAACTTAAAAGGCCTCGGGGGCGGAGGCCCCCGAGACTTTTTTTTCACCGGAATATTCTTTTTCGCCGGAATATTATGGCCGGACGGCGGCCGGAAAGTGGTCGGAAAACAACCGATCGGTTGGCCGGTGGCCGGTAGTCAATGGCCGGTGGTCGAAAGTCAATGGTCGGTGGCCGGAAGTCAATGGCCGGTGGCCGAATTCAAAAGCGGACTTGTCTTCTCAAGGGCGGCCACACATGGGCAGATTGGAGGGTCCGATTTGGACTTATTCGCACAAGGGAGGCTACACATGGCTGTCTCTCATAAGAGAGGGCAGCCCTTTTGGCCTATAAAAGGAGGTCATTTCTACACACATTTCATAGTGTGAAGTTGATGCAACAAGGTGAGTGTGAGGTGGTAAGAGTGAAGCAAGGCGGGAGCTCCATTAAGGGTATAATCCCTTTGTAAATTACTTCTTGTTTTGAAGTACTAAAGCCATTGAGTGGCTGCTTTCCCGTGGACGTAGCCCACATTGGGTGAACCACGTATATCGTGTGTACTCTCTCTCTCTCTTCTCTCTACTCTATAATCTCGTGTATGTAAATCTGTCTCTCTCCATTAAGTAATCTACTCAATTATCTATTTAGCTACGTCTTATTTCCTAACAACTGGTATCAGAGCAAGGTTTGCTCGTAGCTAAATTATCTCAAGGAAAGGATTCCTTGAATTGATGAGTGGGAGTTATGGCGGAGGAAGGGAAGCTCAGATGAGAAGTTCAACGGCAAAACTACCAACATTGGAAGATGCAGATTGAAGACTATCTCTACCAGAAGGACCTCTATTTGCCACTAGGCGGTCTTGCGAAGAAGCCCGCAACAATGGCAGATGAAGCATGGATTGTCCTTGATCGAAAGGCACTAGGAACAATCCGGTTAAGCTTGGCGTCAACGGTGGCCTTCAAGTTTCGGAGATGAAGACCACGGAGGACTTGATGAAGTCACTTGACGACTTCTACGAGAAACCATCGGCATCCAATAAGGTATTTCTTATGAAGCGCTTGTTCAATCTAAAGATGGCAGAGAATGGTTCAGTTGCAGAACACCTAAATGACTTTAACACAAACATAAGTCAACTTCGATCAGTGAAAATCAATTTCGATGATGAAGTACGAGCTCTCCTTATACTATTATCTCTACCGGATAGTTGGGACAGCCTTGTGATGGCTGTAAGTAATTCTATCTCTGGCACAAATACTCTTAAGTTTGATGATGTTGTGGGTGTTCTCCTAAGCGAGGAAATGCGAAGGAGAAGCACAGGAGAATCATCAAGTGTTGCACTATCAGTGGAAACAAGAGGAAGGCCTAAGGAGAGGTTCAAAAACCAAAAGGGTCGTGATTGCTCAAGGCGGAGCAAGTCACGCACAAAGTCAGTTCTTGAATGTTGGAACTGCGGCAAGAAAGGCCACGCCAAGAAGGATTGTTGGTCCAAGAAGAAGAAGGAGACAGAGTCTCAAGACAACAAGCCAACATCGGAGGCCAATGTGGCAGGTAAAGTAGAGCAAGATGCTCTAATTCTCTCATTAGAAATGTGTCTAATTCCTGGATAGTAGATTCCGGGGCTTTCATGCGACACCACACAAGCAACATTTCCAAGACTACACTAAAGGTAATTTTGGGTATGTATACTTGGGAGATGATGAAGCTTGTGAGATTGTCGGCAAAGGTACAGTTTCTGTCAAAACTGCTAACGGAAATGAATGGAAGCTTAAAGATGTTAGGCATGTTCCTTCTCTTCGCAAAAATTTGATCTCTACAGGACAATTGGACGATGAAGGTCACAAAATTGCATTCGGAAACAAACGGTGGAAGATCTCAAAGGGATCTTTGGTGGTTGCCAAGGGTGAAAAAGTCGGTACACTTTACTTGTGTGTTGTTAGGACGCAACCTTCAGCTTGTGCAGCAACTACAGAAGTTGACAGTGCGGTGTGGCACTACCGACTTGGGCATATGAGTGCCAAAGGAATGCAAATCCTTCAAACAAAGAAGCTTCTACCAGGTTTGAAAGAAGTGGACTTAGAGTTCTGTGAAGATTGTGTTTATGGTAAACAAAAGAGGGAAAAATTTCAAAAATCAGGAAATGAAAGAAAAAATAAAAAACTTGAGTTGGTTCATTCTAATGTTTGGGGTCCTGCAAGTACACCATCACTTGGTGGCTCATTGTACTATGTAACATTCATAGACGATGCAACTAGAAAAACATGGGTTTATGTCATGAAGAATAAATCCGATGTATTTTCCATATTTCAAAGGTGGAAGCCTTTGTGGAGAATGAAACAGGTACCAAGGTAAATGCCTCAGATCCGACAATGGAGGCGAATATTGCAGCCAAGCTTTTGAAAGCTTTTGTGTAGCAATGGCATTCGGAGGCAAAGGACAACCCCAAGGACACCTCAACAAAATGGGATTTCGGAAAGGATGAACAGGACAATCATGGAACGAGCACGAAGCATGCGGCTATATGCAGGCCTACCGCTTGAGCTTTGGGCAGAAGCTGTAAGTACGTCTGTGTACTTAATCAATCGGTCACCCTCAACGGCATTGGATGGGGGAGTTCCAGAAGAGGCATGGACAGGTAAACCGGTGAATTATGCATTTCTCAAAGTGTTTGGGTGTGAGGCTTTCATGCACATAGATAGAAGCCTAAGATCAAAGTTAGATGCAAAGTCCAAAAAGTGTTTCTTCATTGGATATGGAGAAGGAGACTTTGGTATCGCCTATGGAATCCTGAAGATGGTAAAATCTTAAGGAGTAGGATGTAATTTTTAACGAACAAAATATGTACAAAGATTACTTGGAAAGAAAACAAACAAAAGAAACAGGTGATGAGTACATGGAGCTTGAGGAGATGAAGACTCAAGGACTGCAAACGGTGACAATGTGCAACAACGTCAACAAAAGAGGAGCCTCAACCTATTCCCCGAAGATCTACAAGAGCAAGTAGACCTCCAGAAAGGTTTGTTCCTTCCTTCAACCATCTCTTGATCTCAGATTCTGGAGAGCCGGAATCATATGAAGAAGCTATGCAACATGAATCCAAAGAAGAATGGACGAAGAGCATGCAAGTGGAGATGGACTCACTATATCACAACCAAACATGGGATTGGTTGAGTTGCCTAAAGGTAAGCGGGCACTTCAAAACAAATGGGTGTACAAGATAAAGGAAGAAGAAGGTGGGAAGAAAAGGTACAAGTCTAGGCTTGTGGTAAAAGGTTTTTCTCAAAAGAAAGGTATTGACTTCAATGAAATATTTTCTCCTGTTGTAAAAATGAACTCAATTAGGCTTGTCTTAAGCCTTGTGGCTGCTCATGATCTAAATCTCGAGCAAATGGATGTAAATACGGCATTCCCTCACGGTGACTTAGAGGAGGAAATCTACATGCTTCAACCAAAGGGGTATGAAGTAAAAGGTAAGGAGAAAATGGTTTGTAGATTAAAGAAGAACTTGTATGGTTTAAAGCAAGCATCAAGACAATGGTACTTGAAGTTTGATCGATGGATGTTGGATCATGGATTCACAAGATGCAACTCGGATCACTGCGTCTACACGAAGAATTGGGAGATGGGAAATTCATCATCCTAATGTTGTATGTTGAGACATGTTGATTGCAAGTGCTAACATGCAGGACATCAAAGACCTAAAAGAGGAGCTGTCCAAATCTTTTTCAATGAAAGATTTAGGTGCTGCAAAGAGGATACTTGGTATGAAAATATCAAGGGACAGGACGAAGAAAACAATAAAGCTATCTCAAGAAGATTACATCAAGAAGGTACTAGAAAGGTTTGCAATGCAAAATGCAAAACCAATTTCTACACCTTTGGCTGGTCATTTTAAACTAACAAAGGATATGTGTCCAAAGACACAAGAGGAGATAGCCTATATGTCTAAAGTTCCATATGCTTCAGCGGTAGGTTCTCTAATGTATGCTATGGTCTGGACAAGGCCAGACATTGCACATGCAGTGGGAGTTGTGAGTAGGTTCATGGACAACCCAGGTAAAGAGCATTGGCAAGCTGTGAAGTGGATACTTAGGTATCTAAAAGGGACAACAACAAATGCTTTGTATTTTGGAGGAACTGATATTTTCTAGAAGGGTATGCTGATGCAGATATGGCAGGTGACAAAGATACTCGAAGGAGCACTACTGGCTATGTGTTCACGGTTGGAGGCACAGCAGTAAGCTGGGCTTCAAAGCTGCAGAAAGTGGTTTCACTTTCTACCACGGAAGCAGAGTATGTAGCAATGACGGAGGCAAGCAAAGAAATTCTGTGGCTTCACAGATCTTAGAAGAGCTTGGATTCAAACAAGACAATTGTGTCTTGTACAGTGATAGCCAAAGCGCTATCCATCTTGCAAAGAACTCAGCCTTTCATTCATGGACAAAGCACATTGAGGTGAGATATCACTTCATACGCACTCTTTTGGAAGAGGGACAACTAAAGCTAGGAAAGGTGCATACAAGTGAAAATCCTGCAGACATGTTTACAAAGGTGGTCAACAAGGAGAAGTTGAGCTTTTGCTCATCTTCAATCGGCATTCAAGGATAAGAAGCCAGAATGGAAAGCAGTCACGGGTTTGGTTTGGAGATCAGTCTCCAAGTGGGAGATTGTTAAGTATGGAGCCTGATTTACCCTTGTAATTTTCTGTGGTAAAAGGGCACATTTGTAAGGCCCCCATTATGAGGAGAAGCCATCGTGCGTGAAGGAAAATCACTCACCGGAAACCAAAATTTTCACGGACAAGAATCAGGGGCAACTTAAAAGGCCTCGGGGGCGGAGGCCCCCGAGACTTTTTTTTCGCCGGAATATTATGGCCGGACGGCGGCCGGAAAGTGGTCGGAAAACAACTGATCGGTTGGCCGGTGGCTGGTAGTCAATGGCCGGTGGTCGAAAGTCAATGGTCGGTGGCCGGTGGCCGAATTCAATGGCCGGTGGCCGAATTCAAAAGCGGACTTGTCTTCTCAAGGGCGGCCACACATGGGCGGATTGGAGGGTCCGATTTGGACTTATTCGCACAAGGGCGGCTACACATGGTTGTCTCTCATAAGAGAGGGCAGCCCTTTTGGCCTATAAAAGGAGGCCATTTCTACACACATTTCATAGTGTGAAGTTGATGCAACAAGGTGAGTGTGAGGTGGTGAGAGTGAAGCAAGGCGGGAGCTCATTAAGGGTAAATCCTTTGTAAATTACTTCTTGTTTTGAAGTACTAAGCCATTGAGTGGCTGCTTTCCCGTGGACGTAGCAAATTGGGTGAACCACGTATATCGTGTGTACTCTCTTCTCTCTCTCTCTCTCTCTCTCTCTCTCTCTCTCTCTCTCTCTCTCTACTCTATAATCTCGTGTATGTAAATCTGTCTCTCTCCATTAAGTAATCTACTCAATTATCTATTTAGCTACGTCTTATTTCCTAACAGAGGTGAATGTCAACTTCTCCAAGCTTCAACCTTGCTTTACAAGCTTATCCCTTCTCTAACTTTTCTCATCATATATCTCACCATTTGGTGAATGATTTTGTAAATATTTTTTAGTGATAATTACTAACTACTAACCGCTAACCTTATTGTAAAATGCACCCTCTACTAGAGTAGGCCCTCCCAAATTATTCACTCAATCCCTCTCTCCTTTCATCTTCAATAATTCTCTTCCCTTGAGCCCACATCCATGTGACGCAAAGGACAAGAGAGACCCACCCTCATTAAAAAAAATAAAAATATGCATAATCTTTTATTCCTTCAAATAAACTTGATTAGGCCTAATCCAAATCGAGGCTTCTAAAACCTATAAATAGAGCCCTTCTCTCCCTTGTAAATGATCACATGATCACACTACACCACACCATTTTCAACACATAACACACCACTCTTCAAGCCTAGTTGTGTAGAGTGTGTGCATTGTGAGTGATCTATTCCATCACTACACATAGGTGCTTTGGAGAAGCTTGAAGTTAGTTATACCATCTAGAGGAGTGGAGTGATACTATACTCTACAATCACACTTGTAGCATACTCTTGTCCATAAATAAAATTCATAGTTTTGGGTGCAATTGCATGCTGCAACTACGACTCTTCTCTCCAAATTGACTTGATAAGTTGGCTCATCAGGTGGTTGAAGATATATTGTCTTTGAAGTTTGTTGTGCCATTTCATGCTTGGTGGTTTGAGGGCTTGTTGAATTGTTTTCCTAAAAGGTAAATTGTAAGAGGGTGCTCGGTGAGAGGGCTCCCCAAACTCTAAGACAATTTGTGTATTGGCAACAAGGTCAAGTTTTGTGTTGTCTCTCTATTTCTCATCAAGCTTTGTGTGCATCTAGTCTTTAAGGCTAAGACTGATTTGCTCAAGTTGATTTGTGCTCTTTACCTCTCTCTCTGGCGTGGTGAATGTTTGTGTTTGGTGTGTGTGGCTATCTTGCGTTCCCCTCTCTTTGTGCGTTTGAGTACAAGGAGATATCACGTGCGTCCTAGTTCGCATTTACAACTAGGTGGTGCCCCTTTTCTTGTTTGGTTTCTGGCTGTGGATTGTTGTTGTCTCTGATTGTGCTTACCCTAGCCCCAATTGAGCAGCACGGGAGCCTCGAAGGGTGTTTAGAGGCCGCTCTTCTTGTTGCCCGCCCTGGACCGCCTCAATATATTAAAACAACATTCATAATCATTGTAGATGGCAACGTCATCAACTAACATGGAGGAAAAGATTGCATGCTTGTGCATGCTCTACAAGTATCAAATCCTGTGCATGCGTAGGATATGTAATGAGCATGTGCACAAGTATGGAGAGTTTGCTAGAGAAATCGTACAGAATCTACGATACGACTCCTACGGAACGGGCATTGATTTTTATGACATAACACCTACATCTGAGAGAGAGAGAAAAAGGATTATGCATGAAGGTTTGAAGTAGAAAAGGGCTTACAGACAGAAGACGACGGCATGGAGGAGATGCTGGATGCATTCTTCTAGACAAGCGAGGAAAACGCTAACAAAGCAGCACCAGAATCCGTGCGCATATCTCCTGAAGACATGTTGAGGAAGTTGGCACGTCAAACAATCTATGAAGGCACCAAAATATCTGTGCTTCGTACTTGTGTGGCGTTTTTGAATCTTCAGTCAGTGTACGGGTGGTCAGATGCAAGCGTCACTGCTTTGTTTAGGTACATAATTTACCAAAGAGATTTTCCGATTGCAACGGTGACGTGCTTAGGGATATTTTTAATTTAATGTGGCTTAAACAGGTTGTTGCAGGAGTAACTTCTCCCGGCTGGCAATGAAATGCCCCCCTCCAGGCCAGACACAAAGCAACTATTGAGCTTAGTTGGCTTGGACTACAACAAGATTCATGCATGTCCAAATGATTGCATTCTTTTTTGCAATGAATTTGCAGATTTTCTGTCGTGTCCTAAGTGCGGAGCAATGTGCTACAAACAAGCTGCGGTTGGCGAGACAGTGCCAGCTAAAGTGTTGCGGCATTTCCCTATTATTCCTAGGATAAAAAGCATGTTTCGTTGTGGTTCCATTGCAAAGTTGATGCGGTGGCATTCTACGAATAGATTCACTGACGCAACATTTAGGGTGCCCGTTGATTCAAAGGCTTGGAGGCACATTGAAGATACCTGGCCACATTTTAAGAGTGAACCACGCAATTTGCGTTTGGCAATGGATGGAGTCAATCCATTTGGCTTGAGAAGATAATCATGGAGCACTTGGCCTGTGTGCCTTATCAATTACAACCTCCCTCCGTGGCTTGCCATCAAGAAGGGCCATTTGATATTAAGCTTGATTGTACCTAGTAAGTTCAAGGCAAAAAACATGGATGTTTATCTAGCTCCACTAGTTGACGAGCTCCAGGAGTTATGGCATGGGATCGACATAGCAGATGCGGTTGAACCTGTAGGACAACAGCATGCAAGGATCCATGGACTTCTTGTGTGGACTATGCATGATTTTCCAGGATACGAAGAAGCTTCTGGTAATGGTTCTTGATTTACAAAATTCTCGCTATTCGCAAGCACTTTGCCTTGGCCTGAATCATGCTTTAATATATGCAGGGCTTACAACTTCGGGATACAATGCATGTCCAATTTGCAGGCCGTCTTTGGATGTACACTATTCTGCCTCGGTTCGAAAGACAATTTATCAAGGCCACCACCGTTATCTTCCAGATGACCATCACTTGCACGAAGGTCGGCTTGGTCATGTTGAATGTTGTCCTATGCATGTACAAGAGTGGTGTCGCCGATGGGAGCAACATGAGGGGCACCCTGTTCCAGGAATGAAACATTTGTCCATTCTCCATACGTTGCCGTACTGGGGTGATCTTTTAATTAACCATTTGTTGGATCCAATGCATATATTCAAGAATGTGGGAGACCTCCTCTAGAAGACAATCATGGGAATGAAAGACAATCGAGCTTCACGAGATGATTTGCAGTCAGTTGGAAAGATTGCAAAGCTGTGGCCTTTCACCAATGCAGCTGGCCAAACAAAGCTTCCAAGAGCGCCATGGGTATTGCTAAAAAGCGAGGAGCCACAAGTTAAAAGGGTGATTTCAGAGTTCAAGACGCCAACAGGATATATGCAATGTCTCAAGATAGCATTCACCCATGTGACGATCAACTGTCAGGACTGAAATCGCAGGACTGGCATAAGTTATTGCAATTCATTCTTCCAATTGCGATCAAGGGGTGCTTAAGGGAGGAAGTGCGGACCTGCATATAGACAATTTCAGAGCTAGTGCGGTGGATCTCTTCCAAGGAGATACGAGAGGAATCTATTGCAGTCGCAAGGGCTAACTCCATTGAGGCAGTTTGCATGATTGAGAAGTATCTACCCACGAGCTGCCTAACTATCCAAATGCACTTGCTCGTCCATGTAGAGGTTGCAGTGGCAGGTACAGTCCACAGCCATTGGATGTTCTTTCTAGAGCGGTTCATGAAAATACTTAAGGGTTTTGTTCACCAAAAATCGCGTCCAAAGGGGAGCATGGCAGAAGGATGGCTAGTGCAAGAGTCTCTTGTCTTGACGACCAAATTTCTATCTGTTTCTGACCCATAAATGCCTCGGCTGTGGAGCGATGAGGAGGGTGCAAGACTGGTGGGAGAGAAGCGACAAGGGCAAGGGGTGCCAAAGAAAATGAACGACACCATGCGAGAAAATATCATGAAGTTTTGTATACTAAATTTAGAGCCGATGCAAAAATGGCTTGAAAGGTACGAAGAGGAGAAAGAGAGACACAATAGGGAGAGACACGATTGGAGGCGAAGTCGAATGACTAGAGGCTTACCCTTGCCAGACTATCTCGCTCCTCTACCTGAATTCCCTACAATGGCATGGTTGGACAAGACAGTGAGAGCAGCTCGACAGATCCAAGAACCCATATCTCTAGAAGAGGAAGAGCTGGCTATTGGATGTGACTGGAGGTATCATACATACATGGCACTGTGGCCGCATTGAAATCATTTCAGAACACAACAAATTGACAGTAGAAGAAATACGTTTGACAATGGGGTAATTGTTAGTTTCATGCAAAAGAGCAGGGCCAGTGCCAGAGACACGAATGAGAGCACTAGCAACTTGGATTACTGTGGTTTGGTGTCAGATATCCTGAAAGTCAGCTTCAGGCGGTTTGAGATGTTTTTTTTGGATGTGAAGTGGTTCAAGGTGATTACTTCTGCTAATTGTTAGTTTCATGCAAAAGAGCAGGGCCAGTGCTAGAGACACGAATGAGAGCACTAGCAACTTGGATTACTGTGGTATGGTGTCAGATATCCTGAAAGTCAGCTTCAGGCGGTTTGAGATGTTTTTGTTGGATGTGAAGTGGTTCAAGGTGATTACTTCTGGTCGCAATGCAACAGTACGCAGAGATGGAAATAATCTTGTGCAAATAGATTCTACAAAGGTTTGGACAGATGCGAGCAACACATTTTCTCTCCCCGAACATTGCGAGCAAGTGGTCTTTGTACCGGACCCTTGAGAGAGACAATGGTGGTTTGTGGTTCACGTTTCTCCAAGAAATAAATAAGTATTTGAAGGGCAAGAGCTCCTGGAGGAAAGTCGGTCAGACGACGCAGATACTATTGTGACATTAGATGAGATGGACGAAGGTATGGAAGAGGAAGGTGATAGATATACGAGGGATGACATAGAAGAGGCAGATATGACACTTGTAGATGAAGATACAATGGATGAAAACAATCTGTCAGAATGAGTTGGGGTAGATTTATTTCTGCGATTAGAGATAGACGATGATACGGTGCAAGATCTTATCACTGATGCATCACTCCTCGAGGCCTAGGCCTATAAGTGTTTGTGTGAAGACGTTGATTTAAAATTAAGCTTAAAGTTAATTTAAACAAAGGTGTTCTGATGCTTTCTTTTACTTTCTTTGTGCAGGACTTTAATATGGCAGACCAGTCACACGGATGACACCCAGTCATGGCAGAGGCGTCTCAGTACTGGGTAGCCAGAGGCAAGGGAACTACGCCTCCGGGTATCCCACCCGAGGGTCCGACACCTAGGGGGGGGGGGGGGGGGGGGGGGGGGGGGGAACTCCTACGACTACGACTCCTGTGAGGTCTCCCATCATGGCCGCTTTGACACCTAGGGGTGCGGCAGAGGCGGGTACGTCCTCATCTCCGCAGCATAGGCGCACTTGCCGATCTTGGTGATCATCAGGTGGAGGTGGTGGTTGCTGTGGAGGAGGGTCCACAGATGCTTCGACCCCTCCTCGCTCACAACCCCCATCCTACCCAGGCACACCTCTCGACACACCTCTTAGCACACCTCCAACACCTTGGGAGGCACATGATCCTAGTGCCTCCAAGCTCTATACTATACAGGCAGATGGTTATGTTGACATGGATAGATTCGGGACTGAGATGAGACAGCGGATTCGCCAGCTCGCAGAGCTACAGTTTTTGACCAGCATTTTGATGCCTTGGCTTGAGCAGGATCGCGACAAAATCAATTATATAGTGGAGACCACCATGAGAGAGTATCAGCCTGCTCCAGGTTCAAAGGATCTTCCGAGGAGGTGGATCAAGGGTGTTGTACGGGACACCGTGAAACATCGACGAGATGCAGCTTGGCAGGCTTTCAGGACCGACTCGTCGAAGCCTTCGGGCATCCCACACGAGACGTAACAGTAGATGAGGGAGGATGAGCGGACAGCGAACACACGGTTCAGACAGCAACGTCAGGCCCTGCAGATACGACAGATGATCAGGGGGACATCTCATCTTGGCAGCGAAGGCTTCGACACCTTTCACTATGAGTTTGTGAGTTTCCAATCCAATCCTAGCTATGGCGTTTTTTTAAACGTGATGAATCATGTATTCTTATTACTTTGATTTTTGTATAAACGCGGAATCTTGCAATGCATCGACCCCCGATACGCCAGGAGGAGACATATGGATATCGCAAAGGTATCTATGAAGTATTGAATGATCTTGATGCTTTGGGAGAGCCTGTAGACTGGGAGGCCTTAAAGTCTTGCTGATCGATTGAGGTGAGAAGTTAATACGTGTGAGTTGATTTAATTAAATAAGTATATGTGAAGTATATCAATACTAAATTTTGTGACTTGTCCTATGTGCAGGTTGTGACACCTAGTCATCAGTGGATTTCATATATATGTTTTGTGAGACACAGACACGCTTCTGTGTCTCTTTTTTGTATAGACATGGTTATCGTTATTGTTTTCCTTATGGTTATGGTTATTGTCATTGTATAGACATGGTTATGGTTATTGTTCTTGTATAGACATGGTTATGGTTATGGTTATTGTTTTGTTTATGGTTATGTTTAACTTTATGGTTATGGTTATGGTTATTGTTTTGTTTATGTTTATGGTTATCATTATGGTTTTGATCAATATGGTTATGGCCGGTTATGGTTTTACACAAAGTTCGTTATGATTATGGTTTTAAGTTGGTTATGGTTTTGCAGAAAGTTCATTTCATTTCTTTCATTTGCCTTAAATCTCATGTGAGATCCTACATTGATAGCATGTAGGAGGCGTATACATATGGTTTTCTTTTTTAAGTTTATGTTAAAACGAAGGGAACTCTGCCAAAATTTATGCAGGAGCACGATTGATTTTGGTGCTACTCACTTTCTTGGGTAGAGGACAGGCAGTCTGGCTGCGGATGTGTCCATCTTTTCACTAGGCACAGGCCAACCTGCCTGTCCTCTGTCCAAGAATTTTTTTTTCTGTTATGGTCATCGCAATCTGCGTCACTAGGCACGTCGAAATATGCGTCAATAAGAGTACCTTTCGACGCATATTGCGACGTTTTTGTAGGGATGCGTATTTCGACGGTTTTTTCGATGGAGAGCGTCGAAGGCCCCCTTTTTTGTTGTAGTGCAGCCAAAAAAGGGAAGGTAACTAAACACGTATTACATGAAGCCGGTGATTGCATACGCCATACAACAGGTTGGGATGACCATGTGGACTCTTTATCAGTGCATGCCTATCTTGCAAAATGCTGTGACAATGAAGCAATTGTGGAAGAGAAGTGCATACGTGAGAATGGAGATGCAGGTCCTTCTACTTCAAAGAGGGTTACAATAGCTAGTGGAAGAAAGGATCCAGAACCTTCTTATGAGGCTCCACCACATGTGCCTCCTCCTCTTGAGATTCCAATGGAGGAGGCATCTACAGGAAAGAAGAAAGAGAAAGGAGAAGCTAAAGCAAAAGGCCCTGCATACAAACTACAATATGAAATTGAAGCTGCCACAAACTTAAAGCAGGTATTGGAGGAAAGGATTTTGAATAGCAAAGTTGAGTTTACCTTGGGTGAGGTTCTTGGCATTGCTAAATGCGAGTTTCATGAAGAAATTATAGATATCATAAAAAGAAAGGGGAAAACTCTCACTGAGTCTATTCCTCCACAGTCTGAGGGTGAAGGGGAGTCACTTAAGGCACATGGAATACATGTCCAAGAGAGTGATTGTGATGAAAATATGGTAGGATGCTACCAGTGTTCTTGAAGAGATGCACATGCTCGATTTGTAGATGATGATGATGATGATGAAGCCTCCTATAAACCCACTACTCCAAAAATCTTTGGGCAATAGCTACAACAGAAACCTTAGTCAAGGTGGGTGATCTTGAGGAGCCATATGTTGCATTGATAGATCATGGCGCTGAGATCAATCTTATGTCCAAAGAGTCTTTACACGAAGGGTAAGTGGCCGATAGACACAGACCATGGGTGGATGATTAGAGCTGCAAATAACTCATCACAAGAGCTGTATGGGGCTTGTCCAAATGTGAAAGTGATGATTGGTAATGTGAAGGAAGAGCAAAATTTATTTGTGCAGAAGATGTCTACCTATCCTCTTATCCTTGGGTATCCATACATCACAGCCGTTCACATGGAAACAAAGGTCTTGGATGATGGTTCTACTTATGCTAGGGTAAAGAGCAGAGATGGAAAGCGAGATGTGCAATTTTTGATTGTGTGTGTGAATCACGAGAGGAACCGCAATAGTCTTCGTGAGTATCCTCTCCAAAAGCGAACAAAGAGTTCGAAGAGTACAAGGAGACAAGGGGTTTTTTCCATGTACCATTGTGAAGCAAGATTGCAATGGTACAAGAAGAAAAAGATTCTTGCCTGACCCAAAGCGAGAAGAAGCTTTTTCTATAGGTTTCGAGGGATTAATAGAGCATGGGTCAGTATGTTTTATGAAGCTTGATGATATGAAAAGAAGTGCGCAACATTATGTATATAGTGTACATAAATACATGAAAGAAAATGGTTTCATAGAGGATACTGAATATATTTCAAGTTTCTTTGAACAAGTTTCTCATGTAGATACTATGCTTGAGCTTGAAGCTATAATGGATTCTAGCATGCAAGATGAAACCCACATTGTGGAAGTATGCTCTATGGAAATGTATGATGTGATTGAGGCTTTTGAAGATTAGAAAGATTTCAATGCTAATGAAGGACCGGAAGTACGTGTGGAGACCAAGTACAAAACGGTGGCTAAGAATGTGAGACTAGTGGCCTTACCTTTACCATCATATTGCAGGAAAAATCTAGAGCAAGCTTCTTTGCAGCCGAGTCTTAGGGATCCAAAAAGAAATGGACACAAGTTCACAATGGAATCCCTAAAAGAGATAAAAGTTGGTTGTGAAGAGTTTTTAATAGAAGAAGAGAAAAAGATTTTTAGAGAAATTCTTTCAAGACATGGTAAGGCTTTTGCTTTCCCGCCACATGAGATAGGGTGTGTTGATCCTAATGTTGTTGCACCTATGGTGATCTTCACTATCCCTCACGTACCTTGGAATCTACGCCCAATTCCTATTCCAAAAGAACATTTGCCAAAGTTAATGGAACTAATCAATGAAAAGATTAGCATGGGTATCTTGGAGCCTTATTGTGCACCATATTCAAGGTGTTTTACTGTGCCTAAGAAGAATGGAACTTTGCGGTTCATACAAGATATGCAACCTGTAAACAAGGTTACCATCAGGAATGTGGGTACATGACCTATAGTGGATGAATTTACAGAGGCGTTTGCAGGAGTAGAGATCTGACAACTATGAAAACACCTTTGGGATTGGTAAAAATGTGTACCTTACCTCAAGGAGCAACAAATTCAGTTGCACACATGATGAATGGGATGAATATGGTTCTACGTGACTTCATACCTCAAATCACAATGCCATTTCTTGATGATGTGCCCATCAAAGGATGTGAAGACAAAGATAAAGATGAAGCTATGGATTCAAGCGGTGTCGTAAGTTTGTTGCAGACCATATTGAAGATTGTGAGAAGATTTTGTCAAAGGTTGAAGAATTTAATATTACCCTATCAGGGCAAAAATCTGTATTTGGTGTTAACAAAGTGTTGATTGTGGGGCATATGTGTGGTCCTTATGGTAGAAGACCTTGTCCAAAAAAGATGGATGCAATCAAAAACATGAAAAAAACATGTACAACTATAACTGAAGTTCGAAGATTTCTTGGTGCTTGCATCTTCTATCTTATTTGGATACCACATTATGCACATGTAGTAGATCCCCTTTATAGGTTGTTGAGAAAGAATCAAAAGTTTCGATGGGAAGAAGAGCACACAAAAGCCATGAGAAAGCTAAAGAAGCTACTTCTTTCATCGCCAACCTTGAGAAAGGTAGACTATGCATGTGAGAGACCTGTCATTGTGACAATGGACACGAGTCCTACAGGGATAGGATGGGCAGTAGGGCAAGATGATGATGAAGGAAAAAGGTATGTGGTGAGATCTGGAGCCAAGATTCTGAGTTCTTGCCAACGCGATTATGCACAGGTAAAAAGGGAACTATGGAGGGTGGTTACAGCATTGAGGTGTGACAAGGAGTACTTGATAGGGGCATTAGTGGTTGTGGAAACTGATTGTTTGCCTCTTCTTGGAATGATCACAAATTGTTTGAGTCCTGATATTGCAATGTTGTGATGGATAGCCTACATAAAGTCCTTGAATCCTGAGTTCAAGCATATTGCAGGTAAAGACAATCCAATGGCAGATATGCTATCTAGAGCAAGGTATGAAGATGAACATCAACTAACCACTCCCACTGCAAATTCAATGTTTGGCCTTGTAGCTACCATATCATACATTAGATTGCCTACAACCAAAGAGTAGAGAAGACCTTCTTGCATTGTGCATACGGAAATTGGAAAGAAGGCCTAAAGACATTGAGCTTGCAAAAGCTCGACTAAAGAACGCAAGGTTGAAAAACAAAGAGAGATTTGACCAGATGCATAGGCTCATACCAAAAGACATTGAAGAAGGTGATTGGGTGTTGGTGTATGATAGTAGCCTTGAAAACTAGCACTCTACAATAAGGAAGCTTGCAAAGAGATGGTTTCCTTATGTTGTCAAACATGTGCATGGAAATGCAACTTACACCTTCAGTGAACTAGATGGGACTGAACTGAAAATTCCCATTGCAAGAAAAAGAATTAAATTATTCCAAAGATGAGGGGATTCTGATCCATTTGATGCACAACCAAGTGAAGAGGATGATGAAGCCAACTATATGCAAACTAAGGATGAAAGTGAGAATATGGCGTCTGACCGTGAGTTTTAATGCTCTACAAATGTTGTTGTGGCACATACCAGAGGATGTCCAAGTTCAGAGGGATTGGATGTCGTCCGTGGCACGTACATAGTGTGAAATAAAACATTCACCTCACTCTTGATACTTCTCGATGTATGCAAATAAAAGCAATCATGTACATATTGTGCTATATGTTGAAGTGTCTATTGTGGTCATTATCATGTACATACCTATCCGAAAGGTCGTGGCCCTGGATGTGGCACATTTGCATGCTCTTCCACTTGATAAGATGCTTAATTTGGTTTTACAATGTATATATTCCAAGTGTTTCATGGTGGCAAACTCATCTCGCCTATAAAGATTGATGCGGGTAAAAATTGCCAAAAATAGCAGCTAACAGGCATCGTTGCAGAATAGCATGTAAAGTGATCCAAAATGGTATATTGATGGAAAATGATGCTTATCTATGCTTTTTATGCCTAAACGAGTGATCCCATAAATTTAGGGATTTTTCTGACTCCGTTTGGGATTTTTCGCATCAAAAATGGCATTTTTTTGGTATAGAGAAGCTAGAATCTTGTAATATCGAACATGTTGTTAACTGAGCCGATGTTAGTGAACAGAATATGTTAAAGTCCCGAGCCTTGTAAATTCACATCAAGGATTAATGCAAAGAAGTAGTAAAGATTGGAACTACACATTTTTTACGTTTTCTCAAAATGGCCATGTATTGTAATTTCTAGATTTATTTCAAGCCATTGTAATAATCGTAACGTGTTACGGGCTCAATAAAAGTTCCAAGCTGTAATAATACATCAATTTGTGTGCCTAGGTTGCAGATATAGTAATGTACGGACTCTTAAATGCCTTGGATATTTATTTTGTAAATTATGGATAAATTTTATAATTTTGTTTTGCTAGTTTTTGCATTAATTTCTAATTACTTTCGTAAAAATTTGATAAAACATGATCTTCATGAGCTCTTTTGGATGCATAATGACGGCACAAATTTGGAGCACTTTTATGCCCTCATTGGTTGAGTTTTGCGTGATTCGCTCTTTTTGGAGGTCGATTAGGTGATTTTGTTGTAATTAGTGTTTTTGAAAAGAAGATTGCTAGTTTTGGCTTGCTTGTGTATGTCAAGAGTGTTTAAATGTGATTGTGGATTATTTTTTGTGGTTTATGAAAATTTTCAAGAACTTTTATGACTTTTTGGCATCTGTTTTGGAATTTTTGATTTTTTGGCTAATTTTAGGCTAATTTTGGCATTTTTTGAGATTCAAAAAAAATAATATTAAGACAATTTTGAGAACTTTGACCACAACTCAATTCGATGGTTGATCACAAGATTTAGTGTGCGGTCCAACAATGTTGCAAGACAATCTATGATGAATGCGATGGTAAGCTTTGGCTTTCGATGAAAAATTGGATTCGACGACCCATATTGGTGAGAACCCCCTCTTAATTTTATTAAGGTTCAAAAATTTTAAAAACAAAAACTCTCCCTCTCAAGAAAGCGCACTTATTTTCTCTCTCTCTCTCTCTCTCTCTCTCTCTCTCTCTCTCTCTCTCTCTCTCTCTCTCTCGTGGGACCCGCCACCCTTCAGATTCTCTGTCTCTTTCACTTTCCATCACATTGATTGCAAGGCAAAAAAGCACCAATACACACACACACCTCTCTCTTGTTCTCTCTCTCCTCTACTGCACGTTGATAAGATATTATTCTCTCTCTAGCCTTATAGGCACTGTTCTTTACCTATTCGCATACACACATACACACACAAAAACAGAGCAGCATCCCTCTTTTTTTCTCTCTCTTACCCCCTTGCCTATGTCGCTTCCTCTGTACCGCGTTCAAGGCTACACACGTCCACAAGTAATAAACTTTTGTTTAATTTTTATTTACTTTGATCTAATTTGTTAGAAAATTCAACTTTTTTTTTAACTCTTAAAAAGTCAAATAAATGCCAAAAATAATGAAAACTCACAAAACAATTAATTAAAAAATCAAAAAATCAGTAAAATGTTCCAAAAATATAAATCAATTAATAAAATAAAAATATAAAGAAACAAAAAATAATATAAAGAAACTTTTTTAAAAAATTCAAGTAAAAATTAGAAAAAACATCAAAAAATTTTAAAAAATCAAAAAAGTAGAAGAAAATTCAAAAAATAGAAAATCATAAACAAGTTTTAAAAAATGGAAAAATCACTATAAAGTTTCCTAAAACAATCTTAAGAATCATATGAAAACGTAAAAGGTCCTGAAAATTCATTAAAAAGTCAAAAAATCATAATAAATCATGTAAAAATTAAAAATCATAAATTTCCTAAAATTTGCAAAAGTATCAAATAATTAAAATAATATAAACAAAGAGAGAGATGTGTAAAAAAAAAATTTACAGACGTATCACATTAAGAGCAGACTGAGTTTTAGTCCAAAAAGAGAGAGAAAACGATTGAATCAAAGACAAGACAAAGCCGTGTGGTATTGAGGTAGAAAAATGTAAAACTTGTGAAAAAAGAAAGCAAATCAAGTCTACCTAAAACAAAGTGATCTTGCAACATACGCCAAAAAGTGATCAGCTAGAAAACAATCACAACAAGATCCAATTCAAAATCATTTATCGGTAACACCTTGCAATTAAGGCTAATGTCGCAAGCCAAATTTACTAATTGAGCCGCTTTTGGAAAAGATGGGAAAAATTTGAGTTGTAAAACTCAAGAGAGCTCAAATTTTGGCTTAGAAAGTTAGAAAATCCTCCCAACTGTGTCCTAACTCCTTTTGTGGAAATCATCAGTATTCTAGCCAATTTTGGAACGTGTTGCTGCAGTTCAATCAAAGAATGCCAGAAGTTAGAAGTAAGCCTGATAGCCAAAAATTGGAAAATGCAAAGCAGGAAAATCCCATTGGACAACATGAGACTTTGCTACGAGTAAGTGATATAGATTGAGCCAACATGGACTTGAGTCGATCCAAGAGTTCAATCGTATCAAAACCAATTAGCAACAATAGCATGGAGCATAGCACAATAGAGAAAATCTTACAGCTCCATGGCTATAGTAAAGACAAGGTTTCTTATGCTGATTTACAAGGCCATCGGTATTTGATGAGCAATAAAAGTAGCAGAGGAGCCAAGATCCTATTGATTAGAGTGAAGCTAGATAAAGAGAACTCCTAGATGTTTACAAATTTTAGTGGAGCCAGGTATTGCAACCTCAAAGATGAGGTGCAGAGATAGAAGTTTGAAAAATTGACCAAAGTGGTTATCCAAACATTTGCACAAGCCAACAGACAATACAATTGGTGCATGTGTAATCACAATCATTATACATGGACTACAGTGGTCGAGTCTACAATGAAGAGCCACAATTGGAAGACCCAATACACCAACCAATAGAAGTAAATCTTATCAGATAACCAAGCCAAACAGAGTATAGAGGTCAAGATGGAGCAATCTACAACATGCTGCTAAGTGTTCTAAAAGAGGATGGCGACAACTTAGCCAACATAGAAGCAACAACTTCTCAGCAAGATCTTGAGATGGAGGAGATAATTGAAGTACCACCCGTAATGGTGTACTACTCAGATTGTGGAATAAACGGTGGACATTTTCTAGAGGCTTGTCCCAAGAATCCGTACAATAGGAACACAGTAAATACAAAGCACAACATGAGTAAATGGGAAAGGAAAATTTTGGTGTAAGTGCATCTAGCTTACCATTTTTGGTGCAATCAAATGTTCTTGCATTAGCATGATTAGAAATACAAGTAAAAACACTTCAAGTTCAAAATCTACATGAAGATGCACAGGCACCTGAACAGCTTAAGTTGGAGCCCGTAAACAACAAATTCATGCATGAATTTAGTTAGACTCTTCAGTTATCACTGGAGGTCAAAAATAGTGCTAGGCTCACAAATGATTCTATATCCACAATGAGTAGTGTGAAATCATTTATGAGTCTAAGGTGGTCAAAAAGAGTGCTAGTCTTTCAAATGAACCTAATCCATAGCAAGTAGTGTGCAATCATTTATGAGTCTAAGGGATATATCAAAGTGAATGCTACTAGCATTGTATGGCATACATAACTCCTATACACATTATGTAGATCAAGAAGGGAAATTGTACAAAAAGATTTGACCAGTGTTTGAGAGGTCTACATACCATCTCATAGAATTATACCCAATGATAGATCAGGAATGATGGTTTATCTCTGAAGAAAGAATCTATCATAGCACATCCTCTCTAGAGCTAAATGACATTACTGCGTGAACCCAAAAATCTATCCAAAGCCAAACTCTCACCCATCTCAAAAGTCAGGCTTCAACATTGTGATTAGACAAGCATATATTATGACCGAAATCCACATAGATATAGACAAGCATCTAAGATCTATGATTTCTTAGGTCTTGAAACCATAGAAGTTCATGTCATAAGAGACCCACGGGATAAACAATATCAAGGTAGCACCATTTTAGATGAATTGGGAAAATCTGAGGGTATCCTAGGTGAGTGGGATAGATGAGGCCGCATAGGGTCTTGTGATTGGACCGTTATCAGGTGGAGCTCAAGAAAGACGCCCCTATAAAACTTATAGGGTGGTCATGAGTGGAGACCTCGTTTCACTCGCCTACTCCCGCTTTGCGAGACCTCTGTGTCTGCATTGCTTTTGGGTTCCGAGCCCATGTATGAGCTTGCGCGATGAAGACTATAGCTTTGTGTATTATATTTTAGGTTAGGCTTCTGTTTGTAGAATGCTTGCTTGCTGTTCAGTGACGTCTGTGAGCTTGCTTGCACAAATGGCGTGAGTACC
Source organism: Adiantum capillus-veneris (assembly GCF_014529385.1). Taxonomy (NCBI): domain Eukaryota; kingdom Viridiplantae; phylum Streptophyta; class Polypodiopsida; order Polypodiales; family Pteridaceae; genus Adiantum; species Adiantum capillus-veneris. The sequence continues at coordinate 57,571,346 of NC_140931.1, forward strand.
TGCCGGCCTTTTTTTTTTTAATTTGCTGCTTGTGGTAGCCATCTAGGCATTTGAAGGCACGCGCGTATCCTCGGTCGGTCTTTCCATGTGTGTCTTCAGTCGTTGTTCGACAGGGGATGTGTCATTGCTCCTCGAGTAAGCTACCGAACTTTGAGCACGTTTCTCTGCTTGTGTTTTGGTGTTTCGTGTTAGGTGCTGCGTGCATTAAGCGCTAGGGTTTGCCATGTGGACAACGATGGTTTCTCCCCTGTTTTGTTCCCGAAGCACTGTTGTTGGTGCTGCGACTCGTTGATTCTGGCCAATTTATGCTTGCCCTCTATCGAAGCACTGTCTCTGAAGAATGCTGCTTCGGCTCGATTCATGCCTGCCCTCTGTCATCCTGATGTGTGCTACCCGTGAGAAGAATGGTGCCCCATTGTTCCATGCGATGGGAGGCATGTCATGCTTGACCTCTGCTCGTCTGATGTATTCTAACCGTGAGGAGGATGGTGTCGGTTCTATTAGATAGCGGAAAGCATGTGAAATAGGCTGATGCAGGTGGTTGTTTAAGTCCTTTTTGGTTGTTACTAAAAGGTTTGAGCATTTGAATGTCTACATGTTTGTATATTGGCAGTGAGTTGCTGGGTATCAGCTACAATGCGCCCGAACAGCAGAAATCATGTGGATGGAAATCTTTCAAGATGGTGTAGCTTTCGGTTCGTTTTTGTTCTATGATTGTATGCAGATTATTATTGCAAATATTGGGTTCTTTTCTGGATGGAGGATTATCTGTACCTTTTCCAGGTTGCTAGCAGAATTAACAGGATTGGAGTATCTATGTTTCTTACTCTGTCTGCGGCTTGTTGATGTAATATGGCTTTGTTTTGTGAAAGTCTCACATTCATATCTGTCAATTAACACTGTTTATATATTCGATGTCGTGCAAGTTAGCTGCTGGGTGAAATTTGTGTATGGTTTGTGTTATGCTTAACATGCTCTGGTTTTTCTATGAATTTTGTAACAAGTTTCTGGCTTTTGTGATTTGGCATGCTATATAGAAATGTAATTTGGTGTTCGTTTGCAGCCTTCAGTTTTGGTGTATGGTATATGCAGGTATGCCTCACTGTAGGTAGAAGTTGTGATACTCGGGAAAGTCTAGCCCTGAGCTGGCTTTATTTGAACGGATAATATTTTGAAGAAGCAGTTTCTATTTTCTTATTATTATTTTTGAACAATATATTGGATTGATGTTCCTACTGTGGGTTCATTGCGGATATGAAAGTGACCATATGGTGTTTTGATTGAGCTTGGGTTTATATTTTTAAATCAAGTTTAGTCCTTGATGTATTATATCTTTTTGTATGTTTGATAAATGCCTTGTTAACAATGAAAAATCTTATTGGCTTTTGTTTTTAGCTTGGATATTCTCATATATCTCGGTGCCAGTTGTCACCCACCGTAAAGAAGAAACTTTTTTGCCTCGATTTGCCAATTTTGTTTATTATTATCTTCTCTCACTAGAAAGTGGATTTTAAAAGACCTGCATTGTAGCCTTCTCTCTCTAGAGATCCGCTTTTAAGACTTGGATATTTAGCTTATGATTGTCCAGCTTATTGTCTTAATATCCATCACTTTTGCATTCTTTATAAAAGCCTCTAGCCATCCAGTTATATATAGAGTTTGCAAGGCATTTTCTGCTCCTCTGGTCTTCCTGATAACGTGCTGGGATATTTCTTATGTGTTGCTATTTCCTCACTTCAGCTCTCCCTTTTGTGGACTTGTACTATCAAGCCTAAGCTCTACCTACATACCAAGTCTCCATGGATCATACAATGTCTGGTTAGGGCCTTTTGAACTTGTCTCTATTGAGTTTTGAGCTATTGTTACACGTTTTGCCTTGATTTCTTGCTCGAAACTTATAATACATTCTTACAAATCCTAACTTGAATAAGGAGGAACTTGCTTTCGATTTTGAAGACGACCTTGAGTGTTCTAATGTGAGTAAAGAGGGTGTGCAAGCTACGATAGACCTTCCTGCTTCCTCTGGTTTGTTAAAGTTACCTGAAACACATTTCTCTCCTTTTTTCAAATCGGATTTGTCCCCAAAGCTTTCGAAAAAGCTTGCTCCAAAGTTGAAGAGGTCATCCCCTTCTAAATCCTTAAGAAAAGCTCTAAGCTATGCACGTAGTAATGTATTTCTATTATGTCCATGATTTGAAGCTTGTTTAAGGTTGTGAATAACATATTTATGTCACAGGCCTCTCTGTACATCCTCATGACTCGAGCTCCGCTTTTGTCGCACCAAAGGAGAGTGATGAACCAATAAGTGACAACTTTGGCTCTCAATTGGCATTAGTGCCTTCTCTTAGGGTTTTGTCCATATCAGAGCTTTCTGATGCTATTTCCTTTCGTTTTTCATTTGAGGGAAAAGTGCTATGCAAGTATGGTACTTATAAAATACCTAAAGCTAGCTATGCATGACATTTGAAGGCTGACTTAATAGACAGAGAGTCCAAGAACACTGTCACCTTTGTTGTCACAGAAGTGTTTGTCAATGAGTTTGTTGAATCTTTTCAAGTCGGGGAGTTTGTGCATTGTCTAGGGATATGTGTTCGCTACGTGCGACGGGCAGGCCTGCCTCTGGCTGTGAGAGGTGTGAAAGAGAGAGAATGAGAGAAACAGATGCAACTGAATTTGGAAATCACCATACCCTTCAATTAATTGATTAAAGCTTTGAGTAAAACTGAATTCTTAGCCAAGGCGGGCTGTTAACAACACCGTCACTTGGATCATTTGCTAACTAGGAGTTTAAGCTCCCGTTACAGGATTAACCTAGCCGTTAACGACACCGGACTTAACAAAATGCTTAATCAACCTTCAGACTGTTGTCGGTGATGAGATTCCCTTTTGTCGCTTTATCTGTCTCATTTACCTAATTCTACTCATTGCCTCAATCTTTATGCTTCAATTATTGCCAAATTCTCTGCAAGCTATCTCTATGTAGCATCCTTTGATCACCTCTGTCGTCCTTTTTATGCTTAATTGAGAGAAAGATTGAGAGAGATCTTTCAACATCCCTCCCGTATTTCTTGGTCTTCACCCCCTTCACAGATTCCTCAGTTTTACTCCTTCACTTCCCGTAAGAGATCTGCCAAACTCACCCCGATAGCTTAGGGGTTTGTAGTCATCCAAGCTCTTCCTTGCTTAGCTTCAAGAACGAGATCGAAAGAGATTTTGAGAGATCTTTGCCTTGGTCAAGCTTGCTTGCTTCGACCATATTCTTCTCGACCTACTTGCTTGCCTCGACAAGCTTCCTCCCTTGCTTTGCTTGCTTGCCTCGACAAGCTCTTCTCGACCTACTTGCTTTCCTCAACAAGCTTCCTCCCTTGCTTTGCTTGCTTGCCTTCTCCCTCCTCACCTTGGCTTGCCCCTTGTGAAAACGAGAGAGAGAGAGAGAGAGAGAGAGAGAGAGAGAGCGTTTCTTTTTCTCCTAATCGAGATCCTCCTCATGCCTCTCTTGCTTCGCTTGCTTGCCTCAACAAGCTCTTCTCAACCTACTTGCTTGCCTCGACAAGCTCTTCTCAAGCTCTGCTTGCTTGCCTTCTTCCTCCTCGCCTTGGCTTGCCCCTTGTGAAAACTCTCTCAAGAGAGAAAAAGCCTTCCTTGCCATGTCGTCCCCAACACGAACGAGAGAGAGAGAGAGAGAGAGCAGGAGAGAGAGAGCGTTTCTTTTTCTCCTAATCGAGATCCTCCTCATGCCTCTCTTGCTTCCCCCTCGTAACCCTATATTTTTTTCTCTTTACTCACCCCGTCTCACTTACCCACAACCTGCAACGACGGCGCCATCGGTGATGTGGCATGGGAGTCCTATTTATGACATGGCAGGGCCGGGGTTCGACCAGCACGAAATTCACCGAGACAGGCTCCGAAAGTGGTCGCCCTGGGCTGCCGAGGAGTTTCCGCTTCACGAGCGTGCCCGTCTGAGCCTTAGGGAAGGTGCTGCGAGCATCATCTCACCCCCTGCGCCCCTCCTGTCTGCTTGCCCGCCATGATTTGCTTCTTATTTTTCCCTTACAAACTAAAGCCCTTAGTTTATTAAGTGGGCGGCCAAGGTTGTAGGCCCTTGGGCGGCCATTTGAATTGTGAGTATGGGTGGCCATAGCCTTTGTAAGGGCATCACATTTAGCATACATGTCGGCCAAAGCACTGCCAAGCACGACATCTCTTTCGAGCAGTCCTTGTCAACAGTCTCATCAAGGATTCTCTCCCCTCGTGGTCAATCCCGCAATCAATGCTTTCCATGAGATCACATGAAGCTCTTCAAGCAGTTTTTGTACTTAATGAGACGTACACCACATTTGACGTACATGTAGCTGCTATCAATGCACTGTCGAAGATAATATTTTGGACAAGATTCTCTTTGAGCACTTACTTTGCTGCACTCCAATCGAGCGGACCGAACTGGTACGAAGCCGGCCCCAAGTGAATCTTTAACGGCTAATATCTTGGCGACCGGGACTCTGATCACTGCTCTGAAAAGACCGACGCGCTCCACAAAGTGAGCACTTCAGGCCCATGCATTCATTTTATGTTTTTCACCTCAGCTGCAGTTGCCGAATCCGGTACGGATCTGCAATCGACTCAAACTTCAATATGCCATAACTTCTTAGCTCCAATCGACGAGCCGTAAAGACAGGCCAGTAGAGCACTTCAAGCACTACAGTTCTAGATCATAAAATCCCATTTGTGCTGACTTCAAGCATAGTCATTTTTGGCATTATTAAGGTATCAGTTGGCCTTTTAAAGCCGCATCTGGCATACATTAATCATTAAACTTGGCCTGTTAACAAGCCCTGATCATTGACCATTAAATGTGTAGGCTTCAAAGAAGCTTAGCTTGCATTTTTCTTCTCTGTTTCTCTACATGGCAACTGCACTTCAATCTGCATCTGCTTTAGGTACCTTAAGCTCTTTTCCATCATCAGACTATCATAACTAATAAACTTACAAAAAAAATGAAATAAGGCTTATACCCTATCATGAATGTTCTAGCTTAATCATTATGTAGCTGTCCATCAAAAATCTCTGAACTGTATCTGTCGTAGCTTCAAAGCATTCAATTATGGAGAACCTGTTTAGTGAACCCCTCTAGACTCCAATGCTCCAGTTAATGATGCACACGGCTTGACCATTAAGCTCTCTTTAAGGAACCCTGTCAAGCTCAAGTATGCCTTACTCTGTCTGCACACAGAATGGCCGTCCAGTCCTTTACCTCAAGTTCTGGTAGCAGAACCAACTCAAAAGATGTAAAGATACTTCAGTAATTGTTCAAAGAAGTCAGCTGGAAGCCAACCATGTTACCTTATTGAATGCATAACCAAACACTCTTCTAACTTAGCATAGTCTAGAAAACAAAACCTTGCATCATGCAACGTGCTACATCAGGCATCTAGTATCCTCTGCATCTGCAACTTGCACTTTAGTAACCCCCAGGATCAAATGGGATAACAAGAAATTTCCCACACACTGAAGCATCATAATATCCACATGCACATTCATTTCTTGTATCAATCAACATCAAGCATTTTTGGTGCAGATATGCTACCCCTGGTTCAAATAGCACGCAATTACTATGCATATTGATCAGTATCCATCCATATATGAATCTGCTCATGAATATCCTTAGAATCTCCTGGATCAAACACCATCGATATCACATAACATTGATGGGCTCCGCAATATACTAGAGCTTCACCTGAAGCATAGTGCAACACCCACATAATGTAAATTGTTGGCAACGTAAGCACGTTACTAGAAATCATTAAAGAAATCTGGCTCCCTTTTACTGGTAGCCAAGACATCACTGACATAAGAATCAATAGGCATAGCATCCAAATCTAGCCACATCTGGCACATTGTCCAAGCAAATGAGAACCCTCTGCATTTTATGCCGTATCAAGGATGATTTAGCATCATCACCCCCTCTAGCTTCATAGACATCAAGAAAAACTTTGGGAGTCTCTCGACCTGTATCATCAGATGAATTTTCACCTGTTGGCACTTCAGCTTGATCATGAAAAACAGCTTTATCCTGTAGATCTTCATCCATAGCATCCTTGGGAAAATCACTCTTAGAAGTCTCAACATTAATCAAAATTGTAGGGTATCTCCTCATGTAGTCCATGTACAAGTGTATATGTAAAATCTCTGTCGATAACCTGTTCACAATCAATATGATCCAAGCAATCTTCATACTCCTTGATATCACCCTCTGCTTCCTCATTTGCATCCATGTTACTTAGCAATATATTATAGAGCTGTAAAGGCTCATCTGGAACCCCCTCTGAAGAGGTATATGCATCAGAAAGCTCTTCTATACTGTCGTAAACATCTCCTTCAGATCTAGACAGAAATTCATCGATTATAGCATCCTCTTTTGTGATAGCAACATCAGCAAGGATATTGTTTGTAGCAATCATAGGTTCATTGACTTCCTTAGGCTCATTGTGTGCTGGGTCCATAATTTTCGTCACTTCATCAGCTACTGTGTATATAATAGCTTTGTCATCTGTAGCAAACATGTTGTCCTACTCGGCTATAGTGCTAATAGTTTTAGTAATGTCCTGTAGAGGCTGATCTGGTTGATGAACTCCTTCATAATAACCCATATCAAGGTCAACAGCTTGTGAACCACTTGTTGTAGAGTCTATGTCTTCACTGGAACCATTATTAGAGGTAGCGTCCATGCAAGCAATCTTTGAAAAAAATTCATATAAATCTGTTCTAGCATTAAATTCATTGTTTACCTTTTCTTCATTGCTCAAATTAAGCTCCTCTAAAACTGAAACTGCTACTTCCAGCTTAGCATTCTCTTTGGCTTTACTTCTTGCAGAAATATGCTCCCACAATTTTTGCAGAAACATGCTCCTAGAATTCATCATAGTTGAGGATCTGCATCTAATCCCCTTCACCTTTACTGAACACAACCTTATTTTGTTCTGTAATTGTGAGGTCCCCACCCCGTCGTATCAAATGGCAGATCTAATGGTGAACCTGGTGGCCACTAGATCTATAACGGAAGCAAACACAGTGGTTCAGGGTTCAACTAGCGGACGATCTCTCATCACAAAGTGAATTCAGTTCGAGCCTACTAGCAAAGAGATCTAGCTCCACCTCGCAGGGGAAGCGTACTTAAACTATCTAGCGATCCTAAGACCCACCTTCCAAGAGGAGAGAAACCTCGAGTGCCTTTTTTTCCATGTTTCAGAGGCACGTACACTTGAGACTTCGCCGCTCTAGGGGCAATGAGTATTACTAGTATCGATTTTAACACTATGGGGACAGAGAGTTCCCGACCAATCGGGACCACTCTTCTCATAGGCATTGGCAACCTGAGCCAAACCCCCACTTTCCACCCCCACACTCACACTTCTTTGTGTGTCCTAATTATTACCACAATGGTTGTTCAACATAGAGATTCCTTGATTAGATTCCAAATCACATTGTTCGTTAAGATAGCCCTTCAATCAGTATTGCAAACGGCACCAAGACAGTATTCTACAAAAAATTCTACTGAAACTTATTCATTAAAATTCCAATGTTCTGGAGGTACAACATCCCCCCTCCAGCGAGAGTTTACTCTTCCCGTTGTCACCTAGTTGCCCATACAACTAGGTATGTCCACCGCATAGAAAGAACGACATGGACACTCCCACCGTATAGAAAGCAAGACGTGGGTTCCCACCGCATAGAAAGCAAGTCGTGGGTATCCACCGCATAAAAAGAAAGTCGTGGATTCAAGAGCCCTTAACGAGGAACTGTGCCCCCTGTGATCAGTAGGGGGGTCAGGACTGATTCAACATTGGAAATAGAATGAACATGTCGAGCTAAAATTTTCCTAGCAGACATTCTTTTCTATTGCAAACAGCATACCCATCAATCATTTCTTTCCTAGTTTAGACTTTAATGTACAAATGAATTTAATGCCGAGGTTTCCGTCGGATTTCTCCAACATTTTTGGGGATATGTTCATTACTAGCTAAACGCGTGCAATGTTAAATTAAACAACTTGAATGAAATTATGACCTACCTCTTCCATTTCTTCGTCAATGGCCCGTGAGATGGCCGGTATTTGTTCGTCCATGGGAGCTTTTCCTTTCCGTTCACATTGCTCATTCCCGCCTCGCGGTCGTGGGCACCACCGAAGCAAGTTCTCTTAACCGAGGCCATTTTACTGACTACTTTAAATGATAAACTTGAAAAAGAGATAAAGTCCGAGAGCATCATAACAAACTAATTGGCAGATTAGAATCATTAAAGAATTCTCCTTATGCAAGAGATTATATTTTTTCTTCAAGACCTAGCAATTTTAAGGGTAATTATTTACTTACCCTATGGGAACTGGTTCTAAGGTTAATCACTTGGCTTAGATGATTAAGAAATTCATAATTTTACTAATTGATATACAAAAGAGATGAAGTAAGCAAGCTCAATCATTTTCTTAGAGCAATATGAAGATGCAGAATTACCGCATGCATGTGTGATAGAAAATTGTCTTCTTAATGGCCTACTGACGGATTAATGTTCAGCCTTAATCACATTTTAATGTGGGAGAAGATTGAGTCTAATTTAATTACAACACTATTGAGTGGTAAAAGAATGAATTTCATCAAATCTATACTATTACTAGCTGACAATTTATTAACTATGTTGCCTCGAGAGAGAATCTTTCATAATCATGTATTAATCCTTGATTAAGGATGATGAATGGCTGCATAGTTTAGCTAATTGAATGATGATTATGTAATGGAGTATAGCTATGTAAACTTAGAGATCAGCTATTGGGAATTATAGCTGAAAGTAGGCATAGTAGATGAAGAATATGGGAGAGCAATGATGAGATTTAAGAAGAACCACAATTAAACCATAATTACAGTGATTAGGGCTGAGAATCCTCTGATTTTTCTGATCCAATGAATCCTCAAGATGAGAATTTCGGCAGCACCTCCCTCCTTGCTTCTCCTTCAAAAATGGTGTGTGTGCCGACAACACCTCCCCAAGGTGTGTGTAAGTGTGTGTGTGTGTGTGTGTGTGTGTGTGTGTGTGTGTGTGTATTGGGTGTTCTTGTGAGCATGTGTGTTTGTGTGTGTGAGCACACATTTAAATAGGCCTCCTCAAGCTGAAAATCGAACCTGCTTGCTATTTTCATATGGGAGCTACTCCCGTTAAGCATGGCAAGTCCAGTTGCCTACTCACCAAGTGTCCAGTTGGGTTGGTTAACTGGCTCTCACACTTAGTTGCAAGCTTGGAAACTCTCCCAAGACTCCCACAAGGACAAAAGACGCCCCCTAGCTGCTAAAGATGACCTAGAGTGGCCTGGAACCTACTCCCACACAGCCTCGAGCCCCCGGTGCCTCCCCGGACAATTTTGGGAAAAATTTATCTTAGGCTAAAACGGGTCATATGAGTCGGAATTTGATGCCAAAAATTTCTATAGCAAGCTCTAACTAAGGCGTACTGGCCCGAGTACCTGCCCTATTTAGCAGCCCCCGTGGTCTGAAAATGCATTTTTTTGAAATTCGAGATACGGGTGGAGTTTTTCGAGACGGTCAAAACTGGACGGGTCGGGTGACCAAAAACTTACTATTTTTGGAAATTTTTTACAAAAATTGTTTTAATTCACATTTAGAAGCTTTAAAATATTCTAAACATCATGGCACTGACAGAATTCGGAAAGCTAAAAATAGTGACTTTTTTCAGTATATTCATTTCAAGGTACAATGGTGCTCTTTTTGATCGGGGTCAGAGACCTTACAACCTCCCCAACGTGAAAAATTTGAGATGTCCTCATCTCAAGAATGTGTTTGGGTAATCTTTTATGAGTGTTGGTTTGTTCTCCTAAGTTGCATCTTCTTCAAGGTAATCCTTCCACTTTACTAGATGCTCTGTGATAGTTATGTTGCGTAACTTTCTTTCCCTTGTTTCAAGTACATAGTTAGGTTGGAGCTCGAGAACTCCTTGTGCTGGCATGATTATCTGATCTGAGTCCAAAGATTGATCAGGGTTAGGAATATAGGGTTTGAGTAAGCTGACGTGGAATACATCATGAACCTTCAAGTTTGCAGGTAACTTTAGCTTGTAGGCTTGGTCACTCACAACCTTAATGATCTCGAATGGCCCACAATACCTTGGGCTTAGCTTCTTATATCTGCCTAGAGATAAGTTTCTTTTTTTTGTCGGACTTTCAGAAAAACCTTATCCCCTTCTTTGAAAGTTCTTTCTGAACAGTTCTTATCTGCATAGTGCTTTTGCCTATCCTGAGCTGCCTGAATGTCTTGGCGAATAGCTCTAGTCTGAGCTTCCATATCTTCTAACATCTTCCTAGAGGCTTCTACCCTGATGGTTGGATCTGAGAAGTTCAATGGTGCTAAACATTACTGTCCATAAAGAGCTTTGAAAGGTGACATTCCAATGCCTCTATGTTCGGAATAATTATAAGCATACTCCACCAAAGGTAGATATTGTAACCACTTCTTTGGTTCTTGCAAACAATAGGCTCTGAGAATGTCCTCGATGACTTGATTAACTCTTTCAGTTTGCCCATCTGTCTGCGGATGGTATGCTGTACTGAAAGCTAATTGTGACCCAATAGATTGGAAAAGAGAAGTCCAAAATTTTGATGTAAACTTGGAATCTCTATCACTGACGATACGCTTGGGCAGACCATGTAGCCTAAAAATCTCCTTGATGAATACCCGGCTAACATCTAAAGCAGTAAAGTTTGTCTTTACGAGTACTAGATGAGCCACTTTTGTCAGCATATAAACAACCACGAAAACAGAATCATAACCTCCTATAGAAGGTAATCCTGTAACAAAATCCATACTGATGCATTCCCATTTCATATGGGGTATGTCAAGAGGTTGAAGTTGCCCTGGTAACTTGATCCTTTTGGCCTTTATCCGCTGACAAGAAAGACATTGCCTCACATAGCGAAGTATGTCTCCTTTCATTCCATACCAAAAATAACTCCTCCTGATAGCATGAAGAGTTTTAGCATAGCTTGGATGTCCAGATGTAGGGCTATCGTGTGCTTCATACAAAATGGACTTCTTTAAGGCTTGATCTCTGGGTACACAGAGTCTATGTATGTAGTAAATACATCCTCCCATAAGAGATTAATCTTTGGCTTCAGGCATCTTATTCTGCTGAACTAATGATACTATACATTGGTACTCTAGATCTACCAAGGATGCTTCTTTGATTCTATCCCAGATAGGGTTATTTGGAATAGAGATAGCACCAAGAAAATATTTTTGGCTAAGACCATCTGCAACTGCATTCTCCTTTCCTAGTCTATACTTTATGTCAAGGTCATATTCTTGTAATAGCTCTATCCATCGCCGTTGTCGCATATTGAGAATAGGTTGAGTAAAAATCCATTTTAAGCTCTTGTGGTATGTCACTAGCTGAAACTTGCTCCTAAGAAGATAATGTCTCCATAACTTCAACGCATGTATAACCGCTAAAAGTTCCAAATCATGAGTAGGATAATTCTTCTCATGATCCCTCAGCTTTCACGAAGTATACGCCATCGGTCTTCCTTCTTGAGTAAGAACTCCGCCTAAAGCAGATTTGCTAGCATCGGTTGCTACTTCAAATTCTTTACTGAAGTCTGAAAGGTTTAAAATAGGAGCTGAGACCAAGAATTCTTTTAGCTTAGCAAATCTAGACCGTGCTCGGTCTTCCATTCGATCCTCATTCCTTTCTTCAGGAGTTCCGTCAAAGGTGCAGCAATACGTGCATAATCCTTGACAAAAATCCTGTACCATCCCGTTATTCCAAGAAATCCTCTTATTTCGCTGACGGTGGATGGTTGAGACCAATCAACGATATCCTTGACTTTGTCTGTGTCTACTAAAATCCCTTCAGCCGATATGAAAAATCCAAGATACTTGACCTTTGGTGAGCAAAAAGTGCACTTGCTCTCTTTAGCGTAAAGTTGGTGTTCTCGAAGAAGATCAAGTACTTTGCAAACATGTTCTTCGTGATCTGCCTCGTTCTTAGAATAGATCAGAATGTCATCAAAGAAAACCAAGACAAAATCATCCAGGTAAGGTATGAAAATATCCTGCATAAGTCAATTGAACTTGCAGGAGCATTTGTTAGACCAAAAGACATTACTGTGAATTCGTAGTGCCCATACCTAGTGTTTAAAGCCGTCTTTGGAATATCTGATTCCTTGATCCTGATTTGGTAATATCCTCACCTTAGATCAATCTTTGTAAACATTTTGGCGCTGTGGAGCCTGTCCAAGAGTTCGTCAATCCTTGGAATTGGATACTTGTTCTTGACAGTCACCTGGTTCAGTCCACGGTAATCTATGCATAACCTTAAGGGTCCATCCTTCTTCTTCTGAAAAAGAACTGGTGCACCCCAAGGAGAAGTACTGGGTCGAATGAATCCTTGCTCAATGAGTTGCATAAGTTGTTCCTTCAGTTCGATGGCCTCTGGAAGTGACATTTTATAAGGTCTTTTTGAGATAATTTCACATATAGGGATAGTCTCAATCTCATGATCAACCTCTCTATGTGGCGGAAGATTTGTAAGGTCTTCAGGGAATACATCATCATACTCCCTCAACTAGTTTGGTCGAAGTGAGGTATCTGATTGGTCCACCTTGTTAAGCTTTATCGCATAAATTTGTTGTCCCTTTCTTAGTCCCTTCAAAAGTATGCTGGCCTTAACTAGAGTAGCCCTAGGTCTCCCATTTTCCCCTGGATTAAGGCTTCGTTACCCAAGTTATCTGTAAAGGTAAAGTTTCCTTGTGCACAATGTATGTGGGCCCTATTTTGCTTTAGCCAGTCCATCCCTAGTATCCCATCAAAGAATCCTAAGGGTAGGGTTCAGAATTAGGCAGAAGCTGGGTGTCCCCCTAAATCAAAGTCGATTTTTCCTGCAGAATGTTGAGATACTACTTCCTTGCCATTTGCTAACTCTACAACTAGCTTGCTTGTTGGATACTTATCTAGATTTAGCTTCCTCATGCATCTGGGTGAAAGAAATGAAAGAGTACTACCACAATCTATAAGGAAGTTAACTTGTTCACCTCTGAGAGATCCTGGCATATGAATGACTGTGTATTGCTCGCAACCATTGGGATTGTCAATTGCACCATGTAGGGTTGCTCTCTCCACTGCTTCATCACCCACAATTGGTTGTACCACTGCGGCATTCAATCTCGCCGTAGCTCCACGCGCTCGCCCTCTGTTCATCCTTCCTCGTCCTCCTCTTCCGTTAGCTTGGCCACGCCCATGGGTATTCAAGGGTATGGCATTGGCGTTGGTTGCCTGAATGTTCCTGGGGCACTTGGATTTGTAATTTCCTACTCGTCGCAACCATAGCATCGAACATCTGGAAACTCCATGGTTGTGGCGGTAGCCACAATAGGGCGCTGGTCATATGCTTGGTTGGTTGGTCTATTAATCCAAGCAGTTGTCCTTGCCCTCTTTGCCCAATGATTCCTCCTGTTCTTATTAACCTTTTGTACTTCAAGAGCTAGAGGATTGGACCTCAATAAGGCATCCTGTAGTGTCGTTGGCCTGAGAGCTTCCAACCGAGTATTCAAAGGGTCGATTAGCCTTAGCAGATCCTTGCCACCTATTGTTCCAAGGCCATCTTAGGAGCATATCTCCGAAGAGTGACGAACTTTGCATAATATTCTTCGACAGATGAAGTCAGCTGTCTGCCAAAGTGAAAAGAATTCATTCATCTTCAAGGTTCTATAGGCAGGTGGTAAATAACGCCCCATTATCGTAGCTTTGATGTCTTCCTAGGATTGGGAAGATCCCTTAATATCCAGGTCCCTGCAATGTTGCTTCTATCATATCTTGGCATCGCCAGTCAAGCGGAACATCGCAAGCATGGTCTGATTTACGGGTTGGGTCCCCGCAGCTTCAAAGTAATCGTCCATGGCTTCCATTCACACTTCCGCATCTCTCTCCACATTTTCCCCCTCGCCCTTAAAGATCAAAGGTTGGGCTTGCTTAAGTAGGAGCTTCTTCTCTTGCGTTGCCGAATACAGAGCAACAGGTGGTGCCTACATGGGTTATACGAGATTCTTGATACCATTACTTGGATTTCAAAATAGACACGAGACTTTAAATAAAATTCAAGATTCCACTTTATCAAGAGACAGAGATTCAGAGACAAAAAGCACTTTATTGATGAAAATTTATTACAATTGAAACCTCTCAAGGTTTAGGATAACTAATGATCAACTTATTACATGGCCTTTTTGGATTGTGTATAAGATACGCCTAGGAGATTGTGTTCACATGATGCACTACTTTGTTCGTAAAGTAGTTCCTGTACTCATCCTTGAGTGGATAATAAACTAAGATATCGAGCCGAGATTCTTCTTTTGGTACTCCAAAATTTTTGACTATGTTCGTTCAGATCACCTCGGTGACCTTTTCCAGGAGCCAGTCGTTGATGGTTTGATTGGAGTCGCCTAAGACAGTCAGGTCCAATCGGGTAGGCAGCAGGTAGAAGAACTCCACTACCCTCAACTCTTCTCCCCAACGTATCTTCTTCAAATCGGTAGCCAGGAATCCTAGCTTCCGAGCGTTGATGTAGTAAACCCCTCTTGCAAGTGTCCAATCAAGTCCCCATCCTCTATCGATGGGAGTGGAGTGTGGCGTATGAGCCTTCATCAGTATCTCCATGACATCTCGCCTGAACTAGTGAACTGGGGATCGTCGAGCTTGCTCCTAAATAAGCTCAAACACTTGGAACTTCCGATATTCTAGCACGAGGTCTTCCTGCAACACCAATGCAAGGAATTTGGATCAACTACCCATATACTTTCAGATCCTTTTAAATGTTCAAACAATACGACTTTATTTCTCAGCCTCTAACCTAGCCTCTGATACCAGGTGTGAGGTCCCCACCCCGCCGTATCAAACGGCGGATCTAATGGTGAACCTAGTGGCCACTAGATCTATAACGGAAGCAAAAAAAGTGGTTCAGGGTTCAACTAGCGGACGATCTCTCATCACAAAGTGAATCGAGTTCGAGCCTACTAGCAAAGAGATCTAGATCCACCTCGTAGGGGAAGCGTACTTAAACTATCTAGCGATCCTAAGACCCACCTTCCAAGAGGAGAGAAACCTCGAGTGCCTTTTTCCCCATGTTTCAGAGGCACGTACACTTAAGACCACCGCTCTAGGGGCAATGAGTATTACTAGTATCGATTTTAACACTATGGGGACAAAGAGTTCCTGACCAATCGGGACCACCCTTCTCATAGGCATTGGCAACCTGAGCCAAGCCCCCACTTTCCACCCCCACACTCACACTTCCTTGTGTGTCCTAATTACTACCACAATGGTTGTTCAACATAGAGATTCCTTGATTAGATTCCAAATCACATTGATCGTTAAGACCGCCCTTCAATCAGTATTGCAAACGGCACCAAGACAGTATTCTAGAAAAAATTCTACTGAAACTTATTCATTAAAATTCCAATGTTCTGGAGGTACAACATCCCCCCTCCAGCGAGAGTTTACTCCTCCCGTTGTTGCCTCGCTGCCCATACAGCTAGGTATGTCCACCGCATAGAAAGCACGACATGGACACTCCCACCGCATAGAAAGCAAGACGTGGGTTCCCACCGCATAGAAAGCAAGTCGTGGGTATCCACCGCATAAAAAGAAAGTCATGGGTTCAAGAGCCCTTAACGAGAAACTCTGCCCCTTGTGATCAGTAGGGGGGTCAGGACTGATTCAACATTGGAAATAGAATGAACATGTCGAGCTAAATTTTTCCTAGCAGACATTCTTTCCTATTGCAAACAGCATACCCATCAATCATTTCTTTCCTAATTTAGACTTTAATGTACAAATGAATTTAATGCCGGGGTTTCCGTCGGATTTCTCCAACATTTTTGGGGATATGTTCATTACTAGCTAAACGTGTTCAATGTTAAATTAAACAACTTGAATGAAATTATGACCTACCTCTTCCATTTCTTCATCAATGGCCCGTGAGAAGCCGGTATTTGTTCGTCCATGGGAGCTTTTCCCTTTTCGTTCACATTGGTCGTTCCCGCCTCGCGGTCGTGGGCACCACCAAAGCAAGTTCTCTTAACCGGGGCCATTTTACTCACTACTTCAAATGATAAACTTGAAAAAGAGCTAAAGTTTGAGAGCATCATAACAAACCAATGGGCAGATTAGAATCATTAAAGAATCCTCCTTATGCAAGAGATTAGACTTTTCCTTCGAGAGTATTTTAAGGGTAATTATTTACTTACCCTATGGGAACTGGTTCTAAGGTTAATCACTTGGCTTAGATGATTAAGAAATTCAGAATTTTACTAATTGATTTACAAAAGAGATGAAGTAAGCAAGCTCAATCATTTTCCTAGAGCAATTTGAAGATGCAGAATGACCGTAGGCATGTGTGATAGAAAATTCTCTTCCTAATGGCCTACTGACGGATTAATTTTTAGCCTTGATCACATTTTAATGTGGGAGAAGATTGAGTCTAATTTCATTACAACACTATTGAGTGGTAAAAGAATGAATTTCATCAAATCTACACTATTACTGGGCTGACAACTTATTAACTATGCTTCCTAGAGAGAGAATCTTTCCTAATCATGTATTAATCCTTGATTAAGGATGATGAATGGCTGCATAATTTAGCTAATTGAATGATGATTATGTAATGGAGTATAGCTATGTAAACTTAGAGAGCAACTATTGGGAATTATAGCTGAAAGTAGGCATAGTAGACGAAGAATATGGGAGAGTAATGATGAGATTTAAGAAGAACCGTAATTAAACCATAATTACCGTGATTAGGGCTGAGAATCCTCTGATTTTTCTGATCCAATGAATCCTCAAGATGAGAATTTCGGCAGCACCTCCCTCCTTGCTTCCCCTTCAACAATTGTGTGTGTGCCGGCAGCACCTCCCCAAGGTGTGTGTAGGTGTGTGTGTGTGTACTGGGTGTGTGTGTGAGCATGTGTGTTTGCGGGTCGCCGCGACTGACGTCCATAGCATAGCTCTCAAGCATCAACATATTTATCAATATAGGGGAAGCGACTCGGATGAGGCATGGGAACTCACTAGGGTGTCAATCCTAATGAAGTGAACTCGAAGAGATGCAACTACTCATTCTATAAGTAAATCAATCGCATTACTGCCAAGTAATCTGCTTCCTCCTACACCGTTCTTCAGTCATCACGCCCGTTTACCATGCAAATCATATCAAAATCGCACGAAACTTGAAGGGAAGCTACAGGAAACTATCAGGAACATATCCTTTCACTGTCACAACATTCTGGAGAGGTACAACGACCGCGATTGTTCGTCCCAAAGTCAGCAAAAACAGCGAACAAGTGATCCTAATGGGTCGTTTGAGGGTCCCTAAAGCCCCTCCTAGGGTCAAAACAACATAAAACACGCATATAGACACTCAAAACTACGATTTAAGGCCTCAAACTCGTAGTTGAAAACCTACACGGAATCTTGAATGATTACACTTGAATGAAAAAGCAAGAGGAGAGGAACACAATGCAATAATCAAATCTGAATTTGGATTACCGTAGCCGCAATGGCAAAGATTACAAGGTTGAACAAGAAGGAGCTCTCAAACGTACGATGTCCTCTAAGTTCTCCATTAAAAGATTATCTTCAAACTTACAAAAAATGACCTTTATAGATTAGGTCTTTACAAAATGGCTTGTCCGGCCATAAGCTCCCAAACCTCTAACTGGCTCTCTAATATACAATTGCTCCCATAAGAATAATCATACATCCTTTGACAATTTCCCGGCTTAGAGATGCTTCTTTACAAAAGAATTTTACAATGGTTTCTCAGAAAAATATGGTCCTTCTGGCAACGGCCGCTTGTTGCTTCGTCCGCCAAACACTCCCCCCTTCCTTATCCATGCACGCCCTCGTGCATGATCAGTGCTTTGGCCGTTCATGTGGCTCTAATGAAGCGAGTGTCGCTGAAAAACTTCTCGTTCGCAGGAAGGCTTCGAGGGCTTCTTGATGCTGTCTGAATGGATTTTCAGATAAGGTGTGTTGGTATGCTACATACCTTGCCTTGAGGTCCTTCGCCATGGGATGGAAAATCCTTGGATCCATTTCGAAGAATCCTGTGATGAAGGCCTCTTCAAATGTCTGCAAGTATTGTGAGGGCAGGTACATTATCCTGGAGTACATGGCCATCAAGATGCGTCATGGCGGCGAATCCTATAGATTCCAGTAGATGCCTCTGTGTCCTTCCAAGAACAGATTCCACGGATGATCATCGCCTTCAGTGTCTTTAAACAACTGGATGCAGGTGACGATAATCCGGGCTATCTTTACTAACATTTTGGCACGCCAAATCGGGGACATCCCGCAGCAATGTGACTGTTGAATTCAGTGTGCTGACCATGTAGGCCATCGTAGGGGGTTGCTACGCTGTCAGAACCGGGTAATTTAGCTTGTGCGGCCTTGACCCCTTCCATGTGATGAAATCTTTCCAAGTGCGTCTTCGAGGGACTGGGCAAAATGTAGGATCTATTTGTATATGTTAAGGAGCGTTGTGGTAATTTGTTTGATCCTGTGGACTTTTGTCCAACCACTTCTGCCTCCACTTGGGGTGGTCATCGACAAGCATCTGAGCTTCTTCCCCTGTGAGTGCAATGCCTTTGTAACCACCTTCTTTGTTTTGTGGGAAGGCTAGTCGCATCTTTTCTTTCCACAAAATTTCTTCATGGCATAGTAGAGGAAACGGGAGGTACTCATGGCCAAATCCTTCCACCTGCTCTTCTAGTTGTAAGTATGTCAGGGCTGCTGACTCCAGTATCTTCTTTTCATAGAGTATGTATTCCTTGGCTGGCCCCTCTGGCATGTCCTAAATGCTCTCATTGAGTTCATCTCTTATATCCAGATCGGGCCCTTCGAATTCCTGCTCCTGTTGCCCTTAGTGTGATGTTCCAGGCAAATCTGGCGCTTGTTGTCCGGGCAGTAGTTGCGGTTGAGTCTGGGCTTTTTCTACTTTGATTTGCTGTTGAAAAAGCACATCTTCTCTTTCCTTTAGCAGTGTGTCAGCGATCTGCTTCGTATTCTGTAGTTCAGCGCTTGCTTGAGCTAGTTGCTGCTCCATTTCTTTTAACTTTAGCTCATTTGCCGCCGTCTGGGCCACCATCCATGATACGAGCAGCTGTCTTTGAAGCTTTTCTTGCTCCAGCTCTGCTTTTAGTGCTGCTATAGTGTTCACTACTGTGGCATCGTCAGATATGGAGACCAATGCCCCAGCAGATTCCTGATTCGCCATTAAAGTCATCAGAGTGCCTTTGACACTACTGTAGGAACTCCTAAGTCTTTGGAATCTGGCACTCTCGTAGGCAAGCTTTTCGGTTTGCTTTCTGGACTCTTGCATCAGCTCTTGGCACTCCTTCTCTTTGGCGGTCAAGTCTGTCCTGCCGTCCACCAAGTCTTTGATCAGAGACTAAGCCTGCTGTCGCTCAAGGACTCTTTCCTCCGTTGTGCGTTCTAGTTGCGTCCTCAGGCTCTCTAACTCTTCTTGCCCAGATGCTTGCTTTTGTTGGGCTTCCTGTACCTGCCTTTCCTTTTCATTCAGCACCACATGCTGACACTGGAATTGCCATTCTAATTCTCGTAGAGTTTGCTTGTAATCAAAACCAGCCACTGCCTGGCAGGCTTCATGGTATCCGATGGATTCTGTAGGTGGTATAAATTCCTTTTGCGAGGTTGAAGGGGGAGGAGTTGGTTGTTTTTTGTTCAATGAAGAAGGGGGAGGAGGAGGAGATTGGAGGAGGCAATTTTCTAGGCGAGGGAGGAGGTGATTTGGGCGAAGGAGGAGGTGGACTTGATTCTTCTCATACATGTCTCTTCTTGGTAGTCTCTTCCCCTTGTTGTGAAGCAGATGCTTCCGCTTTTCTTTTCTTTAAAATCCTGATTATTCTTTGGCGGGTGAGATCCGCCGCCCGTCGCTTTTCCAGGTTCCTCTCTCTTTGGATCTTCTTAAGCTGATCCGCCTGATTTGTCTCATCAGCCGTGTCTTTCTCCTTCGTTCCTTCAGTGGACTGCGAAGAAATGTCCACTTCGGCAGCCTTCTGTTCTGCTTCTAACCTTTGCTTCTCATCCCGTAGTTGAGTTTCATTTTCTATCCTTTCTTGCCTTTCCCTTTTGAATCTTCTTTTCAATGTGCCTGTTGTGTTGCAGCCGCTCGAGCCTGTCTGTCAGCCTGTAATTTGGTTCGTCTTTCCTCGACTCTTTTTTGAGCTTCTGCATATGCTTTTTGCAGGTCCAACTGCGGTACTGCACTTCTCTCCCCTCTTTTTCTCTCGAGCGGCTTTGTTGAATCTTCCTCCTCTCTTTCCTCAAACTCTGAGGTCCCTTTGTCTTTAGAATCTTGAGACTTTCCTTCATCATCTCTCTCCGTTTTTTCTTCATCACTCGAACTTTTATTGGTGGCCTTTGCTGAGCGCGATGATGTCGCGCCGGGGGTCATCCTTACGGAGTGAGCAACCAGCTTGGCTTTCTGGATTAGGGCCGTTTGAGAGCTGGCAGCTGGAAAATCTTTGATCATTCCCAAAGCCTGGTATGCTATTCTGGTTAGCATTGGCCCTGCGTTCATGTAGCTTTTGTTTTTTGCCGAGCTTTTCAAATTTGCTTCAATCAGATTGTCCAGAATGTAGGAACCGTAGTCGCAGCGAATGGTTCTATTTTCTGTCGTCACTAGATCCATGACTACGGCAATGTGCAGGATTGGCTTGGTGTAGCGAGGAGGCTTTTGTACTCTGAAATGTTGGGAGATCAATCTCATCGGCAATTCCAGCTCTCCGTATATCATGTCACTGTATTTGTATTTGTTTCCCTTTGCTTTGACAAATGCTTTCTCATTATCCAGTGACTTTGTCTTAGCCAGCAGATCGTGTTGCCCTGGGAGGAAATGCAAAGCTTCGTTGATGATTTCCTTCATGATCTTTACTTTCACCTTTGATCCATCCTTATCCGTGAGCATTGCCTGCCCATCATATTGTATCGAGCTCATGAGCTCATGGGCCCTCATGTAATATGTTCCCCATGGCTGTAATCTGAAAAATTGCTCCAAGTGTACAGCTCGCACAACCTCTATTACCTCCGGCCTTTGGTGGAGGTTCCATATCTTTGGTGGCATGATAGTTGTTTTTACCAAGTCACCATCCGCATCCTTAAACTTTGAGATGAATATGTGGGCAGGGATTTGAGCAAGTATTTCATCCGAGATGTGAGCCTTTTCATTTGTGGTGAGCTCCTCCACTTCATATGGTGCTGCTATCCACTGCCTTTCTTTCTTTTGGCGAGGCATTCTGTGTCAGGAGAATCACAAGCTGTCACGATTTTCCCTTTGCAATCAATCGCATTTAGAATTTTAGTAAAAAATAGTTCAAAAGTTAAAACTGATCATAACTTGAACAAATTTCATCCATTTTTGTCCATATTTCACCAGTGGGACTAGGAACACTAGAGCTATGACTGATAAAAATTTGAGCCAGTTCTGGGTTTGAGGTACACCGATGGCGATCGTAGTACAGAGGCCAAAATTAGATTTGATCACATGAATGGGTTGCCGATAGTTGGAGGGTCATTTTGATCCACTCTGTGTGTCATTTGAACTACTTTTGAGTTTACAGGTCCCATTTCTGGGTTACAAGGGAGTTTTGGACTAGACTCTGACTTTTTATGAGTTTTTGCTCCAAATGGCTTGAAACTTGGTTGGTGACTTGAAAAAGATGTATACAAGGGATCTGATAGGTTTTTGTCAAAATCTGAAGCTGAGGTACACCAATCGCGATCGGTGTTCTGGGCCTTTTTTGGGTGAAAACTAGATGGTCATGAACCCCTATGCTTGCCTAGCCCACTGATGATTTTATTTCAAGTTTGGACTTAAAATGAACAAATTAGAGCAATTTTTCACTGTTTGACCATATTTTACTAAGTCTAACCAGTATTGGGTTTGTCTGGTGAATTTGGTTTGGTATGGATCGGACTGGAGTTAGTTGAAGTTAGTTTTAGAGCTCCCAATGCTTCCATGAGGTTCTGCTACCATCAGCCTACTCCATTGTTTGATTTTGACGTTATCAAGCACTTCATACCCTGTCTTAGGAGGTTTTCTAGATTTGTGCATTTTTCATGCATTTCTTGGATATCCATGTGATGCTTGAACATCCTTAAGTGACCTTTTGGTTTTGGCATTGGCTCGGCTCCAATTCTACCTTTGTATGATCATTCGAGACTGAAATGACTATATCTGTACTTGTAGGAGATTTTCAGATCCATCCAAGGTTTTCTACAACTGTTCTGACTCTTAGTCGGACAAGTGTACCTTTCAAACCATCCATCATTATTTTTAACCGGATTTTGGTAGCTATTGGTCAAATTTTCCCTTTTCGGTTGTGTTTGACAAATTTGGCCCATTCCATGAGCAAAATTTGTGCATTTTCCTTGAACATTCAAGAGTGTGTACATTTAACTCAGTTCCAAGCCTGGGCCAAGTCAAAAGTTGCAAAACTTGCATCTAGGGGCATCGATCTCGATCGTACCATGGAGGCCAAATTTGATTTTGACACCAACAGATTGTAGGCGAGGCTGAGGGGAGATGTTTTGCATGTTCTGTCCCAATTTTTGTCAGTGAGGTACACCGATCGCGATCGGTGTACCATTACCAAATTGTGTTTTGACCATATGGCTTTGTTCCTGACCTTGTGGGGAGCTCATTGATGTATTATGTGCCTGAAAAAAGTTTTGTTTGAATGCCTCTAAGGGCCCTTGACCTCTTTGACCCGATCCGACTTTGATTTGATTCCTTCGCCCGTTTGTGCAATGATTTGCGCTTGCATGCGTAATAGACTTGATCTTTACTTGATAAGGAACATACCTGTGAAATCTAGTGTGAAATGCTCGCTCCAACCATCCGTACGGGGTAGAAATGTGGCAGCTCGCTCTAGGTCAAAAAGCTCTCTCCTTCTCTCTCAAAAGGTGAAAATGAACAATGAGCTAGAATTTGGCCTACCTGACCTATATCTTCCCGAGATTTTCATGACACAGGGCTGATTTTTTTCACCTTTGATCCCGATATAATCTGCATACCACTTGTGGGTCGAACCGTTTGTCATTCCGTCGTCGTATGACCATTTGATGTGATTTTGGCGAAATGTAGTCATGATCATTAAGGCCGAAATTTGACATCTTCATATTAGCTTCATATCTTCCATGCTTGATAACCTTATCATGATACTTCGGCGTTTGCTTCCATAACTTGATTCCGACACTTGTGAGCGAGATTTTTTAATTTTTGATGTTTATTAACAAAAATCAAACAAAATAAATTGAAAATACTTATTAACTGGAAACAATTAGCCAAAATTATTGTACTCACCCCTAAGCATATATTTTCTCTAGAAGCATCCCAATGCTCTGGATTTTGTCATTACAGTTCATTACTATGCTGGTCGGATGATACAAAAACGTTAAAATTGCCAGGTTTTGATCGAATATGTTCAAAATTAAACTCTAAATAATGAAAACAAACACACACATTATGTAGATATATACACGTTGGACCCCTTAATGGCTCTGACTGTTGCTAGATTCATCAATTACTCCCCCCTTCCTTGTCTGAGTCGTCCCGGACAAAGGTTTGGTGCATGTGCATGGGTTTTGGAATCTGTGTCGATGCATGGCCGTGTAATGTGGCCCTATTCTAATGTTTGAGACAATGCGTTGGGTAACAATATGCTGTGCAAGATGTGGGAACTGAATGTAGGTTTCAGTGGCTTTTGATGACAAGGGTAGGTGTTTATGGAACAGAAGAGCTTGAAGTCGAATTGCTCTTTCCTTGATTGTGGGTGTTGTGCTGGAAAGTATTTTTGGAGCCCATCGGTATGATTCTCCTTTAGTTTTCAAGTTTCCAATGCCATTTTGGAGGTTCAGGCTTCTTGTTTTGAGTTTTGGGTTTGCTTTCGAGCTCTATCACCGAATCTGTAGTTTTCTCCAGTTTTGGTTGCCATTTCCACTTTGGAGTAGCTTTTGAAGGTCTTTGAGATGATGTTGCGGCCGTCTAGAGTTTGTCCTTAGGTAGCCATATCTTGCTCGATTTGTTGGTCAGCAAACTTTTCTTTATCCATACTTTCCGAATAACCTTTTGTGTTGTTTTTGGATGATTCGCAGGTTGCTTTTTGTCGATGGGGATGCTTGGCCAGGAGTGATCTGTTTTGGCGAATGGAGTCATGTACACGTTAGAGTCGTGTGTGTTGAAGGAGTACGAGCGGAAGTGCGACGCGAGAGAGAGAGTGCGAGAAGAAGAGCACGACGATATGGTGAACTCGCTCTACTATAATGTGTAGAGCATAGTGAGTTCTTATTAGGTTTTTACAAAGGAATATGTGTACATACCTGGCAGCCCATCCACTTACCTGGGCGACCACATTGGGCTTTATACCCCAACAACCTCCCACTTAAAGTCCAATGTGGTACTTTAAGTGTGAGAGAAGCTACTATACAAGCTAATATACAAGAGATGTAGAGAAGTGATGTACTACCCTACACCTAACTACTTGCGAAAATGCGCAAAGCTCTCTGAGGGAAGTCCTTTTGTAAGTAGATCAACAGGATTTTCTGTGGTGTGAACTTTGACAAGCTGAAGTTGCTTATCCTCGAGCATTTCCCTGATGAAATGATACTTCACATCCACATGCTTTGTCTTTGAGTGATAAACTGGATTGCGAGCCAATTGTATAGCACTTTGACTATCACAATATAACACAGGCATCTCTTCTTTGATTCCCAAGTCTGTTACTAGTCGATTAAGCCAAATTGATTCTTTGCATGCCTCTGATGCTGCAACATATTCAGCCTTTGTAGTAGACTGAGTAACACAATCTTGTAATCTAGAACGCCATGATACTGCTCCACCAGCCAATGTAAAGACATACCCTGACGTAGACATTCGGTTGTCTAAGTCACCTGCATAATCTGAGTCTGTAAAACCCTTTACACTTAGCTCCTGACTCCCATAGCATATACGCATACTCTTTGTAGCTTTCAGGTATCTCAATATTCCTTTCACTGCCTCCCAATGTTTCTTGCCTGGGTTTGACATGTATCGACTTACTACTCCCACTGCAAATGCAATGTCTGGGCGAGTAGCAATCATTGCATACATCAAACTACCCACTGCAGACGCATATGGAATCTTGTCCATTTCAGCCTGTTCTTCCTCAGACACAGGACAATCTTGTTTGCTAAGTTTCACATATGGTGGCAATGGAACACTCAGTGCCTTTCCCTTCTCCATATTGAAACGTTGCAAAACCTTGTCAATATACTCTGTTTGAGATAACCAAATCAACTTCTTTGATCTGTCTCTCTCAATGCGCATACCAAGTATATGACTTGCCTCACCCATGTCTTTTATGTCAAATGATTTTGCCATCTTTGAATTCAAAGCTGAAATTTCTTCCAAGTGCTTGCGAGCAATCAACATGTCATCCACATACAAAATAAGGATCAGCCAACTACCATCCTTAGCCTTCTTTGTTTATAGACAGTGATCGAACTCACTACGTTTGTAGCCTTGAGAAAGCATAAACTTGTGGAATTTATGGTACCATGCCCTCGGTGATTGTTTTAAGCCATAAAGACTCTTTAACAACTGGCATACCCAATCTTCCTTGCCTTTCTCAACAAACCCTTCTGGCTGCTGCATGTAAATTTCCACATCTAAATCACCATGCAAGAACGCCGTCTTGACATCCATTTGGTGCAACACCAAATCCAATATGGCAACCAATGCAAGAAAGCATCTCAATGTAGTCATCTTGACCACCGGAGAGAAGATTCAATCAAAGTCAATGCCTTTTTCTTGCTTAAAGCCCTTGGCAACAAGCCTTGCTTTGTACTTTGGCTGACTATCATGAGCGGTGATCTTATACCTGTAAACCCATTTACAAGGTAGAGCCTTTTTGCCCTGTGGTAATTTAACTAGCTTCCATGTCTTGTTTTTATGCAGAGCTGTCATCTCTGACTGCATGGCCAATTGCCAATTCCCGGAGTCCTTCATTTGCACTGCTTCCTTGTAACATGAAGGCTCATTGCAATCAGTCAACATGACATAGTTCATAGATGGAACAAACCTATTAGGAGGTCGCGTGACACGTCCAGATCTACGCACAATAGGTGGCTGAGGCTCACAGCCTGTGGTTCGGACTCTATCCTGTCCTTGCTCCTCTTGAGCCCTGACATATTTCTTGCACGTGCAGGTCCATCCTCTTGGAAGACAACTCTTCTAATCTCCTCAACCCTGTCTGGTTTAGAATGATATTTGGATTCATTAAAGTGAACATCATTGTTGCGGACAACCTTTCTGGATTCGGGATCCCAAAGTTTGTACCCCATCTCACCAGAATTACCATAGCCTAGAAAGATGCACTTTCTACTCTTTGGCTCAAGTTTGTTCAAAATTCCTTTGGAACGTGAGTATATTCCTCACAGCCAAAGACTCTGAGATTCTTGTATGAGGGCATTTTGCCTGACCATACCATCTCTGGCACTGAATCCTTCTGCAAAACCTTGCTAGGAGATCTATTTACAAGATGAACAGCTATTGATACAACTTCAGCCCAAAACCCATTTGGCAGCTGTGCATTAGACAACATACTTCTGACCTTCTCTTGTATGGTCCTATTCATCCTCTCAGCAACACCATTTTGAGGAGGATTGTAAGGAGCAGTAAGTTCACGTTCTATACCTTTTGACTCACAAAAGTTCTGAAAGGCCTTTGAAACATACTCTCCACCATTGTCAATGCGTAAGCATTTAAGCTTCTTGCCACTTTGATTCTCCAGAAGTGTCACAAACGTTTTGAAAACACTAAACGCTTCATCCTTGTGCTTGAGAAAGTAAACCCATACTTTCCTTGAGAAATCATCTATAAATGTCATAAAGTAAGAAGCTCTCCCTAGAGATAGGTTAGGCATAGGTCCACACAAATCACTATGAACAAGTGCCAACTGTGTATCTATTCTACTGCTTCTATGCTTATGTGGCTGCTGTGTTTGCTTACCATACAGACAATGTTCACAGAATTCAAAATCATTAAATGAAAAGCCAGGCAAATAACTAGAACAAGACAAGATTTCCATTCCCTTCTTGGACATATGTCCTAACCGGCTTAACCACAAAGAAACGTTCGGATGCTTGGTTACATTGATTACATTTTTAGAGACATATGATACATAAATCATGTAAAGTCCTCCAGACTTTACTCCATGTGCTACTTGTTGGGGTATAAAGCCCAATGTGGTCGCCCAGGTAAGTGGGCGGGCCGCCAGGTATGTACACATATTCTTTTGTAAAAACCTAATAAGAACTCACTATGCTCTACACATTGCAGTAGACCGAGTTTACCATATCGTCGTGCTCTTCTTCTCGCACTCTCTCTCGCGTCGCACTTCCGCTCGTACTCCTTCAACTGGTATCAGAGCTCAGATCGAGGCTCGGGGCAGCACTGCAGGAGGCTAGAGTCACCAGCTCAGATTGGAGTGAAATTTGACAGGCGAAGACACGGCCCCAAATCTCGTGGGTAAGCCCGAAGGGCTTGGTGTGTTCAGAATTTCATTCTGAGATCATCTCGGTCACCGTTCGGCTTCGACAAAGGTCTGCGCAGGCCATTTTCGACTACGTGGTCTCGACGGGTGCAGATCCGACTCGGCAAATTTGGGGTTTTCGGCCTATGATTGCAGGTGCTAAGGATATGGACACTCCCAGAGTGTTGATTTGTGGCTATCTACACATCGAAGGACGGCTCACAGTTCTTGGAGGCGTGTCACATACGACACAGGCGCATCTACACACAGACTGTAGGCGACATCCACTAGTTCATCAGGTAGCTTGTGTTTGCTGCTTGATATTCTAGATTTCATCCTGACATTGCAGGTACTTCCACATGGGATGTATTGTCAGAGATGATGTATGTCTGTTGAGGGTTTGCTGGGTGGGAGTCACGCAGCAAACAACCGCAACAGCAGTTACAACATACAGTGGGAAATTTGTGGATGTATGACTTTGTGGGAAGTCTATGTACTGTCAGATTTACTGCAGCCTTTGTTGAGGGTCGAGTGAGGTTTTATTGAGCTGGGGGATTCTCGAATGTTGAGATCCTTTCGGTGATACAGGTCTTGGAGCGATCCCTCGAGCACCCTTAGATAGCCAGCTAGGATGTATTGACTGTGAGTTAGACAGTTGGGATTGCATCTTTGCTTTAGTGCCATTGAGGCATTGTCACAGTCTATGCTTACAGGACAGTGAGAGACAGTACAGGTGCAGGACAGGTTTACCCGCAGCTTATAGTGTCAGAGAGATAATGTTTTTTGATCTGTTTTTAGTACACCAGAGACATTTTACAAAGGAGACTCTGCCAAAATTTCTACAAAATCTAAAGCTTTCTTGATTCATTTGACAGGTTGATATTGGTTCAGAGGTCAGTTTACAGGGGAAACTCTGCCGAATTTTTCCTAGGAAAGTAAACTACTGTGAAGTGTAGCTATGGCTGGATCACAGGACACCGCTCTTTACAATATCAAGAAGCTGGATGGAACCAATTTCCCATTGTGGAAGAAGCAGATTTGGCACGTGTTGGTACAAAAGAAGCAGATAAAGCCTATAAAGCTCAAGGCGATAAAACCAGAAGATATGGAAGAAGATGAATGAAGCGAAATGGATGAATTGGCACTTTCTACCATTATGCTGACTTTGGCAGAAAGCGTTTACTCGAATGTAGCAGACGAGATGTCGGCTTATCAAGCATGGTTAAAGCTGAGTGATCTTTATGAGAAGCAGAGTGCAGCTTCACAGGTATACTGGCTTAAGAAGCTTGTTGACTTGAAGATGAAAGAAGGGACACCTATGTCCAATCATCTAAATGAATTCAACACAATCTACAATCAGTTGTCAGCTCAAGGTTTCAAGTTTGATGAACATGCTAGAGCTATGTTCCTATTGATCACATTGCCGGAAAGTTGGGACACTTTTCGCACAGCTTTGAGTAATTCTGCACCTCCAGATGGTTTGAATATAGCAGGTGTAGAAGGAAGTCTGCTTACTGAAGAAACCAATAGAAAGACAATGGACAAAGGCAAAGGAACAGCCTTAGTTGTCAGGGGAAGGACCAAAGAAAAGTACAAAGGTGGAAAGAGGAATCAGTCTCGTAGCAAGTCCCACTGTGCTAAAGGCAAGAGTGACATAGAATTCTACCATTGTGGCAAGAAGGGTCACATGAAAAGAGACTGCAGAGAATGGAATGCAGAAAAAGGCAAAGAGAAAGCTGAAGACCATGGTGAGAAGAACAAGTCCTCAGTGAAGATTCAAGAAATAAATATGACAAACACTGTTGCACAGGATGACAGTCTAGTGTCAGGAGACATCTACTTCTTGAAGAATACAATGGACTCAGCTCTTCTTACAGCATCTGATAGAAATGCACTGAGTGACTGGATTATAGACTCAGGGGCATCACTTCATGTGTCTCCAAACAAGGAGTGGTTTACCTCTTATGTGACCACTAAAGATCATGTTCGGCTAGTCAATGGGTAGACATGTGAGATCTTAGGTGTTGGAGATGCTCAATTGCAGTTTCAGAATGGCTCTTCTTTCACGCTGAAGAATGTGAGACATGTTCCCGCAATTACAAAGAGCTTGATCAGCACAGGTTTACTTGATGATGCTGGCTACGTCACCACTTTTGGACATAACATGTGGAAGATATCCAAGGGTTCTATGACAGTAGCACATGGAGTAAAGTCTAGAGGACTTTACATGATTTATGTATCAAATGTCTCTAAAAATGTAATCAATGTAACCGAGCAGCCGAACGTTTCTTTGTGGCATAGCTGGTTAGGACATATGTCCAAGAAGGGAATGGAAATCTTGTCTCGTTCTGGTTATTTGCCTGGATTTTCATTTAATGATTTTGAATTCTGTGAACATTGTCTGTATGGTAAGCAAACACAGCAGCCACATAAGCATAGAAGCAGTAGAAGAGATACACAATTGGCACTTGTTCATAGTGATTTGTGTGGACCTATGCCTAACCTATCTCTATGGGGAGCTTCTTACTTTATGACATTTATAGATGATTACTCGAGGAAAGTATGGGTTTTCAAAACGTTTGTGACATTTGTGGAGAATCAGAGTGGCAAGAAGCTTAAATGCTTACGCACTGACAATGGTGGAGAGTATGTTTCAAAGGCCTTTCAGGACTTTTGTGAGTCACAAGGTATAAAACGTGAACTTACTGCTCCTTACAATCCTCCTCAAAATGGTGTTTCTGAGAGGATGAATAGGAATATTCAAGAGAAGGTCAGAAGTATGTTGTCTAATGCACAACTGCCAAATGGGTTTTAAGCTGAAGCTGTATCAACAACTATTCATCTTGTAAATAGATCTCCTAGCAAGGTTTTGCAGAAGGATTCAGTGCCAGAGATAGTATGGTCAGGCAAAATGCCCTCATACAAGCATCTGAGAGTCTTTGGCTGTGAGGCATATACTCACGTTCCAAAGGAATTTAGGAACAAACTTGAGCCAAAGAGTAGAAAGTGCATCTTTCTAGGCTATGGTAATTCTGGTGAGATGGGGTACAGACTTTGGGATCCCGAATCCAGAAAGGTTGTCCGCAGCAATGATGTTCACTTTAATGAATCCAAATATCATTCTAAACCAGAGAGGGTTGAGGAGATTAGAAGAGTTGTCTTCCAAGAGGATGGACCTGCACGTGCAAGACAAAATGTCAGGGCTCAAGAGGAGCAAGGGCAGGATAGAGTGGAACCACAGGTTGTGGCTGAGCCTGAGCCACCTATTGTGCGTAGATCTGGACGTGTCACACGACCTCTTGATAGGTTTTTTCCATCTATGAACTATGTCATGTTGACTGATTGCAATGAGCCTTCATGTTACAAGGAAGTAGTGCAAATGAAGGACTCCGAGAATTGGCAATTGGCCATGCAGTCAGAGATGACAGCTCTGCATAAAAACAAAACATGGAAGCTAGTTAAATTACCACAGGGCAAAAAGGCTCTACCTTGTAAATGGGTTTACAGTTATAAGATCACCGCTCATGATAGTCAGCCAAAGTAAAAAGCAAGGCTTGTTGCCAAGGGCTTTAAGAAAGACCAAGGCATTGACTTTGATGAAGTCTTCTCTCCGGTGGTCAAGATGACTACATTGAGATGCTTTCTTGCATTGGTTGCCATAGTAGATTTGGTGTTGCACCAAATGGATGTCAAGACAGCGTTCTTTCATGGTGATTTAGATGTGGAAATTTACATGCAGCAGCCAGAAGGGTTTGTTGAGAAAGGCAAGGAAGATTGGGTATGCCAGTTGTTAAAGAGTCTTTATGGCTTAAAACAATCACCGAGGGCATGGTACCATAAATTCCACAAGTTTATGCTTTCTCAAGGCTACAAATGTAGTGAGTTCGATCACTGTCTATATACAAAGAAGGCTAAGGATGGCAGTTGGCTGATCCTTATTTTGTATGTGGATGACATGTTGATTGCTCGCAAGCACTCGGAAGAAATTTCAGCTTTGAAGTCAAAGATGGAAAAATCGTTTGACATGGAAGACATGGGTGAGGCAAGTCATATACTTGGTATGCGCATTGAGAGAGACAGATCAAAGAAGTTGATTTGGTTATCTCAAACAGAGTATATTGACAAGGTTTTGCAACGTTTCAATATGGAGAAGGGAAAGGCACTAAGTGTTCCATTTCCACCATATGTGAAACTTAGCAAACAAGATTTTCCTGTGTCTAAGGAAGAACAGGCTGAAATGGATAAAATTACATATGCGTCTGCAGTGGGTAGTTTGATGTATGCAATGATTGCTACTCGCCCAGACATTGCATTTGCAGTGGGAGTAGTAAGTCGATACATGTCAAACCCAGGCAAGAAACATTGGGAGGCAGTGAAAGGAATATTGAGATACCTGAAAGCTACAAAGAGTATGCGTATATTCTATGGGAGTCAGGAGCTAAGTGTAAAGGGTTTTACAGACTCAGATTATGCAGGTGACTTAGAAAACCGAAGGTCTACGTCAGGGTATGTCTTTACATTGGCTGGTGGAGCAGTATCATGGCGTTCTAGATTACAAGATTGTGTTACTCAGTCTACTACAGAGGCTGAATATGTTGCAGCATCAGAGGCATGCAAAGAATCAATTTGGCTTAATCGACTAGTAATAGATTTGAGAATCAAAGAAGAGATTCCTGTGTTATATTGTGATAGTCAAAGTGCTATACAATTGGCTCGCAATCCAGTTTATCACTCAAAGACAAAGCATGTGGATGTGAAGTATCATTTCATCAGGGAAATGCTCGAGGATAAGTAACTTTAGCTTGTCAAAGTTCACACCACAAAAAATCTTGCTGATCTACTTACAAAAGGACTTCCCTCAGAGAGCTTTGCGCATTTTCGCAAGAAGTTAGGTGTAGGGTAGTACATCACTTCTCTACATCTCTTGTATATTAGCTTGTATAGTAGCTTCTGTCACACTCAAAGTACCACATTGGACTTTAAGTGGGAGGTTGTTGGGGTATAAAGCCCAATGTGATCGCCCAGGTAAGTGGGCGGGCTGCCAGGTATGTACACATATTATTTTGTAAAAACCTAATAAGAACTCACTATGCTCTACACATTACAGTAGAGCGAGTTCACCATATCGTCGTGCTCTTCTTCTCGCACTCTCTCTCGCGTTGCACTTCCGCTCGTACTCCTTCACTACTGTCATAGAACCCTTGGATATCTTCCACATGTTCTATCCAAAAGTGGTGACATAGCCAGCATCATCAAGTAAACCTTGCTGATCAAGCTCTTTGTAATTGCGGGAACATGTCTCACATTCTTCAGCGTGAAAGAAGAGCCATTCTGAAACTTCAATTGAACATCTCCAACACCTAGATCTCACATGTCTGCCCATTGCCTAGCCGAACATGATCTTTAGTGGTCACATAAGAGGTAAACCACTCCTTGTTTGGAGACACATGAAGTGATGCCCTTGAGTCTATAATCCAGTCACTCAGTGCATTTCCATCAGATGCTATAAGAAGAGCTGAGTCCATTGTATTCTTCAAGAAGTAGATGTCTCTTGACAGTAGATTGCCATCCTCTGCAACAGTGTTTGTCACATTTATTTCTTGAATCTTCACTGAGGACTTGTTCTTCTCACCATGGTCTTCAGCTTTCTCTTTGCCTTTTTTTGCTTTGCATTCTCTGCAGTCTCTTTTCATGTGACCCTTCTTGCCACAATGGTAGCATTCTATGTCACTCTTGCCTTTAGCACTGCGGGACTTGCTACGAGACTGATTCCTCTTTCCACCTTTGTACTTTTCTTTGGTCCTTCCCCTGACAACTAAGGCTGTTCCTTTGCCTTTGTCCATTGTCTTTCTATTGGTTTCTTCAGTAAGCAGACTTCCTTCTACACCTGCTATGTTCAAACCATCTGGAGGTGCAGAATTACTCAAAGCTGTGCGAAAAGTGTCCCAACTTTCCGGCAATGTGATCAATAGGAACATAGCTCTAATAGGTTCATCAAACTTGACACCTTGAGCTGACAACTGACTATAGATTGTGTTGAATTCATTCAGATGATTGGACATAGGTGTCCCTTCTTTCATCTTCAAGTCAACAAGCTTCTTAAGCCAGTATACCTATGAAGCTTCACTCTGCTTCTCATAAAGATCACTCAGCTTTAACCATGCTTGATAAGCCGACATCTCGTCTACTACATTGAAGTAAACGCTTTCTGCCAAAGTCAGCATAATGGTAGAAAGTGCCAATTCATCCATTTCGCTCCATTCATCTTCGTCCATATCTTCTGGTTTTATCCCCTTGAGCTTTATAGGTTTTATCTGCTTCTTTTGTACCAACACGTGCCAAATCTGCTTCTTCCACAATGGGAAATTGGTTCCATCCAGCTTCTTGATATTGTAAAGAGCAGTGTCCTGTGATCCAGCCATAGCTATGCTTCACAGTAGTTTACTTTTCTAGGAAAAATTCGGCAGAGTTTCCACTATAAACTGACCTCTGAACCAATATCAACCTGTCAAATGAACCAAGAAAGCTTCAGATTCTGCAGAAAATTTGGCAGAGTCTCCTTTGTAAAATGGCTCTGGTGTACTAAAAACAGACCAAAAAACAGCTGAAAAAACATTGTCTCTCTGACACTGTAAGCTGTGGGTAAACGTGTCCTGCACCTGTATTGTCTTTCAATGTCCTGTCACTGTCCTATAAGCATAGACTGTGACAATGCCTCAACGGCAATAAATCAAAGATGCAATCCCAAATGTCTAACTCACAGTCAATACATCCTAGCTATCTATCTAAGGGTGCTCGAGGGATCGCTTCAAGACCTGTATCACCGAAAGGATCTCAACGTTCGAGAATCCCCCAGCTCAATAAAACCTCACTCGACCCTCAACAAAGGCTGCAGTAAATCTGAGAGTACATAGACTTCCCACAAAGTCATACATCCACAAATTTTCCACTGTATGCTGTAACCGCTTCGGCGGTTGTTTGCTGCGTGACTCACAACCAGCAAACCCTCAACAAACATACATCATCTCT
The DNA here is from genome assembly GCF_014529385.1 of Adiantum capillus-veneris. Taxonomy (NCBI): domain Eukaryota; kingdom Viridiplantae; phylum Streptophyta; class Polypodiopsida; order Polypodiales; family Pteridaceae; genus Adiantum; species Adiantum capillus-veneris. Next base: position 57,606,012 of record NC_140931.1, read on the forward strand.
AACAATACATCCCATGTGGAAGTACCTGCAATGTCAGGATGAAATCTGGAATATCAAGCAGTAAACACAAGCTACCTGATGAACTAGTGGATGTCGCCTACAGTCTGTGTGTAGATACGCCCGTGTCGTATGTGAGATGCCTCCAAGAACTGTGAGCCGTCCTTCGATGTGTAGACAACCACAAATCAACACTCTGGGAGTGTCGATATCCTCAGCACCTCCAGTCGTAGGCCAAAAACCCCAAATTTACAGAGTGGGATCTGCACCCGTTGAGACCACGTAGTCGAAAATGGCCTGCGCAGACCTTTGTCGAAGCCGAATGGTGGCCGAGATGACCTCAGAATGAAATTCTGACAACACAAAGCCCATCGGGCTTTGCGACGAGATTTGGGGCCGTGTCTTTGCCTGTCGAATTTCACTCCAATCTGAGCTGGTGACTCTAGCCTCCTGCAGTGTTGCCCCGAGCCTCGATCTGAGCTCTGATACCAATTGAAGGAGTACGAGCGGAAGTGCGACGCGAGAGAGAGTGCGAGAAGAAGAGCACGACGATATGGTGAACTCGCTCTACTGTGATGTGTAGAGCATAGTGAGTTCTTATTAGGTTTTTACAAAAGAAGATGTGTACATACCTGGCGGCCCGCCCACTTACCTAGGCGACCACATTGGGCTTTATACCCCAACATGTGTTCCTTAACGCATGTTCTGACCATTCAGTGACTGCATTGTACGTTGTCATCCATGGAACTCCCAAGCATATTGATTTTCTGATTTCTCCGTCTTTCATTACGAAAAATTGATGAGGACAACTATTTCCATCAAGATTGATTGGTAAGTTTACTATCCCTAATGTTGGCATTGTTGCACCATTTATTGCTTGTAGATCACATGTGGATTGTACGAGGGGTTCATCTGTGAGCATCTTGTAAGTGGAGAAGTTGACCGCATTGACTCTTGCTCCTGTGTCAATCAATGCTCGTTGATATCTGCCATGCGGGAGTCTGACATTGATGCGAACATCGATTCTTGTTTCCCATTGCTCATCAATTTGAAGTATAGACAAAGGAATTTGAGCCGTGTCTGCTGGTTGAGGAAGTCTTTGTTGTTGTAAGGTTTGTTTTCGTTTTAAAATCCTGATTCTGGTCTCCTCCTGCGCTTGAGATTTTGTTTCCTTTGCTTTGTTCTTGCGCTCCTTCGCAGCGTGTATTTTGGCAAGCATCTCTGTGGTGAGTGGTATGTTGTATTTCTTTATTCTGCAACCACTAATCCAGTTAGGCATTTCCTCTCTCTCTAATGTCATAAGTTTAATGGCACCGCTAGATGATATGTCATGAATCACATAGGGTCCATTTCCTCGCTTTTTGAGTTTCTGAGAATGTTGTTTCAGGGTATACATTAAGACGTAATCCCCAGTAGCAAATTCCTTGCTGATAACATGTTGATCAAAGAATGATTTCATGTTTCACTTTTGCGTGTAGATTGATGCAACGGCTCTCAATCTAGTTTCATCCAATTTTTCCAGGACATCTACCTGATTGGATAATTCATGGCCCGTCCATTCTAATTGTTTAGGGACTCGAAGCGTGGGGATAAGGAATTCAAGTGGCAAAATCGCTTGAATTCCATAAACCATGTTGAACGGAGTCGTTCCGATCGATGTTTTGTAAGCTACTCTATATTCCCATAAAGCTGAATGAAACTTTTGATCCCAGTCAGCTCTCGATTCGCCAACAATTTTGGTGAGAATTGTCAGCAAAATCTTATTCGTACTTTCGGCTTGGCCCCTCGCTTGTGGGTGGTAGGGAGCGGATTTCCTATGAATTACCATGAATTCATCCAATAGGAATTCGATCACTTCATTGATCAAGTGAGTTCCTCTATCGCTCACTAGCTCAATTGGTAAGCCATATTTGGTGAAAAAGTTCTCATGCAAAAATTGTGCTATCGTTTTTACATCATTTCTGGTTATTGCTTTGGCTTCCACCCATTTTGTTAGATAATCTGTTGCCACAATAATGTATTGAGCATGTGTTTTATATCCCGGAGACGCTATCGGTCCTACAAAATCTATTCCCCATTTCGCAAACGCTCTTGCCCCCATCCTTGGCCTTAAAGGGCATATCATCTCCTGCTCTAGGAATTCTTGTTTTCGGGAAATCGTCACATCGTTTCACAAACTCTTCAGCGTCATGAATAGTGTAGTCCACGATATGCCTACAATAAGAATTGCTTTGGCCGTTTTGTCAGCTGAGAAATATCCACCAGCTTGTCCACCGTGTGCTTGCTCTAATATAGGAATGTATTCTTCTTCAGTCGCGCACATTCGCAATTGATTGTCTTTTCCCCTCTCGTAAAGAGTGTCCTCAATCAGTACATAGTTTTCTGCCTCTTTCGTGATTGTTTTGATTTGTGATCTACTCATCCCTTCAGGCAATATCCTGGTGGTGAGGTATTCCACAACGTAGTTACTCCATTGGGGTGTAACAGATAATCTGAATAGAGTCGCGTGCTCTATTGGCTTTTGAAGCGTGCATTTAGCGCAAGATTTGACATGCATATGAACACTATGTCACATTTTCGGCCAATACACACCCATTCTCATCAATCTCTGATACAGCTGTGCATGCCCATTGTGAATCCCCGTTGTTTGTACATGAGCTCGGTTTAGGTACAATTCCCGTTCACTCGATTCAACACAAAGCCTAAGGATTTGATCCGATCCTTGTTTGTATAGCCTGCTCGCCAACATTACCAATGATCTGGATGCTGCAATGGTAGATGGTTGTCTTGTCAAATTCAATTACCCGATAGTCAGCAAAGGAATTACATCCTTGCTCCATCTTGGAACCATTTTTATGTTGAAAAGATATGCATTTGGGAAATCATCATCAACTACTACGGGTTTTCTCCATGCATCATTCTAGATAAATGATCCGATCTTTGGTGTGTAGTTCCTTTTTTGACTACTCAAGAAGTATGATGAACCATCAAACAATTCTCCCCGTACTGCAAGGTTTGTTTACTAAGTACATCAGTGCTTGGTGATCAACGAAGAATACAAATTTATTGGAAAGTAAGTAGTGTCTAAACTTTTTTACCGCATAGACCATACCCAATTCCTCCCTCTCCGTTGTCATGTAATTCTTCTCTGCATTGTTCAGTTGTCTACTAGAGTAACTTATTGGAAAATCCATGTTGTTCTCTCCAGGTTATGCAACTATGCATCCTATTGCATATGCTGATGCATCTACGTGGATGTGAAATATCCTTTCCCAATCCGGAGCCTTCAAAATTGGAGCAGAAATTAACCTCTGCTTCAAAGTTTGAAAAGCTTCCTCGCACTCCTCTGTCCACTCAAATTTAGTTATCAACGCGTAAAGTGGTTTTGCAATTATAGCGTATAAGTAGATAAATCTGCGATAATATCCACAATGGCCCATAAATGCCTGAACCTCTTTCACCTTTACTGGTCATGGTAGATCAACAATGACGCTGATCTTCTCCATGTCTGTCGAAATACCGTTTTTGGAAACTATATATCCCAATATTTTGCCCTGTCTTACCATGAAGACACATTTCTCTGGATTCAGGCAAATCCGTTACAATCTGTATTTTTCGAACACCTTGGTCAAGTGCTCTATGTGCTCCAATCTGACAAGAGAGTAAACACACAGGTCATCCATGTAAATTTCTAAGAACTGTCTTAGATATTCTTTAAAAGCATGAGCCATCAGCCTTTGAAACGTGGCTGGTGCATTTGTTAAGCCAAAAGCCATTACCAGGAATGCAAAAATACCCCATTCAGTTGCAAAAGCCGTTTTGTGCTGATCCTCTGGCTTTATTGCGAGTTGGTTGTAACCCAAAAATCCATCTAAGAAGCTATAAGCCTCTTTGCCTGCCACCCTTTCTATTACATGATCAGTAATGGGTAGGGGATAGTTGTCCCGAATCATAGCCACGTTTACTTTCTTAAGATTGACGCACACTCTTAACTTTCCGTTTTTCTTCGGGACCACCACAATCGGTGAAACCCAATCGGTGTGCTCAATTTCATAAATAAACTCTGTCTCCTTAAGTTTATCTATCTCCTCCTTGATCTTTTTCGGAAACGTTTCATTGTAAGTATAGAGACGTTGTCTGCTGGGTTTGGCGTCGTTCTTAAGGGGTATTGTGTGTTGACATATACTTGGATCCACCCCCTTAAGATATTTGTATGACCATGCAAACACATCTCTATATTGTTAAGAATAGCTACCAAAAGCTTTTCCTCTTCTTCAATAAGATCCGTGGCAATATATACAGGTTTTGGATCTTCTCCTAGCCCCGATAGATCTATTCGTTTGGCTTTTTCAGGACCGTCGTACGATGTACCCAGTTCCTTCAATTCTCTCATTGGTTGTTGCACTATGATTTTCCTATCTTGTATGGTATATTTCTTATAATGGGACGGTGCATCCATCTTGTCAGAATTCGTGTCCTCATTTGTTTCAAAGTCAGTCGTCCATATGTCTCTGAGGGTTCGCTTGAGCTAATTGTACTTTGTTTTCCTCTCTGTTTTGGTCATTCCAGACTTTGTTTTCTCCCCTTTCTGCGACTTAGTCGTTTGCTTCTCGTGTCTGTTCTTCTTGTTGTTTTTCCGCGGTTTAGTTTTGATAAAACGGCCAGTGATCTGCGTCTTTGACACAATCCTTAGCTTTGACAAGCTTTAGATATCCCATTCTGTCATTGACAAGAGGCATCGGATTATGCTTATTTTTCCTTGATTTTCTAGTTCTCTTGGATTTATACCGCTCCTGTCGACCAGGTTTTTGGTTATGAAACTCGTAAAACCTGTCTTGTCTCGACCTGTGTTTCCTATTCGTCTTTGATGCGCTTGATCTTTCATCATCAACCTCTATCAGTTGGATTTCGTCGTCTAGTGATGGAAGGTCACAGCATAGTGAATCCATGAATTCCTCCTCTGTTCAATTCCTATCGTTCACTACAGATATCTCATCAATTATTCTTTTACACTCGGTCTCACGTGGAGGTTCTTCTTATTCCTTGCTCTCCGATCCTGACTCAAGGATGACGCTAGCCATTTGCAACGTTACTAGGTCGTATCCTTCTTCGTCACAAAATTTTGTACGTGTACATTCGTTAACACATATGTCCAAGGTTGACAATATTTGAGTCCACCCGAATGGCTCAAATAAATGTTCCGAGAAAGGTTCTGGGAAATAAGCTTCGTCTTCTACGGATCTTTCCAAAACACAATCCTCCTTGATTATTTCTCCACAATCAGATGCTCCACACATCCAGACATGCGCTTTCGTTTGCATCTATGCAGGTATTTCTTTTTCATTTACAGTGGTTGAAATAAATTCTTGCACTGGTGTTTTTGCAACGTCTCTATAGCTGTGATCCTTCATGTTGATCTTCGTTATTAGCTCTTTGTGCCTTAGGTAGATTTGGTCGTACCCCCAATCTTGTATCATTTTGAGTTGACGCATAAAAGGTCGTCCCAAAATAATGTCGAAGTTGTTCGTTTTCCCAAAATCCACCACAGCAAAGGTGTGCTCATAGTTAATTCCACATGAAGTTACAACTATTGGTCCAGGATTCCCAATGGTCTCTCTACATACACTACAAGAGGTTGTGTGCTCTTGTGACGCTGTTAGCGACGGAAATACACTGGGTTTTTATAACCCCCGGCGTCGCTAATAGCGTCTCTACGAGAGAGTCGCTATATAGAGACGCTCATAGCGACATTTACACAGAAGTCTATAGCGACGCTGATAGAGACGCTCCAGAGCCATAAATAGTGACGATTATAGCGACGCCCGAGAGAAATTTTTTTGGTGGCAGGGCATTCAATGCCCTGCCACCCATCAACCATATTGTACTTGATTCACTTTTTAAAAAAAGTGCAAGGGTAGATAATAGACCCAAAATAGTCACCCACAAGACGCATTGTTTGCAAAATTGACAAGCGTAAAATTGACAATTGTACACATCATAGGCAAAATGAATTGATTGGCAAATATAATAATGACAATTGTACAACATCATAGGCATAAAGAATTGATTGGCAAAATAAACTGCGGTGACAAATGTAATAATATACATGGTTCAAAAAGAATTGTGAAATCCGTCTCATGATACATAAGCTATGAGAAACCCTAAACTAATGCTATCTAGCTACGGCTAAACTAACGTCGTCTAGTCAGACGTCTCATCGCGTCCAAGCGGCGTATCTGTCGTATTCTACAAAAAAAGACAATAAGACAGCTTTCAGTAAGTATAAACATATAACGACATTTATAAAACAATACAAAAAATAGAAAAGATTAAACCCTAATACTAACCATGCCGCCGCGAGAACTGAGAATGTCCATCAGGGCATTTAAGCCCTTCCTGCCTGCGTACTCGCGCTCGTACGGTGTGGGATCACGTCCTGTCATCGACCACTGTCAAAACATACAAAGATTTCATTATGTTAGAATTAAAAAACTCATAAACCCTAAACTATCGAACATAAAGAGCAATGCAAAAACACTTACAAAATCGGCCTCAAATGATGCCCATCCACCGCTCCCCAAGTGGTGCGAGCTCCCTGCCTCTACTCGCGCTCTGGCTGCATCCTTTTGTTGCTTCCACTTGTCGCGATTCTCGCGCGCTGCTTTCTTCGCATTCTTCCAATCTTCTTTGGCCACCCAATCTGGCCTGTTCCACCCATGCTTGATTGCTTTTTGCACTTCGGAACGCTTGTGTTTGTAGTGTTCGCGCATTCGAATCTTCATCAGGTCTTCATTGAAGCGCTGATCCCGTGCTGGAATGGGAAACTCATCATGAAGTATGCTGATGACTCTATTTTTTAAATCACTTGGTACTTCACTCCATTTGTTTAGTATGTAGTGTCTAAACAGCTGAGAGCAAAGACCACGCATGCGCGAGATCACCTTCTTGCCGTCATCATCCATGATGATGCCGCCGCTGAAGTCAACGGAGTAAGGCAAGCCCTCTGGCCGGTGACGCGTGAACCTGGGTGTCCCGACAGGGGTCTCTAGCGGCGTGTCGATGGGGGTACGGACGTCAGGTGTCTCCACCGGCGTCTGGGCCCCGAAGCGAGGAGTTTCGAGTGGGGTGGCTCCTGGCGGAGTAGGCACTTGAAGGCTTTCCATATGTCTCCAAATATTTTCTCGCGGTACCATGTTAAAAGCTTTTTTGAAATCCACAAAGCAATAATATGACTTTTTTCACTACAAGAGGCTATTCATATTAGCGACGCTCACACAGCGACGCTCAAAAAAAATATCTTGGCGTCGCTATGAGCGTCGCAAATTTCTTTGTAAATTTGCGACGCTCATAGCGACGCCGGCTGGGCTAAAAAAATAACAGAGCGCGCCCAAAAACTCAGATCTCAGATCTGAGTTTTTCGGCGCCCTCAAGCAAGGAGCAGGTAACGCTCTCCCTCTCTCTCTCTCTCTCTCTCTCTTTCTTCTCCACACACACACACACACACACACGAGGAGAGGAAGGAGAGCCAGGTATGCTCCTTCCCTATCCTCATTCTCATGTTCCCTTCCCGGCCTCTTTCTCTCTCCCTCTCTCTCTCTCTCTCACACACACACACATACACACACACATAGTGTTTTTGAGAGAGAGAGAGAGAGAGAGAGAGAGAGAGAGAGAGAGAGAGAGAGAGAGAGAGTACAAACATAAACAAAAACGCACACACACATACATAAACAAAGAATGCACACACACATTGAGAGAGGAAAAGAGAGAGAGAGCATGCATAAACAAAAAACGCACGCATTGAGAGAGGAAAAGAGAGAGAGAACATGCATAAACAAAAAACGCACACATTGAGAGAGGAAAAGAGAGAGAAAACATGCATACGATCCAAAAAAACGCACACACATTGAGAGAGAAAGAGAGAGAAACTAATTTAACGTCGTAGGAAACTAATTAAAATTAAAAGACCTAAAGATCTAGCCGACGAGGAGTTGAACTCAAGACCTATTATTCAAGAGGGAAATGGCATAATCAATCTATCATACTTGGCATGGGTGATAGAAAGGTTATACCATTTATCTCTTTTTATTGGCACACACATCCACACACGCGCACACACACAAGAAGAAGAGAGTTAAAACGTCGTAGGAAACTATCCTAAAAGACGTTAAAGATTAGGTTAGATGTAGACTTACGTTAAATTATATTTAGGTTTATTTTAAGTTAAATTAGATTAGATTTAGGTTTACTTTCAATTAGATTTACGTTTATTTACGCTAGATTTAGATTTACGTTATATTAGATTAGATTTAGGTCTCCATAGACTGCGATGCCTGCATGAAGCGGGTGAAGAAAGCCCTCAATGGAATATAGGGTATTGCTGCCTTCACTCATGGTGGGCTCCGTCGATCCAAAAGTACTGGTGAAATGTCTTCAGAAGATAGGGAAGAAGGTGGATCTTCAGGGCGGAAAGAGTCACTACATCCCCGACACAATGACCATCTAGACAACCTCTAGTCATTCAACAGCAACTTCAAAGTTAGTAACAAGAGCAAGAACGGTCTAAAGGGCCAATTGCTGTCGTCAGATGTGGATGGAGATGAGGCAGCGTCACCGCCGGAACAGTCAGCTGCGCAAAACCTGGGGTAGATGGCGATGCTGTGGCTGGTGTGGAAGCGGGAAAAGAAGGGGAGGGTAAAGAGCCTCGTCGAACACGAGGCGGTGTGGAGGCATCGGCGGCGGAATCCCCACAACAACCGCCACCGCCACCACTAGAGCGCCGGTGTCTAGCCGAGTGTGAAGATCGTCTCGTCGACGCCGAAGCTTCGGAGCGCGCCGAATGCTCCGAAAGAGAGGGAGATGAGGATGGAGTAGGAACGCGCGATGATGCGCCAGAGCGATGACGCTCCACGTACCACTGTCTCTGTTGCGGTGACAAAGAAGAAAGAAACTCCTCATCATCCATACCTGCATTAAACACACCAATATTTAAACTTAATATTGAATGAATAGAGTAGACAATGACGCAAAGACCATTAAATACATTGACGTACTGATGCATATAAATACAATGACGCAATGAATTGAGTGATAGAAGAGGCAAGTCGAAAACTCAGAATTTTCAATCAAAAGATGTGAGCGCGAGTAGAAAAGAGCGTTATACACCATGGAAAGTACATAGAGAGCCAGAGCTTTTACAACACGGAGCAAAATTGTTCAAATACAATATTTGTGGCTTTAAGAGATCTCTCTCTCTCATCCTCGCATAACTCAGCATAACTTCCTATATCTATATAGAGCTCTCCGTTTAAACACATATCCTTTGTTTCATTTTGTAGCTCCTCTGCATGCACCCCATATAGAGTAGTAGCATCTTGAAGCTCGTCTGGCACCACCGCCGCGGCTTCTGATTGAGCATCTTCTCTGATCTCCTCCATTGATGCCGTTGTGATTGGCACATGGTAGCCTTCATACGTCCTTGCACTACGAGGAGATACCTCTATGACGTACCACCAGTTTGATGCAGACTTTGTAGGATGAAATATTACCTGCCAGAGGCACATAACTTACATGAGAGCTTTCAAGCACATAACTTGTAAAAGGGGGATGTTAACTATTTACATACTTACTTGTTCACAATGCTCGGGTAGTACGAAAGTGTCTCTTAGGTCAGTCCATTTCTTAGTAGAATCCACCTCAAGAAAACCAGACTCTCCTCTATGCATAGTAGCGTTGCGACCCTCCATGATTATCTTGAACCATTGCACGTCGAACAAAACGACAAAAAATCCTCTTTAATCGATCCTCAAAATCTCTTGTAGCGTGTCGAAGTAAGTGAGTTCCGCCACCACAGGATCTGCATCAGAGGAACGTCGTCGCCTAGACTGTTCAAATTTTGCCATGATTCCACAATCTTGAGTAAAACGCTTTTTGTCTATCCGTTCCACCCTAAAATGTCGACCTTTACACCATGCTGCTGTGTATGACTTATACTACAATGAACAAAGATTATGAGTGGCCGTTCAAACATTTAGAAATAAAGTCACTAGCTAGTCGTACATTGCAAACTTACCTTGGTCGCTCAACCCCGAGAGTACTCCCACTCTTCCTCAGTCACTTCGTCACCACATTGTTGTGCGCTAGAATGCCTCTGATCAAAGCATTCCGTCGTCCTGTGTGTTGGCTCATATCCACCACCTCTATGCCAATCCACAATTGTTGTAGCTCTTCCAATAGTGGACGAAGATACACATCCATATTCTCCACTTTATATCGCCCTGGCACAATCAAGCTTAGCCATAGGTGCCCCTTCTTCGTAGTCAACCAGGGGGGAATGTTGTAGTTGACGATGACAACGGGCCATACACTGTAAGATGTTGATCTTTGACCAAATGGATTTACGCCATCCATAGCCAGGCCTAAGCGCAAATTTCGAGCTTCCCTGGCAAAATCCGACCATGTTCCATCTATATGTTTCCAGGCTACGCAATCTGCATGAATTCGTAGCACACCATCCAAAGATTTATTCTCCTCATGCCATGATGCTAGGGCGGACATGGACTTACATTAGAAGAAATGCTTGATACGAGGAAGCAGAGGAAAATGTCGCAAAACCTTTTGGAATTTTTGTCCCGTGGAGATCTACTCGATATCTTTCGGAATCACATTTCGGACACTTCTCCATGTCTATGTATTCCCCTCTGAAAAGAATGCAGTCATTAGGACAAGCGTGGATAGAATTGTAATCCATCCCCAAGTTTCGCAAAATCTTTCTTGCTTCATCTCGGGAATCTGGCATCACATTGTCAGCTGGTAGTATGTGCTCTTTAAGCAATCTACACAACATAAAAATACGATACAGTCGTGTAAAAATCTATCAGATCATTATACATTTAGAGTTTTATTAAAGTAAACTAATTGTAATAGATCACCTGAAAAGCGCAGTGACGCTAGTGTCACTCCATCCAAACTTTCTCTGCATGTTGAGAAGAACCAGGAGTGCTTTCAATCTAGACATACGTGCTCCATTATACAATAGCGTATCGGCTTCACTTTTCATATCATCATAGATAAGCCTTTCTGAATCCATGATCGTCTCGATCATTTCATCAATCTCGGGCTCAAACATTGCCTTGTTGGGAATGTGCTCTGCATGATCATCCCCCGAGCTGTCAGAGGCTACATCTTGTGGCCTCACATATGCTGCTTGACCAAAGCGCCTGCGAACACGTCTATTGGGTTGCAAGATTGCTGCTTGTTGGCCAGCGTCAGAGTCCGACGAGTTATAATTAGCAACAACTCGATCTATAATAGATGGATTGAACTCGCCAAATTCGCGAACGTGCTGCAAAGAAACACGTCTTGTCCGTCGCACAGCATGCTTGCATTGATTACAAGGACATAAGACCCTCGTTGAGAGATAGGTGTTTCGGTTGGACGGTCCCACATCCTCGTCACTACTCATAATGAGGATAAAAATCTTATAACCTGGACAACAAATTTAATATTCTATTGGCATTCTTCGTCTTATCTCTCTCTCTCTCTCTCTCTCTCTCTCTCTCTCTCTCTCTCTCTCTCTCTCTCTCTCTCTCTCTCTCTACCTCACATTCTCTAGTCATGTCCAATCCCCGCACACCTCGGTCTAGAGGTGCACGGAGATCAGAACCACCGGGTTATAATCTCGTCTTTATTGGTCAATACCTATATTTGTGGGTACAAGAAATCTACAGACCCACGTCTACATGATACTGCATGTAGTGGACAAAACCCCTTTGCTGTAGCACTTCACAGCATCTTAACATCTTTTCACAGTAGATCTTTTCACTGTTCGTCTAACTCTAAACCCTAAACCGTAAGTAATTCTTGCGTGGACTCGATCTAACGTAAATAAGCGTAAATCTAAATAAACGTAAATCTAACTAAAAATAAACCTAAATCTAATTTAACGTAAGTCTACATCTAACCTAATCTTTAACGTCTTTTGGGATAGTTTTCTACGACGTTAAAACTCTCTTCTTCTTGTGTGTGTGTGTGTGTGTGTGTGTGTGTGTGTGTGTGGGTAAACCTAAATAAACCTAAATAAACCTAAGTCTAATCTAATATAACATAAATCTAAATCTAACGTAAATTATATTATATTAAAAACAAAGAACTAAACTAACAGGGATTATAAGAACCTTAAAACTGATTTAACACATAATTTTTCACATAACTCGGTAAGAGTTGGCATTCTCATCACTAAAGATGTGAGAGTTAACTTCCGGCGGTGACGCTGCCTCATCTCCATCCACATCTGACGACAGCAATTAGCCCTTTGGACCGTTCTTGCTCTTGTTACTAACTTTGAAGTTGCTGTTGAATGACTAGAGGTTGTCTAGATGGTCATTGTCGGGGATGTAGTGACTCTTGCCGCCCTGAAGATCCACCTTCTTCCCTATCTTCTGAAGACATTTCACCAATACTTTTGGATCGACGGACCCACCATGATTGAAGGCAGCAATACCCTATATTCCATTGAGGGCTTTCTTCACCCGCTTCATGCAGGCATCGCAGTCGATGGAGACCTAAATCTAATCTAATATAACGAAAATCTAAATCTAGCGTAAATAAAAGTAAATCTAACTAAAAATAAACCTAAATCTAATCTAATTTAACTTAAATAAACCTAAATCTAATTTAACGTAAGTCTACATCTAACCTAATCTTTAACGTCTTTTAGGATAGTTTCCTACGACGTTATAACTCTCTTCTTCTTGTGTATGTGCGAGTGTGTGGATGTGTGTGCCAATAAAAAGAGATAAATGGTATAACCTTTCTATCACCCATGCCAAGTATGATAGATTGGTTATGCCATTTCCCTCTTGAATAATAGGTCTTGAGTTCAACTCCTCGTCGGCTAGATCTTTAGGTCTTTTAATTTTAATTAGTTTCTACGACGTTAAATTAGTTTCTCTCTCTTTCTCTCTCAATGTGTGTGCGTTTTTTTGTTTATGCATGTTTTCTCTCTCTTTTCCTCTCTCAATGTTTAGTTTTTTGTTTATGCATGTTCTCTCTCTCTTTTCCTTTCTCAATGTGTGCGTTTTTTGTTTATGCATGCTCTCTCTCTCTTTTCCTCTCTCAATGTGTGTGTGCATTCTTTGTTTATGTATGTGTGTGTGCGTTTTTGTTTATGTTTGTACTCTCTCTCTCTCTCTCTCTCTCTCTCTCTCAAAAACACTATGTGTGTGTGTGTGTGTGTGAGAGAGAGAGAGAGAGAGAGAGAGAGAGAGAGAGAGAGGGAGAGAGAAAGAGGGGAAGGGAACATGAGAGTGAGGAGAGGGAAGGAGCATACCTGGCTCTCCTTCCTCTCCTCGTGTGTGTGTGTGTGTGTGTGTGTGGAGAAGAAAGAGAGAGAGAGAGAGAGAGAGAGAGAGAGAGAGAGGGAGAGCGTTACCTGCTCCTTGCTTGAGGGCGCCACAAAACTCAGATCTGAGATCTGAGTTTTTGGGCGCTCTCTGTTATTTTTTTTAGCCCAGTCGGCGTCGCTATGTGAGCATCGCTAATATGAATAGCCTCTTGTAGTGATACCCATCTGCGAGTTGCAGTTTCATTCTCGTTTTCCTGAGAGCTGGACTACCCCACTTCTCCCAGATTTTCTTGGTAGGAATCGCCACTCCTGCTCCACTGTCTAGGATGGCTATCATTTTTATATCCTGATATTCAACAGGTAGGGTTGTATTCCCCTCCTCACCTTCACAGTAATATCTGACCTTGTTTATGGGCACTGGTTGGGATTTGGGTTGACTTTTCCGTTTTCTTTCTTCTCCCGTAGGGTTTGTCGAAAGAGGAATCTTTACTCCTTTGTGCTTTAAATGTTTCCTCGTGTCTTCCCATAAGTGTGGTCTGACTCTCAAGAGTTCGGACAGTGTGGTTGTGAATGTTATAGGTGTCGACAGCATCTCTTGAAGACTTTTTGAGTCAACCATATGTGGAATAGTTCTCGTCTGGGATGGAACTAATCTTATCTCCGATTGTGACTCATGTTCACCTATAAATGAAGGCAGGGTTTTCAAGGATTGGGCTTTGCTTTCCACCGAAACCTCAGTTCTCGCATCCCCATACAGTGATTGTATATCGGCTGGACAAAATCCGTTATCCAGGTTAATCTTAGGAATTGGAGGAGGTTGTAACGTCGCGCTTCCGTTCTTTCTGTTTCTAATGGTTTCCCATAAGTGTTGGGGCCATTGTTCTTCAACTTCTGGAATTGGCATTATCGTCATGGACTTAGCGTCATTAGTCGTGTTTGGCACCACTTGATGATGCAGTGACAATATCGTTTTAGGCCTGGGTTCGTTTACTTGTTTTGGTTCATTGAGTTTTAGTTTTTCTAGCTCTTTGTAAATCAAAACTTCTTGTTCTGGGGTTCTAACCATCTTAGGTTCTATCAACACCTGGGCTGTTTCAATGAGGTGTTTACACATTTCCAAACGCTTCGTTTCCACTTCTGGTTGAGGATAAGTTAGCCATATTTGCTCTAAAGTTTGGTTTGTTTTTAGCCTTGCTTCGTACACTTGTAATAGAGCATCTAACGGCTCTAGCACTTTGTCAACCAAGACTGATCCCCTTGAGGACGCTTTCCTCGGCTTGTTGTTATCCTCAGTAGTTCTACTCTCTCTCTCTCTCTCTCTTGTTTGAGTTTCTCCTTCGTTTCCTGCAATTCGTTTTGCATGGCAATTTGGCTGTTCAATCTTCTTGTTTTCATCCTGTCTCCTTTCGCCTTCCAGGATTTTCGTTGGGTTCTCACGGATAAACTCTTGTGTTCTGTGGGTATTGGCAACTCGACCTTTTCCTCCACGGACTCGTTTTTCCTTAAGTCCTTGGCTTGGGCTCTGGTTATCGCATTGATTTGGATCATGGGATCGGTTTCTGATCTGCTGCTTGCACTTGGTATCACCCCCACAATATTCATAGTCGCTTTTCCCTTGCTGTCCGGATTTTTTGGGCAATCTGGCAATATGTGATTCACACCACATCCGTCACAAAACCCAAAAATTTTCACTCTTTCGCCTTTGAAAGGACAGTTACGCTCCCAATGATCCGTACTTCCACAGCTATAGCACTGTCCAATTGGAGTTTGATTTTGAGGAGGTGGTCCCATAAGTTGTCTTGCTCTATTAGGATATCCTCGTGGTTTGTAATTCTGGTTCGTAATGAACATTAATGTTCTTTCGTCTACCAAATATTGATCTCTCGAAGTTTCTGCTACATACGTTGGTGGTGCCATACCCTCTCTATTTCCCAACGATTGATAGACTTCGTCTGTGTATATTTGAGATTCGGCTTTTGTTGCGTAAGGCTCATTCGGTTCCTCGTAATAAGAAACTTGAAGTGTACTATTTCTTCCTGGTGATGCTTCACAAGGTTGAGCATACCTAATCATGGCCCTATTTTCCTGTGGTAATGGAAGTTGTTGACCCAATACAGATTGAGGTCTGTCTGCTCTTGCTACCAAATTCATATTTGGTCCAACTTGATATCTTGGAGGAGGTGGTTGGGATGGTCCTACTGGAGGCCCATACGGTCTTTCCCTCACATTGTTTTTGTTATAAAAACACTCTTCCGTGCTATGATTCGTCCATTTTTTGTTCTATGGCGCACTATTTCAGTATTAGTCCATTCGCAACTGGTGTTTTCGGCTGTTGTGGGCACCACGGTGTCGGATGATCCCCCCCACATGTGTCACACTTCGTCCTCTGAGACTGTCTCAACACCGGATTTGATCTCATATGTTGCTGCATTCTCTTCGTTACCACCTCTATCAATTGATCAGTTGTCGGAATCAAGGATGCCTGGGCATCTTTCTTGGTAGAGGATTCGCTTTTAATCGATGAAGAGCCACTGGTTACTGAATCAGTATCCTCTGACACTTCCCCATATGCTTTGAAATTATCAACAAGATATAACGCTTCCCTTGTAACCTGTTGAAACGTGCTACAGGCTTTCAAGTGAAGGTCCTTTTTCAAGGTTTCATTCCTAAGTCCTTCAAAGAAGAGCACATACAATCTCTCGTCGTGCGGTAATTCTCTCCTCAGGCACCTCTCAATGTATTTCTTGAATCTCAAGGTTTCTTCCTTCACTTTTTCATTCTCCCTTTGTTTAAAAGCGTATATCTGTGATACAGTATTATGCTTTATACCCCGTTTTGAGAATTCTTCTGCGAACTCGCACAATACGTGTTCAATATTCGGACAAGTTTCAGGGTTTAAAGGTTGAAACCAGGTTAAGGCCGTCCCTTCCAAGGTTAGCCCGAATCCCTCGTATTGAGTGCAGAAATCAGTGATCTATTCTGCTCTTAAGACTTGCTTGAAGAGTGATAATGGGCATATGGATCCCCCGATCCGCTATACTTCTTTGGCATGCACTTTGCTACTTGGGATGGTCTGATCCGTCTATGGCAGCGGTCAATCTCATTGCTCCCGTGTCTCTACTTAATCGTTCTCATGCATCATGGAGATCGTAGGTTGCTCTCGTTGGCTCCCCCGCCCCAAATCTACTACTAGGTGGTAAATGTGATGGGGTGGCTGCAATTGTCCGACCTACAGCCGTATGTGTAGAGATAGGAACTACACTACCTCGATTCATAGCCAGTGATTCTCTGGAATGTAACGTTCCCATGGGGCTTGACATTGAATAATGAGGTCAACTGAAAGAATCAGCTACATGAGTCCAACCTCCACCTGTGGTCAACGGTTCTGGCATGACAGGTATAGGTGCTGGTCTAAGTGGGCTTGGAGTGACATAATACTGATGGAGTGGTCCCCCAAAGTACATATATCCTTCCAATTCTTTTTTATTGATTGCTGCATATCGTCTTCCATACTTGTCGTATGCTGTAATTTTCGTTTCCGCTCCCTCTGTGTAGGTGAAGACATAAAGTCTTTTCCGCTCAGTCATCTCCCCGACGTAGGGTTCCTCGCATCTATAATAGAGATCTTGCTCTCCATTATTATACTTGTATAACCCCAAGTAGACATTATCCGTGTTGATTCTCAACGTTTCGTTTTCTTGCCTTAATCTCGCATTAGGTAAGCTCATTGTTGGTGCCTTTTCCTCATGTTCCTCGTCTATTTCAGATTTTGTACCCATCAATCCCCACTTGTCTACAATGTTAGGATTCCGGACTACCAAGTACATGATACCCTCGTCATCTAGGTACCTGTCTCCGCTATAGCTTACAGGCACTAAGTCCCTAAACTCACTTGGTCTATCTTCTATTTTCACACAGTAGCGGTCCATACCATCTTTGTATATCTTGGCACCTTGCTTGTTGTCATATTGATACTTGATGAACAATAGATTTAGTGTGGCCGAGGGGTCTGATGGTCCTGCTGCCATGTTTTTTCTTCCTTTTAGTTTTATTTGTCCCAAGTGTTCTGTGAAATAATCGAAAGATCTCTCTGAAGAAGTGTCGGAGAAGACTTCTTCAAGGATCGGCTCTAATGGTCGCACTATCCCTTGGTTTACACTCTCCTTCGTTGATGCAACACTCGTTTGATCCGCTAAATTTTGGTGTCTGGTGTTGATTTGTTTTCCCGATCTCAAAAACATAAAGAAAGTGGGATTTACTGACTGAATCCAAACCTCTTACGTGGAGATGGAAAGATCTTCCAATTCCTGCGGACTGCATGGGTTGTTACTTGATTGGTCTCTGCAAATGAATACATTGGATGGCTATGAGATCACTGTATCATTCCAACTGTCAGCAGATTCAACACTTCAAAATGATCTCAACACAATTTTGCTTGCAGATTATTGACAGTATGTCCAATTTGAGTTTTGAAAACTCCTGGTATCTTGTATAACCTAGGTCTATGAACAGGTCAAAAATGAGCTGGATCTGGGCGAGAGGTACACCGATCGCGATCGTACTTCTGAGCCCAAATTAGATGAAACTTCTCCAGCTTGTTCAATAGGCTATTTTAAGACTACCTGCTAGACACTTTTGTATTTGGACTCAAAAAGGTCAAGTTTTTACCGTTTCTTGGTTGGAAGTGTCTGTTTTTCCAAATTTATCAGTTTGAATGGATTTTGATGTTTGATTTGGGATTTGAGAGATACCTGGGGTTGTCCTGTGTACATGCTATACCTCTATATGGTTCCTTCTCAGTTTTGATGTGTTTTGGTCTACTGAAAGTCAATTTCTAGGCCAGTTTATCAATTTTTGACTTGGATCTGTGTTCAGATGGTTTGACAGGTATTTTGAGGTTACTGGCTCTAGGTCCTTTAGACTTTTATGTTTGTATACACCTGGGGATCCCACATATGAAATCTGGTCCAAATCTGGCACTTAGGTACACCAATCGTGATCGTACTTTTGGGCCCAAATTAGACCAAATTTGCCATGCTTGTAGACACTGATGTTTTAAAGCTATCCCCAAAGTCTTTTTGCATTTGAACACCAAAAGCCAAGATTTTGCACTTTCTGGGTATGTCAGGATAGTTTACCCAAGTGGCCTGATTTCCTTGATTTTTGATGTTTTTGAGTGTGGTTGCTTTAGACAAAGTTGTTTAGAATCTTATTAGGAAGGCACATGTCAAATCTTGTCCAAATCTAACACTGAGGTACATCGATCGCGATCGTAGTAACTAGGCCAAATCTAATGAAATTTTGTATGCTCCCTCTGACAAGTGTTTCCTAGTTTTTTGTGCTACCACTTTGTGATTTGAATCAATATCAATCCTGTTTGGTCAGATTTTCAGAATTTCAGAGTCTTATGGCTTTTTTGGCCAAAGTTATGGTTTTCTGGTTTCTCGGCTCTGACTTCTGCCCCAAATCTGACTGGAATGTGATTTACTTATCCTACTCCTAAGTACAGAAATGAAAAAACATAAGAAAATGAATCAAACAAAACAAACACGAAGGATTTTGGGTGAGATTTCAGTACTCAATCGAATTAGAGAAATTGAAGAGCAAAAATGCTTTAACACACTCACTCATAGCTCCCTAAATCTCCTAAGAGAGGATCTAGTCGGTCCACTTGCTCTAGACTCCACTAAGCTCTAAAAGCCTAATTGAGGTGTAAAATGGATTTGTGGATTGATCTTTTTTAAGGAGTCTAACTGCGAACTCGGTCACTCATCACCTAAGGTGCATTCCCCGGCAACAGCGCCAATGTTTGTGGGTCGCCGCGACTGACGTCCATAGCATAGCTCTCAAGCATCAACATATTTATCAATATAGGGGAAGCGACTCGGATGAGGCATGGGAACTCACTAGGGTGTCAATCCTAATGAAGTGAACTCGAAGAGATGCAACTACTAACTCTATAAGTAAATCAATCGCATTACCGCCAAGTAATCTGCCTATGTCCTCCTACACCATTCTTTAGTCATCACGTCCGTTTACCATGTAAATCATATCCAAATCGCACGAAACTTGAAGGGAAGCTACAGAGGACTATCAGGAACATATCTTATAACTGTCACAGCATTCTGAAGAGGTACAACGATCGCGGTTGTTCGTCCCAAAGTCAGCAAAAACAGCGAACAGGTGATCCTAATGGGTCATTTTAGGGTCCATAAAGCCCCTCCTAGGGTCAAAACAACATAAAACACGCGTATAGACACTCAAAACAGCGATTTAAGGCCCAAACTCGTACTTGAAAAGCTACACAGAATCTTGAATGATTACACTTGAATGAAAGAGCAAGAGGAGAGGAACACAATGCAATAATCAAATCTGAATTTGGATTACCGTAGCCGCAATGGCGAAGATTACAAGGTTGAACAAGAAGGAGCTCTCAAACGTACGCTGTCCTCTCAGTTCTCCATTAAAAGATTATCGTCAAACTTACAAAAAATGACCTTTATAGATTAGGTCTTTACAAAATGGCTTGTCCGGCCATAAGCTCCCAAACCTCTAACTGGCTCTCTAATATACAATTGCTCCCATAAGAATAAGCATACATCCTTTGACAATTTCCCGGCTTAGAGATGCTTCTTTACAAAAGAATTTTACAATGGTTTCTCAGAAAAATATGGTACTTCTGGCAACGGCCGCTTGTTGCTTCATTTGCCAAACAATGTGTGTGTGTGAGCACACCTTTAAATAGGCCTCCTCAAGCTGAAAATTGAACCTACTTTCTATTTGCATCTGGGAGCTACTCGAGTTAAGCATGGCAAGTCCAATTGCCTACCCACCAAGTGTCCAGTTGACTTGGTTAATTGGCTCTCACACTTAGTTGCAAACTTGGAAACTCTACCAAGACTCCCACAAGGAAAAAAGGCTCCCCCTAGATACTAAAGCTGACCTGGAGTGGCCTGGAACCTTCTCCCACACAGCCTCAAGCCCCAGGTGCCTCCCTGGACAATTTTGGGAAAAATTGATCTTAGGCTAAAACAGGTCATACAAGACGGAATTTGATGCTGAAAATTGCTATAGCAAGCTCTAACTAAGGCGTACTGGCCCGAGTACCTGCCATATTTAGCAGCCCCTGGGGTCCGAAAATGCTTTTTTTTAAAATTGAGGGTACGGGTGCAGTTTTCGAGAGGGTCGGGTGAACAAAAACTTACTATTTTTGGAAATTTTTTACAAAAATTATTTTAATTCACATTTAGAAGCTTTAAAGTAT
This sequence comes from Adiantum capillus-veneris, assembly GCF_014529385.1. Taxonomy (NCBI): domain Eukaryota; kingdom Viridiplantae; phylum Streptophyta; class Polypodiopsida; order Polypodiales; family Pteridaceae; genus Adiantum; species Adiantum capillus-veneris. The sequence continues at coordinate 57,626,618 of NC_140931.1, forward strand.
TCTAAACATCATGGCACTGACAGAATTCCGAAAACTGCTAAAAATAGTAACTTTTTCCAGTATATTCATTTCAAGGTACAATGGTGCTCTTTTTGATCGGGGTGAGAGACCTTACAGTAATCTCCTTTATTTCCCGATCTAGAATCCTTGAGCTTTCGTAAATAAATTCCTCAGTAAAATACTTCCACCATGTGGGATATTCTTCTGCCAATTCTTGAACCTACATTTTAAAATTAGAGTTTACAACCTCCTCAAAAGCTGCAATCATCCGATCTGAACCCTTGGATATCTTCCACATGTTTTGTCCAAAAGTGGTGACGTAGCCAGCATCATCAAGTAAACCTGTGTTGATCAAGCTCTTTGTAATTGCAGGAACATGTCTCACATTCTTTAGCGTGAAAGAAGAGCCATTCTGAAACTTCAATTGAACATCTCCAACACCTAAGATCTCACATGTTTGCCCATTGCCTAGCCGAACATGATCTTTAGTGGTCACATAAGAGGTAAACCACTCCTTGTTTGGAGACACATGAAGTGATGCCCCTGAGTCTATAATCGAGTCATTCAGTGCATTTCCATCAGATGCTGTAAGAAGAGCTGAGTCCATTGTATTCTTCAAGAAGTAGATGTCTCCTGACACTAGACTGTCATCCTCTCGAACAGTGTTTGTCACATTTATTTCTTGAATCTTCACTGAGGACTTGTTCTTCTCACCATGGTCTTCATCTTTCTCTTTGCCTTTTTCTGCTTTCCATTCTCTACAGTCTCTTTTCATGTGACCCTTCTTGCCACAATGGTAGCATTCTATGTCACTCTTGCCTTTAGCACTGCGGGACTTGCTACGAGACTGATTCCTCTTTCCACCTTTGTACTTTTCTTTGGTTCTTCCCCTGACAACTAAGGTTGTTCCTTTGACTTTGTCCATTGTATTTCTATTGGTTTCTTCAGTAAGCAGACTTCCTTCTACACCTGCTATGTTCAAACCATCTGGAGGTGCAGAATTACTCAAAGCTGTGCGAAAAGTGTCCCAAATTTCCGGCAATGTGATCAATAGGAACATAGCTCTAACAGGTTCATCAAACTTGACACCTTGAGCTGACAACTGACTATAGATTGTGTTGAATTCATTCAGATGATTGGACATAGGTGTCCCTTCTTTCATCTTCAAGTCAACAAGATTCTTAAGCCAGTATACCTGTGAAGCTGCACTCTACTTCTCATAAAGATCACTCAGCTTTAACCATGCTTGATAAGTCGACATCTCGTCTGCTACATTGAAGTAAATGCTTTCTGCCGAAGTCAGCATAATGGTAGAAAGTGCCAATTCGTCCATTTCGCTCCATTCGTCTTCGTCCATATCTTCTGGTTTTATCCCCTTGAGCTTTATAGGTTTTATCTGCTTCTTTTGTACCAACACGTGCCAAATCTGCTTCTTCCACAATGGGAAATTGGTTCCATCCAGTTTCTTGATATTGTAAAGAGCAGTGTCCTATGATCGAGCCATAGCTACGCTTCATAGTAGTTTACTTTCCTGGGAAAAATTCGGCAGAGTTTCCCCTGTAAACTGACCTCTGAACCAATATCAACCTGTCAAATGAACCAAGAAAGCTTTAGATTCTGCAAAAATTTCGGCAGAGTCTCCTTTGTAAAATGCCTCTAGTGTACTAAAAAACAGACCAAAAACAGTTGAAAAAACCACTATCTCTCCAACACTGTAAGCTGTGGGTAAACCTGTCCTGCACCTGTACTATCTCTCACTGTCCTGTCACTGTCCTGTAAGCATAGACTGCGACAATGCCTCAATGGCAGTAAAGCAAAGATGCAATCCCAACTGTCTAACTCACAGTTAATACATCCTAGCTGCCTATCTGTATCACTGAAAGGATCTCAACATTCAAGAATCCCCCAGCTCAATAAAACCTCACTCGACCCTCAACAAAGGCTGCAGTAAATCTGACAATACATAGACTTCCCACAAAGTCATACATCCACAAATTTCCCATTGTATGTTGTAACTGCTGCGGTGGTTGTTTGCTGCGTGACTCACAGCCATCAAACCCTCAACAGACATACATCATCTCTGACAATACATCCCATGTGGAAGTACCTATAATGTCAGGATGAAATCTGGAATATCAAGCACTAAACACAAGCTACCTGATGAACTAGTGGATGTCGCCTACAGTCTGTGTGTAGATGTGCCTGTGTCGTATGTGACACGCCTCCAAGAACTGTAAGCCGTCCTTCGATGTGTAGACAGCCACAAATCAACACTCTCGGAGTGCCGATATCCTCAACACCTGCAGTCGTAGGCCGAAAACCCCAAATTTCCAGAGTCGGGTATGCACCCGCCAAGACCACGTAGTCGAAAATGGCCTGCGTAGAACTTTGTCGAAGCTGAACGGTGGTCGAGATGATCTCAGAATGAAATTCTGAGAACACGATGCCCATCGGGCTCTCCCACAAGAATTTGGGCCGTGTCTTCGCCTGTCGAATCTCACTCTAATCTGAGCAGGTGACTCTGGCTACCTGCAAATGCTGCCCCGAGCCTCGATCTGAGCTCTGATACCAGTTGAAGGAGTACGAGCGGAAGTGCGACGTGAGAGAGAGTGCGAGAAGAAGAGCACGACGATATGGTGAACTCACTCTACTGTAATGTGTAGAGCATAGTGAGTTCTTATTAGGTTTTTACAAAAGAATATGTGTACATACCTGGCGGCCCGCCCACTCACCTTGGCGACCACATTGGGCTTTATACCCCAACAAAAGTGGAGAGTTTCTTTGTGGAAGAGAGCATATACATGAGCCTAATAGCTTCACATGGAAGAAGGTGATGCCAACCTATATGGATTAGGAATCTATTACCTTTGCTATCCAGGTTGAAGTCAGCTGAAAAACCAATATGGGCCATCTTGGTATGTAAAAGGCTTAGTTCAATTGACATTTATCAATCTTGCATGAGTGTTCCACGTACTATGATGCACACTCATTGAGTTCACAGAGACCACAGACATTGGGAGCATAGACATTGGGAGGGGCACTATGGAAAATTGATAAAAGCCAAGGTCAATCGATATGGATGAAGAACATTTTCTACATAAGGAAGCTAGTGAAAGCTTGCAATGGGCGGACATTTGAAACCATAACCATCCACGAGGCTATAATTCTCTCTTTCACACATAATGGCCTTATTACAATGCTAAGGCTTTCTTGAAATCTCAAGAGGCAACCCATTTTTAGCTTCAAGTATTGGAATTGTCGCACACTTGACCATTGCTCATTTTGACTCAATGAATCTTCTGTGAGACCGCAGGGGACTCGACCATGTACCTCTCCACCCAACCGTGCCATATATAGACTCCTAGCCCCTAAATATAGCGCCCCTTGACTTCATGTCCATCCTGGCCCTTGGCCCTGCCCTTGGCCTGACATTACTCCCCCCTTGGAGAAGCGTTTTCATCCTCGAAAACACAAGTGGTAGTATCTTCGTAAGAACACTGATGTTTTCCTTATTGGCATCCTCTACACAGGCCAATTGTCCATATGACCGATACCTGGTGCAATGAGGAGGTTCAATGAAACCAAGAGCAACATCTTGATTTTCAACATTGTTGTCCTTTTGCAACCACCCGTATCTAAATGGTAACTCATGATAACTCATGTGAGTATCTTGAAAATCTCATAGCTACTGAAAGATAGAATAGGGAGTGTCCTCATGTCAGACTTCTGAAACTTTTGGAACACACAGAACCACATGTTCACCCCTAACAAAGGTTACATGCCAACATACTCTGTTAGCACACCTACTAAGTCCTTGACTTATGAAACTGTCGGTATCCAACCCCACCACAACAGGTGTTCAAAGTTGAAAACCTAACCGAAGCAAATTCTAGAATAAGGAGAGAATCACCTATTTAGAATGCATTGTGCTAACGTATTCTCTTAGCAGATCCTTTAGCATGGTTTACTAATGTATGCGCTTAGCATATCCTTTAGTACTAAATAGAATACTTGTAAGGTACCCATCCAACGTGGGATGAATAACAGTAATAAGAGTGAGGTACTTTCCCCAACCACTTAGAGACAGTCTTCCACGACTGACGACAAACTATGACTCAACCATTGAGTATCCAACCATATACTCGATATGGAATGGAGACAACCAACTAGGCTGAATGTAGATTGGAGGTTCCAGCAACCAATCACTAACATCCATACTCAGCCATCACCTTGTATGGTAGGGTGTAAACTCATACAAAATCTGCAAGAGAGATTGCACTAGCAATGAAAAAGGGTGCAGAAAGAATAAAGCCCACGGATTTGCATGCCGCTCCAAATAAATTTGTGTTAAACACTAGGGCCCATAACACCTAGTGTGCATGCATTTAACACAAACATATCCAAACCGCAATTCCATGACGAGACTTTCCACGATACTTACATGAAAATCTTGCAACAAAGTTGGACCATAATAGAATGTGACAACCCGGTCACACCTAGGAACCAACCATGAGACCTTCTCATGAACGTAGAATACTTTGCAGAAAAATTTGGACCATAATAGAATGTGACAACCCGGTCACACCTAGGAACCAACCATGAGACATTCTCATGAACGTAGCATACTTTGCTATATGTAGAAACGACCTTCCGTTAAGGTGGTTTCACAACACTTGTAATCACAACAAGTCTGTACTTAGTACCCGACAATTTTTGGCCACTGAAATTGTTCCTGATACTGTGTGCGTCAATTGGTCTAATGAACGGATGCGACCAGCACCTAGGGACTTCGTCGCGACACATCATTTTGAATTGGGCGCCAGTGTCAGTCCCAAAGACTCATATTCTCCGCATGTGGAATATGTCTCAAGTAAGGATGCCAGGAAAAGTGACATCCATCAAGTACGAGCTATACTTGTGTGTGGAGGTAACTATGAAAACTCTGCAACGCAAGTGAGAGGGACCCTCATTATCATGCTCCACACTGGCTAAACCAAGCTCCTTGAGTTCCTAGACCATGTTGTATCCCATGTGACAACATGTGCCAAATCGAACCCTACAAGTAGGTTCATAACAGCCAAAGGCAAAAAGGTAGATTGGACACTTGGCCCAAAATACTTTGTGCCGACATGCCCTTGGCATGGCTCTGTAACATTCAAGCGTACTTATACGTCTTGAAAAACCAAGTAAATAATACTGAAAAAGGAATAACACCAAATCAATAGATGCGTACCTGGAGATTTGAACGGAATGTTCACTTACCCGTATTCAAATGGAGAGGAGCACGTCTCCTACCTAGAAAAAAACAAATAGTATTGCACTGGAAACCATGGGCGTTGCCCTCGCAATCCAACCCCTTTGGCTAACATCTACGTAGTCAAACCCCTTGGTAAGACCCTCTGTAGAAACTGCACAACTAGCAGGTAACGGTTATCAACATAGTCAACCATATAGAATCTACATTGTCAAACCACTTGGTAAGACCCTGTGTAGAAATTTCTCAACTAGCAGGTAACGGTTATCAACATAGTCAACCGTATACATATTGATTGGAATCAACCAAAAGTTGAATTTGTCCACTACCGCGTGGTAGATTGCGAAATTCGTTCCTTGAAAGGCTAACTGGGAGAGATCAAACTGTGATCCTCAATGCCTATGGGATGATGTAGCAGTCACCCGTCGGGTCGTACCCCAAAACAATATGTCCATAGACACTCCGTAGTGCTATAGAGAGAACATGGAATCCACACAAGTGGACTGCCTAGCTTTGGTGGACAGCCATGCTGTCATAATTGATTGCTGCATCTATACTTCCTTGTATAGATCAGCTGGTATGAGTTGAAGATTTATCGAAAACTCAACTTGAGGGTCGCACTGAAATCATGTATTGCAAAAATGACGCTGTAAACATCCTGAATGACAAGACCCTTGCTTGTCCATTAATGTCGATGTATACTTCCCTGGGTAGATCTGTTCACTCTTGAAAACAAGCACCCAAAGAATGTGAGCATTGGGATCTTACCCTAGGTCTGACTATGGCTCTTAGCCTGTGTGGCTCATAACCCTTGTGCAAATTAGTGTTCAATGGACAAACCGATGAAGATGGATTTGAGTAGCATCTTAGCCATGTGTTAGCTGAGAGTTAGAGCACCTTGGCTCAGGCTGACTCATGAGCAAAACACATATCAAAAGCTTCCTAGAAGATTTTCATTTTTCCCTTAAAGAGAGAGAGACCGAGAGAAGAAGAGCATGCTGGGCTGAGGAACTTTCCTTAAATGACTATGACGTGTATATTTGATTGCCCTGCTCTGGTGCAGCTTATCCTATAAGCATTCCACAGGTTTCTGGTCTGACTCTCTCATCGAGAGAGTTAACAGAGAAACACAAAACTCATGCCGACCCACCTACCTTGTAGGGGTCGTGATTGTATGAGTACGACTTATCCTTGGCACTTTGCCCGTAAAATAAGTCTTAGATTGAGTTTCCTTTTAGGGTTGTTGTGTTAATAGCAACCAACAATCATGTTAAACAATCCATCATGTATTCTGTCTATGACAGAGTTGCGAGTGGGATAGCGGAAGCATAATGCATGAAGTGGTGGAATTCATGCCACCTGATGAGCATGCCTTGCATGCAAAAGTATAAGCCCTTGGCTACTATGACGGTCTCAAGCGTGAGAGCCAAAACCATAAGTGCCTTGCACAGTCTGTACTGGTATTGGTACATTACAACGGGATGGTGCCACATCAAAAATGTGAGCAAAAATTCCCATTTTACCAGTTTCCCAAACTTGTGTGCCAATCCCCTTGATTCCAAATCAACGGGAAGTATCTCGGCACAAGAGAGAAGCCTTGCTTCGTATAAAATTGCCAAATCACTTTGCTTTGCACAATGAAAGTAACTGCCAAGTAAAGTGTAAACATGGAAAAAACAATAAAAATTTAAACTTGGCTAACCTGGTTGTTGTTGCTGTAACCAGTTGGCCCAAGATTCCATGGAAGAAAACTCCCTCAAATGTAATTCATAACCAAAGGAACGACCTTGTCGAGCAATTTCAACCGAAATTAACCAGTACTGTGTGGCAAGCATTCTTTGTCAGTTTGTAGAAACAGTGACAAGGAGTCGGCCATGCTGAGCAACTTGCTGTCTTCAACAAGTCCAGTAATAGGCCATGCCTGTCTCCTTGAGATACTGAAAAATTGGCCCTTGGACTTGCGTTGGAAACAAAATGTAACCTGTGACGAGCGTGCTCTATCAAGGTACTCAGGAGAAGCCATGCTTCATATAACTATGTCTAGCCTCATTGCCAGCAAATGCTATTAGCGACATATGTCATAGCAAAGAGAGTCAACCTTGTCGATCATGCATAAAAGATCGACCTTGTCGAATTGTAAATGTAATGGGAAAACAGTAGAACACGTGCAAGTTATGCATCTCATATAGCCGTGATCATTCATAGTCATCCATTTCATACCAGGGGTATCAAGCACATGCTTAATACACAAAAATCAAATACGTACCTCAATAAATACTCCTGCCGATGCATCTTGCCCTCATAAGAATCAATTGAGTTGCAATTAAGAAGTTCAATGAGAAATTATTTCATAGATGCTGTTGCTTGGTGCGATAGCTGCTCTACTGCTTGCTCTTAAGGGCCTTGCCCGAATCGCAACCCCAAACTTAGAGGTAGAGAAAGAAAGGCTCTTGCCAATCTGTCCGAAATCGGCCATGCCGATTACTGATCCAGCCATGCAAAACAACGTTGCATCCGTAAGCCAAACTAGTTGCAATCCATGTTGACGTTGGAAGCCTTGCTTCAATATGATCATGCCTTAGCGTACACAATCTTTGCTAATGTCTTTGGTAATCGGCTCCTTTGATGATGCCAATACCGTTGTTAAACGGAAAAGAGAAATCCATGCATGCTGCTGACTCTGAGTGGTTGGACCGTATGCTCCATGGCTGCAGTGGTTGAGGGCCCTGGGGGTTGCCCCTTGGGCACCCCATCGTGGGACGGGTTTCTTAGTTAATCCAAAGGGAATGGCCAAGTGTGGATGGCCATCCCTTAGGGTAATTTTTTTAAATAAAAAAACGGCGAAATATGAAGCTCTGCAATGAAGCCGCCTGCGCGTTGCAACCAGGGAGGACAGCGCTCAAGGAAAGCCACAAATGGCGGGTATACAGAGTCAAACTTTTTCCCTGAAGCCCTTGCGCTCCCACCAAAGCCAAAACTGCGCGATTCTGTAGATGTTGAACTTCGGTGCCCTCCCCGACTTAGGGTGGCTACACGCGAGCCAGCAGACTTCGACTTCCCCTTCCTCCTCGACTTGGGACAGTAGCACACCGTGGCTTCAATGCAAGAAGCCATGCAAGCCATGCATGCAATCCTCTCCTCCTCGCCTGCCGTCTTGCCAAAACAAAAAATGCCCTTCTCCTCCCCTCAAGGGAGTTCGATTGCAAGAAAAACTCCATGAGAAAGACAAAACACCAAGCTTCTTCCCTTGGCTTTGATATGCATGCTGCTCTTCCCCTTCTTGTCGGAGCTTCCATGAATGGAAAGAGATAGAGAAAGACCTTGCTTTCACGCACGACCATGCATGCTTCCCTCTCCTTCTCCCCTGCCTCTGATACTAGTGTGAGACCGCAGGGGACTGGACCATGCAACTCTCCACCCAACCGTGCCATATATAGAATCCTAGCCCCTAAATATAGCGCCCCTTGACCGCATGTCCATCCTGGCCCTTGGCCTTGCCCTTGGCCTTGCCCTTGGCCTGACATCTTCATTCATATCCTGCATCTTTTGGGAAGCAGACCTAGCTTTACCAAACATTTTGGAATTTGAAGGGGCCATATAAGCAGTATAAATTTTTACGAATGAACTCAAAACTTGTCGAACCTTTTGGAGTTAGAATGTACACTTTGAGATCTTTCTGTTGATATATATAATTCCATGATATTCTTCATTGTACTCTTTGAAATCTTTCTATTGATATATATATAACTCCATGAGATTCTTCATATTTTAAAAGATGTCATTTCTTCATGTGAAAAATCCATCTTATAAAAAGAATCTTCTTCAAATCCCCATTTTAGTGGAGATGACAAATACAAAGAATCAAGTACAACTTTGTCAGAGTTTGTTGATTTGGGACATACTTCCTAAGATGTTTCCAATATGTCATTTGATGGGATTTTGATCAAGTCTTTATGGACTTCACCTCACCATCAATGTCTCTTGGAGATAAAAGTGATTGCTCAAACACAACGAAGTGACCCTAGTGGCTCTCAATAATATTCTATGTTAGCATGGGGGTAAGAGCATTGGATCAGAAGAAAGTAAGTAACATTGTATGCAATTTCTTTAGAGCTTCTCATTTTAAGATGCAAAAGTTGAAACCAAAATAATAATCTTTTACATGAGTCACACGTTTTCCTTTGAACGACTAAAACTCATTTGTGTAATTTATGTATCATGTAGAAATCCGCATGAGTAAAGCGTTATGGTCAAATTATAGCTTGTTGTCCACTGTACAATCAATATTTTGGACCCCAACCACGCTGGAGAACCACTATATAGATCCATTGGATAAAGAAATCTGCTTAACTAAATAAAATATTGATTAGATAGGCTGATAAATGTATTTAGATTTTTTGTATCACTTTGTGAGTGTGGGTTATTAATCGATTTTTGATCAAGATTACCTATACATGTAGGGGTGCTACCTAGGGGGAGTTTCCTATGGCATCGTGAGTTGGATGAGTGGTCTACATATGGTTCATGGTTTGTTTTGGTGAGTTAATTTCAAGTGTTTGAGGCCCATAAACTCATGTGTGGATGGTTAGTCAATCCGAACCATATGGGAAAATATGCATAAGGTGACTTCCTTTTTGTGTCACAGTTGTTTGTATGGGTCTCATATGGATGATGTGATAAGGTGAAAATCTATGTTATGGGGCTGAGCTTGATGCATTGATTTGAGGTCAAATATGTACACATTATGAAAACTTTAGACTCAAATTTGGTCTTTTAAGCGCTAGAGAGAGAATGTTGTGCAACCAATAGATGGCGGGCAACTATAACGGTAGCTCGCTTTTTCCTTATTTGTATGTCAATTTTTTGCATTTTCAAAAAATAATCTTTAGTTGTTTCAAAAATGTAAATACTAATACACGTTTGGATTTGCTCAAATCTCTCTTCTATCAGCACTAAATACAAGACAAATGTGGTATAACTCACACTCAATGCACTTGTGCACACTTTTTTGATATGAGAGATTTCATGCTATTCCTGCTCAGTCCCATCCACTTGCACTCAACATACTATTCTTCTTACATTAAACTGCATGCTATTTGTCCTCAATGACATTACTAAACAATATCCCTCTCTCTATTGTGTTGTGCATCTTAATGCCATAAAAAAAACACTAATGGAGAAAAGACCTCGATGACCATCCGCAAGTAATTATTATGTGGGAATATTCAACAACTTCAGTTTGAACAATGTTCATTGGATTTCCACCACCATCACCATTAGAATTTGGCAGACAAGAAAGAGGAAGTGCACAAAAATTGAAAGTGTGGACAGCTACAAAGGCAGGGTGAAAGACTTTTGCTTGTCACAAACGAGAAAAATAGTCAAAGAGGTGCTCATTGAACATGCATATATGCACTCAGAGCTACGTCTAAGAGAAACTTCAATATTTTTTTTGTCTCACCAACCAAACTATGCGTTTACTAACCTCCACTAACTATTTTTTAAACAATATTTTACTTGTGTTTAACTTGTCTGTTTTGCAGATATCTATCCCTCAAACAAAGAAGACTGGTAGCCGATGGATTACATTATAGGAAATTTTTATCCATTCCATGCATCGATGGGCGAGCTACTATATAATACTACTGCAAGGTAAAACACCCCTTTTGAACAGTCAGGTGTAGTCAAATTTGTCAAATTTGGTCTCCAGATGCCTCTTGAGACATCATACACGTATGATGTCCAAAGTTACAGAATTGCAATTTTTTTCTTCACAGAACTTTTGCAAATGTCCTCTAATATGCACAGCATCAATCAGTCATAAAAATGTATCAACAAAAGCCTGTTCATTGCATTTTTACCCTTAAAATCAAAGTTTTTTGTGATTTCACTGATGAATACCTTCAGATTAGAATCAGATCACTTACCTAAAGTTACTCCTACTCATCATATGGGGTTTTGCAATTGTAAATAGAGAAATGCTTCATTGCCACACACAAACTAGCAAACACTTTTATCACCTCACAAATCACTCGACCACCAACAACTACTCTAATCTAAAACTAGTACTACAAATCCTAACTAAATCTATCTAGTCACAGACCCTCGGCGAGACACACGCTTCTTGGATGTCCACTTGATCTTGGAATATTCTCTTTCGGATCCACTTAAGAAGAATGCTCTCTTTACTCGAGACCAAATGAAGCAACCATCATGCGGGTGCTAGTAGGATTACCTCCTCAAGTCCTTGTGTCCCCAACAGTGTTGCGGGAGCGAACCACACCACCTATAAAGTGCATGCAACACTACCTAGATCAACATAATGTCAGTTGAGGACACAGATGACACGATAGGCACACGGAGGCAGTCTATATAGCTCGTTAGACTAAGACCATCCCACACATACAACACTCCGGAAGGTCAACTAAACTAAAATCAAGAATCTCACTGTTCTCAACCACACCACCGAGCCCACATACACACAAACGAAAGGAAAATCACCAAATCATACCAGAATCGTATGAAACTTAAGGAACACCATCCCCTGACTAGGATACACCTACCCCAAATCCATTTAAAGTCTAATTGTTCAACTCTAATAAGAGCATATACCAAAGGCACTTTTTTCCAACTGGGTTTTTTCCCTTTGGTCATCCAAGTTTAAGACCACCCTAATCTAGAGACACCACCCATCACCATATTGTATATATTCCTTCTACATTAACAATAAGAAATTGCTACCCAAATCAATTGACAATGACTTGGAGAAACAACTGCAGATCATTGTGTACTTCTCAAGAGAAAATATTACCTTTATGTACAACGACAAAGATTCAACAAGCAATGGCATACAAACAAGCAATGAAAAATTCAGCAAGAGAGCTATTAGCAGCCATTGTAAGTATATCACACAAGGATTCACAACTAGCAAAAAATTGTAGAGAACATGCAATGACAAATAAAAAACAAGTGCAAGGTTCATCATCAAGCAACAACAAAAGAATCTCAGTTCCAATAGAGGCAGACAACACCAGAGATATCTTCACGACCAACAATGGCCACCAAAAGGAGAATGCTCAAACAATTGTAAAGTTGCCTCAAGAATCAAATTCCAAAACACACATCAGCTAGAACACAATAGATATGAATCACTCAAAGCAAAGGAAAGCATCATCAACAACAAAGCGTGGTAGACCAGCCTTGAAGAAGACCACACTAACAACAAGATTGCACATGGTCGTGTTAAGGGATGCCACGATCTAGGAAGGGGGAAATTTTAGTGGATTGACAGAACGAGCGCCCACCTAGTCGAACACGTAGCTGGACACTACATTTGTGCTCTATTATGTTTTCAAGCTAGCTAGCTACACTCTGTGTAAATCCTGATTCTAGAGTAGCAGGGCGATATTCACTACCGACATGGTTGCCAAGAATTTTAAAAAAAGAGAAATATATCTTTTTATTTTCATCTTCTTCGACTAATGCAGTGTTCCATAAGTCTAGTGTGCTCTCTATTGCAGAGGATGAGGATGGGGACAAAGTCATTGATGGAGAAGTTCTACCCAAGTCTGTGATTCTAAGCCTTTCCTGAATTGCCTTGAACTCTGACTCCGTTGGCAATGTCGCTGCACAGGCGGCAACATCCTTGTGCACCATTGATAGAGCCTTTGATGGTTCAACAAACTCACCTTCTGCTACATGAGCATCCATGACAAAATACTTGTCATTGGCAGGGTCGATTACACTAACATCCTCTTGAAGATTCTGAGCAACTATAGCAAGGCAATAGTCCTCTCTCAAGTCAAACAACTCCATGATATCACATCCTCAAAAACACGTAGAGAACCAGTTTGAGATGGCGCCATCTCATCACCAATGACCGAAGGCCCCGACTGCTTTTTGCCTCCTCCGCTGTGTCCCGGTGGTCATTTAAATTGACATTCAAATATAGTATGAGTCTAGAATAGTATTCCACAACATGACACTTCCGTCTATGTACATGACATTTGATGTCATTCCTATGTAAATTCTTTGGAAGCTTGAGGCTACTCCTATAGAGAACATCTTTCTTGGAGGGTTGAAACATATATCCTTCGCATGCACATATTGGCAGTCCCCAAACTCAAAAGTTCCCTCGAACGTCTGTTGCTCATATGCCTGCTCAAACTCTTCAAGAAAATGTCTTGCAAAAGCTAGCCACTCTTGCAATGAGAAGTGAGGGTTAAAGATTGGTTGGATTTCTTGCTCCTACTACTGCTGCTGAAGGACAATTCGATAGAGAAAATGTAATAGTTTGTCCTTTGGATCCTCGTTAGAGCAAGGCAGCTGCTTCTCTATCTCAATCTCGAAGGGATCCATTTGTAAAAGGAGACAAACAAATCTTTGAAAAAGAGGAGGCTACTTTGAAAGCACTAGCTACGACAGGGGTACTAAGTAGGGAAAGAGGAAGGAAATATTTATAGACCCATCCCACCAATGATTGTAATTGTTTTGGTGCATTGAAGACGACACACAACCCGAGGCAATCAGAACCACACGATGTGACACTTTGCGAGAGAAAAATCGGAAAAAGCAGAACCTCTATAGCCAGCCACACTCCACACCGCCCATAAACAACCTGTACATACATGTCATAAAGGGGTGCAATACCATGAATACGGGGTTCCACAAGAGCCCGAGAGCAAACTATGGCCGGGACCGCCAGCCACACCAGTAATCCAAAAATGATAGATAGGTAGCGAGTGAGGGACAAACTCTCCTTGACTCGATGAACCAACACAGCTTTACAATGCAAAAGGAAGGGGTTCGGAGCACGATGGCTCACCCTTTGACTGGCGTACAAAACGGGGGACTCAAGATCCTCTCGAGAGACCAGTAAATACCTCAAAAACAATTCGACGCTCTGGCTTAGCTGAGTCCAGGTGGAGCACAAAGCAACCACAACCCAATGCGGGTGTCCATTTGCATGGCCTCAAGTATTTTCTAGCATCCATGTTTGCTTGTTTTTACTGTCATTGGTAGCACAATATTCAACACATTTATTTAGTATTAAAACATTAGATTAAATATGATTTTCTATCATAATTCCTTGTCTAGGTTTAAGAATCAAGCAGTCTGACTAAGCTATTTTGACCAAGTTAGGCTTTAAAGATCTTCTCTTAATACCATGGGGAATGCCTTCCTAATAATTAATGGTTACTTTAGGTTCTTAATCCAATTTAGGCAGTGTTGTGTGCAATGTACTAGGGCTTTCTAGTGGGCTTAGTCCCTATTGACCTTTAGCTTAAGTATTATAGAGGAAGTTTACTAGTATGACGAGCCTGGGGAGGGTAACCGTGTCAATATGACCCCCCAAAGTTACAAAATTGAAAGGCAATGAAAAACAAAAAACAAAAAACAAAAGTGCCAATACATGTAAAATCCTAATTCGATACTTCACCCATATGTATTGCCTATGGTACTAAAGCCCTAGAGGTTCCCTGTGTGGGCGCTTTCCTTTGCAAAGCAAAAAGCCCAAGGCATACAAAATAAGCACACAGATTGAATGAATCAATGTGAAAAAACTTTGGGGATCAAAGAAAAGGGAATAATTCAAGCAATGATTTCATAAGTAATTCCTTTTATCGTAGCTTAACTAAAAGGTCTTCTAGGTATAGCCTCTAGTCAGCCCTCTAACATGCAATACTTTGCTCTTGCGATTAAACAACTTAATTGACCAGAGATAATTGAGAAGCTTGCCCATGGTATTGATAGTTGACCTCTAGTGCCTCTCAACCATTGAATTAGCGACCCCAGACTTGTTTATTTTTTTATCTTTACAGAAAAGTGCTTATGCGTTTCATTATATTAGAGTTTAATGTTTAATGCTGATTTTTTTTTAATATTCTGTTACCAATCAATTTGTGTGCCTATTAATTGCATATGCTTTTTTATTGTATATGAGAATTCAATTATTGTGCGATTTATGGTTGATTTTGCAAGAAAGCTCAAGACTCAAACTCGGATGCTCTTCCACCTCGACGAACAGGCTTCATCTCAATAGCTTCCAAGGATGGAATCTACATCAGGAAGCGGGGAATGTTAACCCTTACGGACATCCTATCACCTTCGACGGACGCCTTATTCTTAATTGATTGAGTCATGGACCGGGCTTGTCGGTCCAATAGGAAAAGGGGTAAGAGTGATCACCGATGAGAGTCGCACTCTCACTGGAACATTCAAGGGTTAGTTGGCTAAGCATGAGTGTCCAAGTGTGAATGAGGCTCTCATATAAAAGTCACCTAAACCTAAAAATCACTCATTCTATCATTTGTGCAATTGAAGAGTGCTCTTGCTCCATATCCATCTTCTTCTTCATATCCTTGTGTGTGTGTGTATGAGAGAGAGAGAGAGAGAGAGAGAGAGAGAGAGAGAGAAAGAGAGAGAGAGAGAGCATTGCGACGGCATAGCGGCGGCGAGACGATTGAGCGTGCCATGGTGGTAGCTCCCTCTTATTCACGGCAAGGAAGCCTCCACGAAGGCAAGTGTAGGGCGGTGAGTGACACACCCTTGCTCTCTTGAGCTTGCTAGATTAGTTCGGTTGTGTGCTTGAAGCCATTTGTGGCTCGTGCACAGTGTACGACAAGTCCCTTGCTTTGACAAGTGGGGTATACGTTGGTCATGAATGGAAAATTTACTTCCCCACCCCCCTCATTTACATCGTTAGCTCCATGTTCAGAGCGAATGGCTCTACTAAAGGTTTCCCTCAAGCGGGTAAGCACGCTCGGTAGGGACCGTGGGCCCATGGCATACATTTCTTGGATTGAGCTATTAGGATTAGGCATTGGGTAACCCTCCATGATGTCGTAGTCAGAGGAAGAGTCACTAGACGCAATATGCGGGTCCTGAGTGGTACTACCTTGGGTTCCCGCTGAGGGCCCAAAACCTAAGGTAGGTGGGTATTGAGAACTCGCAAAATTCAAAATGCTTGCTAGTTGCTCGGTCTCTAGAACACAACCAGAGCGTAGATGCGTGTGCCTTTGGCACCCTACAAGCGTCGGTGAATACCCTCAAAGATTAACCATTTGATTTTTTGGGCATTTTGCACTCCATTTTCACTTGTTTTTTGATGTTTTATAATATCTCTTTACGATCGGTTTTTGAATTAGAGCGTGTGATAGCTCAAAATGAGCGTATCGCTCAGAGAGTTGTGGTGTGCTTTACAGCACAGCGTTCGGTTACCCGAAGCTCCGAAGGTCCTCAAAAGGGTCGATTTTTACTTAAGCGTGAGGCTAAAATAAGTAATTTCAAAGGGTGATTGAGACCTGAGCCTGAGCCTGAGCATGGGCTTGGGCTTGGGCTTAGGGAATGTTCCCGATTTTGGTCCTACCTTTAGAAAAAAATTTAATTTTGATTTTTTTATATTTTTATTTTTTGATAAGGTCGCCGCGGCCGCGCTGCGTGCGCGAGCACACACACACCTACCCTACTTACTTGCAACTAACAAAGCTACTGTTACAGTACTACAACAACTAATAAACTAACATATCTACTTACTGTACCTTACAGATCTAGCATTATAGATCTAATACCTTAAAGCTAACACCTTATGAACACAAAACAGTACATTGCAAAAAAAAACTGACACCTTATTAACAGAAAATAGTACACTGTAGCAAAAACAAACTTCACAAATCCTTCTCCACAGCCACACACCTTCTTTATCTACCTTTCCTACATTTCACATTGCACCACAAAGCAACATAGAGTGCTATTCGAGCTTAGTGCAGGGCATTTCCCCGGCAACGGTGCCAAAAATGTGTGTATCGGTCGCACCTGTTAAAGATGGGGACTTGACGTACACTGTGTGCAAGCCACAAATGGCTGCAAGCACACAACCAAACTAATCTAGCAAGCTCAAGAGAGCAAGGGTGTGGCACTCACCGCCTTACGCTCGCCTTCGTGGAGGATTCCTCGCTGCGAAGAAGAGGGAGCTACCGCCGTGCCGCGCTCAACCGCCTTGCCGCCGCCGTGCCATCACAATGCTCGATCACTCTCTCTCTCTCTCTCTCTCTCTCTCTCTCTCTCTCTCTCTCTCTCTCTCTCTCTCTCGCATACACACACACACTGCTAGAAGTTGGACACACCCTAGGGAAACTGACTTCTCGGCAGATTATCATTTTTTGTAATTATTCATTTATTGAGAAAACCCGATTTTTCACCTTGTAAATATTGGGGCTTACAGAAGTTTCCAGATTGTATCCCAATTTTGATAGTTAGATTGAGTAGATGGTTGATTTGGAACTTTAGGGTTTGAGAATTGTAAGGTATTTATACCACTTTTAGACCTTAATGAAAAAACCTTTTGTCATTTTTTTTAAAAGAAGTTTTGAAATCTGTGAGTGAGCGTACTGTGTACGAGAGAGAGTGTGAGCTTCATCTTGACGCTACGTGCGCACCGGTGGTCGGAATCAAGTGTGGAGAAGTGCAGCGTGTTGCCCCCGATGAGAGCTACGCGCCGATACCTACATTGCGCACGTACAATCCAGTTTTGCGAGCTCCTTCTATGAGCTTCATTTGGTGATTCGGTGAGCATACATTGTCCGATTTTGCATTGCATCATCTCCATGCGTTCACATTGAGTAGAGCTACACATTAGGCACTTTAGATTTTGGAAACAAAGACCTGCAAATTTTGACCAGACATCCTACGTGATTTTGCACCGGGTGTTTTGGGTTGAGGTTTTGGTTCATAGACCTTAGGGAGAGCGACCTATTGGTGTTAGTAGGGTCTCCTTCAAGTTCTATGGTGTTTCAAAATTGTTTGATGGGTGTTCGGCTCTAAACAGCGTTGTAGGAAGTTTCCTCTTATGCACTCTTGAAGACTGTGGCTTAGACAATTTGTAGAGACCTCTGCAGGAATTACTTAGGAGTCGGTCGAGTGTAGGTTGACACCTTATGCTTGCTTCCATGCGCCTGTGGGTCGAGCTTCGTCCTTAGCTGACAAATCTTGCTGGGTGAGTTCTCACTGTGCTGACGTCCGTCGCGGCGTATCCGTCCAACATTGGTGCCGCTGTCGAGGAGGAAAATCTTAGGTAGGTGACCGAGACTAGTCCTTGAGGATAGGGATTTTTGGCTTGCCAAGAGTCTCGTTTTACATTTAGATAGGATCAGAGGGTGGAGGACTCTCTAGGTCTTAGAGGGAGTCTAGGAAGCGTGTGTCTGGCCTAGATCCTTCGACTTAGGTAGATTTAGGTAGACTAAGATAATTTTAGGTATTAGTTGAGTTCTTGAGTAGGAGTTGGAGTGGTAGAAGTGGTAAGAGGAGAGCTTGAGAGTCTGGAGAGGCCAGAAATCAACCAAAACACCATTATCACCATTTCATATAATGAGTAGGAGTAGAGTAAGTAGGACATCATGATTCAGGATCTAGAGCACTTTATGCATGTGTTAACCCTCGTGGCTCACGGACACCCTATCGCCTACAACGGACACCGTAACCATATTATTTATTTAAGTAGAGTCAGGCACCGGGCTTGTCGGTCCAATAGGGAAAGGTAGAGTAATCGCCGATGAGAGGCGCACTCTAACACGAACATGCTAGGGTTAGTTGGCTAAGCATGGGCGCCCAAGTGTGAATGGGGTGAGCTCACATAAAAGCTAATTAAACCTAAAATTGAGTCATTCTCTCATTCTGCAATAGAAGCTGCTCTTGCTCCATCTCCACCTTCTCCTTCACCATCTCCTTGTGTGTGTGTGTGAGAGAGAGAGAGAGAGAGAGAGTGTGTGAGAGAGTGTGTGTGCGATCGAGCGTTGTGG
This sequence comes from Adiantum capillus-veneris, assembly GCF_014529385.1. NCBI lineage: Eukaryota > Viridiplantae > Streptophyta > Polypodiopsida > Polypodiales > Pteridaceae > Adiantum > Adiantum capillus-veneris. The sequence goes on from NC_140931.1 coordinate 57,645,668, forward strand.
CGGCACCACGGCGGCAAGGCGGTTGAGCGCGGCGTAGCGGCGTCTCCCTCTTCTTCGCGGCGCGGGAATCCTTCGAAAAAAAAATTCAACAAAAAAAAATTTAACCGAAAAATAAAAACGTGAGCGAAGGGGAGGTTAGATTTTCGAAAATAAAAAACGTGAGTTATAAAAACGGACGGGTTGGTTTGTATAAAAGTTAGATCGAGATCATTTCCCCAAGCCCAAGCCCAGACCCAGGCCTCAGTCCTCAGTCTTATGATATATACTAGACTCACTCTTATATATATACCCTACCCCCTCAAGAGGGAATGAGAGCATGTGGGACAAGTCCTCCACTCTCCTCCCTTCTCTTCCCACTTGCACCCTTAGACTTGCTATTTGGAGCCTAGTTCCCTAGCTAGGAAAAGACTGTTTCGGACTTTTTTGGAGCAAAATAGAACCAAACGGTGGGCTGTAAAGCACAGCGCGTCCCTCCTAGCGATACGCTCGTTTAGAGCTATCACACGGCCCATTCCTCGACATGCTCTAAAAAATCTAGCAAAAAAACAAACAAAAAACACGCTAAAAACTAGTCACAAGGCCTCCTAGAGCAGTTTTTTGACACCTTAGGGTATCAAAAGCACATGCACTTACGCTCTGGGCGGGTGCTAGAACACGAGCATATTGAGGGTGCCTCTGTTCATACGGACACCCATTACCCATCCACGATAGGCTCTAGACCCTCAGCGGGGACACAAGGTAGCACCACCCAAGACCCTAAAATAGCCGCTAGTGATTCCTCCTCCGACTCAGAAATCATGGAAGCATACCCTACCCAAAACACTGAGAGAGAAGGCCATGCACCTCCCGAAGCTCCACAACCTAGTACTAGTATGTTTAGCCGTTTCATGGAAACATTAGGTAGAGCTACTCGCTCGGAACCTGATGCAAATGAAGCACACGAAGGGGGTGGGGAAGTGGACTTCCCTTTCACATCGCACGTGGATCCCACACCCCCAAAGAGCGTCCATGTGGATATCCTGCCGACTTCTTATCAAGAAGGCCCTGTTGAGCTGCCTCCTTCAGAAGTTCCCTCTAGAGTACCGTTGGTGACAAGTAAAACCACGGGGAGCAACATTGCTTCTACCTCACAAGAAACCGTTAACACATCGACTCTAGAAGGATTCTTCATTAACGATCATTGGACATACGACCTCCACACTGAGGTGTTGATGGATCTACACTCGGGCCACGCCTACCATGTAGGATGGATAGAGATTGTACAATCCACCTCTAGTGCCACGAGCATCGAAGATCAACAGAAAATGATCTGTAATGTTATCCATGGCATTATTCAATCGGAAAGGAAAAACCGAGGGGTAAATATACTCTCAACTGGCCCCATGAGATTTCTGGATATGAGCAAGGCTCAACAGCCTACTCTATCACAAATGGAGACTCCTCTAATGAGTCCCATGGACCCATCTTACGTCATTTCATCTGGGGTCTCTATGCAATCAGAGCCTCCGAGCGACAACTTTAGCTTCCCTAACTTGGCTCAACCCTCTATTAAGGAAAACACAGTGCTCACTCCAGGGATAAGCCTGACAGAGAATGTACCGATGACATCTACGGTTAGCGTAATGCCACTACCTAGTGTCATAGTACCTAATATGGGGCCTCGACCATATGTGCCTCTAGCCCCTTATGCACACATGGCCCCCACACCTCCAATTGTACCACTTGTTTATGCTCCTCGAGTGTCGCTCCCTAGCCCTTATCCGAGTGGACCTATGCCCGGTTATGTTCCATATCCTGCATCGTCCACACATATGCCAAGACCGGTACCCGTCCCTCTCCCACATATGATTCCAAGAGTACCTCCACCGGCCCTGCCTCCTCACATAGGTGACTTGGCAGCGTTTGCTCAAACCATAGGTCGATCTATCACGGAAAATATGCGTCATGCATCTGATAGAGAGCCTAGAAGTAAGGCAATACAAATTGCCAAACTCACGCAAAAATTCAATGGGGACAAAGATTCTAGAAAACACATTGAAGTGTTTGAACAAGTATGTGATTCCTTAGGGGAACGCAACGAACTACATAAGTGCAATGCCTTAAGCTTGACATTAAGTGGGAAGGCTAGAGATTGGTATAGAACCCTAAGGGTGGACGAGAAAACAATCTACCCTACCCTTCGAAGGTTGTTTCTAAAGGAGTACATACGAGAAGGTGTGCTTTGGGGTGTAGCATCTCAGCTACAGAAGGCCGAACGTAAGGAAGGAGAGTCAGTAAGGGACTTCATTAGTCGTCTAAAGCACTTAAACTCTCGCTGCCCTGTAAATGAGCGCTTCAACAATAACCAACTTCTTGATCGATTCATTCGAGGGTTGAGGAATGAAGGAATCTATAATGGACTAGTGATTAGAGGTATCACAACTTGGGAAGATGTCACTGCCAATGCAATCCAATTAGAGGACAACTTGATGATAGCAGGCATGAGGGTGTCTACTGACACGAGATCCACTAGCTCACAAGCCATTGAGTATGAACCCATGACTGCAAAGCCCATTGCCAATGAGCCAAAGGTATTTGAGACATTCTTGACAGACCTCACCAAGGCAATCCAAGAGTCTCTTAAGGATAATCGACCCCCTCAAAATAGTCACATGTATCCAAGAAGGGAGCAACAATGGTGTTCCATTTGCTTAGGTCCACATAGCACTAGTGAGTGCCCTACGTTTAGAGTAAAATTTAATGGAACTTGCAACGCATGTGGTAGGTATGGTCACCAAGCTAAGGATTGTTTAATGATCAAACGTATGATGACAAATAGACCACCTGTAGCCTGGACGAATGCACCTTGAGCTCTTGTATTGATGCCTGCTCCACCTATTGAGCAACTACCGCAACACATGGTCCCTAGATCTCAAAATGTTGTACAAGCTACACCGCTACCACCTCCTTTGCTAGGACGGCAGCCCCCGCATCCAAGAGTCGCCCCTATGAACCAAGTGGGTTGCGAGCCATCTAATGCTTATGTAGATGGCTGTGAGGAGGAAATAGACACTAGTATTGCCTACGGACTTGATACATTGGAAGAGTGTCGCATATACTACATGGAAGATTGTTGGGGGCAAGTCAAGCCGGTTTATCAAGCTGTCGCTCTTGCATCTAGAGGTCAAAATATCAACACCCAGGCTAGGAGGCCACCTCTTCAATTCTACGAGTGTGGTGGACCACATCGAGCAACGGAGTGCCCTATTAGGCTGCAAAAGAATGCTGTACAGATGCAAATGAATCAAGGGAGCACGTCTGCAATGCCAATACTCACATGTAATCGTTGTGGCATAGATCACTTGATTGCCCAATGCCCCTATAACCCAAATGCGCCTAAAATCACACCCCTAAATTTGGTCGAAATTGCTAGTGTGACATCGCCAATACCACCCGTCGCACCCGCTTACGCGATTACACGGTCCATGCTTCAAGGTCCAGGCCATATCCTCGAAGAGAGAGATACCGCGTCAGTTATCCAAGCAAAGAAAAAGAAGACACGAAGGAAGAGGTCGCAGAATACGGGAAATTCAAAGCCAAGTTCCAAAACAAACATAGGAACAGGAGATGACCCCGTGTATATGAATGACCCCGAGAATGATTCAGATTCACTCGAGACAATGGAGACTAGAACCAACACCACAAAGGGAAAGACCGACAAAGAAAACCGTAACATGGAACCAAATGAAAACCGAATAAGAGAAAACCATAAAGAGCCTCTGAAAACACCACAAGTGTTTCCAAATCCAATCCAAGACCCCCAAGATAAACCGCAGGGGCAAAAAGGGAAGAATCGTAAAAAGAAGATTGGGACGTACCCAAACCCAGTAGACGAGATTGAGCAGGTGAAACATCTAAGAGGTTTAGTGGAGGAGACTCAAAGGAAACTAGAACTAGAACCCATGCATGTCAAAATTCATGACACAGTGTTTACCACGCAAGTTCATCCACCCCACATGAACCATAGAACGTTAGCCATATCTAGTATCATCCAAGAAGGGAGTGAGGATGGGACATCAGAAAGTGAGCATACACCTTTCTTGTTGGAAAGGATGTTTAACGAAGGAGTACCTGATCCCATTGAGGAATATGAGATTCCATCCTCACCAATTCCTAGTCAAGGACCTACACCCTGCAAAATGCCAATGAATGTTGCCAAACTAGTGGACTTCATGTCTTCTGAGGTCCGAACCACGATCATAGCAAAGCTGTATGGAGATCTTGAGTTATTCCTTGCACTTCGAGCATTCCTTAACGGAGAGCTACGAACGGGATTACCGCAGTTTGCGCAACAAAATAGGCCTGACTCGATTATGATTGATGAGGAAAATCATGTGCAATCACTTGACTTAGATGGACACGAGTCTGTGATCGAGGTACCCATTAACAAATTAGGGCAGTATTTTGAAGGCGACGAGTCTAATGCGACCCTACCCATCACTACCAAGGGATTAACTATAAAGGGAATTCTTGATGGTGGTGCGGGAGTTAGCATCGTTACAAAAGATTGTTGGGAATCCATGGGAAAACCCCGCCTCAGTGTTACTAACATTGTGGTAAAGATGGCAAATGGTACCATAGCCAAACCTATGGGGATGCTCAAGGATCTTAAGATCAAAGTTCTAGGACACAAGGTACGACATACGTTCATTGTAATGGATTTCTCTAAACACCTTATGTCATATGAAATGATTTTAGGACGACCATTCATGAGGGAAGCACAAATGGTTCATGATTGGTCTAAAAATCATGTCTATTTGCAATTCCAAGACTCTGTCCTTAGAGTGGATTTGGTGATTGGTAAGGTACACCCCTTAGGGAGTAAAACCATTATTGATCATCGCTCTGACACCACAGTTCACTCGGCCCCACTACAATATTGTTACACTTGTAAGAAGGATACAGACATTGGCCAAGATTCTTCTTACATGGATGTGTTACCGGGTATGACGGAATCAGACAACGTAGACTGGGTACACTGACGAAGGAAATTTGGAATGGCGGCCTCTACACCAAAACAAACTCCATTGCGCCACAAGGGAAATGAGATGAGGGCACCACCTAGTCTTGGAAGCGTGGACTAGGACCGCTACACAAAGAGAGAGAGAGAGAGAGAGAGAGAGAGAGAGAGAGAGAGAGAGAGAGAGAGAGAGAGAGAGAGATCACTATGAATGAAGCATTAACCGTGGTGTGTGTACAAGGAATGGATGACTTCAAACACTCCCAACACAAATAGCATATGATTACCAAACAGTCACTCAAGGATTAGCCAAGATCACATCAAGCACTCTCACACGCATATAAAACATTTCTCTTAATTAACATAAGTAAGAGGAGGAGAGGTTACTAGCATGAAACAATTTGCACTCTAGGATGTGCAAGAATAGAGTGAATGAATGAGCTTATGGGCTCATGGTGAGTGATACAAAGGCTCAATGGGCTGAGGGAGGCTTGAAATTACAAAGGGGAAGGCCTCTTTATATAGGAAAGAGAGTGATTAGGAGTGAGGTTAAGATACAAGTGTAATTTGTACAAATGAAGCTTGATTAGGGACATTCAACCAATGAAGAAGCTCCTTCCAAGTGATTTGTTGACCAATTAGCTCCATCATCACTTGTGTTGTCTTCACTCCTTCCTCCATAGCTTGAGTCCAAGAGCTTCCTTATTTTAAAATGTAAAGAATCTACATAAAATGAATACATATCTAGTAATAATAGAAATGGGTTGAATGAGAACTTATGAATTACAACAAGATTAAGCATGACTTGAGAGGTGATTAGAAGAGGAACTTTGATGGGTTTTTGAGCTTGAGAGAGAGGAGGAAGGAGAGGAGGGTGAGAAGACTAATGGATGATTTAAAAGAAGGTCTCAATGTGGAAAAGGAAGGGTGTGTGTGTGTAAAGGTAGGGGGGTGGTCTCCACCACAGTTGAAAAAACTGGCGTCCACCATTTTGGCCATATCGCCTAGACCATAGATGCAAAAATTATAAAAAAAATATGGCCAGAATCTTCAGCTCGTCAGTTACAACTTTGATGAAGACAACTTTTCTTGGATCGGAGTGGAAGTATTTTTTAAAAATTCAACAAAATCATGTGCCTGGTTTCTTCCTTTACCAAGTCTTCCACTTGGGTCCCATTTGTTTGAATCATCATATGGCTCCAAAGCCATGATGATATGAGCCACTCATGACCCTTGAATCATGGGTGCATGGCTCCACAACCACATCATATCTTTTCTTTTCACATTTACATATTTTCCCTTCCCTTTACCACTAGGTTCTCCCTCTACCTTTCACCTCCGGTGAACTAGTCAAGAAAAAATCATTTTTTTAAAATTTTTTTCCAAGAGGTTGTTCTCACTCTTTCTTTTATTGTAAACCTCTAGAAGCAAGGAAAACCAACAAAATATGATAAACAAAAATTTGTGATAGGCTCGGATCATAGCCCCCCCAAACCTGGCTAGGGGTATTTATGCCTCTAGCCTACTTTCTTTGATCTTGAGCTGACCTTATCCTGATGTGATAAGGCTTTAGACGCCATCCATTTGTCCTGGTCTTGTGCACTTTACCATCAATGTCTTGAAGTCTGTAAGAGCCATTTTTGAACTTTTTGGTGACCAAGAACGGGCCTTCCCATCGGAAAAGAAACTTTCCATCCTTACGAGTGTCGAAGCGATTGTCATATCGAAGCACCAGAGATCCCTTTTTGATGTCTTTGGATGCTAGCTTTTTGTTGAACTTTTCTCTGCGCTTCTCTGCTTCTTGAGAATAGTGGTTGATGGCTTCTTCACGATCCAATTGCAGCCTCTCTAGATCCATGATCCTTTGATGTACTTTCTCCTTTTGAGAGCCTACCTGACTACCCAATATTCGAAGACTTGTTAACTTCACTTCAATGGGCAAAAGCGCCTCCTTTCCATAAACCAAATGAAAGGGTGTGTACCCTAATGTGGTTTTGAAGGAGGTTCTATAGGCCCATAGAGCTCCATTCAGGTGTTTGTCCCAATCTTGGCGCCTGGCATGTACCTGTTTGGTGAGAATTTTGCAAATGATTCCATTTACCTTTTCCACCAAACCATTGCACTGAGGGTAGTAAGGAGTAGAGTGTTGATGCTGAATATTTAGCTTCTTCATGAGTTCTCCTACCAAGTCTGCTCTAAACCCTGGTCCTCTATCAGATAGTATTTCAAGAGGGGTGCCAAACCGGCAACAAATGTGGTCAAAGATGAACTGACTCACATCCTTAGCAGTAATTCTATTGGTCGGCATAGCCTCAGCCCATCTAGTCATGTAGTCTACTCCCATGATGATGTACTCTTTACCTGACTGAGTGCGTGGTAGAGGCCCTATGGCATTAATTCCCCACTTCTCAAAGGGCCCATATACCTTTATTGGGTTCTGAGGTTTAGCTATGAGCCGTCGTGGTCCTGCTTTCTGACATTCATCACATGTTTGACACCAATATTTGACATCACGATGAAGACTTGGCCAAGTAAACCCAGCTTGTAGAACCTTTCTACTAGTGACGTCGTGTGCAAAGTGTCCTCCGCACATATCATCGTGACAAGCTTTTAAAATCTCTTCAATTTCACTCTTCAAAGGAACTCTCCTAAGCACACTATCCTTACCAAAACAATACAAGTCATCATTTACTATGCGATACCTGGTAGCCTTCCTAGCTAACCATCGCCTTTCCCCTGCATTCAAGTGTTTAGGAGCCTCTCCTTGCTCCAGAATGTGCATAATATCTTCCAAGTCCTCCTTGCCTTGCTGAAGTGGAAGTTTGATGGCCACTGCTCCCACTATTGACTCATTTAACTTTGATGATGCTAGGTGGTCTGCATCCTTGTTCTGGTCTCTTGGTATATGATGTACTTGTGCCTCCCTAAATCTCCTCATAAGAGCTTTTGCTTCTCTCATTTTAGTAGAGAGATGGGAATTTTTGCAAGCCCATGTACCTTGCATTTGCCTTACCAAAAGCATGGAGTCACCAAAAGTGTTTAATCTCTTAATTGAATTATCGAGGCACCAACAAAGGCCATGAATTAGAGCATGATATTCTGCTTCATTGTTGGAGTGGACATCTTCTAGAGTGATCCCTTCACCATGGATCCTCTCTCCCAATGGGAATAAGACCACGATGCTTGCAGCTGCCTTATCCTTGGTTCTCTTGTATGCTCCATCAAAGTAGAGGCTATAAGCATTGACCAAAGCCTCTACAGCTGGAGGTGGTGGAAGTTCCTTTCTCTTCAAATGCCAAACTTTTTCATAGCACTTGTTTGTTAAAATGTCGGCTAAGCATGCTCGAGTTGTTCTTTCAACCTGTATTGTATAATCAAACTCTTGAAGTCGCACCACCCACTTTGCTATTTTGTCAGAGATTTCCATATGTTGTAGTGCATAGGGAAACATATCCTCCACAGTGATAATTACAAACCTCTTCGGCAGCAAGTATGGCCGAAATTTGGTTACCGCAAACATGAGAGCTAACACTAGCTGTTCCATTAGGGTGTAGGCCTTCTCTGTGTTTTCCATGAGGCGGCTAGCAAAATACACAGGCCTCATAAAGGAGGTTTTTGGATCTTTTTGTAGGAGGGCAGCACCAATGGCTTCTTCTCCCACACTAGGGTTTACAAAGAATGTTTCTTCCCAACAAGGTTGGAGGATTACAGGGAGTGACCCTAACATTTTTTTAATCTCTCTAAAATGCCCTTCACTTTCTTCACTCCAAATAAGCGTCTCTTGACTAGTCAGCTGTTGTAGAGGAAATATCACTTGGGAGAGTAAGTGTATGAATCTACTCAAATATCTTAGCTTTTGCAAGAAGGAGATTAATTGTTTGATGGAAGTTGGGGAAGGTAGATTTAGCAATGTTTCTATCTTTTCAGGATCTACCTCGATTCCATCAATGGACACTACATGCCCTAATAGTGTAACCTTGCTTTCCCCAATGTGACATTTGTCCTTGTTTAGTTGTCCACCCAGCTTAGCTAAACGAGTAAATCCTTCATCAATCTTGTCGAGATGCATACTTTTGGAGCTGTAAATACAAAAGTCATCTATGAAAACCCTTATGGACTTACCAAAGTAAGGTTGGAAGACCATGTTCATGAATCGTTGAAAGGTGGCTGGAGCGTTGGTGAGACCAAAAGGCATGACTCGAAATGCAAAACATCCCCATGGTGTGATGAAAGTAGTCTTTTTCTGGTCCTCCTCTGCAATGCGTATTTGAAAGTAGCCAGAGTAGCCATCACACACTGTGTATCTCTCATGGCCTGCTACTTCATTTAGAATCTCATCTTGAAATGGGAGAGGGAAGTGGTCCCTCTTTGTTGCAGCATTTAGTGGCTTGTAATCCACGCACACTCGCCATTTACCATTCTTCTTTGGCCTCACCACTACTGGGGAGACCCATTCTGAATCTTCTACTGGGTATATGAATCCTGCTTCTAAGAGTCTCTTCACCTCAGACAACAGTGCATTTTGTTGCACAACTCCTAATCTTCTTAGTTTTTGTACTACTGGCTTGCTCCCTTCTTTTAGATGGATATGATGCTTCACTGCAGTGACACCTGTAATGTGAGTGTAATCAGAAATAAACAATGATGCATGCTTCTTGAGAACATTTACATAACCCTCCTTTTCTTCTTCCTTTATATCCTTGGATAACATCTCCTCTAGGCTGGCATCCCACACATTCTTCATTTGGATCCTTGGGTTGTCTTCTGATGAGGTAGTTTCCTTTATGGTGACGCCCATGACTTTGAGAGTGCTATCACTCTCTTCACTTGAACTCTCTTCCTCATCCATGGATGAGGAGCATCCACTTGAGCTCCACTCATCAGCTGACGTCTCTAGTTCAAGGTTCTCTTGTCGCCCATTCTTTAGGTTATAAACCACCTTCCGACTATGGCCACCCATGCGAGGCCTCAACTCCAAGTCTCCTGTTGCCCAATCTTGCCTAGCTCCTATACCCATGAGCCAAGGTCGTCCTAAAATAAGGGGGTATCCTTCTCCCTTTACTGGCATCACATAAACATCAACCTCTGTAGTGATTCCAAAAACAGAAACTCTCAAAGCTTTCACTACACCCACACAAGTGACAGAGACATTATTGGCTATTTTTGCCCTAAAGTTTGATGATTCCATTACCTCTAAACCCAATTGATGCATTAGCTTTTCTGTCATGACACAAACCTCTGCTCCACTGTCAATGTAAGTTTTTGGAATCCGTTGTCCCTTGATTTGAGCCTCCACCAAAGGCACTATATCCTTGAGACCATATGCTTTGATTACACTTACTAGCTTACTTCGCTTTGCCCTCGTGCTCACCATTTTTGACCATTGTCGTCGAAGCTTTGGGGAGATATGAAGTAGTTGTGGCCAAGTAATCTTTGGTCCTTGAGAACTCACATCAGCTGTCAAGTCATAAGGTTGTGTCTGAGATCCCATAGGGAAATCAGAGATGTCAATTTGAGACCTAGTATGGGTCTTTCTCTTCTTGGCTTCATCTTTAGTTGCTCGAGATGTACTTGCTTCATTGCTTGCATCCTTGCTTGTTTCTTTACCTACTTCATCTTGGACACGCACACGTTTGATAGGCATTGTAGCCACTTCACCTATCTTCATCTTCCCTTTAGCTATTTCTTCCTGGTTGCTTCTGCCCTTGAGGACCTCCTCCATCCTTATGATGCTCACATTTGGTTGAGTAGCAGGGGCTTGAGCTTGAGCACGAGGTGGCTGCAAAATTTGAGGTTGCGGTTGCTCTTGTGCTTGAGCTCTAGCATGGGGTGGACTTACTTGTTGTCGAGGACCTCTGACAGGGTAGTCATATCTTCTGGGATGAGGGCAATTATACATGCCGTGGCCAATTTCCCCACAATTGTAACACAACATTTCCCTTGCTTGACGTCGCATTGGTGGCCGATTCCCACCATTTCCCTCAATAGGCCTTCTTGCACCCTGCACAAGATTTACTCTCAACCCCTCTAGCTGGTTTGTGAGATTGTTTATTTGTTGGAGCATATCTTCTTGTTGACCTCTATTGAGATCTGGTGCATTAGGCACATTTGGAGGTATGTGAGAAGCTTCCATAGTTGTGATATTGCCTCCCAAAGCTAGCTGGCCAGCTTGGGCTTGATAGAGAATCTTTCTATTCTTTTCCCTAGCAATTCTTAAGGCATCTTCAAAAGCATTTGGAAATTTTCCCTTTACCTTCTCCCTTAGCAAGGGGTACAAACCTGAGATAAATCGATCCTTTTGGAGGCAATTGGGAGCTCGCTCACCAGGGTTTAGTGAGTCTGACCATTGCCCCCAAAGTTTCAGAAAACCTTCCTCATAGGTTGCATAACCATGAGGGTCAACTTGATGAAGGGACAGAAGCCGTTGCCATAGTTCTTCTGCCGAATTGGCTCGTTGAAATCTTCGTACGAAAGCCACCTTCAATCCCTCCCAATCAATTCTTTGGGTTGGATCTAGAGCCTGGAACCATACCCTAGCTTCTTCTTTGAGCACCAAAGGAAAAGCTCTCAATTTCAATGCTTCGTCATCCCTCCCGGAGACAAGGAAAGCCATCTCCAAGTTATCCAAAAAATCCCCAGCATTTTCCCCACTATGCCCAAAAAAATTTGGGAAAGCCATCATAAAAGTGGGTTGCCTTCCTCTCAATACAGCACAAAGATGAAAACGTCTAGGCCCAAATCATATCTTATTAAGGGTAGAATAAATGGATTGATAGATGCATTAATCTCAGCTAGACGACGAGGGCCTAGTAAGTCCCTTATGATGTTTTGGAACCTAAGCTTTGTGCTAGCTATTATATGCACAGTTTGTCTAGCAAGAGGTTGGAAAGGTCCATATAAATCCCTATGATTCATGGAGTATGCTTAAAGCAAGATGAAGATGTGAACATCAAAAGATACATTATACTCCAAAATGGGAAATATTATAGGGTCAGGGGACAGCAATATCTCTCTCAACCTCTCAGCTCCAAAATAGAAGACCAATCTTTGTTGGAAAAAAATCTTTCTATCAATGCGCACATTCACCCTAATGTTCTGAACTGATTGAAAGTTGTAGAAAATGGGATTATTCATTGGTGCATTAATTACAAACTTCCATGAAGCACTTCATTGAAGTTGAGCTCTCTTGGATCCCACCATTTGAGAGATGCGAAGAATTTGCTCACCAGTGATTAGCCTAGCTTTGGTGTGACCATCTTCAGCTTTGTAGAGTTCATAGGGTTCGATGGCTACCCTCTCAACCACCTTGAGCCTTCTTGCTAGTAGTAGTTGGAGTGCATCACCATATGTAGCCTTTTGCCAATACCGCACCCCATTGATGTGTAGCTCCCCCTCCAAAAACTTGTTAATACCCGAGTTTGAGAGTGCTTTCACCACCTGAAGTCGAGGCTTCAAAGGGAGTGTCTTCACACTAGCCACAAAGCACTCAACACAATTTTTTGACCTAGGGACTTGATGACTACAAGATTTTCCTTGAAGCAAAGAAGGGTGTGTGCAGTTAACTCTCTTTACCCGCATACGTGCCGTTTGTCGATAAAGACGCTTCTTTTCTCGAGCTTCTTGGGGAGACCATAGTGGAAGTCTCGGAGAATTTGATGGATCTTCCTTCATAGGATTGATAGAGTGCTGCTTGAGAACTCCTCAGTGGGGGCACCAATTTATGACGAAGGAAATTTGGAATGGCGGCCTCTACACCAAAACAAACTCCATTGCGCCACAAGGGAAATGAGATGAGGGCACCACCTAGTCTTGGAAGTGTGAACTATGACCGCTACACAAAGACACACAGAGAGAGAGAGAGAGAGAGAGAGAGAGAGAGAGAGAGAGAGAGAGAGAGATCACTATGAATAAAGCATTAACCGTGGTGTGTGTACAAGGAATGGATGACTTCAAACACTCCCAACAAAAATAGCATATAGATTACCAAACAATCACTCAAGGATTAGCCAAGATCACATTAAGCACTCTCACACGCATATAAAACATTTCTCTTAATTAACATAAGTAAGAGGAGGAGAGGTTACTAGCATGAAACAATTTGCACTCTAGAATGTGCAAGAATAGAGTGAATGAATGAGCTTATGGGCTCATGGTGAGTGATACAAAGGCTCAATGGGCTGAGGGAGGCTTGAAATTACAAAGGGGAAGGCCTCTTTATATAGGAAAGAGAGTGATTAGGAGTGAGGTTAAGATACAAGTGTAATTTGTACAAATGAAGCTTGATTAGGGACATTCAACTAATGAAGAAGCTCCTTCCAAGTGATTTGTTGACCAATTAGCTCCATCATCACTTGTGTTGTCTTCACTCCTTCCTCCATAGCTTGAGTCCAAGAGCTTCCTTATTTTAAAATGTAAAGAATCTACATAAAATCAATACATATCTAGTAATAATAGAAAGGGGTTGAGTGAGAACTTATGAATTACAACAAGATTAAGCATGACTTGAGAGGTGATTAGAAGAGGAACTTTGATGGGTTTTTGAGCTTGAGAGAGAGGAGGAAGGAGAGGAGGGTGAGAAGACTAATGGATGATTTAAAAGAAGGTCTCAATGTGGAAAAGGAAGGGTGTGTGTGTGTAAAGGTAGGGGGGTGGTCTCCACCACAGTTGAAAAAACTGGCGTCCACTATTTTGACCATATCTCCTAGACCGTAGATGCAAAAATTATAAAAAAAATATGGCCAGAATCTTCAGCTCGTCAGTTACAACTTTGATGAAGACAACTTTTCTTGGATCGGAGTGGAAGTATTTTTTAAAAATTCAACAAAATCATGTGCCTGGTTTCTTCCTTTACCAAGTCTTCCACTTGGGTCCCATTTGTTTGAATCATCATATGGCTCCAAATCCATGATGATATGAGCCACTCATGACCCTTGAATCATGGGTGCATGGCTCCACAACCACATCATATCTTTTCTTTTCACATTTACATATTTTTCCTTCCCTTTACCACTAGGTTCTCCCTCTACCTTTCACCTCCGGTGAACTAGTCAAGAAAAAATCATTTTTAAAAAAAAAAATTCCAAGAGGTTTTTCTCACTCTTTCTTTTATTGTAAACCTCTAGAAGCAAGGAAAACCAACAAAATATGATAAACAAAAATTTGTGATAGGCTCGGATCAACACCTAGCTGCAACCATAGATACCTGGGGAAATAGAGGAACCACTTGGGTCACACCAAAGGGAGAAGAGGTACCACAAATTGCACCTCTGAACATGATAAGTGCCATACATGCATCTTCTAAGGGCAAGGCAATTGTAGACCAATCTGACAGTGACACCGATAGCTCAATAGAAGACTTTGACCAACATGACTCAGACACTGACTCCCAGAGTGAAACGGATTCTGAATCTCATGAATTAGAGTGTGGAGCAAGTTCAGAGTCAAAACATTTGGAAGGACCGAACACATCAACCGATGATAGATCCTCCGAGAGTGAAGAGGACACCAACGAGGACTCCTTTAGTGAGCCAGATCTAAATGCAAATCAAAATCAGGTCTCAAATAAGAAAAAGAAAAACCTTAAGAGGCGTCGATATCGAGCCAATGTACGTGCTAGGATAAAAAAGAAGAGATCCTCAGCAGAATGGCTCAGTTATATAGGAGCATGTGATGCTCATCGAAAATTGGTAGACAATTGGGGTGAATATCTCCAAAATGTTATGTGGTGTAGACCACGACCCCATGACATAGCCCAATTAGAGATCATAGACAAGCCAAAGTTGAGCCGCACTGCAAGGAGGCGTCAAAACCAAGAGTTAGCTCGACAGCACAAGAAAGCAGAAATGGAAGCACAGACCAAAGCACAACCAGAATCCACAGACTTGCATCCTGTACCAGAACATTTCAAATCTTACACCACGGGGGAAGCAAAGGTTGTGTACACAAAAGCCCAAAGAATACCTATCGATGGAAATAATGGAATCTATGATGGTCCGGCAATAGTTAAAGAAATAGAATTAGCCGACCCCGGTGAAGAATCAAAACCTGTTTTTATTGCCCAAGACCTCACAGAAGTTGAAGAGGCAGTCCTCAAAGAGCTTCTCAAGGAATTCAAGGACGTATTCGCTTGGACATACCATGATATGAAAGGTGTTCCACCTTCTGTGGTCCAACATACAATCCCTATGATTAGCACTGCGAAGCCCGTACAACAAAGACCCTACCCGATGAATCCTAAGTACGCAAAGATCATTCAAGAAGAACTAGAAAAGCTTATCAAATGTGGGTTCATATATCCTATTGAACACTCGGAATGGGTGTCTCCAATAGTTATCGTGCCAAAAAAGAATGGGAAACTCAGGGTGTGCATGGACCTCAAAAAAGTTAATGCAGCTACTAGAAGAGACCATTACCCCCTACCATATTCCGAACATGTACTCGAAAGAGTTGCAGGCAAGGAAGCTTATAGCTTTCTAGATGGGTACTCAGGCTACAACCAAATCACGATAGCGCTAGAGGACCAAGATAAAACTGCCTTCATCACAGAATTTGGCGTGTTTGCATTTCGTGTGATGGCTTTTGGCTTAACAAATGCCCCTGCTACATTCCAACGATTAATAAACACTGATTTTAAATAATATTTGAGAGAGTTTTGTGAAGCTTTCTTAGACGACCTTTGTGTTTACTCTTCTTGGAAAGAACATCTATCATGTTTGTGGAAGGTGTTTGAAAAGTGTAGGTTATATCGTATCTCATTGAACCCGTTCAAATGCCAATTTTGGGTCAAGCATGGAGTTATTTTAGGGCATATAGTATCCAAGAATGGTATCTCAACCGATGAGAGCAAAATTAAAGTGATTCTAGAATTACCACCACCAACCAATTACAAGGGAGTTCAAAGGTTCATGGGACACGTGGGTTATTATCGACGGTTTATTTTATTTTTTGCTGAGATAGCACGTCCTTTGTACAAGCTTCTCATTGAATTTAAATGGACTGAAGAGTGTGACCAGGCCTATGAACAATTGAAGAAAACACTGGCAAGTGCTCCGATTTTAAGGACACCTAACTGGGATGTTATTTTCCATGTGCATATTGATGCATCAAACTTTGCTATTGGGTGTGTTCTCACTCAACCAGGAGAACATAAATTGGACTATCCCATTAGCTTTGCAAGCTGTCAATTGAACGATGCTGAAAGGAACTACACCACTACAGAGCGAGAAGGTTTGGCAATGGTTTATGCAGTAAAGAAATTTCGCTACTACCTTCTGGCAAACAAGTTTGTATTTTATGTGGATCATCAAGCGTTGCTGTATCTGGTAAACAAGCCATGCTCCACAGGAAGAATCACACGATGGTTGTTAATTCTTCTGGAGTTTGATTTCATGATTGTAGTGAGACCCGGTAAAAGGCACGTCATGGCTGATCATTTGTCTCGCATACCCAATGGTGAAGCCCCTACAGGAGTTGATGATGAATTACCCGATACTTCCCTATTCATAGTTGAGACTATGCCTGAATGGAGTGAGAACATTGTTAACTTTTTAGTTAATGGTTTTCCACCCAAGGAACTTCGTAAGGATATCGCTCGAAGGCTAGTAAAAGAATGTGAACCCTATTGTTTGATTGTCGGAACTCTGTATAGATTAGGCAAGGACAATATTCTTACGCGTTGTGCCCGCGAGGATGAATATTTGTATATCTTGCAAGAAGCACATATGGGCATAGCAGGAGGACATTTTTGAGGAGACCTGGCTGCTAGAAAGGTGCTGCAATCAGGCTATTGGTGGCCAACTTTATTTAAGGATGCATCACTTTTTACAAAAGGGTGTGATGAGTGCCAACGTTACAAGACCACATAGCGCAAAGACAGAATGCCCTTACATCCTATTAAAGTAACCCAACCATTTGAAAAATGGGGCTTAGACTTTGTAGGTCCAATTAGTCCCGCAGCTCGCAACACTCAATCTCGATATATTCTAGTTGCTACGGACTATGTAACAAAGTGGGCTGAAGCTAAGGCTTCACAAAAAGCTGACGCGAGGACAACAGCTAAGTTTCTTTTTGAGAACATTATCACAAGATTTGGTTGCCCTTTTGAAATCGTTAGTGATAATGGTACCCATTTTATAAATGAGGTAATAAGAGAGCTTACCACGACCTTTATGATATCCCACCATAAGTCTACACCTTATTACCCGCAAGCTAATGGACAAGCCGAGAGCACCAACAAGACTCTAATCTCTATTTCAACCAAGACGGTAGAAGCTCATCGCACTGATTGGGATTTGAATTTGACATCTTCTCTATGGGCTTATCGTACTGCTTATAAAGTGGCTATTAATTGTACGCCATTCAAAATGGTATACGGCCAAGAAGCGGTTATGCCTTCGGAGTTTGTCATTCCTAGTCTTAGGGTAGCTTCGCAAGAAGGATGGAATGGTAACCCCTTAATCGAGCGTTTGTATATCTTAGAAAAACTAGACGAAGAGAGACAGTTGGCTGTGCAAAATGCTCTTGTGGAAAAGGATAGGTGAAAGAAGTGGTTTGATCGCCATGTGAAGGACAAGGACATCAAAGTTGGTGATAAAGTCCTTATGTATGGAGTACGTAAAGAGAAGAAAAAGTTGAAATATGCTGGTAAAGGACCATATAGAGTATGTGAAATTACCCCACAAGGTACCCTTCATGTGGAAACTCTTGATGGAGTTGAAACCATTGGATTCCTCAATGGGAGAATTCAAAAGATATTATGATCCTTTAAGCCAAGAAGAACTACGGGCCATTCATCAAAAGAAGGCCGCCAAAGCACAAACCGAGTTAAAGAAGATACAAGCTCAAGCTGAGGCTAAGGAGCGACAACAATGTATAAGACAAAAACGAGAGGCTAACCTTGGAGTCACAAATGCATTCCACGTGGAAATCGAATAGGATGGGTTGGACTCTGACACACCTCTACGATACCCTATTGAGTTAAATAGTGCCTATGGAAAAGTGCTATATAACGCCTTATTGGACACGGGTGCTAAATATAATCTGCTATCCTATGGGGTGTGGTGTCAGTTAGGGAAGCCACCTCTATCTGAGAGTATTATCCAAGTCAAGGGTGTCAACAAGAAAAAAACTACGGTTTTTTGAATCTGGCATACTTCTGTCAGTTATGACAATGGAATTGTAGCTCAAGACTTTTTGGTCATGCCTACTGGAACTATGGAGGGTAATATAAACCTAGGCCGCACGTGGATGATAGCCAGCAAATGCACTATTGATTGGGGGACTGGGGGTGTTACAACGCAAAAGCCAACTCTTAGCCCTACCACTCAAGCCATAGTCCCTGAGATATTGCCTAAGGAAATAAAACCCAAGACATTGCATGTCCAAGAGGTTGAACCATACGTCCCCATAGCCCAACTCTCTAGAGCTTCAACTGATGTAGTTGAAAGAAAGCTTGAGACACACAAGAACCATCCTAATATAACAGAGAAACCATACAAGTGGGTCCCTAAAGCTTCTGTAGTGAGCATGGTTGATGCAAAAAAACGAAAACCTCGTAAGAACCGTCCCACTCACTCTAAGAAATGTAAAGAAACGTTGCGTTGGATTCCTAAACGACTATTGGAAGCCCAAGGATACTATGAAGGAAATGATCAAATCTGGGTGCCCAAACGTAAAGTGTACTCTTACCTGTCACCTGGCCCATGTAAACCCAATCCTGTGGCTCCAAAACAAATTGAAAATCGCGGAAAGGAAAAAATCATGGAATGTTACACACCCGATCTAGAGCTAGTTTGGGTACCAAAGAAAGAACGATTTGTTCCACCTAGCTCAGGAACAGGGAAATCAAATGAAGCTTCTTGCTCTTCATGTAGTTCCTATACGCAAATAGAAGCTTCGACACAACCTCCACCTACCACTGTACATATCCATACAAGCACGAAAGAGTTTGCACCTCCCGGGGTAAGTTCACCACCTACAACAACGTTGCAAATAAAATCATGGGAGAGTACCTTACCACCCTTGCAACTAGATGAAACGCATAGGGCAGTCGAGAACTATTGGTTAAAACCTTCACCCATAACAACTTGGAACAATTGGTTTCAAAAGGTGACGACCTCATTCCAAAAGGTATGATCTACCCAAGGAAGGGGGGAGTGTTTGCTAACATCAATCATTCACTCGCTCCCCTCTCAACCTTCCTCCCTGACCTCTCAATTCCAATCTTAGGGAATGTATATATATAGCCTTATACTCACAAAAAACAAAAATAGTAAAGAGCAAGAGCGATGAGCAACGAGAGAGCACCCTATCAGATCTTACATATAAGTCCAAATTCACCGTGTCAACTCAAGCAACACACAAAAACAACTCTTATGTTTTAAAGGCGTAACCAAATCTATCTGTCTTGTCAGAAATGGCTACTTCACCAGAGGCATGCACTTCTATTTTTGATGAAAGGTACCCTTTGTCTTTTCCTCAAGTGTTCTACGTATGCTACCCTATACTTTCTTGCGAATGGGATTTGATAGAGAGCCTTGCATGTGAGAGAAATTTTGAGGAGTTAGAATGGCTGATATGTCTATGGCTAACTAGTGATCCCTACCCAGTAGCGAATGTGTCTCCAGTGGCACATGCTTATTCTTTTGCACAAGATGAGTATCCACGCATCGCGAGGTTCTTGATTAGCATGCTTGCACAAGAGGATGATGAAGAGGAACTAATAGAGACCGAGGAAGACTATGGCCTCAAGGACAACGATTTTATTTATCTAGATGATGAGGATAGAGGCCTAGCCTTAGGGTGGCCACCCAGTTTATATAATATCCTCTTTCCTTGATTCTAAAAGGGGTGACAGATAGGTAGGTTAGGGGTCTAGATTGTGTTTTGAGTTTGTTTTTTAGGAGTTTTAATTTTTCACACTGACATGCCTCCTAGAGGTATAGTGCCTGTTTTGGATGTGTTAGCTAGGACTTATATGGATCTCCAACCACATGGCTGAGCACATATGCTTCAACAAAATGAGCCACTCCATACCTCCAGGTGTACTACTTTCCATGATTCATGTTGGTGGATATGTGTAATTGCTAATAATGATTTTTCATGCTTTGTTCGAGTGCAATAGTTATGATTGTTATCTGCCATTATAGATGAATAAATTTGTCTTTGCTTAAGTTGATTGAACTCCAGTTTAATCTTATGGATGAGCCTGGAGATTAGGAGGCCGTGACTTTAGGTTAACTCATTTACTTGACCACTAGGCCTAGCTAATAAAATTATCCGAGTATTTGAGACCTTGGGAATGTTTTAGGCAGAGAAAGGCTTGCTCACTTAAACAACAAAAAACACTAGTGCAAATACCAAGGAAATGGAAGCAAAAAAAAAAAAAAAAAAACATAAGTGCCACATATAAAAAATCTTACGTTGGAAGAGAAATCCTGGCTTGAATTGGTACTTCACTCACATGTATTGTCTATGGTACTAGAGCCCTAGAGGTTCCCAGTGTGGGCGCTTTTCCTTGAGAAGCAAAAAACCCCGGACATACAAAATAAGCACACACGTCACATGATTGTGACCCAAAGTAAAAAAGTATTTATAACCAAAAAAAAAAGAGACTTCCATTGAGCTTACAGTTAACATTTCAAGCTTTTGTTTGCAGTTGTGAGAGCGAGTTGGCTAATCAAAGCTGAAAAGCATAATTAGGGAATCTTGCATTTAGATAATCTTCTTAGCTTAGCTAGTACTAGAGTAGTTGTTTTAACCTTAGTCATAGCTAACTAATTGATAGACTCACCCATAAGCTCAAAACTCTTGATTAATTAATTTACTCAAAGTGCAATTTATTTGTCCTTAATGGCAGTCTAACATTTCATAAATCTTGCATTTACTCATTTCCACATGTACTTTACATTCCCCTCATGATTTATGGCAATATAATTCCGCTTGCTAAAACAGTGACTTTGCCTTGCAGATTCAAATCTAGATGCTCTACAAGAGGGACATACCAAGCTTCAACTCAATAGCTTCCGAGGACGGAATCTACATCAGGAAGGGGGGCAATGTTAACCCTCGTGGCTCACGGACACCCTATCGCCTACGACGGACACCGTAACCGTATTATTTATTTAAGTAGAGTCAGGCACTGGGCTTGTCGGTCCAATAGGGAAAGGTAGAGTGATCGCCGATGAGAGGCGCACTCTAACACGAACATGCTAGGGTTAGTTGGCTAAGCATGGGCGCCCAAGTGTGAATGGGGTGAGCTCACATAAAAGCCAATTAAACCTAAAATTGAGTCATTCTCTCATTGTGCAATAGAAGATGCTCTTGCTCCATCTCCACCTTCTCCTTCACCATCTCCTTGTGTGTGTGCGTGAGAGAGAGAGAGAGAGAGAGAGAGAGAGAGAGAGAGAGAGAGAGAGAGAGAGAGAGTGAGAGTGTGTGTGCGATCGAGCGTTGCGGCGGCACGACGGCGGCGAGGCAGTTGAGCGCGGCGTAGCGGCATCTCCCTCTTCTTAGCGGCGCGGGAATCCTTCATTCGCAACTACGCAGGAAGGTGAGTGATACACAGTTCTCCCTTGTGAGCTTGTCTGTTGTATGACTATGTGCTAGGAGCCTTTGTGGCTCGCACACGGTGCGTAGCAAGTCCCAAGCCTTGACAACATGTATACTTGCTTGGTAAATTCATCACAAGTTTGTAAAAGACGCAAAAGTGTGTTTGAAAGCTGAAGTGAAGTCCAAAGGTTACTGTGAGTGTTTCTGATAGAGCTGCAGAGCATCAGGAGCATTTGTGTCAGGAAAAAAATTAATTTCAAGCCAGGAGACATCCTACGTGTAGGATGTCTACAGGCTAATCTGGTGGGAATTTTGGGATTTTGAGTTGACCAGTGTGTTTAGAAGGTGGGGTTTACCCTATTTTCAACTGGAAAGTGAAAATCTGACCATATCTTGATAGGATAAGGCCAGATAGATTGAAATTGCCAGACATCCTACCCAAATTGTGCCAAAGCATTATTTTAAGACCAAAACTATATGATGGTTGCATGAGCATGACTTGCATGATATATTGAGTGGTTGAGAGGGGTTTCATCTCATTTGGGTGAGAAAATTGGGTTCAAAACAGACTTTATCACTTTTGATTGAAAAAGGCAAGAACAACTAAAATTGGGGATTTTTGAAATCCAAACCAAAATCTAAGCATACCACTGGGTTTCTGACATCAAGGGGAAGCTGTGGATCAAGTCTGGGGTCAAACAGGCGAAAAAGACATCCTACGCGTAAGGCCGTCTTCTATGTGATTTTTCACTCCAAACCAAATTTTGAGCATACCAAAGTGATCAGCAACTCAAGGGGAGCCTCTGTTTTGAATTTGAAGCCATTCTGATGAAAAAGACATCCTATGCGTAGGATGTCTAAAGCAAGAAATTAAATCCAGATACTGACAGTGGGCATAGAAAGGTGTTGTATAGCATGAGGCAAGCCCCCTAGTCAATTTTGGTCCAAATTGGAGTTGATTAGACTGATCAAGATCAGCAAACAGGCTGTCGAAACAGATTTCTGATCCATTGACCAACTTACAAGTGTCCAAATCAAAAACTAAAAACAATTGTGGACTGAACACATCAAGGGAAATCCATAGTGCAAAAATACAGGCAAAACAAAACGGGAGACATCCTACGCGTAAGATGTCTACTAGGGCCTACTGAAGAGAAAATTTGACTGGGCTTAGACAGTGAGATTTCATTTGGCTTAAGGGTTCCAGAGCTTCTTTCAAAAGTGAATTTGGACCTTGTTTGTCCATTTAACGGAGCAAAAACTGAATTCAGACTTTTTCACGTAAATTGAGCAACATTCGAGGGAAGTACAGTTCCAGATTAGCAGACCTAATCCAAAACATCAGCAGTGTATAAAATACAATAGTGGTTGAGATTAACTCTCCAGTTATACCAATCATTACTAAGATAACCCCTAGCAGATAAATGCTTTGGTTCGATTGCCAGAATTAAACGCTTGTGTACAGGTATATTCAGCAGCAGCAAAGCAAGAAGTTGTGCGGAGACCGAGCCTTTGCCAGGTGAGTGGTTGGATTTGTGATAAATTGTATTGATAAGTTTGATGAATTTAAGATCAGGAAGATACGTTTTTAGAGACCAGAAGGTGGCAGGTGACCAAGGTAGCTTAGTGTCCACCGAGGAGAGTGTAACTCAGGCAAGGCTAGATCCACTAGCACCGATTATTGAGGAAGGTAGTGATACTGATACTTCATCAAACAAATCTTTCTTCATGATGGGTAGTCAACAGCCAGAAGGTTTCACCTATGATGGGCCGATGCCAGGAGGAAGCACCTCCCTAAATCCTTTGAATGATTCCAAGCTCACTGTGATCTTCCTAGAGGGAACAAACTCGAGGGGAGCCCTAGTCTACTCTGACTATCGAGGACGCAAGTGCATTTGCATCGAAGAGAGTCCGACTCAGAGATTGGAGATAATTCAAGTCTATGATGATGGAGATAGATTCCAAGACGAAAAGGGGAACCACTATCTGATAGTCAGTAACCCTGAAGATTACAACAGATATGGAGATAACGTGGTGAAAGGGAAAATGGTTTCAGAAGCTCAAGAACCGCCACCAAACATTGATCGGCCCTGAGCTATTTTTAAATATGATAAGAAAACAACCAGGGTTCCAACTTATAATGAGAACATGGGAATCTACAAGCATGAGAGTGAGGGTATAGTCGCTTACTTTCGCAGCAAAGAACCATACTTAAACGAATTGAGCAAAGACAAGGTTCTTTACTTATTCTCTTATGAAACTTCTATGGGGAAGGGTATAGTTTTTGTTGATAGATACGGGCGAGAATACCAACGTATTCTCCCAGAGGAGGTAGAAAAGGCAACAGTTCCAGAAGCATCACATATGCCCCAGACGAAGTGCCAAGAGCCACCTACACCCCAAGCAAGTCGACAAATCCCTTTTCAGAAGATTATGACGCCACCTCACATTCCACCCGGCCGCAGGCATTCAACAACCAAAACCAACCAGCAAACTAGCCATCATTGCAGGCATGGCTTCGGCAGAGTGCAACAATGGAGCAAGACCGAAATCGAGATGGTTATCAAGCCGCACGAGGGCGAAGGGATTTGCAAGAACCACCACTCTATTCAAGGTATCAAGGAGATAGTAAGCCAAAGACTCAAGGGTCAACAGAGCCTGGAGGACCACCCATAGAACGAGTTTGAAGAGATGAACCATCTCTGGCGAGAACTGTTAGAAATTATGGCTTAGGAGCACCACCTGGGAGAGGTACCAGCCTACTACAGAAGACCTGAGGAGGTATATCGATTAGGACGTGGAGATCCAATGATGAGGTTTGTAGACCATCGTAGAATTAGACCTTCTCAAGTACAAAAATGGGTAAACAAGAAATACACAGGAAACAGAGACCCAAGAGATCATGTAGCAGCCTTTGTGCATGTAATTAGAGCTGAAGAGGTGTTAGACTTCCCTACCCAATTTGCAGGGTTTGGACTAACCCTAGAGGATGACGCTGCTACTTGGTTTGACTCTGTCGAGCGTAGAGACTTTGAGTCTATGGAGGAAGTGTTTGATGAGTTTATCGAGGAATTCTCACAAAGGGGGATAGCTCATAATACCGTCTCACAAATCCATAAATTCAAACAGAAAGATGGGGAATTTGTACGAAAGGCAGCCCTAAGACTAAAAATATAAGTTAAGTTCTGTCCTGTGGAAGAACTGCCAACTCAATCCAGACTTATGCTTATATTCATCCAATGACTAAGGAATGCAAATCTCCAGAAAGACTTACATATGAAGAGGAGCACAACGTTGAATGAATTGACCAAGGAGGCTCTTTACCTTGTGGACAATTGTGGGGTCTACAAAGAGGGGGAGTTCAAGGACCTTGACGATGATTCATCTTCACAACAAAGTGGAAGCAAGTCTTCTAAGACAACACCGAAAGGAGAAGTAGCTGTAAACCAAGAGCTGCTTGTAGATGAAGTGCTAAAAAAGATTAACTTGTACGCCAAACCCCAGGCTAAACAGCCCAAGTGGTGTGCTATTGAACAAAAATGGACAAACCATGGGACACAGGAATGTTATTATAACAAAGTATATGTGAGAGAGAGACCCTACGCTCCCCAAGCTTAGGTAGCCTCTCCTCAAGTTCCACCCATGCCCAGGTATCAAGTAGGCAACCTTCCAGAACCTGTAGGTGTAGAAAGACCACAACCGGTGTTGGGGCAACAACCACCCCTACCAGGATTACGACCAATAGGTATAAGATACACACCAACCGTAACCGAATCAGAGGAAAAGGATTTGGTGCCTATGCATGCATATTATGAAGATTCCAATGGATATGCGGCAAAATCTTCCTATTATCCACCAGAAGAACCCTCGACACAAGAACCATGGAGCATGATAGGAAGTACAGGACCACCAACAACTGCACAGGTAGTAGGAGAAGGAAGATATAACTTAGATGAACAAACATTGTTGTTCATAGCCAATGGAGGCATGGGCTGGGCGGACAGAGACATGCATACCAACAAAGGGGAGCTCAAGGAGCACCTCAACAACCCAAGGGACCCTGCTACAAGTGTGGTGGAGACCATTGGCTAAGAGATTGTCCTCATGACGAAATCATTAGAGTCAACGCATATTGCACTGAGTGTGGAGTTACTCATTTGATTCCCGATTTCCCTAAAAACCCGAGCAAAGGAGCAAAAACCACCTTGAACATGCTAGAAAGAGTACCTTCCAGTGGAGGGTCAAAAAATGAAACAATAATACCTATTCGGGCGGTGACACGAGCCCAAGCTCAAAGAATGACGAACGAACCCATAATTGAAGAGCCAAAAACCAATGCCCAAAGTTCAGAAACGAAAAATCAGAGAAGCACTTGGAAAGTTAGAAAGGCGCGTGTGAAAGCGAGGAAATAACGAGAGCAAACAACTCTATCCGAGAAGTTAAACATACAAAGGATAGATTAGAGCGGTTAGAGGATCTAGCTAGCTTAAGCTCACACACCACGACAACCATAGCACCCAAGGAAATAGCAGAGCCCAAAAGTGCAGGATCAGGAGGATCTGTACTGGCATACAAGGTAAATGAGAAGTTGGATGTGCTTCTAAAAGCCTATGAAGCCAGACTTAAAAAGAACTAAACCCAGAGCAAAGGTGGATGACTTATCCATATGCTGAAATAGAAAAACAAAGGTTGGAAATGTGTAAAAAGATGATTGAAACAACTCAATCCTTGATGGAAGACCCGCTGGGTAAACCTGCAAATTTGCATGAAGCACCAGCTCCAACCCCTATCCAACCAACTTTAGAGGAACTAGTAGAAACAAAGGAAACACTCATGAATGCTTATGAGTCTAGAGGAGAAGCTATCATAGTGCCAAATACAACAGATGAGGCAAGTAACGGGTTCCACCCTAAAACATTGACAGAAATGGGTAAGGACTGTAACGATCTAGACGATCTGTGGAAGAAAATCTGTGAGGCCAACGAGGCTAACAGGATGAGTAACCACGTGAATAGCACGAGAAAAGAGAAGAATGTGATATTACCTCCTATTGAAGAATTTGAGGCAAGGTCACAAATGAACTTTGAGATACATTCACAAGGGGGAGACCAGGGATCAATTAGTTCGGGGCACAGCCAACCAGACTCGCTAAAAACTTTACCCTCTTACCTAGGAGAGTATGAAGCCAAGTCTGAAGTGAGATCAATCCCATCTCAAAGACTTCCTTCTAAGAAATTAATGGATTCACAAGGATTGATTGAGTTATTGTCCACCCCGGTGGCATGCACAATCACATTAGCCGAACATGTGGACCACAGTAGGTAAATGCCTAGAAAAATTTGGAGTGAGAGACCTCACCTTGAGGCTACAGGAAGGGATGAGAGAGTTAGACAGGCCTCAACTAAACACTAGGCCAGTACCATTAAACAAGGTTGGAGAGTATTGCGAGGGAGAATATGGAAACACCACGCTACCAATAGAATTCCAAGTAGTAGATTCCAAAGCTATTCTTGACAGTGGAGCGAGAGTTGCTATCGCCACCAAGGAAATCTGGAAAAAATGGGGAAAACCAGCTTTAAGAGCTACCAGAATGAAATTGCAATTGGCATATGGGTTCATGGAGAAGCCTCTAGGACTCTTAGAAAAGTGATTGTCACTTCGTGTGGAATCGAGTATGAGCATACATTTGCAATAGTCGATTTCGACAAAAAGAACAATTATGAGATCATCTTGGGAAGACCATTCATGCGACAATTGAACATGGTCCAAGATTGGGGTTACGACCACATATACGTCAGACTTGGCGAGACAACAACTAAAATACACCTAAAAGACCATAGTTACAAAGATGTGAACCAAACACCTGTCGAAGAGTTTGATTAAGCTACAGTAGCAGGATCGGTACTCCCAGCATGGTTAGGGCAACAAGAAGAGCTATGGATGTGCGGAGCTTCACATTGTGGAAGCTTAAGAAGGAAGGAATGAGTCTTAGAAAGAGCGATTGAGGACAAGGAGTATATTTCGGAACCTTTCCCTGAAGATACCTTGGAACCTCTAGAATGGGAACACATACTAGCAACATTGGATGTCTGTACCATTACAAATAGTCCAACAACAAAATTTTGTGATAAGGATGGCTATGATGTGCTACCCTACTACATGTTAAGCAGTATACCCGAAGAAGATGGGATGACATAACCACCAGAATAAGAAGAGTTTTATAACTCCTCTAAACATCTGGAAGTATATGATGATGCAGATAATGAGTGTTCAGACACATCAAGTGAGAGGGGAAGGAAAACCGAGAATATCAAGTTTTATGATTTTGCTAATCAGCACCCTAAACACCAGGAACGCTATAAGAGGAAACGAGCAGAAAACAAAGCGAGAGAGAACCTGATGCCCATGATAAAAGGTAAAACTCACTATTTGATGCTTGTAAAAGTAGAGGATTGTGTAAAAGATGAAATATCAGGAAGATTCTCAAAAGATCGAAGGGAAAGAATGCGAGAGAAAATAAAACAGGTACAAAAAGCTAAAACAGAAACAAAATAACAAAAATCAAAAAAATCAAAAAAATCAAAAAAAGAAACAACAAAAGACCAAGAGTGGACCAAACTGGAGCGTAAATAGAAATACCAAGAACTAAAACGGTCTTTATGTGAGATATGGACTACTGAAGAAGACAGTGATGGTAAAGGGGAGTCAGAGAAAGGAAACATGAATGTACCATCACACTATCGAAAATTTACCATCCAGGACAGAAAAATTATCATGACACCACCAGTCAGGGAAAGAACCAACCAAGAATCTTATGATGGGCCAAAAAAATGCAAAAAGGATAGATGTCATGATAATCAATATCTAATTCTCCTAAATGATTTTCTCTTGTTAAACTGATCATTTAATATGCGGAAGTGCCAGGGGAGAAAAAGCTAGAATATTGGTTAAGCTAGCAGACCGGCCATAGTAGGGATCCAAAGGAGGGAAAATAGGGATCCAAAGGGGGGGCCATCTGCAAACGAGCCATGTGAAACAATGGGCTAAAAAGACCCTAAGGTTCATCCCATTAAGACTTCCAAATGCTAAGGTTCCAAAATTCAAAGGTTGTGTCCAAAGGTCAACCCTAGGGGAAATTGGATGCTTTGTGTGTGACCAAAAAGTCTTGCATATCCCTGCATGGGAGGGGGCAAGCCTTTCTTCTAGGGGATGAGAGAGAAAGCCACACACACACACACACACACACACACACACACACACACACACACACACACACACACACAAGCTCCCTTTACACAAAGGGAATGAGGGACACATGTCAGCTCCCTAGGCCAGATGCCCAGAAGGTGTACCCAATTCCTATCGGATGACCCTTGAAGTGGACCAATGAGAATTAGGCTAGAGTAAATTTAGCCTAATTAATTTTAAAACACTTACTAAAAAGAACCAATGAAAATTAAGTCTCCTGGATTATTATTGAACAGCCCGTGAAGGGGTCCAATAGAAATTGAGCAGCCCACTGGGCTACTTAATTCCTATTGGTCAGAATGGTGAAAGGTCCAATGGGGATTTAATTCATTTAAATCAATTAAGTTTAATTGATTAAGCTCTCACAAAAATGGAAAGGGGGACACATGTCAGAAGGCTATCACTTATGCTACTTAATTGTGGTAGGCTAGCCCTGGGAGGTCCAATGGGGAGCCTGCAAGAGCAAATAGCAAGAGGGATCGCCCAAGAGAGAGAGGGGGCTGATTTTTGCAAGTCATTATCACACACACACACTCTCACACAGCCTATGTGAGAAGTAAATAAGACTATCTCTTCGCAAGCTTTAATGGAGAGCTCATCACCTACTCCAAGCTTGTGAGATAGAATCCTACATCGACACACTCTTGGCATGTGGATGCAAATCCAACCAAGATCCAAGCTTCAATGCATGCTTTCTCCACGCCATAATTCAAAGAGGGATGATAAAAAGCAAGAGAAGAAAAAGGCGAGAAATAGGACACCCTCTTCTCCATCTTCCTCATCCTCTTCCTCCTATGAAAGTGATGGTGAAGACAACGAAGATCAAGACAAGAAAAAGGCGAGAAAGAGGTCACCCTCTTCTCCACCTTCTTCAAACTCTTCACCTTTTGAAGAAAGTGATGGTGCAACCTTTGAACCATCAAAAAGAAGAGGCCATAGGAAATCCTATGCCGCATGGAAGAGGTCGTCCAAGTTGAAGAAATTCAAAGAGGGAGGGAAGAGCATCTCTTTCCTTACCTATGATGGTATCTTTGGTGCTACGGACAAAGTCTTGGCCTTTATCAAATAGTTCGATGCGGCGTTTGGAGATGAGGGCTTGACGGAGTCCTCTAAGCTACGCCATGTAGCTATGCACTTTCAAAAGTCTGCCAAGCAATGGTGGTCTAGCCTACGAGCCAACGGTGAAGCTCCACGAACATGGAAAGCTTTAAGAGCTTCCATTATGAAGCAGTTTTTGGCCACCGATGCCAAAGACAATGTACTCACAGAATGGTGAAGCCGAAAGCTCTCTCCCTATGAATCCATCCACAAATATGTATACAAGTTTTGGGACTTACAACTCAAAGCCACTGTCTTCAAAAAGTTGGATTTTGGAGAGCAAAAGCAACAATTTTGTGTGGGCTTAACCGAAGAAATAGCGGAGTATGTCAACTCCCAAAGGCCACGTACCATATCGGTGGTAATACACCATACTATGGTGGCCTCTCGAATCAATTTCCAAACGGGGGCTAAAAGAAATAATAAGCCCATGGAAAACAAGGGTTCCAATAAGCCTAAGGGGAAGGACAATGTCCAAAACTCTCCTAAGGGCAACTCCAACAAAGCTAAAGAGAAGGGAGTTTACAAAGGTAAGAACAAACTCTCTCCTGAAGAGCTTGAGCGTTATCGCAAGGATAAACGGTTTTTCAAGTGCGGCGAACAAGGGCATGCGTATCGTGCTTGTCCCCAAAAGAACAACCGCCAAGATCCTCCTAGAGCTTCCTTGGTTGAAATCCAAGAGGAGGAGACTCACCAAACTCACCACAAAGGATCTCCTCTATGCCATGCTTGGGGAAAGGTAAGAGAACATGATGCTTTTATTCTCTTTGACCCTGGTTCTACTCACAATTTTATATCTATAGAGTTGGCCACTAAGCTAGGCATACAATCCTACGAGATGGGAGATGTCCTTCTACTCACTATTCACCGCCTAACAAACCTCCTTATAGAGTTTCTCAAGCTCAGCAAGAGGAGATTATGCGGCAAGTGCATGAGTTAGTTGAGAATGGCATGGTTAGGCCTAGATCATCTCCATTTTTCTCACCTGTGCTATTAGTGCAAAAGAAAGATGGCACATATCGTATGTGTGTCGACTATAGAGCACTAAATAGGATCACTATCAAGAATAGGTTTCCCGTTCCACGGGTAGAAGACCTATTTGATAAGCTACAAGGATCGACCTACTTCAGTAGGATTGACCTAAAAAGTGGCTATCATCAAATAAGGATAGTTGATCAAGACATTGTAAAGACCGCATTTCGCACCACATTTGGTCTTTATGAATACATTGTCATGCCTTTTGGCTTGACCAATGCACCTGCCACATTCAACAGCTTGATGGAGAAGCTATTCAGGCCTCATCGAACCTTCACTGGAGTGTTCTTTGATGATATTATCATCTACTCTAATTCATTAGACGAACACAAGCAACACCTCCAGGTAATATTTCAAGTTTTAAGAGAGAATAAACTTTATGTTAATCAAAAGAAAAGTGAATTTTTCTTGCAAGAGATTCAGTATTTAGGTCACATTATCACTCAAGATGGCATCCAAATGGATCCATCAAAGTTAGAGGTAATAAAAGGATGGCCTAAACCAAGGAATATTCATGAACTAAGAAGCTTTATAGGTATGTGTGCATACTATAGACGCTTCATAGAAAAGTTCTCACAAATTGCGGGACCATTACATGACCTAACAAAGAAAAGCGTTAGGTATACATGGTCTACTAAGGAGAACAATGCTACTTCGGCACGCTACAAGAGATTTTGAGGATTGATTATAGAGGATTTTTTGTCGACTTGTTCGGCGTGCAATGGTTCAAGATAATCATGGAGGGTTGCAACGCTACTGTGGGTAGAGGAGAGCCTGGTTTTCTTGAGGTGGATTCAACTAAGAAATGGATTGACCTAAGAGACACTTTCGTACTACCCGAGAATTTTGAACAAGTAAGTATGCAAATAGTTAACGTGTGTATTAGAATTTATGTGCTTGGAAGCTCTCATGTAAGTTATGTGGCTCTGGCAGGTGATATTTCATTCCACAAAGTCTGCATCAAATTGGTGGTACGTCATAGAGGTAGTCCCTCGTAGTGCACGGACGTATGAAGGCTACCATGTGCCAATCACAACGGCATCAATGGAGGAGATCGGAGAAGATGCCCAGTCAGAAGCCGTGGAGGTGGTGCCAGACGAACATGAAGCTACTACTCTCTATGGGGTGCATGTAGAGGATCTACAAAATGAAACAGAGGACATCTGTTTAAACGGAGAGCTCTTTATAGATATAGGAAGTTATGTTGAGCTATGCAAGGATGAGAGAGAGATCTCTTAAAGCCATAAATATTTTATTTGAACAAGTGTGCTCCATTTTGTAAATTCAGAGCTATGCACTTGCCTCTTTCATCACTCAAGTTGAATAGAAGAAGAACGCTTTCTGTTGCTGCTAGCCTTTAAACATTCCAAAGCTACAAGCACTGGAGTGTTCTTGTACGATTCTCCGGCTCTTTAAGTATTTGCGTCATTGATTCATTGTATTTATATGCGTCATTGCGTCATTGTATTTAATGGTCTTTGCGTCCACTCCAGGTACATATGCTCTAGGTATGTTCTCATTATCAGAGACGACGAGCACCTCCTCCTCTCTCTCTCTCTCTCTCTCTCTCTCTCTCTCTCTCTATATATATATATATATATATATATATATATATATATATATATATATATATCTACTTGTCCATGTTTTCTACTCCATTCATTCAATATTAAGTTTAAATGTTCCTGTGTTTAATGCAGGTATGGATGATGATGAGTTTCTTTCTTCTTTGTCACCCCAGCAGAGACAGTGGTACGTGGAGCGTCATCGCTCAGGCACACCATCGCGCGTTCCTACTCCATACGAATCTCCCTCTGTTTCAGAGTCCTCAGCGCGCTCCGAAGCTTCGGTGTCGACGAGACGATCTTCACACTGGTCTAGGCACCGGCGCTTTAGTGGTGGTGGTGGCGGTGGCGCCACCAATGCTTCGACACCACCTCGTGTTCAACGAGGCTTTTTACCCTCCCCTTCTTTGCCCGTCCCGACACCAGCCATGGCATCGCCATCGACACTAGGTTTTGTGCGGCTGAGTGCCGTTCCCCATAGCTACACACCACTAGCTACTCCTCCAGGAGTCACTTCAGTGGAAATCCTCGCTTCGGGGCTCAGACTCCAATGGAGACACCTGGCGTCCGTACCCCCGTTGACACGCCGCTAGAGACCCCTGTCTCAAGATGCCCAGGTTCACGCGTTAGCGGCGAGAGGGCTTGCCTTACTCCATCAACTTCAGCGGTGGCATCATCTCGGATGATGACGGCAAGAAGGTGATTTTGCGCATGCGCGGTCTTCGCTCTCAAATGTTTAGACACTACATACTAAACACCTGGAGTGAAGTACCGAATGAATTAAAAGATAGAGTCATCAGCATGCTTCATGACGAGTTTCCCGTTCCAACACGGGATGACCGCTTCAATGAAGATTTGATGAAGGTTCAAATGCGCGAATATTGCAAGCATAAGAGTTCCGAAGTGCAAAAAGAAATCAAGCATGGATGGAACAGACCAGATTGGCTGGCCAAAGAAGATTGGAAGCATGCGAAGAAAGAAGCGCGCGAGAATCTTGACAAGTGAAAGCAACAAAAGGAGGCAGCCAGAGCGCGGGTAGAGGCAGGGAGCTCGCACCACTTGGGGAGCGGCAGGTGGGCATCATTTGAGGCCAATTTTGTAAGTGTTTTCGCATCTATGTTCGATAGTTTAGGGTTTATGGGATTTGAAATTCTAACATAATGGATTCTTTGTATGTTTTGACAGTGGTCATTTACAGGACGTGATCCCACTCCGTACGAGCGTGAGTATGTAGGCAGGAAGGGCTTAAACGCCCTTATAGACATCCTCACTTCTCGCGGCGGCATGGTTAGTATTAGGGTTTATTCTTTTCTATTTATTGTATTGTTTTATAAACATCGCTCGCTATATGTTTATACTTACAAAAAGCTATCTTATTGTTTTGTTTTGCAAACTCCGACAGATACGCTGCTTGGATGCGATGAGACGTCTGATTAGATGACGTCAGTTTAGCCATATGTTGGACGGAGAGCGACTCACACACCCATGAAGTGCATGCAACACTACCTAGATCAACATAATGTCAATCGAGGACACAGATGAAACGATAGTCACACGGAGGAAATCTCTTAAGCTTGTCAGGCTGAGACCATCCTACACATACAACACTCTGGAAGGCCAACTAAACCACAATCAAGAATCTCATTGCTCTCAACTACACCACCTAGCCACATACACACATACGGAAGGTAACTCACCTAATCATGCCAGATTTTAGGAAACTTAAGGAACACCATCCCCTCACTAGGATACACCTGTCCCTAAGCTTCTACACTCAAAACCCTCACTCTAAACCCATCTGCAGAAAACGCGTAGGATGACAGAACAGAATTTTGAAAGTGCCTGAAACTGAAATTTATGAGTACCTATGCGTAGCTTATGTCGCCACGATTCTATGGACTACTAGCACGCAGAAAATAAACATCGTTTGATACACTTATGGCCACAAATAGCTCGTAGATGCGTCGACGTGTGCGCTTCGTCTCACGTGGAATGCTTGGCGTCGTCGCGTAGCTCTCCTCGAGCCTACAGCAATGGTGCAGTCGGATCTCCAATGCGTTGAGCGAGCCGGGCATAGTGAGAGGATGAAGCTCATGCTCACTCTCTTTCTCTCTCACACACAGTAGATGGCAGCGCTAAAGTTTGATTATGATTAAAGTCTTTTTACAAAATGACCTAGGTACCTTATATACTAAGGCTACCTTAGGTTTAACCAAAAATGGCGTTGAAAGGGTCAAGTGGTTTTGTATTTACAATCTGGAAGTGCCATTGCACCCCAGCTTCTGAAACTAGAATAACTACTCATTACAAATGACGTTTATAGCCATAATCCGTAGCATTTCATAACTCGCAAAAGATAAGACTTTGGTACGAAAATTGAGTTATGTTGTGTTGTTGACCCAGCGGTCAACATTCCCCCCTTCCACCTTCATGTCGTCCCCGACATGACCTGATTTTCGATGGCGATGTGGTCTTTGCTGTCGTTTTGTTGTTGGAAAGAAAGTATAGACTATAGCCTTTGCCGTAGCTTCTCTTGTTTGTCCAATCCGATGTATATAGTCTTTACATGATTCAGGAAAATCATAATTGATGACGAACTTTATGTCTTTCACATCCACGCTCCGAGCTACAACATCTATTTCTGTCATTATAGGTCTACTGCCAAATCTAAATTCAAAAAGAACCCAATGTCATTTAACTTGACTCTTATCATCATGGATAGAGAAAGCTCCATCCATCACTTGCTCCAGCAAATCTGTCAATTCGGAGTATTTGTGATTCTCAAAAACAACTTCTACAATCTGTAGAATTGAGTGATTGGCTTTCTGATCTTGTGAGCCAATGACAACTTTGTAAGGAGTTATGTTGTGTAGTTCACCCAGCGGTCAAGACTTTGCTGTTGTTTTGGCTTCATCTGTTGCACTGTTTGTATCTTTGTCGAACCACAACAAGAACTATGATCCATTAGAGCGGACGTCTATCATCGTAACCATTCATCTTTTGAGATCCTCTGATTTCTTTTATGTCTGCTCTTCTTCATTGGGGACTTCTTTGTTCCTGTGCAATCATGTTGTTAGTGTTGTCTGCAGCTTTGTCATTGTAGGCCATTCTTCGACTCTCCATTGAGGAGATGTATGCTATGATATGAAATTGGTGCTCCAATTCATTTGTCAATTGATTTGAGTAGCATTTCCTTATTGTTGATGTAGAAGGAATATGTACAAGAGGATGGTGATAGGTGTCCTAAGATTAGGGTCTAAAACCTGGATGACCAAAGGGAAAAAACCCGATGGGAAAAAAAAGCCTTTGGTATACGCTCTTATTAGAGTTGATCAGTAAAACGTGAAGTACCTGTTCATGAAAGGTGAGTGCTTGGGTGAAACACAGAAAGAGTGCCTGTTGCAAGTGCCAATCATGCGACACTCTATATGCATATGAGAAATTTGTCAATAAAAGCATGCAATGTGAAAGAAGGATATGATGGGTGTTTCGAGGAATAAATGTAGCACATGTGACATCAAAAGATGTCTCAAAAGCTTCCACCTTTCCAAGAAGGGTTTTCAATGTAGAAGTTTCTCCACTCGTATCTCACTGTGCTCAGTACTTGAGTGTCTTTTGGACCTTCTCCTTCACTTCACCAGACTTAAGTATAGTAGACTTCGACTCTTTTGCTCACTTATACCAGCATGAGCGACACAATGTAAATATGCACAACTCTTCTAGCTTGAGCACTACCTAGAATAGCTAAGACGCTTAGACCACAAAGAATATTACTTGAAGCTTTGGGACTATCACCTCACTCATTTTGTGGCCTAGCTACTCGACTCTGACTTGTATGACTTGTCGGTTGCCTATTGTTGACACTGCTTTGTGACAAGTTCTTCGGTTGTTGTAGTGGCTGCTGAGACATACTTCATGAAGTTTCATCATTTTCCTGTACCTTCTTCTCTGTATAGTGCTCAGGCCTCTCGTCAGTCTTTTCTTCATGTGGATTATGGATTTTTTTTCTTAATAATAAACAAATAAAATCTTAAAACAACTCAACAAAAGAAAAACCATTCAAATAGAAATCTAAATTCTATGTACACTATACACATGTCCCTAGGGGCTCATATGTGGATTTTGTCCCCATACTCCTCTGTAACACTACTATGAGGGCATATACTCTAAATTTTGTCAAAAACTTTATCACAATAAAACGCAAAAATTGAATGCATCTCACAAAACATTGCCCTCTAATAGTCATAATGCTAGGTCTGCATTCAGAATGCCTCCCCCCTTCCTATTTGGAGTCATCCTTTACGACTGGGTATCGCGAAGGGTATGTGTTGTGCTTGGGCAATTAAAAGTTGTGCCTATGCAGGCCTTGTAATGTAGCCCTATTATGCATACACAGTCAATGCATGGAAAAGATTTATGTTGTGCAAGATGTGGGTATAAGAAATTTTCTTATTGGCATTTGTTGGCGAGGCTTCCTATTCTAAGCAATGTAATGGTCTTTGAAGCTCCTTTATCGTTGCTTGATTGAAGCGACTTGCTCTCTTCTAACTGTATTGTAATCGTAGGAAGAATTGTAAGAATTCAAGCGGTGATGCATTGACAACAGTTTTTTTGTTCTTCTTTGGGACCCATACTTACCCGTGCTTCGTTTGTGTTTGAAGAGACTTCTTTGGGATCCACCTTTTTGGTTTCTGAGTCAACAATGGTCTTTGCTTCAGCCCTTGTACGCTTGGTTGGTGACGGGATTCAGGCTTTGAAAGTTGATACTGTGGTTGTTTTGGAATCCAAATGAATTCCTGATTTTTTTGTGCTTGAATCAACTTCTTTGGAGCCCAAACCTGAGTTGTGAAAACTTGCGAATTTGTGATATTCTTACCCGTTCGTGCACGCTTTCCTTGTTTTTGTTTTGGTGTTGGATATCGTCATTTGTCATTAGAAATCTTTGTCTTCTTGATCCATATCTGTTTTTGGCCGATCTGGCTTTTTGGTATCCAGATTTGTCGAGCTTTTTGGCTTTGACTTGTTGTCCTAATCTTTTGACCTGTCATGGTTGTTTCTAAAGGGGTTGGTGATAGTGATGGCCTGAGTTGATGATAGGGGATGTCGTAAGATTCATCACTATCGCTACAATCCTTAGCAAGGTTGACTTCTTGTACTTTCCCTTGATTTTTTGGCTGGTAGTGGAAAGTTACTGTCTGTTTGCTCGTGGGTGGTAGTTTCTTGGAGGACTTTTCTAGCCCATTGATTAGAGCATTGTTAGCTCGTTTCTCTGGTCGTCTTCCTCCCAGCTGAGTCTTTGCATCCTTATTAGGATCCATGTATGAGGATTCTTGTGGTGACTGTGTCTTCATCGAGGACTTTAGAATCCACTTTTGATGCACTTTATTCGTGTAGCAATGACATTGATTCCCGGGTCGTTGATCTTCTTGAAGCTCGAAGTGTTCTACAGAGTCATAGAACTCGTTGTCTTCTTCATCTTTTGATTCTCCACATTTGTTTATTTGCTCCTTATTTCGAGAGCTTATAGATGTCTGGATCTCTTCGTTTTCCTGGATTAGACTCACTGCAAAATAAGGTAGGATATCATAGCCATTTTCATCAAAAAACTTTGTTGTGGGAGCATCCTCCACGGCGCACACGTCCAGAGTAGCCAAGATGTGTTCCCATACAAAAGGCTCTAACTCTTCTTCAGGAAATGGATCTGGGATATAGTCCTTATCCTCTATAACCCGCTCTATGATACATTCCTCACGTTTCAAGCTACCACATTGTGAAGCTCCACACATCCACAGTTCTTTAGGCTTACCTAACCAAGTTGGAACTTCTGATCCTGCTACTATGGCGGAATCAAACTCCTCAACTGGTGTTCTCGTCACATCCCTATAGCTATGGTCCCTCAAGTTTATCTTTGTTATGGTTTCCATATGTCTCTGGTATATATGGTCATAACCCCAATCTTGGACCATTTTCAATTGTCGCATGAATGGTCTTCCCAGAATGATTTCATAGTTGTTCTTCTTGCCAAAGTCAACAACAGCAAAAGTGTGTTCATATTCAATGCCACAAGAAGTAACAAGTACTTTTTCTAGCAGTCCTATGGGCTTTTCCTTGTGTCCATCTGCAAGCTCCAAGGTCATTCGTGTGGATCTCAAGGCAGGTTTTCCCCACTTTTTCCAAACCTCTTTGGTTGCAATGGCCACACCAGCTCCATTGTCAAGGATTGCCATGGTTTTTACAGCATTGAATTCCACAGAAAGGGTGGTGTTTCCATCTTCTCCCTCGTAATACTCGCCTACCTTGTTTAATGGCACTGGCCTAGTATTTAGTTGAGGCATTTCAAGCTCTTTGATGCCTTCCTCGATTTGAGTCATTGGGGTTTTTACACCAAATTTCTCTAGACATTTATCCACATTAGCCCACATGTTTGGTCTTATTCTGAGCAACTCGGATAACATTATTGTCCAGGCGACTGGGGTAGATAGAATATCTACTAGCCCCTTTGAATCGATGGCCTTGTTGGGAGACAATCTCTGAGATGGGACTGCAACCACATCGGACTTGGTCTCGTACTCTCCCATGTAGGACGGTAGTGTTCTTAGCGAATGGGGTTGATTATCCATAGATTGTATAGATCCTTTGTCGCCCCAACACGATTGCACGTCTAGATTCATTTGAGATCCAGTCTCAAATTCCTCTATTGGTGGTAGAAACACTCTCCATTCATCACCAGTCTTGTCTACTCGTCTTCTTAGGTCATCGGCTTCATTGGCCTCTCTGACTTGTTTCCACAATTCGTCAAGACCATCTATCTCTTTACAATACTCAGGTATAGCTTGGCAAAATCCCTTGGAAGAGTTATCCGTGGTATTCAGTACTATCCTTGGTTCTAATGCTGGGTCTTTGAGGTTTGGTTTAAGCTCATGACTAGAATCTAGCTCTTTTAGTTCCTGGTTTGGTGGGATTACGTGTGTAGGCATGACACGGATCACATCCTCAGGTTTTGCAACTGGTGGTTCTAGTAAAGCTTGGGCTGTTTGAATCATTTTCTTGCACATTTCAAATCTTTGCTTTTCTAGTTCCGTATAGGGATATGTCATCCACCTGTGTTCTTGGGTTTGGTTGTTTTTGAGCCTCGCATTATAGGCTTTCAAGAGGGCATCTAATGTCTCATTAACCTTCTCTGCCAACATAGATCCTCCTGAACTAGCACTTCTCGGCTTCTCATCCGTGGATGGTTCTTCTAGAGGTTTAACCATCTGTGTAAGAGAAGGTGCCTCCTTTTCCTCATGTTGTTTTATCTTCTCCTCAGCTTCGGTAAGCTTCTTAGCTAGAGATTTTTGCTCTCATTCCCTGTGTGCTTTCATCCTAGTCTTTCTAGCTTTCCAACTATTTCATTTGCTCTTGGTTTTCTGACTAGGTGCGTCTGTCTTTGGTCCATCATCTGTCTTTGGACTCGTGTCACTTTCCTTGTTCTTTGTCTCTGGATTCTCATCATCTTTCTTTTGAGCTTGTGCTCTCGTAACCACTTGAACTGGTACAACATTTTCATTTTCTGAGCTATTAGGGAGCTGAACAATCCCTGATACATTTGTTGTGATTTTCCTGATTTGGTTTGGTTTTCTTGGGCAATCGGGGATCAAGTGAGTGATGCCACACTCAAGACAATAGGCATTTACATCAATGATCTCCGTATGAGGACATTGTTTGACCAAGTGGTTGTCACGACTTTTGTGACAATGTGTCTCTGGTTGAGGAGATTCTTTTAGCATTTCCTCTTGGCTACAAGCAAGCTATGACCTATATAAGCCACTATTTGCAATGAATCGCAATGTCCTTTCGTCCATTTCATACCTTATTTCTTTCGACTGAAACCCAGGAGATGGAGGTTGTACCGGCCTCACCACTCCATGTGTTTCTCTCCCCTTTTGTTGCTCTGAAGGGTAGTACTCACTTTGGTTGCTATACCACATTGTAGCTGGTACTGGCGTTGGTTTATTTGATGCTTCCATCATTGGCATGTATCTCATGTCTACCTGCATTCTAGCACCTTGCAGCGGAGGTTGTTTTCCTAAGACAAGTTGTGGCCTTAAAAATCCTACTGGTCCTGGCGCATTCCCCGTAATGTATCTAGGTGGAGTAGGTGCTTCTGGAACAGGTTGTACATACCTCTCCCTAGCATTTTCCATGCTATAATAGCACTCTTCCCCCGTATGGTTCGTCCATTTTCTCTCAATTTCACACCACTTCTGCTCTCCCGAATCAGACCTTACAAGAGGAATCAACCTCTTGGCCAAGTCTCCGATAAGCTTTTCTTCATCAATAGGTGCCGTTGGCTTGGCAATGGTCTCACTTATCTGTGAAACACTATGCTGAGAGGATGTGTCATCTCCTTGACTCTTTAAGTCCTCTTCTTTGTATGCCTCACAGTTATCCACTAGATAAAGAGATTCTTTGATCAACTCGTTTAGCGTCATCCTCCTTATCGTATGCAGATCCTTCCGAAGGCCCTCATCTCTCATTCCTTGGATAAAGATCATCATCAGTCGTGCTTTTGTAGGTAATTCCGCTCTCGGACAGAGCTTAACATATCTCTTGAGCCGTAATGATGCTTTCCGTACTGATTCATTCTCTTTCTGTTTGAATCTATGGATTTGTGAGACCGTATTGTGAGCAATGCCTTTTGGCGAGAATTCTTCAATAAACTCCTCAAACAACTCATCTAGGGTCTCAAAATCCCATTTTTCCACCGAGTCGAACCATGTAGCTGCATCATCTTCTAGAGTTAATCCAAATCCCGCAAACTGTGTCGCAAAATCTGAAACCTCCTCTGCTCTAATCACTCTTCTAAAAGTCGTTACGTGATCTCTTGGATCTTTATCTCCGGAGTATTTTCTGTTTACCCATTTCTGGACTTGGGATGGTCTAACTCGTCGATTGTCTACAAGTCTAACCAGAGACTCTCCCAGTCCTTCTCTCGTTATTGCTCTTGAAGGGAATCCTGGTGGCTCTCTTCTTGGAACTCCTGTAGGAATTCTCGTGCTTGGTGGAGGCATTTGTGGTCCTTCATTGACCAAATATCCACCTCTTTCTAGTACAGTCTGTGGATTTGTGCTTTCTACAACTCTGTATTCTCGTCCATACTTGTCGACAACTATAGATCTCCATTGACAGTCGACTCCATATGTGTAGACATATAAGAGCTTGTAATCTGTTATCTCTTCTAGGTATGGATCTGAGCACCTATAAATATTGACCTCATTGTCGTCAATGTATCTATATAGTCCTTCACTCTCATGACCAATCATCCAAACTCTCTCAACAAGATGGGTCTTTATCAATTGCAAGTTTGGAAGATCCATTGTGGGAGGATATTCCTCTATCGTCGGGATCTCCAAGCTTGTGTAAGCTGCGTTTGAATCTAGGGTAGACATGATTTCTGGGCTTAAGATCTTTTTCTTGGTTCAAGTAGACTTAGTCCACTGTGTTCAAGTGCTTTGGTTAGGGA
Organism: Adiantum capillus-veneris; assembly: GCF_014529385.1. Classification (NCBI taxonomy): domain Eukaryota; kingdom Viridiplantae; phylum Streptophyta; class Polypodiopsida; order Polypodiales; family Pteridaceae; genus Adiantum; species Adiantum capillus-veneris. The sequence goes on from NC_140931.1 coordinate 57,687,666, forward strand.
AAAGTTGAAACTATGTCCAAAACCGCAACCGTTTCGTCACAATTCTCGCAAATTGTCGCTTTTAGACACCCTTGACTTGCGGATGAGTTTTGAGGCCTCAAACGATGTTTTTTTTAGGCTACGTTTTGATATAAAAACTTTTTCAATCCGATACCATTTGTGAAAGTTATGGCCAAAATAGTGAAATGCAGTTTAGACTAGTCAAGAGTCCAAATTCAATTTTAAAAGAAGATTTGGGATCTCTGTGACACTGTGAACACTTCTGTTTAGTCAAAATTACAGCTGGACCCCAAAACTAGCCTAGAGACATCCTACGCGTAGTATGTCTATATACTCAGAATTTAACAAAAATTGGTTTATAGACTCTCCTTAAGTCTAGAAACACAATGGTATGCTCAAAATTTCATCTTGACCTAAAAATGGCCTTGAGACATCCTACGCGTAGGATGTCTTTTTGCTCAGAATTTCTTGAAATTTTCACCCCAACTTCTCCTTGATGTGCTGATCACAGTGGTGTGCTCATAAGTTGGTTTGGAGTCCTAAATCAAGTTGAAGACATCCTACGCGTAGTATGTCTTTTTGCTCTGTTTCAGCTCAAACTTGCACTGTAGCTTCCCCTTGATGTGCTTAACTCACAGTTGTTTTTACTTTTTGATTCTGACACCTGTAGGTTGGTCAAATGATCAAGAATCTTTTCCAAAAGCTTGATGTCTGTTATGATGAATTTCCAAGTCAAATCAACTCCAAATTGGACCAAATTTGCCTAGGAGGCTTATCTAAGGCTATATGACAGCATGGTATGATCACAGTAGAATTTTGGTTTCAGAATTATGCATTAGACATCCTACGCGTAGGATGTCTTTTTGCTCAGAATTGCCCCAAATTTGAACCATAGACTCTCCTAAGGGTGTTGATCATTATGGTATGCTCAAAATTAAGTTTGGAGTGCAAAATCACACATATGACATCCTACGCGTAGGATGTCTTTTTGCTCAGAATTGCCCCAAATTTGAACCATAGACTCTCCTAAGGGTGTTGATCATTATGGTATGCTCAAAATTAAGTTTGGAGTGCAAAATCACACATATGACATCCTACGCGTAGGATGTCTTTTTGGCCTGTTTGACCCCAGACTTGTCCCACAGCTTCCCCTTGATGTCAGTAACCCAGTGGTATGCTTAGATTTTGGTTTGGATTTCAAAAGTCCCAAAATTTAGCTGTTCTTGCCTTTTTCAGTCAAAAGTGCTAAAGTCTGTTCAATCTTCCTTTTACTAACCCAAATGAGATGAAATTTATCACATGCATTGAATACAACATTTAGAACATGCACATGAAGTCACACTATGGTTTGGTCTCAAAAATTATGCCTTGGGTCCAATTGGGGTAGGATGTCTGGCAATTCTTGTCTTTTGGCTTTATCTTGTTAAGATATGGTCAAATTTCCACTTTCCAGGTGAAAATAGGATAAAACCTACCTTCGAAATACACTAGTTAACTCAGAATTTTAAAATTTCCACCAGATCACCGTGTAGACATCCTACGCGTAGGATGTCTAATGCTGATTTTTTGAGACTAAAGTGTCCCTGATGCTTCCTTATGCTCTCAGCAAGTGCAAGTATGCTTCACAATTGCAAAAACATGCAAAAATCACTCAATTTAAGTCTTTTCTGAAATTTTTTGTTTTCTGACTCTGCTTTTTGGCTTTTGGTCAACAAAAATAGGGAAAAACACCCAAGTCAATATGTTACTAGGGTAAAACCTACCCTCTGAACCCATTGGTACAGTCAGAATTTTCAAATTTGGTCTCCAGAACCCCCTTGAGACATCTTACGCATAGGATGTCTATGTTTACAGAATTGCAGGTTTTCTTCACAGAACCCTTGCAAATGCTCTTTTATATGCACAACATCAGTCAGTCATACAAAAATGTCCACAAAAGCTTGTTTAATGCAATTTTACCCTCAAAATCACACTTTTCCGTGATTTCAAATGCAATCAAGCACTATAGAAAATAATTCAGTGATGAATAGCTCTAGATCAGAATCGGATCACTTACCTAAAGCTACTCCTACAAATCATATGGGGTTTTGCATCTATGAGTAGAAAAACGCTTCACTGCCACACACGGACTAGTAAACGCTTTTATCACCTCACAAATCACTCGACCACCAACAACTACTCTAATCCACAGATACTAACTAAACCTATCTAGTCACAGACCCTCGGCAAGACACACGCTTCATGGCTATCCACTTGATCACGGAATATCCTCTTCCCGATCCACTTAAGAAAAACGCTTTCTTTAGCCGAAACTAAATCAAGCAACCATCACATGAGTGTTAGTAGGAAACCTACTTAGGTCCTTGTGTCCCAGGCAGCGGCGCCAATGTTCGACGGAGAACGACTCACACACCCATGAAGTGCATGCAACACTACCTAGATCAACATAATGTCAATCGAGGAAACAGATGACACGATAGGCACACAGAGGAAATCTCTTAAGCTTGTCAGGCTGAGACCATCCTACACATACAACACTCTGGAAGGCCAACTAAACCACAATCAAGAACCTCACTGCTCTCAACTACACCACCTAGCCACATACACATATACGGAAGGTAACTCACCAAATCATGCCAGATTCGTAGGAAACTTGAGGAACACCATCCCCTCACTAGGAAACACCTGTCCCTAAGCTTCTACACTCAAAACCCTCACTCTAAACCCATCTGCAAAAAACGCGCAGGATGGCAGAACAGAATTTTGAAAGTGCCTGAAACTGAAATTTATGAGTACCTATGCGTAGCTTATGTCACCACGATTCTATAGACTACTAGCACGCAGAAAACAGACATCGTTTGATACACTTGCGACCACAAATAGCTCGTAGATGCGTCGGCGTGTGGGCTTCGTTTCGCGTGGAATGCTTGGTGTCGTCGCGTAGCTCTCCTCGGGCCTACAGCAATGGTGCAGTCGGATCTCCAATGCGTTGAGCGAGCCGGGCGTAGCGAGAGGATGAAGCTCACACTCACTCTCTTTCTGTCTCACACACAGTAGACGGCAGCGCTAAAGTTTGATTATGATTAAAGTCTTTTTACAAAATGACCTAGGTACCTTATATACTAAGGCTACCTTAGGTTTAACCAAAAATGGGGTTGAAAGGGTCAAATGGTTTTGTATTTACAATCTTGAAGTGCCATTGCACCCCAGCTTCTGAAACTAGAATAACTACTCATTACAAATGACGTTTATAGCCATAATCCGTAGCATTTCATAACTCGCAAAAGATAAGACTTTGGTACGAAACTTGAGTTATGTTGTGTTGTTGACCCAGCGGTCAACACCATAGCTAGATAGCATTAATTTCTTTTTGTCCTAGCTTATGTATCATGAGACCATGTAACTATGTATTTTTGAAAACCATGTATATTTTTTAAATAATGACAATGGTTTGTAACTATTACATTTGCAATGATTAACAATCAAGTGATTTTGCTGCTGTGTACAATTGTCATTTATTTACTTCCATCAATTCACGCTTGTCATTTTTGTATCTTTATTTTGCAAACAATACGTACTATGGATGATGGAGTTAATGATTATATTGTCTTGTGGCTGACTATTTTGGGTCTATATTTACCTTTGTACTTTTTTTCAAAGGTAAATAGACCAATGAAACATTCAATATGGTTGATGGGTGACAGGGCATTCAATGCCCTGCCACCAAAATTTTTTAATCTCGGGCGTCGCTATCTATGGCCCTGCAGCGTCGCTATATCCGTCGTTATATGCGTCGCTATATAGCGACGCTGATAGAGATTGCGGTAGCGATGGCTATAGCGACGTTCTCGTATCGACGCTAATAGCGACGCTTTTAGAGACGTCGGGGGCTTAAAAAAACCAATGTATTTCCGTCAATATAAGCGTCACAAGAGCACACAACCTCTTGTAGTGTTTGATCCCCCAAAGTTTTTTCACATTGATTCATTCGATATGTCTGCTTATTTTGTATGCCTTGGGCTTTTTGCTTTTCAAGGAAAAGCGCCGACACTGGGAACCTCTAGGGCTCTAGTACCATAAGCAATACATTTGAGTGAAATACCAAATAAGGATTTTACACTGTTGGCACTTTTGTGTTTTGTTTTTTTTTTTTCATTGCCTTTCAATTTTGTAACTTTGGGGGGTCATATTGATACTGTTACCCTCCCCAGGCTCATCACACTAGTAAACTCCCTTTATAATACTTAAGCTAAAGGTCAATAGGGACTAAGCCCACTAGAAATCCCTGGTACATTGCATACAACACTGCCTAAATCGGATTAAGAACCTAAAGTAACCGTTGATTATTAAGAAGTCATTCCCCATGGTATTAAGAGAAGACTTCAGGCAATGCAAATGGACAAGAAACGCCTGTTTGTGTTGATGATCGCGCTCGATTCGAAGAGTTAATTAGACAGACACTCAAAATCTCAGCAACTTCAATACGTTCCTGTACACACTAGAAAACACAAGGAATACCTCTAGGAGGCCCATTAGTGCAAAGAGGCACCAACCTTTATTGAACACAATCACACAACATAATGAACCCTAACCTAATTATATGCACCCCCTAGAGAGTTAGGGGAATAGGATATTAAATAGATGCGCAGGTAGCCCTAGGTCTAAACCCCTATCCTTGTCGTCGTCAAGAAAAACAAATTCCTCATCCATGAGACCATACGTGCCATCCGTGTAATCATGTAACTCTTCCTCATCATTAGAGGCACAAAGGTTCACTAAGAACGTCACTAGGAATCTATAGTCATCTTGGTCAAGAGGGTAAGCTTGTGCAATCGGAGAGATGACCTCTACTAAGTATGGGCCAATCGTGGTCAAGAGACGTATCAGCCATTCTATTTCCTTAAAATTCTTCTCACTCACTAGCGTATCTACCAAATCCCATTCACAAGCAAGCACTGGATAGACTATGTGAAACACTTGTGAAAAGTAAAGAGAGTACCTCTCACCCAAGGTAGGAGTGGATGACTCTAGCGTACTAGGCATATCTGTACACATAGATAGATGATGTTTAGAGTGCAATTATTATAAGGGTTGTGTCAAAAGGTCGTGTACTTGTGCATAATATGTCATTATGATTCTTAGGTCCTGTACTAGAATTTGTAGGTTTCCAGATTATAGTTTGGTGGCTCTTGCTCTTTTACTTTTTTCTTTTTTTCTTGAGTATAGAGCTATATATGTACATTCCCTAGGATTGGAAGATTGAGAGGTCAGGGAGGAAGGTTAAGAGGGCAGCAAGTAAATGATGGATGTCAGGGAGGAAGGTTAAGAGGGGAGCAAGTGAATGATGGATATCAACAAACACTCTCCCCTTCCTTGGCTCTTGCTCTTTTACTTTTTTCTTTTTTTCTTGAGTATAGAGCTATATATGTACATTCCCTAGGATTGGAAGATTGAGAGGTCAGGGAGGAAGGTTAAGAGGGGAGCAAGTGAATGATGGATGTCAACAAACACTCTCCCCTTCCTTGGGTATATCATACCTTTTGAAATGATTTTGTCACCCTTTGAAACCAATTATTGTTCCAGTTGGTAATAGGTGGGGGATTTTTCCATTAGTTTTCTATTACCTTAGGTGTCTCATCAAGTTGTAACGGTGGTAAGGTTCTCTCCCAGGAACAAATTTGAAGTGGTTCCTCAGGTGATTCTTGGACAATGGAAGGTGTGGATTCCTTTGTAGCTTCATGGAGGTCCACTATTGTAGGTGGAGGTTGTGGAGAAGCTTTTACCTCTATGGATGCATTACATGAGTAGCTATCAGCTTGGCGAGATTCTCCCCTTCTTGAGCTAGGTGCAATAAATTGGTTTTGCCTTGAAACCCAAACTAGCTTTGGAATAGGTGTGTAGCATTCTGTGATCTTTCCCTTTCCACGATGTGCCATTGGCTTTGGATTTACACTGTTTGACTCACATGGTTCTGTAGGTGATAGGGAAAGGCACATTTTACGTTTAGGTACCCATATTTCTTCATTTCCACCATAGTACCCTTGGGCTTCATATAGTTGTTTTGGAATCCAATGTGATTTGGTCTTGACTCAACTAGAGCGCACTCTTGGTTTTCTATGAGAATTTTTTCTTGAATTGGGTAGAAGGGTGGAGGTATTTGGAAGTAAGGCCTTTGGGACCCATTGATATGTACGCATAGGTGGTGCATGTTGAGTCCTTGTAATATTACTTCTCGTTGCAAGTGTTGAAGTGCTAGGTTCATGGGCAGTCGACAAAGACGAGTTAACACTTTGGTTTGTGGATCTTGGCTATCTTGCAACTTCACTAGAGTTTGCAATGTAGGTGACTCTTCTTCAATGGTAGGGTTAAGAGTTGGTGGCCGCATCGTGACACTACAAGTACTCCAATCAACAGTGCATTTGGTTGCCAACATCCACGTGCGTCCAAGGTTTATGTTTCCCTCCATAGTTCCCTCAGGCATGACCAAAAATCTTTGAACTATGCTTCCTTTGTCATAGAAAACAGGGGACTGAAGGATTCCAAGAATATCATTTTTCTTTTTATTAATGCCCTTGAATTGCATTGTACTCTAGGATAGGGTCGGTTTCCCTAATTGACACCAAAATCCATAGGATAACAAAGTGTGCTTAGCCCCTGTATCTAATAAGGCATTATATAACACTCTCCCATAGAGGCTATTTAGTTCAATTGGATATCATAGAGGTGGCTCAAATTCCAATGAATTGTCATCAGTGTCCTTAAAAAATTCTTGCATGATTCCCAGATTAGCCTCTTGTTGGCATCTAAGACGTTGTTGTCTTCCTCGAGCCTCGACTCTTGCTTGGATCTTTTTAAGCTCTGCTTGTTCCTTGGCAACCTTCTTTTTGATGAATGGCTTGTAACTCTCCCTGAGATTCCGTTTTTGAGGTGTGTTGGTCCAAATCCTTTGAGGAATCATCAATTTTACTCTTAGGTAGGTGTGCATCTCTCTTATCATCGGAGGCTACATGAGCTACACCTAACATGTTTATTGGTACAATTTGTGGTATTTCTTCCCCATCTGGTGTTACCTAGTTTGTTCCTCTAGTTCCCCAAGTATCTATAGTTGCCACTAGGTGTACCCAATCAACGTTGTCTGACTCAGCCATTCTAGGTAGGATATCCATATACGGAGAGTCTTCCCCAATATCCGTGCCCTCGTTACATGTGTAACAATAGTGCAATGGAGCTGAGTGACTTGTGGTGTCCGATCAATTGTCAATGATAAATTTATTTCCTAAAGGATGCGTTCGACCACTTACAAGATCAACTGAAATGACAGAGTCTTGGAACTGTAAATAGACGTGGTTTTTGGACCAGTCATGCACCATGTTTGCTTCCCTCATGAATGGACGTCCTAAGATCACCTCAAATGACATAGGATGTTTGGAGAAATCCATAACAATGAAAGTATGCCTTAACTTGTGTCCCAAGACCTTGATCTTGAGATCCTTTAGCATTCCAATAGGCGTAACGGTAGATCCATTAGCCATTTTTACCACTACATTTGTGAACTCAAGGTGATATCTTCCCATAGACTCCCAACAACTTTTTGTTACAATGCTGACTCCCGCACCACCATCAAGGACTCCCTTCACAGTTAATCCTTTAGTAGTGATTGATAGGGTTGCATTAGATTCATCACCTTCAAAGTATTGCCCTAACTTGTTAACGGGTATTTCAACTACAGATTCATGTCCCTCCAGGTCGGGTGGTGATGCGAAATGTTCCTCATCATTCATTAACGAGTCAGGCATGTTCATATGTGCAAATTGTGGTAATCCAGTCTGTAATTCTCCACATTGAGAAGCGCTCAAAGTGCTATGAATAACTCTGGATCTCCATATAACTTAGATATGATAGTGGTGCGGATATCTAAGGACATGAAATCCATAAGCTTGGCAACATTCAATGGCATCTTGTGGGACATAGGACCCTGAGAAGAGAATGGTGGAGATGGAATCTCCACTTCCTCCAGGGGGTCGGGCATTCCCTCACCAAACATTCTTTTTAGTAGAAAAGGCGTATGTCCACTTTCAGATGTCCTAACCTCGCTCTCTTCCGAATGATAGTGGGTATGGCTAATGGCCTATGGTTCTTGTGAGGTTGAACTTGTGTGAGAAACACTATGTCCGACATCTTGATATGCTTGGGTTCAGGCTCTAAATCTCGTTGAGTCTCTTCCACCAAACCCCTCAATTGTTGGACTCGTTCAATTTCCGTTTCGCTGGGTTTGGATAGGTTCCGATCTTTTTCTTGCATTTCTCAGTTTTCGTCCCTCATGGCTTATCTTGGGGGTTTGCAACTGGGTGGACTAACTTTAAATACTCTTTTTCTGTCCGTTACAATTTCCTCACGCTTTCCCTAGCAATGTTTCCATTAGATTCCCTCCCATGATTCTCCTCACAGGCTTTTTCCTTTATAGTAACAAGTTTGGTCTCCGTGGTCTCTATCAAATCTGAGTCATCCTCAGATTCATTCATATACACGGGATCCTCTCTTGTCCCTATGTTAGTCTTTGAACTAGGTTTTGATCTCTTTCTTCGCTCGGCCAATGGATGCAGCATCTCTCTCTTTGAGGATGTAATTTTTCTTTTGGAGCATCGACCATGTGAGTGTATTTACTAGTGCTATGTTTGTAGTGTGTGGTGTCACATTGATAATATCTATTAAGTTCAGTGGTGTGATATTTGGAGCATTTGGATTGTTAGGACACTGTGCGATCAAATGATCTATGCCACAATGATTACAAGTGAGTATTGGCATTGACAGTGCACCGCACCCCCTTGACTTGTTTTCATTAGTGTAACATTCTTTTTCATTCTAATAGGACACTCAGCTACTCGATGTGGTCCACCACATTCATGGCACTGAAGAGGTGGTCTCCTAGTAAGACTATTGATGTTTTGGCCTCTTGTTGCTAGAGTAGTAGCTTGATATACGGGTTTGATTTATCCCCAATGGTCCTCCATGTAGTACTTGGGGCACTCCTTAAGAGAATCTATTTCCTCGTCACAATCCAAATAAGTACCTAATGGCTCACAACCCACTTGGTTCATAGGTGTAACTCTTGGATGAGAGGGTTGCGGTCCTAGCACTGGGGGTGGCAACGGTGTGGTTTGGACAACATTTTGGTCTCTAGGAACCATGTGCTATGATGACAATTGTTGCTCAACAGGTGGGGTAGGCATCAATGCAAGAACTCAAGGTGAGTCTGTCCAAGCTACAGGTGGTCTATTTTCCATGATGCGTTTAAGCATTAGGCAATACATAGCTTGATGTCCATACCTACCACGCGCGTTACAAGTCCCTTTAGACTTCACTCTAAAAATAGGGCATTCACTGGTACTATGTGGGCCTAATAAAATTGGATACATATGAGTGTTTTATGGAGCACGATTACCCCTAAGGCTTTCTTGGATAGCCTTGGCGAGATCTGCTAAAGTCATCTCAGATATCTTTGGCTCTTTAGCAATAGGCTTTATGGTTGTTGGCTCATGCCCCGATGCTTATGAGCTAGTAGATTTAGGCTCAACAGACACTCTTTCTCCTTGAATCATTAAGTTATCCTCCAATTGGATTGCATTGGTGGTGGCTACTTCCCAAGTGGTGATACCTCTACTAACTAGGCCATTGTAGATATCCTCATGTTGTAATCCCCTAATGAATCTATCTAGCAATTGGTTATTATTGAAGTGCTCATCTAGATTACAACGAGAATTCAAATGCTTCAAGAGACTAATAAAGTCTCTCACCGACTCTCCTTTCTCTCGTTGGGCCTTTTGGAGCTGAGAGGCTACACCCCAAAGCACTCCCTCTCGTATGTATTCTTTCAACAACAGTCTCCTAAGAGTAGGGTAAATCATTTTTTCTTCCACCCTTAGGATTCTATACCAATCCCCACGCTTCCCACTTAAGGTTAGGCTTAAAGTATTACTCTTATGCAGGTCATTCTGTCAGACATGTTACACATATTCTTAGCAATAGATCGACCGATAGCTTGAGCAAATGTTGCCAAGTCACCTAAGTGAGCAGGCACCGTGGGTGAAGGCTCTCTAGAGACTACATGTGGAGTAGGTATTGGCATTGGTCTTGGTGCATAGGAAGCCCTTGGGTTCCACGTTTGGTACCGTGCTGTGCCATGTGGCATCCCAAAGTTCATATGTGTGGCCCTAGGCATAGCAGACATCGAATGTGACATGCTAGTGCTAGCTGGTATGGTCCCATGGAAATAAGAGCTTGGGTGTTGTGGTTGCGGAGCATAGGTTGTTGAAACAATGGGAGGGGTAGGAACTACATGAGTACGAGGACCTATAGGTGTATACGATTGGTACCCACTTGTAGGTACTGTTGCAGCCATTGAGATACCATGTAGCGGTGATTTACTAACGAATGAGGTCCATGGCGTGTTTCTTGGCATGCCCATCATTGGGGTATGCATGGTAGTTGTGGTGTGATCAAGGGAAAGATGAGCTAGACTCGGAAAGATAAAGCTATCACTTGTGGGCTCAGATTGCACTAAGACCCCTGGTGAAACAGCATATGGAGGATCCATCAGACATACCGAGGGAGTCTCCATTTGCGATAAAATTGTTTGTTTAGCCTTCCCTATATCCAAGAATCTCATCAGACCCGTTGAAGGCATGTGGGGCCCCCTTGTTCTATCTCTCTAGCTCAATAAGACTATGGATGACCTCACAAACTCTTTGTTGCTGATCCTCTACACTAGTAGCACCCGTTGTGGATTGTAGGACATCTAACAAACCCACGTGATAGATGTGACCTATGTATAGGTGGGTTAGAGTTTCCATTTGTAGTTCGTACTCCCTGTTCTCATTTAGAAATGCTCCATCTAGGATTGAGGTGCTATGGGTGTCCTTTGAACTAGATGCAATGTGGCTCTCTATGGGTTGACCCTTAGTGGTCTCTAGTTCAGGAGCACTCGATTGCTCTCCTAGCAAGAATATTGGCATAGGGGCCTTTGCTTTTAACTCCTTCCGGTACTCTGCCTTGCGTAGGCTCTCGATTTCCTTTTCTCTCGCCGCAAGGATATATCGCTCAACCTCTTGCACTTCGGCAAGTCTTCTACCATCAAGTAATATAACCTCGGAGGGGAATAGCTCTGAAGAGTTAGGGGGTGCAATGAATGGAGTATTCACGTGCACACTCTCTAGGAGAATGGGATCTATGTTGGCCATGAGTGGTGAATTTACTTCCCCACCCCCTTCATTTACATCATTAGCTCCATGTTCGGAGCGAGTGGCTCTACTAAAGGTTTCCTTCAAGCGGCTAAGCACCCTTGACCCGGACCGTGCGCCCATGGCATGCATGTATTGGCTTGAGCTATCAGGATTAGGCATTGGGTAACCCTCCATGACGGCGTAGTCAGAGGAAGAGTCACTAGACACAATATGCGGGTCCTGAGTGGTACTACCTTGGGTTCCCGCTGAGGGCCCGGAACCTAAGGTAGGTGGGTATTGAGAACTCGCGTAAGTCAAAATGTTTGCTAGTTTTTGGGCCTCTAGCACACAACAAGAGCGCAGATGCATGTGCCTTTGGCACTCTACAAGCATTGGCGAATATCCTCGAAGGTTAAACACTTGATTTTTTGGGCGTTTTGCACCCTGTTTTCACTCGTTTTTGGATATTTTTTAATGTTTTTTTACGATTGGTTTTTGGTTTAGAGCATGTGATAGCCCAAAACAAGTGTATTGCTCAAGGGGTCATGGTGCGCTTTACAGCACAGCGTTTGGTTATCTGAAGCTCCGATGGTCCTCAAAAGGTCGATTTTTACTTATGTGTGAGGCTAAATTAAGTAATTGTAAAGGGTGACTGAGGCCTGAGCCTGAGTATAGGCATGGACTTGGGCTTGGGCTTGGCCCGGGAATATTCCCAATCCCGGTCCTACCTTTAAAAGTTTTTTTAAAAAGAATTTAACTTTTTTTAAAATTATTATTTTAGTTTTTGCTTTTTTTTGGATAAAATCGCCGCGACCGCACTATGATCGTGAGCAACACACACACCTAATCTACCTACTTTCAACTAATAGAGCTACTGCTACACACTAACATGGTACCACAACAACTAATTAGCTAACCTTTCTACTTACCATACCTTACAGATCTAACATTATATCACTAATACCTTAAAGCTAACACCTTATACACAGAAAAACACAGTACCTTACAGCAAAAAACTAAAACCTTATTAACAGAAAATAGTACACTGTAACAAAACCAAATTTCACAAATCCTTCTCCACAATCACACACCTTCTTTCTCTACCTTTCCTACCTTTCACAATGCACCACAAAGCAGCATAGAGTGCTATCCGAGCTTCGTGCAGGGCATATGTGTGCATCTGACGCATGTGTCAAAGCAAGGGCGCCAAAAATGTGTGCATCTCCCAATTGTGTTCACTTCGGCATTGTCTCTATTTTGGACCGAAAGTGTCATTGATGAACATGGTCGGTTACGTTCAATTTATAGGTAGTTCTATTAGCCTTGTTATCGGCATCAATTCTATTATTGGATTCGGAGTGTAGTTTTACACGCTAATAGACTGCTTTCTATGTTTTATGATTGATATACGTGCTGATAGGCTAGTTTGGTGTTTCTTTTGGCATCAGTCCTACTATTGGACTGGAGGTGTCGTTAGATTCATTGAATGATACCCTTGCTTTTAGGCTCGTTTGGTGTTTCTTTCGGCATCATTACTACTACTGGGGTGGAGGTGTCATTACATTCATTGAATGATGCCCTTGCTTTTAGGCTAGTTTGGTGTTTCTTTCAACATCAGCTCTACCATTGGGCTGGAGGTGTCGTCAATTTCATGAAATGATGCCCCTCTTTTTAGGCTTAGCTCGGTGTTTCTATCCGCATGAACCCTACTATTGGGTTGGAGGTGTCATTAGTTCCATTGAATGATGCCCTATTTTGTTGGGTTAGTTTAGTGGTGGTCTCAGCATCAACCCTACTACTGGGTTGGAGGTGTCCTCACTCTCATTGAATGAGTGCCTACTCTTTAAGCTAGTGTTGTCGTTAGTTTCAATGCATGAAGTATATATTTGTTATAAAATTTAAAGTTATGTTGTCTTTAAAAATCATGAAATATGTGATGATTGTAGAATACATGGATCTTGTGGAAATGAAGGAGTTAAAAACCAAGATCAGAACTCTATTGGTCACGGGTATATGTGCCCTAACCACGGAGGAGATCCCATCTATATTGGAGAGTGAGACGCGTAGGGATTGTTTCTTTGATGCCATAATTGAAGCGGTTCAAACACACTTCTTAGTTGTAGATGCAAAGGCTATCCGTAGGCTAATAGATAGTATTGTGGGCAATATGACACAATGCTTAAGAGACTTGGGTGTTGATGCACCAACGGATGCTGGTCTAGCCAAGCTACAACATTGGACTAATATATGGCATGTAAAGAGTTCAAAGTCGCCAAGAGCGCGCAATATTGATTCTCAAGATGTCCATAGCCCACAAAGCTATATCCATCTTTTATGTAGCAACTTACTCTCAAGATGCAGTTGTAGGAAGATCAGATACAAAAAAGGTGGGTAGTTGGGGACAATATGGGTGGTGTAATGTAAGAAGCATGACCCATTGGATTTCTCCCAAGCCGTAATACATTGGCGTTGTAGAAAAGCTTCATTCACTTGGGAGTCAACTGAAGCATCATGTAGCAAGTGTAATGCATCCCATCTCCAAACCACTTCTTTATGTCTTGCATCCATCCCGTGCTCAAGATCTTGCTTTTATGTGTCTTTTGAACTTTTTTGCTTGCTTCCCATGCAATTGTAGAAAGTCTATGTGAGGGATTTTGATGCAGCTTTATCAAGTACTCCACAAACCTTTCCATGCCCATAACCTCAATTGGAAGAGATCATGACTCAAGAAGTAGGAGCATATATGGTGTTTGTGTCTTAACTTGGAGACATTTTGTAGAAAAAGTCTTTTGAACATTCTCAAACTCTTTCCAGGTAGACTTTGAGATGCTCCCGCCCCACACTTCAACTCCATAAAGAAGAACCAGTGCCACCAATTCGTCAAAAAGGTACTTCTTGAGAACCCAACACTTGATGTTTCATGCACATTACCATAGTGGGACTTCACTTTGCATACGATAAAACTATGCAACGGATCTTGAGACTTGGAGTATTTTGGCCAACCATGAGGAGTGATGTTCACTCATTTGTAAAAAATTGTCTTCAATGCCAAAAACAAGCACCCATACCTCATGTGACATTGTTCCAAATATCACTCGTTCCTAAGTGGAGTAACTATCTAGTTACTTAGTTATCAAGAAAAACGTTTCCGGAGGATATGAGCAATTGGAACTGAAGCAAGAGACTATGCTCTTGATGCAAACCAATTGTATCAAAGAGGAAAGGATCAACATTTGTGTCTTTGTGCAAATAAAGATGAATATATTCCCACTCTAGAACAAGCACATGCTGGATTAGTTGGAGGTCACTTTTCTAGTGAAACCACCGCTAGAGAAATTTTAATGGAAGGCATATGGTGGCCATGCTTTTTGCAGATGCCAAAGAATATGTTAGAAGGTGTGATGCATGTCAACGAGAAAAAATGCCAACCCGGGTAGATAGCATGTCTTTAAGACCAATATTGGGAGCTAGAGATTTTGCAAAATGGGGCATAAATTTTGTCGGGTCAATACAACCATCTGTTTATAGAACTCAAGCTCAATATATCATTGTAGCAACAATGGACTATTTGACCAAGTGGGCAGAGGCTAAGGCAACCAAAAAATATGATGCCAGAACCATAGCCGCATTCTTGTATGAGAATGTATTCACAAGATATGGAATTCCTATAGAAATAGTCAGTGATAGAGAACTCATTTCCTCAATGAGGTAATTGAATATCTTCTGAATGAATTTATAGTCATTCATAACAAATCTACTCCCTATCATCCACAAGCAAATGGACAAGATGAGCACACGAATAGAATTCTTAGCTCGGTATTGACTAAAGTGGTTAGTTCAAGATGAACTGATTGGGAAGTGAATCTACATGACGCTCTATGGGCTAATAGAGCTTCATTCAAGACAGCTTTAAATGCTACACCCTTCAACCTTGTTTATGGTCTTGATGCCATACTACCGATAGAATTTCTATTGTCGACACTAAGGGTAGCTAAGGATCTTGAGTGGAGCGTACATGAACCGTCAGAGAGGCTCGAAGATTTAGAAAAGCTTGATGAGCAAAGGCTAACAGCTGTAGCTCACATCTATGCACAAAAACAAAAACAAAAATTCTTTTTTGATTCCCACCTAGTCAGAAAAAATCTTCAAAAAAGGGGACATAGTTTTAGTCTATTCCCTTAAGTAACACATTCCCAAGTTCAAAAAAAAGGAAAATGGACCGTTTATCATTGAATATGTCTCTCCAAGTGGAGTAGTTAAGCTGTCACTCTAGATGGTGAACCAATGGCTAACTGGATTAATGGATGCCGCTTAAAGAAGTACAATTTGCCACTAACCAATGATTTGCTAGAGAAGATGCATGCAGCAAAGCAAAGAAAGATGAAACGATAGCAAGTTATTGATGAAGCCCAAGAGGAAGCTAAAATTCGAGGTACTCAATAGGGAAGATGCTTTTAAACATCAACAAACACCTATTCCCATCAACACTTTGGAACTAGATGAAAGACTATGGGAATTGAAGGATGGTGCAGTGTCAAACGGATGATGAATGGTTAGATGGAATGGACCTTCGTATCAAAGTACAACTGAACAATCATAGCACAAATGAACTAGTAGATATCAGAGCTCAAATGAATGCAATCAGTTATTCCACTTACAAGAATGCTACGAATCAGTCTTGAGCATCAGGAATATCTGCTATCAAAGGATGCAACAAAACCCAACATTGGTATTGGGAGTAGTCAACTTGAATGTGATAGTACATGGATGCTCATTCCCTCATCAATTTGTATGCATACCAGATGAACACATGAATGAAATAATAATTCTTTGAATCTCATGGATGTGAACGTACAAGGCAGTATCAAATTGGGACACCGATCAACTCAAGCTATCACCTAAAGGAGAAAAAATCACCATTCCAATTTCACCAAGCAAAGAGGAATGGAAAATAGGTTATCCACAAAGGAAATCAGGGAGTAATCTTCTTCATCATCTAGACAAGCAAATGCTACACGTAGCATGCAAGGAGTCAGGCAAATATGGGTACCCAGAGCACAACTCAAGGACAAGCCATCTCAAATTTGGGTGCCTAAAAACTCATCTACCATTCTGAAGAAAGTTTCACATCTAACGACTTCGAGAAAGACATCTTCGAGAAGGGAACCTTAAACAAGATTTTTTTGTAGGAAAAAGGAGCATTGATCTTCTCCACAAACTGTAAAGCCGATGAAGCAATGGAAAGTTAAGTCACAAAACACTCAACCACAATAGTTCATCAACAAAAAACCAAGATACCAGTGGCAAGCTAAAGCTCAGCAATCGTCATCATTGATACCGACAACTCAAGAAATCAGTGTGCCGAAGCATCTTGATGATACAATCAGGAAAAGACCACATAAACTACAGAATCTGCTATTTAGAAAACATCAACAAAAAACATCGACCACAAAAACCTTTGAGTTAATTACTGAAGACCCAACTCTTGCACATCATACTGGTTTGAATTGCATTGATCTTCAAAGCATGGTAGAGCCAATGTTAATTCTTACGGACACCCTATCATCTTCGACAGACGCCTTATCCTTAATTGATTGAGTCATGGACCGGGCTTGTCGGTCCAATAGAAAATGGGTAAGAATGATCGCGGATGATAGGTGCACTCTAACTGGAACATTCAAGGGTTAGTTGGCTAAGCATGGGCGTCCAAGTGTGAATGAGGCGAGCTCATATAAAATTCACCTAAACCTAAAAATCACTCATTCTATCATTTGTGCAATTGAAGAGTGCTCTTGCTCCATCTCCATCTTCTTCTTCATATCCTTGTGTGTGTGTGTGTGTGTGTGTGTATGCGAGAGAGAGAGAGAGAGAGAGAGAGAGTGATCGAGCATTGTGACGGCATAGTGGTGGTGTGTGTGTGTGTGTGTGTGTGTGTGTGTGTGTCTGTATGCGAGAGAGAGAGAGAGAGAGAGAGAGAGAGAGAGAGAGTGATCGAGCATTGTGACGGCATAGTGGTGGCGAGGTGGTTGAGCGCAGCACGATGGTAGCTCCCTCTTCTTGGCAGCAAGGAATCCTCCACGAAGGTGAGCGTAGGGTGGTGAGTGACACACCCTCGCTCTCTTGAGCTTCGCGGCGAGGAATGTTCCACGAAGGTGAGCGTAGGGTGGTGAGTGACACACCCTTGCTATCTTGAGCTTGCTAGATTAGTCTGGTTGTGTGCTTGTAGTCATTTGTGGCTCGCACACAATGTACGGAAAATCCTTTGCTTTGACACGTGAAACAAATGCACACAATTTTGGCTCCTTACAAACACCCTATCACCTTCAACGGACATCTTATCCTTAATTGATTGAGTCATGGACTGGGTTTGACGGTCCAATAGGAAAAGGGTAAGAGTGATCGTCGATGAGAGGCGCACTCTAACTGGAACATTCAAGGGTTAGTTGGCTAAGCATGGGCGCCCAAGTGTGAATGAGACGAGCTCATATAAAAGTCACCTAAACCTATAAATCACTCATTCTATCATCTATGCAATTCAAGAGTGCTCTTGCTGCATCTCCATCTTCTTCTTCATCTCCTTGTGTGTGTGTGCCAATGTGGACGGATAGGCCGCGACGGACGTCAGCACAGCGAGAACTCACCGATCAAGATTTATCAGCTAAGGACGAAGCTTGACCTGCAGGTGCGTGGAAGTAAGCATAAGGTGTCAAACTACACTCAACCGACTCCTAACTAATTCGTACAGAGGTCTCTACCAATTGTCTAAGTCACAGCCTTCAAGAGTGCATAAGAGGAAACTTCCTACAACGCTGTCTAGAGCCGAACACCCATCAAACAATCTCAAAACACCATAGAACTTGAAGGAGACCCTACTAACACCAATAGGTTGCTCTCCCTAAGGTCTATGAACCAAAACCTCAACCCAAAACACTCGGTGCAAAATCACGTAGGATGTCTGGCCGAAATTTGCAGGTCTTCGTCTACTCAATCTAACTATCAAAACTGGGATACAATCTGGAAACTTCTATAAGCCCCAATATTTACAAGGTGAAAAATCAGATTTTCTCAATAAATGAATAATTACAAAAAATGATAATCTGCCGAGAAGTCAGTTTCTGTAGGCTGTGTCCAGCTTCTAGCACTCCCCCCCTCCTTGATCATGTCGTCCCCGACATGGCCGTTGAGTTGCTTCTTCATCGTATGGTTTCGCGCATCTTGATCAGCGATTCATGTCTTGCATGCAGATTCATCATTGTTGGGCCGAAAATATCAGTGTTTATGGTGAAGAAGCCGGTGTAGAGCGCTTCTTCAAAGGCCTGGAGGTGATAGGATGGCAGAAACATTATCCTTTGATACAACGCATGTATCACCTCCTTGGAAGTCTGACCAAACAGATCATAGGCACATTTATAAGTATTTTGGAAGAAGAAGATACTGTCTGTCACCTGGCCATGCTTGAATGTCTCAAATACGGCTAAAAGAGTTTTACAAATTTTCTTCATCATGATGCACGTAAGGTCAGGTGAGCCAATGAACAATTTGATGGCGTCCGTTAGGGTTTTCACAATGTATTGGACACTTATTATCTCACCTGCCTTCAAGCCCGATAGCTTAGGATAATTCAACCAAGTGGGTTGGCTCCTTTGTAATATCTCATGGGCCTTCCACATCCTGATCCTTGGTAGAGGACAAAAGCTTAGGTTGTGTCTGATGTTTTTGGGTGACTCTACCAAATGGATTAGGTACTGTGGGTACTTCATCAGCCACGCCTTCCTCCATTTTGGCTGAGAGTCAGCTGTTAACCTGGCTCCTTCTGGCTGAGAGATATCTGCGTTGTAGAGTGGCACTGTCAGCTCTTCTCTAATCCTCTTATTGATGGTGGCGGCTTCATATTTTAGCAAAGGATATGCGAGAGAGGGATGGAGCCATTCGCGCCTGAGGTTGCTAGTGTCAATCTTCTGGATGGTCATGGACTTGAAAACCCTCTGCTCCCATTCCAAGGCTTCCTTAGTCATCTCTCTGATCTCCACCTCTATTGCTTTACGCAACTTTTCTTCCTCTTCCTGTGTCAGATCTTGTGGCTCTTGAGAGGATCCTACTAGGATTTCCTCTTGCATAGGTGTGTCCACAGGATCTGCCACATTTTCTAAATCTATGCCTTCATTGGCCACCACTGGCCCTGTGCCTTCTTGCTCTTTGGCTTGTTCTCCTCTCAGCTCCTCAATCTGCTTTTGGAGTTTCTGTTTTTCTGTTTCAGCTTCTTCTCCCATATTCACGAGGAGGGCGTTCAACTCAACATTTATCTTCTCTTCCTCCTCGAGATTTCTTTTGATACTTTCTAATTCCTCTTGCATGGCTTTTTGTTCTTCTTCCATTCGTGTTTGCATAACAATTGACCCTTCTTCCATCATCAATCATTGCTTTGTCTCTAGAGTCAGCTCTTTCTGAAGTTCTTGCATTTGTTCTTCATAAATTTGGCTTTCCGTAGTGATGTGAGTCGAGCTAGTAGCTCTGACTCTGGCAGGAGATGCCCGTAGCCTCTGGATGGTTTTGTCTTTCACATTAAGCTGGTCCTTGAGCTCAAGGACATCATCCTGGCTGGCTTCTTGATCTAACTCCACCTTTTCTTTGGCATTTCTCATGGCCTCTACTTCCTTGGACTCCTCAGCCAGCTGTAGGGTCAGGTTATCCCTTTCCCTCTCTGCATCTATCAATGATTTGCTGAGTTTATTACACTCCTCTTCGACTCCTTGCATTCTTTGGGCTGCTCCTTGATTTTCTTTCTCCATTTCCTCGCATCTTTGCAATGCCCTTGCTAGAGTGGCATGTAGCTCCGCTTCTCTCTCTTTCTGCCTTTGACTTTGTCCTTGTAAAGAGTCTACTTCCAGCTTTATCTTCGCTTCAATGGCCTTGAGAGGTGCCATCTCACTTTCTGAGGCCATGGACTGCGCTCTTAACCCGGTCAACTTCGTCATCTCCACATCCCAATTGGAGGGCGAGTGCAGGTCCACTGTATCTGTGGCCATCTCCTTTAGTTCTACTAACCTGATGCTTTGCATTTGTTCCTTAGGCCCTATGCTTGCCAAGTCGAATGCGACTGTGGAAGCCTCTTCTTTTGCGTATCCTGCAGCTAGCAGGTCCAGAAATGTGTTGTATGCTTCATGTGGCTTTGGCTCTTCACTCTTAGGTTTAACCTCTTTCCTCTCTTGGCTTTGTTCTTTATTGGACTCTTCCTGGCCTTCATGTTTGTTTTCCTCCTCTTTATCTTCTTGTGGAGGGCTGCGAGGAGGTGGTGAGGGCAGTGGGCTGGACTCAGGGCTAGCCGGTAGAGATGTAGGCTTTTTCTTTAAATCTCGGTCTAAATCTCGGTCTGCCTTTCTCTCTCTTGGCTCTCCTGCTTGTCTAGCAGTTTCTGTCATACTTGCTCCACTTCCTCTTTTGTAAAAGGTACATATGGAATATTTTCTGATGCGGCATCAAGAATCTCAAAAATTTTAATGTAATCTTTGAATCTATCCCTTTGCACCCTTCGGGATGATCCCGACATTGCTTCTAGAGACGGCTTCCAGAGTTCACTTAAATCGCCTTTAAGGACCCTTTCTGCTCTGAAGCTCTCCACCAACCGCTCTAGTCTTGCCGCTTTTTGTGACTTTGTCTCTTTTTTCGGCACTTGGACAAATTCTTTCTTTCACTTCTTTTGCTCTGGCTGCTCTTCTTTAACAGGCTCTAGCCGTCTTTTAAATCTTGTGACAACCCTCGGTACTTTTTGTGGATTGTCTTATTTGTCTTGTTTGAGCCTCAGCCAATCGTTCTGTGATGGGGGGTCAGGCCATCTTCCTTTTGCGTGAAATGCCCCATAAATCACCTTAGTGATTAGTTCTCCTCGCACAATATATGTGGGCTTCTAGTTACCTATCTTCACTAGGTTGTCATGTATATATACTGCATAATTGATTATCTTTGCAGTGCTCTTCATCATTGCCCAAGTGAATGTCATGGCAATTGCTCCTGGCGGCATTCTGTACTTTTGTGGACGCTTCGTACACATATGGAAGTATTGGTTGTACAACTAACTCATGATTGCCACTTTGGGGTTGGAAATATCTTCAAAAGTGTAGTTACCTTCCTTCTCAGTGTACACCTTGACATCATCTCTTCTTTTAGTTACACTATCCCCCTTGTTGGAGAGGTCTAGTGCATCTGCTACAACTTGCTCGGTGATGACTAGTTCTGTTTCTGGCTTGCGTTGCAGATCGGTTACTTTGGCCACTCCATCTTATTTTATTGTTGTCACAAATTCCCAGACTCTCTTTATGTCAATTCCGACAAGTACAGCTTCAAAATAGTTGTGGAGATCATTCTTCCCCAAGTACTCGGCCATCTTGCTTCTTACGAACTCATTGAGTTCCCGTGGTAGCATTGGTAGCTCGATCACATTCCCTTCAGTGTCTTTGAACACTCCTTGGTAGATCTTTAGGTCGTTGGACTCTAGCAGATCTTCTTGGATCCATGTGCTAGTGGGCTTCAGTGTTCCTTCTGGTATGATGAAGGGCTCCACTTCTTCTAGGTAATCCTTAATGGTCATTCTTTTCTTCTTTTCCGGTGACTTCGCGCGGCTGCCATAGATCCTGTTACACTCAGTAGTCCGAAGTTAGCGTTTTTTCCATATTAGCTGAGAAACTAAGTTTTATCTATCCAAGTGACTTGAAAATTGAAAAGAAAGCTTAAAAGGAACTTGTGAAACTGTGCATGTGCTCACAATGCAATTCTGGCCAAAATTTTCCATTTAGACATCCTACACGTAGGATGTCTTTTTCATCAGAATTGGGTGATACTTGACATGCTGGTAGTCCTTGGCCTATGGAACATGGCTTTGTGCTTGGATTTGGATTTGGGCATCAAAAAGTGGATTTTTTTGGGCTGATTCAGGCTTTAGGTCACAAATTGGGTAGAAAGTCCATAACAGGTAGCAAGTGGTGTCCAAATGGGTTGAAAATTGATATATGGGCTCATTGCACCATGGTATTGGCTTCCATGATTTCACTCTTTGCACAGAAAGTCTAAATTATGCTAGAGACATCCTACGCATAGGATGTCTATTTCATCAAAATGGCATGGGATTTTTTATGTGGGTAGTCCTTGGCCTATGGAACATGGCTATGCTCTTGGATTTGGATTTGGACAAGGATTGATGCTTATAAGAGCCTGTGTAGTGTTTTTGGGCTCAGAAAAGTGTATCTTGAAGGTGTTGGGGGTCAAAAATGATTAGAATGGCTTCAAAATTGGTATGTGAGCTCTTGAATATGATGTGATTGAATCTGGAATGGACAAACATCCTCTGTAGGCCAAAAATGTCAAATAGACATCCTACACGTAGGATGTCTACTTCACCAAATTTTGCAGGTGAGTACACAGATGGATTGGTTATGTGCTTGTGAATGTGTTGTGCAAGTTTCATGTGATTTGGACAAGATTTGGTAGGTCTATGGCCCATTATTGCCTCTATGCCCTAACTTTGCGTTTTTTCATGCATATGAGGTCAATTTTGGTCCAAATGTGATAAAACTTGGTGGCTAGCATGTAAAGGTCATTCAAAAAATGTGTGTGATGAAAAATGTTGGGATCTGTGCCCAAAAATTCCCTTGAGACATCCTACGCGTAGGATGTCTCTTGATGATTTTTTCATGGATTTTGTCACTAGTGCCTGCATTTGGTCCCCTTGAGTCCCTTTTAAGCCTAATTTCAACAAAAAACTCAAATGGATAGAAAGTAACTCCCTCTGCGGACTTCAGAGCCTCCGAGCCGTTTTCTAACTTTTGGAGTGCTTTTTGGCGATGAAATTTCTTGATGTTGGTCTCCATAGCTTCCCGATCCCTTGGGGATCCTTGCTGTATGGTTTTTGTTGACTTTGGCTTCACCGGAGCTTCATTTGGCAATTTGTTGCTCTACAAGCACGCGTGGTTGCGTTTACATGTCTTCGATGATTTGTGGTGGTCTACCACCATAGGACTTGGTTGTTGATGGTCTAGGAAAGCCGCTCGTGAAGTTTGGTGGAGAACGGGCATGCGGTTTGGCCGCGAGAGCTATTTGATGCTTTGTGTGTCTGATGCCGTTTCGCAAGTTTAGTGCTGCTTCGGGTCACTTTTTGGTCATGTGGGCCACATAGACTTGTCAAGCATGTCGAGATGCTTCTACCCATGAATTTTGGTAGCATTTGGGGGCCTTTTTGCCGATTTCCCATTTGGTGGTCTCTTGCGGGATTCTAGGAATTACGGTTTTTCTCGATAGTTTTCTACTGCCTTTGGACATCCAAGATTGGTCTCCTATGCTAGGGTAAGCTACCGATGAAGTCTCGTTGCTTTTGCGTTAGCCGTTAGGTGGCCGCTTCTACTTGTAGGTCTCTACCGCCCGCTTTGTGTGTGAACCCTACACTAGTTTTCGTGACAAAACGACAAACATGAGCGAAAAGCTCAAGGTGGTGAGCCTACCTCTCATGTGTGAAGACCGTCGGGTAGTCGTGCACGTCGCAGAAGCTGGTGGAAGGTCCGTTCGCTCTAGGTGGCAGAAGCTCTCTCCAAAAGGTCAATAGTGAAAATGAGCTAAAAATGAAGTGAAAATTTCTTATAGTGGAGGTCCCTGAACCACTTTTTATGAAATTTGACATGTGCTCCCATCTTCTTGCGAGATGCGGTTTAGCTCAAAAGTTTCTTGATTTGGACTCCATTTGGCCTGTTTATCAGAAGTTTGGCATTTCGGTCAAAATCTGGCCAAAACACGCTTTCCGCTCCAGTCTCATAATTGCACCCCCTCTGTACCAAGGTTGTCCTATAGTCACTGATCATCCCCATATTTTTTGTTTTTCATTACGACCATTTTTCACCTGCTTTTCGTATTTTTGAAGTTTTTCTCCCGAAAATTAGCAAAATTAAAAGGAAAATAGAAAATCCAACCCAGAAAATACCCAAAAATCATAATAAATCAAAAACATCACCGCAAAACATTATATACACTCACATGCAAATTTTATGGCCAGATTCCTCTGTTTTACCAATATTTTCTTCGGAAAATGGCTATTTCTACTTATATACACACACCTAGGGGCTTGATTTGGCGTTTGGCCCCATATACCTATAGATACATGCTGTATAAGGACATATGCCCTTGGGTTAGTCTGGAAAATTTTGCAATCAAACAACAACCCTTAAAATAGTCGAAAATCATGCCCTTTTTTGCTTTTTCTGCTATTGGTTCTGTATTTGAGAATGCCTCCCCCCCTCCTAGCCGGAGTCCTCCCGGACGACAAGGTATCGCCTCGGAGTATGTGCCGTGCATAGGTTGAAAAATTTGTGCTAATGCTTGGCCGATTAATGTGACCCTATTTTATGCATACTCGGTCAATGCATGGAAAAATTAATGTTGTGCAAGAGAAGGGAATAAGCAAGATGCTTATTGGCATTCGCCGTCGAGGTTTCCTATTTTCTTTGCAAGTAACAGCTGTAACTCGACTGCTCTCTTTTTAATTGTCTTTTTTGCAAAGCTATTGTTGATATAGCCGTAGTTGTTTATGTGGAGAGGATTGTCTTGGTCGGAATTGCCGTAGACCGTATTTCCTTTGCTTTTCGTTGGTAGCTTGTTTTTGTCGGTTTTTGTAGGTGTTTTGCTACTTCCTTTGTTGCCACTTTTTTGTTGCGGATTGGCATCCACATAAGTTGGATGTCCTTTTTCAAATGTAGCTGTCTCCCTTCCGTTGTTGCTTGTACTGTAGTGAGTTCCTTTTGCTTTTGTTTCGGTATCCAAATGCGAGTAACAGTTGGATTATTGCTTAGCATTTTCTTTGGGATCCATATCTTTTTTATGCCCTTGGTTTTTGGTTGAACTATCTGTTTCGGTTGAATTCTTTCGTTTCATTGTTGTTTGTCTGCCATGTCCTTTCTATCCTTTCGCTTCCATACTTGTTTCCCTTGTTTTAGTAACCTAGATATTTGCACTACGGTCGGTGACTTCGTATGTATGTAGTTAGCATGGTTTGCTTTTACCTATCTCTTGGCCTTGGGTATCATGTTGTTCTTTGGTGGAATTCTTGCTTTTGGCTCTTTTTCTAGTGATTGCATGGCTAGCAGCTGATTATTCCGGTATTGTTGAGCAAAGTCTATTACCTGTTGTTCTTGTGTATGTTGAATTTTGAATGCATTCACATTCCAATCTATCTGCACATTGTACTCTTTTAGGTTTTCCCAACATCATTGGGTGTTGTGTGCATTCATTCTCGACTACATAAAATTTGTGTGGGTAAATATATTGATGTACTTGTACATGCAATATAGTCCAGCCCCATGTTTTCAACGAGTGTGATGTACTACTTTCTAGCACTTGAGGAGTAGGATGAAGTTGACCTGTGGATTTGAGCTATTGGTATAATCCGTAAGAGATCAAATTTTCTTGAGCTCCAAAATCAAGCAATGCCATCGATTCAACTTGATTGCTACCCAGTTTGACTACAATTATTGGCTCCACTGTGTCTTCATCCAACTTTGTTAGTCTAATGGCATTGATTCGCAATGGTGCTCCACTTAGTTCTTGTTGTCGTAGAAGTCTTCATTTTGCAATGCGTTCTTTTGCTTCTACTTGAGCTTCTTCTCGTACTCTCTGTTTTTCCTTTATTCGTTGTTTTCCTTGATGAATTTGTTGAAGCATATCTTGTGTGAGTGGTAAATGATATTTCTTCAGTCGACATCCACTAATCCAGTTCGGCATTTCTTCACGTGCTAATGTAGCAAGCTTGATAGCTCCGCTTTGTGATAGATCACTAATCACAAAGGGTCCCATCCCTCGCTTTTTAAGTTTCTTGGCATGTTGCTTCAAAGTATAAGCAAGTACATAATCACCTGTTTTGAACTCCTTAGTGCGCACATGCTTGTCAAAAAACTCTTTTTGTCTTCTTTTTTAGCATAGATTGAAGCTACAGCTCTCAAGCGGAGTTCATCTAGCTTTTCAAGATCGTCTATTCTTGAAGAGAGCTCATGTCCTGTCCATTCTAAAAGTTTCACTACTCGTATAGTGGGAATTAAAAACTCTATGGGTAGTATAGCATTTAGGCCAAACACCATGTTGTACGGTGTTGTTCCTATCGATGTTTTGTAAGCTACTCTGTATGCCCATAGTGTTGAGTGTAGCTGATGATCCCAATCTGTTCTTGACTCTGACACTATTTTAGTGAGAATCGTGCATAGTGTTTTATTTGTGGCCTCGGCTTGTCCATTGTCCTGTGGATGGTATGGAGCAGATTTCCTATGTATGACCATGAATTCCTCTAGCAGATATTCAATGACTTCATTAAGAAAATGTGTTCCACGATCACTGACAATTTCTATTGGTAAACCGTATCGTACAAAAACATTCTCATACAAAAATTGTGCAGTGGTGCGTGCATCTTCTTTTTGCGTTGCCTTGGCTTCCGCCCATTTTGTGAGATAGTCCGTAGCCACAATGATATATTGGGAATGGGTGCGATATGCAGGGGGTGAGATATGTCCCACAAAATCAATGCCCCATTTTGCAAATGCTCTTGCTCCCATCATTGGCCGTAGTGGCATCTCATCTCTCTTTATCGGCACCTTGGTGCGCTGACATGCGTCACAACGCTTTACAAACTCTTCAGCATCCATGTGCAATGTAGGCCACCATATACCTGCGGTTAAGACCATTTTTGTCCGAAAAATGGCCTTCACTTATTCCGCTATGTGCATGTTTTAGAATCAGCAAGTATTCGCTTTCACTTGCACAGATTCTAAGTGGATTGTCCTTTCCTTGCTTATAGAGTTGGTTCCCAATTAACTAAAAGTCACGAGCTTCCAGTTCTATAGCTTTTTTCCATGCTCTTGTTATGTTCTCAAGAAACGTCCTGGTGGTTAAGAAATCAATGATATATTGACTCCATGCAGGTGCAATGTTTACCTGAAATAATGTCGCGTGATCCACTGGTCGTTTGGCACTACATATAGTACAATTGGTAACATAAGAATGGGTGTCCGCATACATAGTTGGCCAATGAACCCCTAACTGTTTCAATATCTGGTGTGTTTTCACTGTTGAACAATGAAATGCACAATCCTGGACATGGGCTTCTTCAAGGTAGCACTCGAATTCTTTCGGATTTATATATAATCGTAGGATTTGGTCCGATCCTAGATGATATAGCCGTCCTGCTATCAACTGGAAGTTTTTTAGTTGGCGAGTTGTTTGTTGTTTGGATCTGTATTCTGTATTATCAAACCTACTTCCAAAGAAAATAATGCTAGCAATTTCCTGTGACCATTTGGGTATCATTTCAATATTGAAAAGATAAGCATCTGGTATGTCATCATCTACTCCTTCATCATCTGGTATGTCATCATCTACTCCTTCAGGAGCTTCCTCGTTGTGTATCCTTGAAAGATGATCCGCTCGTAGATGGGTTTTACCTTTTTTGACCACCACTGCGAAATCAAATTCTAGCAATATAATAAACCAGTGCACAATTCTCCCTGTATTGCATGGTTTATTTACTAGATACAAAAGAGCTTGATAATCTGTACATAACACAAATTTGTTTGTGAGCAAATAATGCCGAAATTTCTTTACAGCATAGATCATTCCTAATCCTTCTCGTTTGTTGGTTGTGTAGTTATTTTCCGCACTATTTAACTTTCAGCTTGCATAACAGACTGGAGAATCCATTGTTTCGTCTCCAGGTTGAGCCAAAATACTCCCGATTCCATATACAGAAGCATCAATGTGAGCATGGAATATCTTTTCCCAATCCGGTGCTTTAAGTACAGGTGCTAACATAAGGTTTTCCTTCAGCTTTTGGAATGAAGTTTCACACTCCTCGGTCCAATCAAAATTGACTAGCAAATGATACAGAGGTTGTGCAATGACTGCATACATGTATATGAATCTTCGATAATATCCGCAGTGTCCCATGAAAGATTGCACTTGTGTCGCATTAGTGGGCCTGGGTAGGTCTACTATGACTTTGACTTTGTTTAGGTCAGTGGTTATGCCATTTCTTGAGACAATGTGTCCTAAGATGAGGCCTTGCTTAACCATAAAGATACACTTTTTCGGGTTAAGACAGATTCGATATGTTCTGCATTTTTCAAATACCTTTTGCAAATGGTCAATATGTTCCTCTCATAGTAGAGAGTGTACACAAAGATCATCCATGTATATTTCTAAGAATGTTCTCAGGTATTCTTTGAACCGTGCGTCATTAACCTTTGTAAGGTAGCTGGGTCATTAGTTAAGCCAAACGGTATAACTCGATACCCATAAATTCCCCATTCTGTGGCAAACGCTGTTTTGTGTTGATCCCCCCTTGCAATTGCCAGTTGGTTGTATCTTGAAAACCCGTCCAGAAAGGAATAAGCCCGTTTTTCGGCCACCCGCTCCAGTACATGTTCTGTGTGATTGGAAAGGGATAATTATCCCTTATGGTGGCTACATTTACCTTTTTGAGGTTTACACACACTCGCAGTTTTTCATTCTTTTTGAGAACTACCACAATGGGTGACACCCAATCTATATGTTCAATTTCATAGATGAATTCAGCTCCCATCAGCTTGTCAATCTCCTCTTTGATTCGTTTAGAAAATGTGTCATTGTATGTATAAGGACGTTGGTTGCTAGGTTTTGCATCTGATTTCAAAGGAATTGCATGTTGGCATATCAATGGATCAACTCCTTTGAGGTCTTTATAGGACCATGAAAACACATATTTATATTTCTTGAGAAGTTGTGATAGCCATTCTTCTTCTTCAAGCTCTAAATCGTTTGCTATATAGACTGGCTGAGGCTTTTCACCTGGTTCCGCGAAGTCTATTGTAACATTTAATGGCCTAATAACTTATGTGTAGCGGAAATTAGCATGACCATAGTGGTCATTTCATTAGAATGGATTCCTAATGAGAATTACAAGAGTGCTTGGGTGGAGAGAGCAACAAAAAGCATAACACCTAGTTAGATAGCATCAACAATACTTTCAAAAGAGAGAGAAATTAAGCAATTGACAACAGTTGAGGACCAGATTTGCATGGAGCCGGTCCCCCCTCCAAAAGGCTTTGTATTATGGTTTCTCCCTTCAAGAGAGACATTGTACAATACAATTGTGTTCCTTCAAAACTAGCTAGTGCAATGAAGATGAAAGCTTCATGCACCAAGAAAAACACTTAGCAAACACAACTTTAATTATCCCCGGTCTCAGACCCAAGACCTCACACACCTTCGAAGATGGTGAGATCTAGCAGGGTATGAGAGTAGATTGAGAGGAAGAAGGAGTATCTTACGGGAAAGATGTACATCTCCTCACATAATCACTCATATTAGCATAGCTTAGCTTAGTAATTAGCTTGGTAGAGGAGATGAGCATGCATTGAAGCTTTGCTCTTGGTTGGATTTGCATCCACATGTCAAGAGTGTGTCGATGTAGGCTTCTATCTCACAAGCTTGAAGTAGGTGATGAGCTCTCCATTAAAGCTTGGGAAGAGATAGTCTTCTTTACTTCTCACATAGGCTGTGTGAGAGTGTGTGTGTGTGTGATAATGCCTTGCAAAAATCAGCCCCCTCTCTCTCTTGGGTGAGCCCTCTTGCTATTTGCTCTTGCAGGCTCCCCATTGGACCTCCCCAGGGCTAGCCTATCACAATTAAGCAGCATAAGTGATAGCCTTCTGACATGTGTCCCCCTTTCCCTTTTTGTGAGAGCTTAATCAATTAAACTTAATTGATTTAAATGAATTAAATCCCCATTGGACCTTTCCCCATTCTGACCAATAGGAATTAAGTAGCCTAGTGGGCTGCTCAATTCCTATTGGACCCCTTCGCGGGCTGTCCAATAATCATCTAGGAGACTTAATTTTCATTGGTTCTTTTTATTAAGTTTTTTAAAATTAATTAGGATAAATTTACTCTAGCCTAATTCTCATTGGTCCACTTCAAGGGTCATCCGATAGGAATTGGGTACACCTTGTGGGCATCTGGCCTAGGGAGCTGACATGTGTCCCTCATTCCCTTTGTGTAAAGGGAGCTTGTGTGTGTGTGTGTGTGTGTGGATTTCTCTCTCATCCCCTAGAAGAAAGGCTCTCCCCCTCCCATGTAGGGATATGCAAGACTTTTTGGTCACACACAAAGCATCCAATTTCCCCTAGGGTTGACCTTTGGACACAACCTTTGAATTTTGGAACCTTAGCATTTTGGAGGTCTTAATGGGCTGAACCTTAGGTTCTTTTTAGACCATTGTTTCACATGGATATTTTGTAGATGGCCCCCCCTTTGGATCCCTATTTTCCTTCCTTTGGATCCCTACTGTGGCCGGTCTGCTAGCTTAACCAATATTCTAGCTTTTTCTCCCCTGGCACTTTCCCATATTAAATGATTAGTTTAACATGAGAAAATCATTTAGGAGAATTAGATATTGATTATTATGACATGAACTCTCTCTTGAAATCATAGTCGTCCTCGACTATGGTGTAGAGAAGATAAAGCATATTCATGAGTCCTTTTCTTAGCGGCTAGAGGATCCCTATGTTACCCTACGACATCATTCCACAATGGATGACTAGTCCATTTGGCGCTTGAGAGCCTGAGGCTGCCGCAAGCATGTCTACACATTAGTCCTATCAGTCTTCCATAGTAGAGTGACAAGCTCTACTTGGTGTTTGGGAGACGTCGTTACATGTACTTAATTTTGTTCTTAAACATCTTTAATGTGAGCTCAATGTGTGTGTGAGTGTGTTTGGTGTTTGGTATTCAACTCATGTACTTACATACCTTGGGAGGATATTCAAAGTGAAGCAAGGTTTGATCTAAGCATGCATACTACTTAATTTTTATGCACAATAAAGAAAAAGAGAGTCTTATAAGACAAAAAAATTTGTTCATTTTTAACATTTGGTACATTTGCTTACTCTTGAGAAGCATTGTAAGCATTGACAAGGTTTAGGTTATCCTTTAATTGTATGCCTTGCATCCATCTAGCATCTTCAAAAGGATAATTCTTAAACTTAATAAGATATTGTCGGATAGTCTTACCGCCTCTTAGTACCTTGTCTTCATGTCGGAGAATGGACTCGGGCTGCAGTACTTCCTCTTGGTCCTCGATCTCCGGTGGGTCTTCAATAGTTGGTTCTTGAGGTGGCTCTCCTTTGTAAGGCTTTAATAGTCTCACATGGAAAGCATTGTGTATGAGCCAATGATTGGGCAACTTGAGTTGATAGTCCATCTCATTGATTGGCCTAAGGATCTGGAAGGGACCATAGTACCTTTTTGCGATTTTAGCATAGTACTTTTGGTGGCCCGTAGGATTCTTGCCCGTCGTGTGCCTTAATCGAGCCTTGGGAAACTTTAATAAGACCCAATCATTTTCTTTAAAGGTTTGGGCTCTTCTGTGCTTGCTAGCAGCAGCCTTTTGCCTTTGCTGTGAGATAGAGATAGCATCCTTAATCTTTTGAAAAGATTCTTGTAGGTCTCGGCTATACTCATCTGCAATGAAGATCTTCCCATGTACGTTAAGTAGCAAGCGACTTTTTTATCTCCCCTCAATTACCTCGAAAGGTTCTTTTCCCGTGGAAGTATGTACAATGTTATTGTAAGCATACTCCACTAAGGGTAAGTACTTCTCCCATTGGGATCTTTGATCTACTTCCGTTACATAGGCTTTTAGTAGATCGAGAATTGTTAGGTTAGCTATTTCACTTTGGCCATCCGTTTGTGGATGATAGGCCGAACAGAAGTTTAGCCTTGTTCCTAAATTCTCAAAAAGACCCTTCCAGAAATTACTGGTCATTCTAGGATCTCTATTTGACACTATGGACATTGGCAAGCCATGGTACCTGAAAATTTCTGAAATGAAGAGGGTTGCCATTGGATGGGCTTTGATAGTCTTTTTGACAAGTATAAAATGAGCTTGTTTACTGAACTTGTCTACTATCGTCCATATTCCCGTATTCCCATGGATAGACTTAGGCAATCCAAAGATAAAATCCATGGATATGCTCTCCCATGGTGAATTAGGGATTGGCAAGGGTTGAAGAAATCCAAGTTTCTTCCCTCTATCAAATTTTGTCTTTTAGCATACCACACATTTAGAAACATACTCTTGTATGTTCACTTTCATGGTAGGCCAATAGAAATATGTTTCAATTCCCTTTAAGGTATACTGAATCCCTCTATGCCCTGCATACGGTGGAGCATGAGATTCATACATTACTTACTCATGTAGTGAGTTAGTAACGCATAGTCTATTGCCATAGAGAAGATAACCATCTTGTAAATTAAATGGTTCTTATTTCTTCCCTAATGCAAGGGCTAAAATCACATCTCTAAAATCGGGATCAATAGCATACTCATCTATCATTCAAGATAGATCATTGTGAGTTGCTATGGAGACCGCATTCACTCTCGGCCATCTTGAGAGTGCATCAGCTACTTGATTATGCTTGCCAGCAATGTGAGAAATATGAAAATGAAATTGCGAAAGGAAATTTTTCCCACCTCATTTGCTTGTCGACGGAGAGCTTGGTCTGCGTCATGAAGTACTTAAGACTTTGGTGATCCATTTGCAGAATGAAAGGAGTCCCCAGTAAATAGTGCTTCCATGAGTCTAAGGCATGCATAACTGCAAGGAGTTCCTTTTCATATATTCCTAGAGCTTGCTCAACAGGGTCGAGCCTTCGACTCTCATAGCCTATGGCGTGCCCTTCTTGAAGCAAAATAGCTCCAAGGCAATCACCACAAGCATCACACCTCAAATGGTTTTGAGAGATCCGGTAGTGTAAGCATAGATTGAGAGATAAGATTTTCTTTAAGCTTTTCCGAGTTCCTTTTAAGCTTTATTTTCAATTTTCAAGTCACTTGGATAGATAAAACTCAGTTTCTCAGCTAATATGGAAAAAACGCTAACTTCGGACTACTGAGTGTAACAGGATCTATGGTAGCCGCGCGAAGTCACCGGCAAAGAAGAAAAGAATGACCATTAAGGATTACCTAGAAGAAGTGGAGCCCTTCATCATACCAGAAGGAACACTGAAGCCCACCAGCACATGGATCCAAGAAGATCTGCTAGAGTCCAACGACCTAAAGATCTACCAAGGAGTGTTCAAAGACACTGAAGGGAATGTGATCAAGCTACCAATGCTACCGCGGGAACTCAATGAGTTCGTAAGAAGCAAGATGGCCGAGTACTTGGAGAAGATTGATCTCCACAACTATTTTGAAGTTGTACCTGCCGGAATTGACATAAAGAGATTCTGGGAATTTGTGACAAAAATAAAAGAAGATGGAGTGGCCAAAGTAACCGATTTGCAAGGCAGGCCAGAAACAGAAATAGTCATCACCGAGCAAGTTGTAGCAGATGCACTAGACCTCTCCAACAAGGGGGATAGTGTAACTAAAAGAAGAGATGATGTCAAGGTGTACACTGAGAAGGAAGGTAACTACACTTTTGAAGATATTGCCAACCCCAAAGTGGAAATCATGAGTCAGTTGTACAACCAATACTTCCATATGTGTACGAAGCGGCCACAAAAGTACAAAATGCCGCCAGGAGCAATTGCCATGACATTCACTTGGGCAATGATGAAGAGCACTCCAAAGATAATCATTTATGCAGTATATATACATGACAACCTAGTGAAGATGGGTAACTAGAAGCCCACATATATTGTGCTAGGATAACTAATCACTAAGGTGATTTATGGGGCATTGCACACAAAAGGAAGATGGCCTGACCCCCCATCACAGAACGATTGGCCGAGGCTCAAAGAAGACAAAGAAGACGAGCCACAAAAAGCACCGAGGGTTGCCACAAGATTGAAAAGATGGATAGAGCCTGTTCAAGAAGAGCAGCCAGAGAAAAATAAGGGAAAGAAAGAATTTGTCCAAGTGCCGAAAAAAGAGACAAAGTCACAAAAAGCGGCAAGACTAGAGCGGCTGATGGAGAGCTTCAGATCAGAAAGGGTCCTTAAAGGCGATTTAAGTGAACTCTGGAAGTCGTCTCTAGAAGCATTGTTGGGATCATCCCAAAGGGTGCAAAGGGACAGATTCGAAGATTACATTAAAAATTTTGAGATTCTTGATGCCGCATCAGAAAATATTTCATATGTACCTTTTACAAAAGAGGAAGTGGAGCAAGTACGACAAAAACTGCTAGACGAGCAGGAGAGCCAAGAGAGAAAAAGGAAGACAAAGGCAGACCGAGATTTAAAGAAAAAGCCTACATCTCTACCGGCTACAGCCCACCGCCCTCACCACCTCCTCATAGCCCTCCACAAGAAGATAAAGAGGAGGAAAACAAACACGAAGGCCAGGAAGAGTCCATGAAAGAACAAAGCCAAGGAGGGAATAAATGCTGAGTTGAACGCCCTCCTCGTGAATATGGGAGAAGAAGCTGAAACAGAAAAACAGAAACTCCTAAAGCAGATTGAGGAGTTGAGAGGACAGCAAGCCGGAGAGCAAGAAGGCACAGGGCCAGCGGTGGCCAATGAAGGCATAGATTTAGAAAATGTGGTAGATCCTGTGGACACACCTATGCAAGAGGAAATCCTAGTAGCATCCTCTCAAGAGCCACAAGATCTGACACAGGAAGAGGAAGAAAAGCTGCGTAAAGCAATAGAGGTGGAGATCAGAGAGACGACTAAGGAAGCCTTGGAATGGGAGCAGAGGGTTTTCAAGTCCATGACCATCTAGAAGATTGATGCCAGCAACCTCAGGGGCGAATGGATTCATCCCTCTCTCCCATATCCTTTGCTAAAATATGAAGCCGCCACCATCAATAAGAGGATTAGAGAAGAGCTAACAGTGCCACTCTACAACGCAGATATCTCTCAGCCAAAAGGAGCCTAGTTAATAGTTGACTCTCAGCCAAAATGGAGGGAGGCGTGGCTGACGAAGTACCCATAGTACCTAATCCATTTGGTAGAGGCACCCAAACAAATCAGAGACAACCTAATCTCTTTTCCTCTAACAAGGTTTAGGACGTGGAAGGCCCAGGAGATATTACAAAGAAGCCAACCCACTTGGCTGAATTATCCTAAGCTGCCCGGGCTTGAAGGCAGGTAAGAGAATAAGTGTCCAATACATGGTGAAAACCCTAACAGGTGCCATCAAATTGTTCACTGGCTCACCTGACCTTACGTGCATCATGATGAAGAAAATTTGTAAACCTCTTTTAGCAGTATTTGAGACATTCAAGCATGGCCAGGTGATAGACAGTATCTTCTTCTTCCAAGATACTTACAGATGTGCCTATGATCTGTTTGGTTAGCCTTCCAAGGAGGTGATACATGCGTTGTATCAAAGGATAATGTTTCTGCCATCCTATCACCTCCAGGCCTTTGAAGAAGCGTTCTACACCAGCTTCTTCACCATAAACACTGATATTTTTGGCCCAACAATGATGAATCTGCATGCAAGACATGAATCGCTGATCAAGATGCGCGAAACCATACGATGAAGAAGCAGCTCAACGGCCATGTCGAGGACGACATGAGCAAGGAGGGGGGGAGTGTTAGAAGCTGGACACACCCTACGGAAACTGACTTCTCGGCAGATTATCATTTTTTGTAATTATTCATTATTGAGAAAATCTGATTTTTCACCTTGTAAATATTGGGGCTTACAGAAGTTTCCAGATTGTATCCCAGTTTTGATAGTTAGATTGAGTAGATGGTTGATTTGGAACTTTAGGGTTTGGGAATTGTAAGGTATTTATACCACTTTTTGACCTTAGTGAAAAAACCTTTTGTCATTTTTAAAAAAGAAGTTTTGAAGTCTGTGAGTGAGCGTACTGTGTACGAGAGAGAGTGTGAGCTTCATCTTGACGCTATGTGTGCACCGGTGGTCGGAATCGAGTGCGGAGAAGTGCAGCGTGTTGCCCCCGATGAGAGCTACACACCGATGCCCACATTGTATGCGCACAGTCCAGTTTTGCGAGCTCCTTCTACGAGCTTCATCTCGTGATTCAGTGAGCATACATTGTCCGATTTTGCATTGCAGCATATCCACGCGTTCACATTGAGTAGAGCTACACATTAGGCACTTTAGTTTTTGGAAACGAAGACCTGCAAATTTCGGCCAGACATCCTACCTGATTTTGCACGGAGTGTTTTGGGTTGACGTTTTGGTTCATTGACCTTAGAAAGACCGACCTATTGGTGTTAGTAGGGTATCCTTTAAGTTCCATGGTGTTTCGAGATTGTTTGATGGTGACGAAGGAAATTTGGAATGACGGCCTCTACACCAAAACAAACTCCATTGCGCCACAAGGGAAATGAGATGAGGGCACCACCTAGTCTTGGAAGCGTGAACTAGGACCGCTACATGAAGACAGAGAGAGAGAGAGAGAGAGAGAGAGAGAGAGAGAGAGAGAGAGAGAGAGAGAGAGAGAGAGAGAGAGAGAGAGAGAGATCACTATGAATGAAGCATTAACCGTGGTGTGTGTACAAGGAATGGATGACTTCAAACACTCCCAACAAAAATAGCATATAGATTACCAAACAATCACTCAAGGATTAGCCAAGATACCATGAAGCACTCTCACACGCATATAAAACATTTCTCTTAATTAACATAAGTAAGAGGAGGAGAGGTTACTAGCATGAAACAATTTTCACTCTAGAATGTGCAAGAATAGAGTGAATGAATGAGCTTATGGGCTCATGGTGAGTGATACAAAGGCTCAATGGGCTGAGAGAGGCTTGAAATTACAAAGGGGAAGGCCTCTTTATATAGGAAAGAGAGTGATTAGGAGTGAGGTTAAGATACAAGTGTAATTTGTACAAATGAGGCTTGATTAGGGACATTCAACCAATGAAGAAGCTCCTTCCAAGTGATTTGTTGACCCATTAGCTCCATCATCACTTGTGTTGTCTTCACTCCTTCCTCCATAGCTTGAGTCCAAGAGCTTCCTTATTTTAAAATGTAAAGAATCTACATAAAATCAATACATATCTAGTAATAATAGAAAGGGGTTGAGTGAGAACTTATGAATTACAACAAGATTAAGCATGACTTGAGACGTGATTAGAAGAGGAACTTTGATGGGTTTTTGAGCTTGAGAGAGAGGAGGAAGGAGAGGAGGGTGAGAAGACTAATGGATGATTTTAAAGAAGGTCTCAATGTGGAAAAGGAAGGGTGTGTGTGTGTAAAGGTGGGGGGGTGGTCTCCACCACAGTTGAAAAAACTGTTGTCCACCATTTTGGCCATATCTCCTAGACCGTAGATGCAAAAATTATAAAAAAAATATGGCCAGAATCTTCAGCTCGTCAGTTACAACTTTGATGAAGACAACTTTTCTTGGATCGAAGTGGAAGTATTTTTTAAAAATTCAACAAAATCATGTGCCTGGTTTCTTCCTTTACCAAGTCTTCCACTTGGGTCCCATTTGTTTGAATCATCATATGGCTCCAAAGCCATGATGATATGAGCCACTCATGACCCTTGAATCATGGGTGCATGGCTCCACAACCACATCATATCTTTTCTTTTCACATTTACATATTTTTCCTTCCCTTTACCACTAGGTTCTCCCTCTACCTTTCACCTCCGGTGAACTAGTCAAGAAAAAATCATTTTTATAAATTTTTTCCAAGAGGTTGTTCTCACTCTTTCTTTTATTGTAAACCTCTAGAAGCAAGGAAAACCAACAAAATATGATAAACAAAAATTTGTGATAGGCTCGGATCATAGCCCCCCCAAACCTGGCTAGGGGTATTTATGCCTCTAGCCTACTTTCTTTGATCTTGAGCTGACCTTATCCTGATGTGATAAGGCTTTAGACGCCATCCATTTGTCCTGATCTTGTGCACTTTACCATCAATGTCTTGAAGTCTGTAAGAGCCATTTTTGAACTTTTTGGTGACCAAGAACGGGCCTTCCCATCGGAAAAGAAACTTTCCATCCTTACGAGTGTCGAAGCGAATGTCATATCGAAGCACCAGAGATCCCTTTTTGATGTCTTTGGATGCTAGCTTTTTGTTGAACTTTTCTTTGCGCTTCTCTGCTTCTTGAGAATAGTGGTTGATGGCTTCTTCACGATCCAATTGCAGCCTCTCTAGATCCATGATCCTTTGATGTACTTTCTCCTTTTGAGAGCCTACCTGGCTACCCAATATTCGAAGACTTGTTAACTTGACTTCAATGGGCAAAAGCGCCTCCTTTCCATAAACCAAATGAAAGGGTGTGTACCCTAATGTGGTTTTGAAGGAGGTTCTATAGGCCCATAGAGCTCCATTCAGGTGTTTGTCCCAATCTTGGCGCCTGGCATGTACCTGTTTGGTGAGAATTTTGCAAATGATTCCATTTACCTTTTCCACCAAACCATTGCACTGAGGGTAGTAAGGAGTAGAGTGTTGATGCTGAATATTTAGCTTCTTCATGAGTTCTCCTACCAACTCTGCTCTAAACCCTGGTCCTAAACCCTGGTCCTCTATCAGATAGTATTTCAAGAGGGGTGCCAAACCGGCAACAGATCTGGTCAAAGATGAACTGACTCACATCCTTAGCAGTAATTCTATTGGTCGGCATAGCCTCAGCCCATCTAGTCATGTAGTCTACTCCCATGATGATGTACTCTTTACCTGACTGAGTGCGTGGTAGAGGCCCTATGGCATCAATTCCCCACTTCTCAAAGGGCCCATATACCTTTATTGGGTTCTGAGGTTCAGCTATGAGCCGTCGTGGTCCTGCTTTCTGACATTCATCACATGTTTGACACCAATATTTGACATCACGATGAAGACTTGGCCAAGTAAACCCAGCTTGTAGAACCTTTCTACTAGTGACGTCATGTGCAAAGTGTCCTCCACACATATCATCGTGACAAGCTTTTAAAATCTCTTCAATTTCACTCTTCAAAGGAACTCTCCTAAGCACACTATCCTTACCAAGACAATACAAGTCATCATTTACTATGTGATACCTGGTAGCCTTCCTAGCTAACCATCGCCTTTCCCCTGCATTCAAGTGTTTAGGAGCCTCTCCTTGCTCCAGAAT
The DNA here is from genome assembly GCF_014529385.1 of Adiantum capillus-veneris. Taxonomy (NCBI): domain Eukaryota; kingdom Viridiplantae; phylum Streptophyta; class Polypodiopsida; order Polypodiales; family Pteridaceae; genus Adiantum; species Adiantum capillus-veneris. The sequence goes on from NC_140931.1 coordinate 57,726,908, forward strand.
GTGCATAATATCTTCCAAGTCCTCCTTGCCTTGCTGAAGTGGAAGTTTGATGGCCACTGCTCCCACTATTGACTCATTTAACTTTGATGATGCTAGGTGGTCTGCATCCTTGTTCTGGTCTCTTGGTACATGATGTACTTGTGCCTCCCTAAATCTCCTCATAAGAGCTTTTGCTTCTCTCGTTTTAGTAGAGAGACGGGCATTTTTGCAAGCCCATGTACCTTGCATTTGCCTTACCAAAAGCATGGAGTCACCAAAAGCGTTTAATCTCTTAATTGAATTATCGAGGCACCAACAAAGGCCATGAATTAGAGCATGATATTCTGCTTCATTGTTGGAGTGGACATCTTCTAGAGTGATCCCTTCACCATGGATCCTCTCTCCCAATGGGGATAAGACCACGATGCCTGCAGCTGCCTTATCCTTGGTTCTCTTGTATGCTCCATCAAAGTAGAGGCTATAAGCATTGACCAAAGCCTCTAGAGCTGGAGGTGGTGGAAGTTCCTTTCTCTTCAAATGGCAAACTTTTTCATAGCACTTGTTTGTTAAAATGTCGGCTAAGCATGCTCGAGTTGTTCTTTCAACCTGTATTGTATAATCAAACTCTTGAAGTCGCACCACCCACTTTGCTATTTTGTCAGAGATTTCCATATGTTGTAGTGCATAGGGAAACATATCCTCCACAGTGATAATTACAAACCTCTTCGGCAGCAAGTATGGCCGAAATTTGGTTACCGCAAACATGAGAGCTAACACTAGCTGTTCCATTAGGGTGTAGGCCTTCTCTGTGTTTTCCATGAGGCGGCTAGCAAAATACACAGGCCTCATAAAGGAGGTTTTTGGATCTTTTTGTAGGAGGGCAGCACCAATGGCTTCTTCTCCCACACTAGGGTTTACAAAGAATGTTTCTTCCCAACAAGGTTGGAGGATTACAGGGAGTGACCCTAACATTTTTTTAATCTCTCTAAAATGCCCTTCACTTTCTTCACTCCAAACAAGCGTCTCTTGACGAATCAGCTGTTGTAGAGGAAATATCACTTGGGAGAGTAAGTGTATGAATCTACTCAAATATCTTAGCTTTTGCAAGAAGGAGATTAATTGTTTGATGGAAGTTGGGGAAGGTAGATTTAGCAATGTTTCTATCTTTTCAGGATCTACCTCGATTCCATCAATGGACACTACATGCCCTAATAGTGTAACCTTGCTTTCCCCAATGTGACATTTGTCCTTGTTTAGTTGTCCACCCAGCTTAGCTAAACGAGTAAATCCTTCATCAATCTTGCCGAGATGCATACTTTTGGAGCTGTAAATACAAAAGTCATCTATGAAAACCCTTATGGACTTACCAAAGTAAGGTTGGAAGACCATGTTCATGAATCGTTGAAAGGTGGCTGGAGCGTTGGTGAGACCAAAAGGCATGACTCGAAATGCAAAACATCCCCATGGTGTGATGAAAGTAGTCTTTTTCTGGTCCTCCTCTGCAATGCGTATTTGAAAGTAGCCAGAGTAGCCATCACACACTGTGTATCTCTCATGGCCTGCTACTTCATTTAGAATCTCATCTTGAAATGGGAGAGGGAAGTGGTCCCTCTTTGTTGCAGCATTTAGTGGCTTGTAATCCACGCACACTCGCCATTTACCATTCTTCTTTGGCCTCACCACTACTGGGGAGACCCATTCTGAATCTTCTACTGGGTATATGAATCCTGCTTCTAAGAGTCTCTTCACCTCAGACAACAGTGCATTTTGTTGCACAACTCCTAATCTTCTTAGTTTTTGTACTACTGGCTTGCTCCCTTCTTTTAGATGGATATGATGCTTCACTGCCGTGACACGTGTAATGTGAGTGTAATGAGAAATAAACAACGATGCATGCTTCTTGAGAACATTTACATAACCCTCCTTTTCTTCTTCCTTTATATCCTTGGATAACATCTCCTCTAGGCTCGCATCCCACACATTCTCCATTTGGATCCTTGGGTTGTCTTCTGATGAGGTAGTTTCCTTTATGGTGACGCCCATGACTTCGAGAGTGCTATCACTCTCTTCACTTGAACTCTCTTTCTCGTCCATGGATGAGGAGCATCCACTTGAGCTCCACTCATCAGCTGACGTCTCTAGTTCAAGGTTCTCTTGTCGCCCATTCTTTAGGTTATAAACCACCTTCCAACTATGGACACCCATGCGAGGCCTCAACTCCAAGTCTCCTGTTGCCCAATCTTGCCTAGCTCCTATACCCATAAGCCAAGGTCGTCCTAAAATAACGGGGTATCCTTCTCCCTTTACTAGCATCACATAAGCATCAACCTCTGTAGTGATTCCAAAAACAGAAACTCTCAAAGCTTTCACTAGACCCACACAAGTGACAGAGACATTATTGGCCATTTTTGCCCTAAAGTTTGATGATTCCATTACCTCTAAACCCAATTGATGCATTAGCTTTTCTGTCATGACACAAACCTCTGCTCCACTGTCAATGTAAGTTTTTGGAATCCGTTGTCCCTTGATTTGAGCCTCCACCAAAGGCACTATATCCTTGAGACCATATGCTTTGATTACACTTACTAGCTTACTTCGCTTTGCCCTCGTGCTCACCATTTTTGACCATTGTCGTCGAAGCTTTGGGGAGATATGAAGTAGTTGTGGCCAAGTAATCTTTGGTCCTTGAGAACTCACATCAGCTGCCAAGTCATAAGGTTGTGTCCGAGATCCCATAGGGAAATCAGAGATGTCAATTTGAGACCTAGTACGGGTCTTTCTCTTCTTGTCTTTATCTTTATTTGCCCGAGATGTACTTGCTTCATTGCTTGCATCCTTGCTTGTTTCTTTACCTACTTCATCTTGGACACGCACACGTTTGATAGGCATTGTAGCCACTTCATCTATCTTCATCTTCCCTTTAGCTATTTCTTCCTGGTTGCTTCTGCCCTTGAGGACCTCCTCCATCCTTATGATGCTCACATTTGGTTGAGTAGCAGGGGCTTGAGCTTGAGCACGAGGTGGCTGCAAAATTTGAGGTTGCGGTTGCTCTTGTGCTTGAGCTCTAGCACGGGGTGGACTTACTTGTTGTCGAGGACCTCTGACAGGGTAGTCATATCTTCTGGGATGAGGGCAATTATACATGCCGTGGCCAATTTCCCCACAATTGTAACACAACATTTCCCTTGCTTGACGTCGCATTGGTGGCCGATTCCCACCATTTCCCGCAATAGGCCTTCTTACACCCTGCACAAGATTTACTCTCAACCCCTCTAGCTGGTTTGTGAGATTGTTTATTTGTTGGAGCATATCTTCTTGTTGACCTCTATTGAGGTCTGGTGCATTAGGCACATTTGGAGGTATGTGAGAATCTTCCATAGTTGTGATATTGCCTCCCAAAGCTAGCTGGCCAGCTTGGGCTTGATAGAGAATCTTTCTATTCTTTTCCCTAGCAATTCTTAAGGCATCTTCAAAAGCATTTGGAAATTTGCCCTTTACCTTCTCCCTTAGCAAGGGGTACAAACCTGAGATAAATCGATCCTTTTGGAGGCAATTGGGAGCTCGCTCACCAGGGTTTAGTAAGTCTGACCATTGCCCCCAAAGTTTCAGAAAACCTTCCTCATAGGTTGCATAACCATGAGGGTCAACTTGATGAAGGGACAGAAGCCGTTGCCATAGTTCTTCTGCCGAATTGGCTCGTTGAAATCTTCGTAGGAAAGCCACCTTCAATCCCTCCCAATCAATTCTTTGGGTTGGATCTAGAGCCTGGAACCATACCCTAGCTTCTTCTTTGAGCACCAAAGGAAAAGCTCTCAATTTCATTGCTTCGTCATCCCTTCTGGAGACAAGGAAAGCCATCTCCAAGTTATCCAAAAAATCCCCAGCATTTTCCCCACTTCGCCCGAAAAAATTTGGGAAAGCCATCATAAAAGTGGGTTGCCTTCCTCTCAATATAGCACAAAGATGAAAACGTCTAGGCCCAAATCATATCTTATTAAGGGTAGAATAAATGGATTGATAGATGCATTAATCTCAGCTAGACGACGAGGGCCTAGTAAGTCCCTTATGATGTTTTGGAACCTAAGCTTTGTGCTAGCTATTATATGCACAGTTTGTCTAGCAAGAGGTTGGAAAGGTCCATATAAATCCCTATGATTCATGGAGTATGCTTAAAGCAAGATGAAGATGTGAACATCAAAAGATACATTATACTCCAAAATAGGAAATATTATAGGGTCAGGGGACAGCAATATCTCTCTCAACCTCTCAGCTCCAAAATAGAAGACCAATCTTTGTTGGAAAAAAATCTTTCTATCAATGCGCACATTCACCCTAATATTCTGAACTGATTGAAAGTTGTGGAAAATGGTATTATTCATTGGTGCATTAATTACAAACTTCCATGAAGCACTTCATTGAAGTTGAGCTCTCTTGGATCCCACCATTTGAGAGATGCGAAGAATTTGCTCACCAGTGATTAGCCTAGCTTTGGTGTGACCATCTTCAGCTTTGTAGAGTTCATAGGGTTCGATGGCTACCCTCTCAACCACCTTGAGCCTTCTTGCTAGTAGTAGTTGGAGTGCATCACCATATGTAGCCTCTTGCCAATACCGCACCCCATTGATGTGTAGCTCCCCCTCCAAAAACTTGTTAATACCCGAGTTTGAGAGTGCTTTCACCACCTGAAGTCGAGGCTTCAAAGGAAGTGTCTTCACACTAGCCACAAAGCACTCCACACAATTTTTTGACCTAGGGACTTGATGACTACAAGATTTTCCTTGAAGCAAAGAAGGGTGTGTGTAGTTAACTCTCTTTACCCGCATACGTGCCGTTTGTCGATAAAGACGCTTCTTTTCTCGAGCTTCTTGGGGAGACCATAGTGGAAGTCTCGGAGAATTTGATGGATCTTCCTTCATAGGATTGATAGAGCGCTGCTTGAGAACTCCTCCGTGGGGGCACCAATTTATGACGAAGGAAATTTGGAATGGCGGCCTCTACACCAAAACAAACTCCATTGCGCCACAAGGGAAATGAGATGAGGGAACCACCTAGTCTTGGAAGCGTGAACTAGGACCGCTACACGAAGACAGAGAGAGAGAGAGAGAGAGAGAGAGAGAGAGAGAGAGAGAGAGAGAGAGATCACTATGAATGAAGAATTAACCGTGGTGTGTGTACAAGGAATGGATGACTTCAAACACTCCCAACAAAAATAGCATATAGATTACCAAACAATCACTCAAGGATTAGCCAAGATCACATCAAGCACTCTCACATGCATATAAAACATTTCTCTTAATTAACATCAGTAAGAGGAGGAGAGGTTACTAGCATGAAACAATTTTCACTCTAGAATGTGCAAGAATAGAGTGAATGAATGAGCTTATGGGCTCATGGTGAGTGATACAAAGGCTCAATGGGCTGAGAGAGGCTTGAAATTACAAAGGGGAAGGCCTCTTTATATAGGAAAGAGAGTGATTAGGAGTGAGGTTAAGATACAAGTGTAATTTGTACAAATGAGGCTTGATTAGGGACATTCAACCAATGAAGAAGCTCCTTCCAAGTGATTTGTTGACCCATTAGCTCCATCATCACTTGTGTTTTCTTCACTCCTTCCTCCATAGCTTGAGTCCAAGAGCTTCCTTATTTTAAAATGTAAAGAATCTACATAAAATCAATACATATCTAGTAATAATAGAAAGGGGTTGAGTGAGAACTTATGAATTACAACAAGATTAAGCATGACTTGAGAGGTGATTAGAAGAGGAACTTTGATGGGTTTTTGAGCTTGAGAGAGAGGAGGAAGGAGAGGAGGGTGAGAAGACTAATGGCTGATTTTAAAGAAGGTCTCAATGTGGAAAAGGAAGGGTGTGTGTGTGTAAAGGTGGGGGGGTGGTCTCCACCACAGTTGAAAAAACTGTCGTCCACCATTTTGGCCATATCTCCTAGACCGTAGATGCAAAAATTATAAAAAAAATATGGCCAGAATCTTCAGCTTGTCAGTTACAACTTTGATGAAGACAACTTTTCTTGGATCGGAGTGGAAGTATTTTTTAAAAATTCAACAAAATCATGTGCCTGGTTTCTTCCTTTACCAAGTCTTCCACTTGGGTCCCATTTGTTTGAATCATCATATGGCTCCAAAGCCATGATGATATGAGCCACTCATGACCCTTGAATCATGGGTGCATGGCTCCACAACCACATCATATCTTTTCTTTTCACATTTACATATTTTCCCTTCCCTTTACCACTAGGTTCTCCCTCTACCTTTCACCTCCGGTGAACTAATCAAGAAAAAATCATTTTTTTAAAATTTTTCCAAGAGGTTGTTCTCACTCTTTCTTTTATTGTAAACCTCTAGAAGCAAGGAAAACCAACAAAATATGATAAACAAAAATTTGTGATAGGCTCGGATCAATGGGTGTTCAGCTCTAGACAGCGTTGTAGGAAGTTTCCTCTTATGCACTCTTGAAGGCTGTGACTTAGACAATTGGTAGAGACCTCTGTAGGAATTAGTTAGGAGTCGTTCGAGTGTAGGTTTACACCTTATGCTTGCTTCCACGCACCTACGGGTCAAGCTTCGTCCTTAGCTCATAAATCTTGTTAGGTGAGTTCTCGCTGTGCTGACGTCCGTCGCAGAGTATCTGTCCACATTGGCACCCAGACACACAAGGAGATGAAGAAGAAGATGGAGATGGAGCAAGAACACTCTTCAATTGCATAGATGATAGAGTGAGTGATTTTTGGGTTTAGGTGACTTTTATATGAGCTTGCCTCATTCACACTTGGGCGCCCATGCTTAGCCAACTAACCCTTGAATGTTCCAGTTAGAGTGCGCCTCTCATCGACGATCACTCTTACCCTTTTTCTACTGGACTGACAAACCCGGTCCATGACTCAATCAATTAAGGATAAGATGTCCGTCGAAGGTGATAGGGTGTTTGTAAGGAGCCAAAATTGTGTGCATCTGTTGCACGTGTCAAAGCAAGGGACTTGCCGTACACTGTGTGCGAGCCACAAATGACTGCAAGCACACAACCAGACTAATCTAGTGAGCTCAAGAGAGCAAGGGTGTGTCACTCACCACCCTACGCTCACCTTCATGGAAGATTCTTCGCCGCAAAGCTCAAGAGAGCGAGGGTGTGCCACTCACCAACCTACGCTCACCTTCGTGGAGGATTCCTTGCCGCCAAGAAGAGGGAGCTACCATCGTGCCGCGCTCAACCGCCTTGCCACCAGTGTGCCGTCACAATGCTCGATCACTCTCTCTCTGTCTCTCTCTCTCTCGCATACACACTCTCTCTCTCTCTCTCTCTCACACACACACACACACACACACACACACACACACACACACACACACACACACACACACAAGGATATGAAGAAGAAGATGGAGATGGATCAAGAGCACTCTTCAATTGCACAAATGATAGAATGAGTGATTTTTAGGTTTAGGTGACTTTTATATGAGCTCGCCTCATTCACACTTGGACGCCCATGCTTAGCCAACTAACCCTTGAATGTTCCAGTTAGAGTGCACCTCTCATCCGCGATCATTCTTACCCATTTTCTATTGGACCGACAAGCCCGGTCCATGACTCAATCATTTAAGCATAAGGCGTCTGTCGAAGATGATAGGGTGTCCGTAAGGATTAACATTGGCTCTATCATGCTTTGAAGATCAATGCAATTCAAACCAGTATGATGTGCAAGAGTTGGGTCTTCAGTAATTAACTCAAAGGTTTTTGTGGTCAATGTTTTTTGTTGATGTTTTCTAAATAGCAGATTCTGTAGTTTATGTGCTCTTTGCCTGATTGTACCATCAAGATGCTTTGGCACACTGATTTCTTGAGTTGTTGGTATCAATGATGATGATTGTTGAGCTTTAGCTTGCCACTGGTATCTTGGTTTTTTGTTGATGAACTGTTGTGGTTGAGTGTTATGTGACTTAACTTTCCATTGCTTCATCGACTTTACAGTTTGTGGAGAAGATCAGTGCTCCTTTTTCCTCCAAAAAAATCTTGTTTTAGGTTCCCTTCTCGAAGATGTCTTTCTCTAAGTCGTTAGATGTGAAACTTTCTTCAGTATGGTAAATGAGTTTTTAGGCACCCAAATTTGAGATGGCTTGTCCTTGAGTTGTGCTTTGGGTACCCATATTTACTTGAATCCTTGCATGCTACATGTAGCATTTTGCTTGTCTAGATGATGAAGAAGATTACTCTCTGATTTCCTTTGTGGGTAACCTATTTTCCATTCCTCTTTGCTTGGTGAAATTGGAATGATGATTTTTTATCCTTTAGGTGATAGCTTGAGTTGATTGGTGTCCCAATTTAGTACTGCCTTGTACGTTCACATCCATGAGATTCAAAGAATTATTATTTCATTCACGTGTTCATCTGGTATGCATACAAATTGATGAGGGCATGAGCATCCATGTACTATCACATTCAAGTTGCCTACTCCCAGTACTGGTGTTGGGTTTTGTTGCATCCTTTGATAGAAGATATTCCTGATGCTAAAGACTGATTCGTAGCATTCTTGTAAGTGGAATAACTAATTGCAGTCATTCGAGCTCCGATATCTACTAGTGCATTTGTGCTATGATTGTTCAGCTGTACTTTGATGCGAACGTCCGTTCCCTGTAACCATTCATCATCCGTTTGACATTGCACCATCCTTCAATTCCCATAGTCTTTCATCTAGCTCCAAAGTGTTGATGGGAATAGGTGTTTGTTGATGTTTGAAAGCATCTTCCCTCTTGAGTAACTCAAAGTTTAGCTTCCTCTTGGGCTTCATCAATAACTTGCTATCGTTTAATCTTTCTTTGTTTTGTTGCATGCATCTTCTCTAGCAAATCATTGGTTAGTGGCAAATTGTACTTCTTTAAGCGGCATCCATTAATCCTATTAGCCATTGGTTCACCATCTAGAGTGGAAAACTTAACACCTCCACTTGGGGAGACATCTTCAATGATAAACGGCCCATTTTCCTTTTTTTTGAACTTGGGAATGTGTTACTTAAGGGAATAGACTAAAACTATGTCCCCTTTTTTGAAGATTTTTTCTGACTAGGTGGGAATCAGAAAAGAATTTTTGTTTTTGTTTTTGTGCATAGATGTGAGCTACAGCTGTTAGCCTTTGCTCATCAAGCTTTTCTAAATCTTCGAGCCTCTCTGACGGTTCATGTACGCTCCACTCAAGATCCTTAGCTACCCTTAGTGTCGACAATAGAAATTCTATCGGTAGTATGGCATCAAGACCATAAACAAGGTTGAAGGGTGTAGCATTTAAAGCTGTCTTGAATGAAGCTCTATTAGCCCATAGAGCGTCATGTAGATTCACTTCCCAATCAGTTCATCTTGAACTAACCACTTTAGTCAATACCGAGCTAAGAATTCTATTCGTGTGCTCAGCTTGTCCATTTGCTTGTGGATGATAGGGAGTAGATTTGTTATGAATGACTATAAATTCATTCAGAAGATATTCAATTACCTCATTGAGGAAATGAGTTCTCTATCACTGACTATTTCTATAGGAATTCCATATCTTGTGAATACATTCTCATACAAGAATGCGGCTATGGTTCTGGCATCATATTTTTTGGTTGCCTTAGCCTCTGCCCACTTGGTCAAATAGTCCATTGTTGCTACAATGATATATTGAGCTTGAGTTCTATAAACAGATGGCTGTATTGGCCTGACAAAATTTATGCCCCATTTTGCAAAATCTCTAGCTCCCAATATTGGTCTTAAAGACATGCTATCTACCCGGGTTGGCATTTTTTCTCGTTGACATGCATCACACCTTCTAACATATTCTTTGGCATCTGCAAAAAGCATGGCCACCATATGCCTTCCATTAAAATTTCTCTAGCGGTGGTTTCACTAGAAAAGTGACCTCCAACTAATCCAGCATGTGCTTGTTCTAGAGTGGGAATATATTTGCACAAAGACGCAAATGTTGATCCTTTCCTCTTTGATACAATTGGTTTGCATCAAGAGCATATTCTCTTGCTTCGGTTTCAATTTCTCTTTGGCAATGTTTACTCATATCCTCCGGAAATGTTTTGCTTGATAAGTAAGTAACTAGATAGTTACTCCACTTAGGAATGAGTGATATTTGGAACAATGTTACATGAGGTATGGGTGCTTGTTTTTGGCATTGATGACAATTTTTTACAATTGAGTGAACATCACTCCTCATGGTTGGCCAAAATACTCCAAGTCTCAAGATCCGTTGCATAGTTTGATCATTTGCAAAGTGAAGTCCCACTATGGTAATGTGCAGGAAACATCAAGTGTTGGGTTCTCAAGAAGTACCTTTTTGACGAATTGGTGGCACTGGTTCTTCTTTATGGAGTTGAAGTGTGGGGCGGGAGCATCTCAAAGTCTACTTGGAAAGAGTTTGAGAATGTTCAAAAGCATTTTTCTACAAAATTTCTCCAAGTTAAGACACAAACACCATATATTCTCCTACTTCTTGAGTCGTGATCTCTTCCAATTGAGGTTATCGGCATGGAAAGGTTTGTGGAGTACATGATAAAGCTGCATCAAAATCCCTCACATAGACTTTCTACAATTGCATGGGAAGCAAACAAAAAAGTTCAAAAGACGCATAAAAGCAAGATCTTGAGCACGGGATGGATGCAAGACATAAAGAAGTGGTTTGGAGATGGGATGCATTACACTTGCTACATGATGCTTCAATTGACTCCCAAGTGAATGAAGCTTTTCTACAACTCCAATGTATTACCGCTTGGGAGAAATCCAATGGGTCATGCTTCTTACATTACACCACCCATATTGTCCCCAACTACCCACCTTTTCTGTATCAGATCTTCCTACAACTGCATCTTGAGAGGAAGTTACTACATAAAAGATGGATATAGATTTGTGGGCTATGGACATCTTGAGAATCAATATTGAGCGCTCTTTGCGACTTTGAACTCTCTACATGCCATATATTAGTCCAATGTTGTAGCTTGGCTAGACCCGCATCTGCTGGTGCATCAACACCCAAGTCTCTTAAGCATTGTGTCATATTGCCCACAATACTATGTATTAGCCTACGAATAGCCTTTGCATCTACAACTGAGAAGTGTGTTTGAACCGCTTCAATTATGGCATCAAAGAAACAATCTCTATGCGTCTCACTCTCCAATATAGACGGGATCTTCTCCGTGATTAGGCCACATATACCCGTGACCAATATAGTTCTGATCTTGGTTTTTAACTCCTTCATTTCCACAGGATCCATGTATTCTACAATCATCACATATTTCATGATTTTTAAAGACAACATAACTTTAAATTTTATAAAAAATATATACTTCATGCATTGAAACTAATGACAACACTAGCTTAAAGAGTAGGCACTCATTCAATGAGAGTGAGGACACCTCCAACCCAATAGTAGGGTTGATGCCGAGACCACCACTAAACTAACCCATCAAAACAGGGCATCATTCAATGGAACTAATGACACCTCCAACCCAATGAAGGGTTGATGCGGATAGAAACACCGAACTAAGCCTAAAAAAAGGGGCATCATTTCATGAAATTGATGACACCTCCAGCCCAATGGTAGAGCTGATGCTGAAAGAAACACCAAACTAGCCTAAAAGCAAGGGCATCATTCGATGAATGTAGTGACACCTCCAGCCCAATAGTAGTAATGATGCCGAAAGAAACACCAAACTAGCCTAAAAGCAAGGGTATCATTCAATGAATCTAACGACACCTCCAGTCCAATAGCACGACTGATGCCAAAAGAAACACCGAACTAGCCTATCATCACGTATATCAATCATAAAACATAGAAAGCAGTCTATTAGCGTGTATAACTACACTCCCAATCCAATAATAGAATTGATGCCGATAACAAGGCTAATAGAACTACCTATAAATTGAACGTAACCAACCATGTTCAGCAATGACACTTTTGGTCCAAAATAGAGACAATGCCAAACTTAACACAATTGACACGTTGTAGCTGAGAGGCGGAAGTGAAAAATAGACCCGGTGGCCACTACACCTAGACTATGCACAATGGCCTCATCATGGGGGATACACAATAGGGGCACCACCTAGCAAGATATGCGGCTAGGACGCATACATATACACTGACGGGAGCAAAGCGAACCCCAAACCCCCGATAGCCTCTAAAACATCGGGGACCGAATGGAGCGTCTCGAGCCTGTCATGGTAAAGCAAACAGGGGCAGCACCTAGCTTTAGCGGCTAGGACGCAAACAACACACCACCATAACAAAGTTTTCATCTAAGAGAGATGGATTCCTGGGAGTAATGATGAAGAGGAAAGGGAATGAGATCAAGTGAGAGAGAGAGAGTGAGGGAGGCGGTATAGCGGCTTAGTACTTAGGCACCACAAAAGGATGGCAAATCCGCACACCCTTCACATATACACAAGCTCACTCCAAACACAAGATTAGGTGGCGATTCGGCACACCTCACATGGGCAAAACATTGCAAGAAAACATACTCACAAAACCTCAAGCTTTATTTAGAGAATAACGCGATGAAATGGGGAGCATAGGGTAGGGGAATGAGAAGGGAGAGAGTGGTAGAGCACATGGCGGATACGTGGGAGTTGATGGCGAAGACTCGCACGAGGGTTATGGCCATCATCCTTCATTTAGTTTCCCTTCATCTTCCATAGCCAAGGGTGTAGAGGTCATGCTCAAGACAACCATGGTGATTGCGGTGATGGTGATGGTGTGGGTGTGTGTGTGTGCACTAGGCACACATAGTGCATAGTGTGTTCTTCGGTGATGTTGTGTGTGTCTAGTGTGATGGTGACCCCTCTTTATATAGGGGAGGAGGGGGGAGAAATTCTAGAATTTAAAAATGAAGAAATCATTATCTACATAGGCCATGTGACTGTGGGCCCCACTTGTCTGGCTGTGTGTATATGTGCCAGAACAGCAGTCTCATGAGACAGAGACTAAGAGAGAGAGATGGGTGGATGAAAAAAAGTGAGAGGTGACATGGAGAATAAAGTAATTACAAGAGGGGAGAGAGGGGAGTGTGTTCAGAAGTGAATCTGTGTGCACATGTGTGTGAACACAAGAAAAATCAGGTAACCACCGGGTGGGGATGGGTCTCTGGGCACCTTTTTTTTGTGAAACTGAGTGTGTGTGAGTGTGGGGCAGGTTATGTAGCTACAAGACAAGAGACATGGCACCCTTTAGAGAGAGAGGGGGGTATTTGGGTCATGGGATATGATACGAGAGAGAAAGAGGGGGTGGGGTATACTATTTTGGAAGATAGGGTAAGTTGCATGTGAGTTAGGGTGCATTATTGGTGAGTTATAATGCATTATTGGTGAGAGGTGGGGTAGCTTGAGGGGAGAGAGAAAGGAGAAAGGACAAGGGGAAGAGAGGGGGGGTTGACCTTTTGAGTGGAGGAGAGGAAAAGGGACACACGGCGGGACAACAGTGAAGAAAAAGGAGGCAAGGTGGGGATGGGCTGCCCCGCAGGCATGAGGTGGCCTATTTTACCTTTCTCATATATTTACATAATCATACTTTATTTTTTCTTACTTTTTTCCAATGCCTTTTATCACTCCCTCCCTAAGAGGGGGTTTCCATGGGGTGGGGACGAGAGAAGAGGGGTATGGGAGCTTGGATCGTGAAAAGCCCCCATCATTAGCCCTCCCCTTTTGGCTAGAGGCATTCATGTCTCTAGCTCATCTGTTTGATCATTATCGTCGGAGGTGGCGGCTGATGGTGTGTCCTCATCTGGAATGTCAATTGGTGGAGCCTGGTCAAATAGAAGAAAATAAGGTTTAAGTTGCCAACCATTTACCCTGGTTTTATGAAGTTTTCCATCAGCCTCCATAAGCTGGTAGCTTCCATTGGCATACTTTTTCCTGATGATAAAAGGGACTTCCCATCGGAGCAAGAGTTTCTTATCCTTGCGCGTGTCGAAGCGATTTTCGTAGCGGAGCACCAACATTCCTTTCTTCAATTCTTTTTTTCGGAGATGCTCGTTAAAGCTAAGCCGTCTATGCTCAGCTTGTGCTACATAATAATTTATTGCTTCTTCGCTGTCTAGCTGTAGTCTTTCCAAGTTGATGATGTGATCTCTCAAATGCATGTTGGGCTGTTGAAGTTGGCTTGCCATTACTCTGAGACTTTGTAGTTGCACTTCAATGGGCAAGATTGCTTCCTTACCAAATACTAGATGATACGGTGTGAATCCCAAGGATGTACGGAATGAAGTTCTGTAGGCCCATAAAGCTGGTAGTAGGTACTTATCCCAGTCTCTAAGATGATTGTTTACCTGCTTGGTAATAATTCTAGAAACCATTCCATTTACCTTTTCAACTAGGCCATTATATTGAGGGTAATATGATGAAGAGTGCCTCCTTGTAATGCCCAGTTTCTGCATTAATTCTCCTACCAAGTGAGCTCTGAAACCTGGCCCTCTATCAGAGATGATCTCTAAAGGTGTGCCAAACCTACAGCATATGTTCTCGTAGATAAATTTAGCTATCTCTACCGCTGTGATTCTAGTGGTGGTTGTAGCCTCTGCCCATCTAGTCATGTAGTTGACCCCCATGATATTGTAGAATTTTCCTGAGTTGGCCCTAGGTAATGGCCCAATGGCATCGATACCCCATTTTTCAAATGGGCCATATGAGAGAATAGGTGTCTGTGGTTCAGGCATAAGTGACCTAGTGCCGGCCTTTTGACACAACTTACACGTTTTGCACCAGTGGTGTACATCACGGTTGAGGCTAGGCCATATGAAGCCTACCTGCAGGATTTTCCTACTTGTTATGTCTAGGGCAAAGTGACCACCACAAACCCCATCGTGAAATTTAGCAATTACTCCCGTGATTTTTTGAGAGAGAGGGACCTTCCTGAGTATTTGGTCTTTACCCTTACAGTACAAACCGTCATTGATGAGTCGATACCTTGTGGCCTTCCGTGTCAGCCATTGCTTCTGTCCCTTTGTTAAATCTGATGGGCATTCCCCTGTTTCCAAAAAATGCATGATGTCAGGCAAGGCATCACTTCCTTGAAATAGAGGGAGCTTTACTTTTATTGCTCCAACCACCACTTCCTGTAGTCTTTCACTTGCTAGGGCATCTGCTTCTTGGTTTTGAGCCCTTGGGATATGGTGTATTTGAACTTCTTCAAACTTACCCAACAAGGTTTTTACACCACTTATGTGAGTCCTTAAACTAGGATTCTTGCATGTCCATGCTCCATTTACTTGCCTTACTAGAAGTAGAGCATCCCCAAATACATTAAGGCATTGTACACCTTGTGAGACGCACCATTGTAGACCCTTGGTTAGTGCTGCATACTCAGCTTCATTGTTAGAATGTGAATCTAACAATTGGTCCAACGAAAATAACTTTGTCCCTTTGTCATCAAAAACCACTATGCCTGCAGCTACTTTGTCGGACGCTCGCTTGTAGGCTCCATCAAAGTAGAGAGAGTATGCTCCTTCTACCATCGGTGGTACTGGAGGTAATCGGACTTCTCCTTCCTTAGATTGATTCTCCTTCCCTTCAAAGACTTGGTAGGTCATGAGTCCCCCCAAACTTGCCCTTGTCGTGCTTTCTACCTGTATCGTGTAGTCAAACTCTTGCAGACGAACTAGCCATTTAGTAATTCTAGCAGACATATCCATGTGTTGTACAACATAGGGAAATATTTCATCCGTGGTTAGAATCACAAAGTGCTTAGGCATCAAATACGACCTAAACTTTGTAGTTGCAAATCTAAGAGCTAGGACTAAGTGTTCCACATGGGTGAAACCTTTCTCTCCTGCTGTCATCATTCGACTAGAGAAGTTGATTGGCCTCATGAAAGATGTCGTCGTATCCTTTTGGAGTAGCACAGCCCCCAATGAGTCATCACCAACACTTGAGGTGACATAGAATTTTTCATCCCACTTAGGTGGTGAGATAGTTGGCAGAGTGGATAAGACCTCCTTTACCTTGTTGTAGTGATGTTCGCTTTCCTCGTCCCAAGTGAAAGTTGATCTTTGAGTGAGTTGTTGCAGTGGCAGAACAAGTTGGGATAGTAGATGTATGAATCTACTTAAGTACCTCACCTTCTGTAGAAAAGAGACCAGTTGACGTGCGGTCGTTGGTGAAGGTAGGGCTATGAGTGCGGACACCTTACTTGGGTCGGCGTTGATACCTCTTGCTGAAATTTCATGGCCTAGTAGAATGACTTTACTCTCCCCAATGTGACATTTATCCACATTTAATTTCCCACCTAGGCTCTGCAACCTGGCCAAACCTTCAGTTACCTTTTCTAAATGTGAAATACGGGAGCTATATATACAAAAATCATCAATGAACACTCTTATGGATGTTCGAAAGAACGGTTGAAAAACATATGTGACATATCTTTGGAATGTGGCACGTGCATTTGTGAGACCAAATGGCATAACCCTGTATGCAAAACAACCCCATGGCGTGATAAAAGTGGTTTTTAGCTGATCTTCCAAGGCTATGCGTATTTGAAAGTATCCTAAATAACCATCACATACGGTATAACATTCAAAACCTGCTACTTCATTCAGAATTTCATCCAAGAAAGGGAGAGTAAAGTGGTCTCTCTTTGTAGCTGCATTTAGTGGTTTGTAGTCAACACAAACCCTCCACTTACCATTATTTTTAGGCGTCACCACTATGGGTGACACCCATTCTGAGTTTTCTACAGGATAGATGAATCCCGCCTCCAGCAGTTTCCTTACCTCGGCCAAGAGTGCCTTTTCTTGTATGACCCCCAGTCGTCGTAGCTTTTGCACAACTGGTTTTACCCCTTCCTTCAGCTTAATATGATGTTCCACCACTGTAATGCCTGTGATTCTTTCATAGTTGTCAATGAACAGCTTAGGAAATCCCATCAACATTTGCAAAAAACTATCTTTCTCCTCAAGTGTTAATTCCGTAGACAACATACCCTTCAACCTACGTCCTCCTAGGCTAGGTGATTTTCTCTCCTCTTCATTGGGTTTCCCTTTTGGTGATGGATCACCAGTTGTGCTTACCCTTTGTGGATCCTTCATAATGATACCCATCACATCAATGGAACTATCACTTTCGTCGGTGGATGTGGTCTCCTCCTCATAACTGGAAGATTCTCTAGTTGTTTCATCTGCCGATGTTTCCAGATTCATTTGCTTCTGCTTGCCAATCCTCATGTCGTAGTAGATTGTCTCCCCTTTCTTACCGGTCATGCGTAGAAGGCCAGTACCCCAATCTTGTTCTGCCTTCATGGACGTCAACCATGGACTTCCCAAAATTAGTGGATAGCCCTCCCCCTTAGTAGGCATTACAAAAACATCTACCTCTACCTCAGTGTTGAAAGCTTTTATTTTCACGGCACTTACCACACCCACACACTTTACTTTTGCGTTGTTTGCCATCTTTGCCTTGCATGGAGAAGGCCTGTCAACCTCGAGCCCTAATCGAAGCATCATAGCTTCTCTCATTACACAGATTTGTGCACCTCCATCAATGTAGGTGTTTCCAACCCTCTTTCCTTTTATATTTACGTCTGCAATTGGAAGGATGTCATCCATGTTGCATCTCGAAATTGCTTCGGCTACCTTTGTTTTGGAGCGTCTTGTACTTACCATTTTAGACCATTGTTGCCTTACTTTTGGTGCAAGATGTAGCAGTTGTGGCCATGTAATCTTCGGTCCTTGCTCTGCCACATCCAATGTTAGATCATAGGACTCTGCCACATAGTTTCTCCTCTCATGCTTCTCTCATCATCTAATTGTGTAGCTTTCTCCCTCCTAGCTCTTTTCACAGTCATGGCTTCAAGTGGTCCTGAAAAGGTTAGCTTCTCCTTACCCTTGTCACTCTCCTTTGCTCTAGGTGGATCCACTACTACGGATTTTCCTTTCTCTTCTAGCCTTATGATGTTTACAGGGCGATCAGGTGGTGGGGTTGGTGGAAGAGGTGGGATGGATGCTTGTAGTGGTGTCTGGGGTGGACGTAGAATTTTTATTGGTGGGGGTGGTGCTCGGGGTGGGGGTGTTCTTTCTCTAGGGGGTGACAATTGGTTCCTCCTACCTCCTCTATTATAGTTTTGTCGTGGTTTGGGACAGTAGTACATACCGTGACCGTCTTCTCCGCAGTTGTAGCAATGATACTCCCTGTTTTGTCGTCGTGCTCTTCCAGGGTCTTGATCTCTTTCTTGACTCCTCCCTTGCTGTATTAAGTGGACAAACAAATTCTGCAGTTGGTCAGTAATATGGGCCAACATATCTTGTTGGTCATCTCTTACCCCAAGAGCCGGTGGTGGTGGTATGGTGGTTGTCGTAGTTGCTGGTCGACGCGATGTTCCTGCTTCTGCTGACTCGGTTTCTTTGGATTTCATTCGCAGCTTCTTATCCTTAAGGCAAGCAATCTCAACGGCTAACTCGTACGTAGCCGGGAATCTACCTTTCACCTTCTCCTTGAGAAGTGGCCATAAGCCATGCGTGAACCGATCTTTTTTTAGGAAATCGGGTGCGGCTTCCCCCCTTGCCAGTGACTCAACCCACCGTTCCCACAAATCCACAAATTTGGACTCATAGGTGGCATATTCTAAAAGACCCTCCTGCTTCAAGTCTCTCAACTTGTCGCACAACATTTCTAAAGTGGTATGTCCCCCAAAGCGCCTCTTAAAAGCGGGTTTTAAGGGTTTCCAGTCATCCTTGGTTGCTTGTGGAAGTGCATTGTACCATGATCTAGCTTCTAGCTTCATGAGATGCTTAAAGATTCTAACCCGGGATTCATCCGTATCTTTGTTGCTCACTACACATGCTACTTCAAAGTCATCTAGGAAGTCTGTTACCAAATCCTCCCCCTTCTTCCCTTTAAATGTTGGAAATGCTACACTTGCCATGATTGCTGAGAGAGAGCTAGAAAGACACATTGCTTAACTTGCAAAAGTTTTTTTTCTTCTTTACAAGGAGGCATGTATACCCTCTTATACTAGTACATAGATTAAAACTTCAAACGGTACATTGCCTTGTACCAAAGGTAAGACAAATGGTTGATCTGATGCCAAAACCTCAAAACATCGCTCCCCACCCAGCATGGTGTCAATGACGTGCTGGTAGTGACCCTTCAAATCTAGTATTACCTTGATTGAGTGTACACGTGTTGGTATGTGTGATCTGTCTTGAGGTAGGTTGTACTGATTCATGTGAAGCTTAGAGGTGCTTAGTCACTGTCCAAGCTTGTGGGAGAGGGTGGTGTTCTTTCCTGAAACAAACTTAGTAGATCCCTAGTTTCTCTAGTGAGAGTGTGAGCCAATGATTACGTTATCTGTGCTGCAGCATCAGGTGCGACCCAAAAACTGACTGTGATAATTACCTCGGTGACTTGAGTTACCCGATTCTCAAAGTAGAATAGTGTTGATTCTCTATTGTGTAGAGCTCCTTCCATTTTGTTGTTGTGGGTTCGTTGTGAGCTCCTTCTCCTTCTTCTTCTTGGCACTTGGCCTATGTATATCCACTGGGTTTGGCGTGTTGGTTGACTCTCCCACTGCAAATCGATTACCGTTACGCCTGGCACTCGAGCTTCGATGGAGATGCGGAGTTCGTCTAGCTGTGCTTGGAGCTCTTCTTCTTTTGTCGTCCAATTAGCAAATCCTGCTAGCCATTCATCCATTCACAATAGTTTAAGGGTTTCAGTCTTGTAAACTGAAGGGTTTCATGAAAAGATCCTCCGTGGGGTCACCAAATGACGGGAGCAAAGCGAACCCCGAACCCCCGACGGCCTCTCAAACACCGGGGACCGAATGGCGCGCCTCGAGCCTGTCATGGTAAAGCAAACAGGGGCACCACCTAGCTTCAACGGCTAGGACGCAAACAACACACCACCATAACAAAGTTTTCATCTAAGAGAGATGGATTCTTGGCAGTAATGATGAAGAAGAAAGGGAATGAGATCAAGTGAGAGAGAGAGAGAGAGAGAAAATGAGGGAGGGGTTATAGCGGCTTAGTACTTAGGCACCACAAAAGGATGGCGAATCCACACACCCTTCACACATACACAAGCTCACTCCAAACACAAGATTAGGTGGCGATTCCGCACACCTCACATGGGCAAAACATTGCAAGAAAACATACTCACAAAACCTCAAGCTTTATTTAGAGAATAAGGCGATGAATTGGGGAGCATAGGGTAGGGGAATGAGAAGGGATAGAGTGGTAGAGCACATGACAGATAGGTGGGAGTTGATAGCGAAGACTCGCACGAAGGTTATGGCCATCATCCTTCATTTAGTTTCCCTTCATCTTCCATAGCCAAGGGTGTAGAGGTCATGCTCAGCATGGTGATTGCTATGATGGTGATGGTGTGGGTGTGTGTGTGTGCACTAGGCACACATAGTGCATAGTGTGTTCTTCGGTGATGTTGTGTGTGTCTAGTGTGATGCTGACCCCTCTTTATATAGGGGAGGAGGGGGGAGAAATTCTAGAATTTAGAAATGAAGAAATCATTATCTACATAGGCCATGTGACTGTGGGCCCCACTTGTCTGGCTGTGTGTATATGTGCCAGAACAGCAGTCTCATGAGAGAGAGAATAAGAGAGAGAGAGATGGGTGGATGAGAAAAAGTGAGAGGTGACATGGAGAATAAAGTAATTACAAGAGGGGAGAGAGGGGAGTGTGTTCAGAGGTGAATCTGTGTGCAGATGTGTTTGAACACAAGAAAAATCAGGTAACCACCGGGTGGGGATGGGTCTGTGGGCACCTTTCTTTTGTGAAACTGAGTGTGTGTGAGTGTGGGGGAGGTTATTTAGCTACAAGACAAGAGACATGGCGCCCTTTAGAGAGAGAGGGGGTGATAGAGGGAAAAAGAGCAGTGCAATCGGGTGGCCTCTATACTCGTGCACACTCCACAAACCACGCCTCATGCAAACAAGCAAAGAACAAAACAAACGGGGCACCACCCTAAATTAAGAGGTTTAGCGACCTCACACATAGTGCACATAGGCAAGTGAGACTTCGGGCATTATGATGGCATCAAAACATATGGAAAAACACATAGAAACGAAGCTTAGGGACCTTATGTAGCATATATATACACAAGACATCAGGTTAACAATACAACGGCATCTGATCATACATAACAAGGATATAGAGAAGCAAGCCAAGGATGGCATAATCCCTCGTCAAAAACAATCAACGCAGCAAGTAGGTATGATCCTACTAGCAACACATCAATACCTTAGAGAATGATGGTGAGGATGGTGGCCATGGAGCATGAGAGAAGACTCCTTATTTAGGTTTTAGGGCTAGTAATGTAGCATACTAGAGGGAGAGAGAGAGAGAGGGAGAGAGAGTAGAGCTCCATCCATAGCTCCTCGTTGTGAGCAATGTCGTCATAGCTTCGTTGCTTGGTGAAGTGGGTGAAGTGTTGGTTTTGAGTGAGAGAAGGCCTCCTTATATAGGTTTCTGAGAGGGTTTAGTATTAGGGATAAACATGCTTAAATCCGCTGATTGGGGTTACTTTTTGCTTAGGGTGGTCAACAGATTGAGGTCACCTGATATGTCACCATCAAGATATTCTCTAGAGTGATGTGAGAGGGGAGGATAAATGCTGATTTTTTCTGATTGTGACACATGGGGATAAGGCCTTGACCAGCATTTAAGAGCAGGTAAGGTGGCTGTTGAAACTGGAGGTTCTGCAGATGTCAGGGGGGGACCTGCTGGGTCCTCCTCAATATCAAATTCTCAAAAAAATCTCAACCATGGCTTCTTTTGACATGTGTTCTTTGAAAAAATCAGCATGTCTCTTTTC